>NC_090921.1:1441121917-1441721917 GCF_040938575.1 Ambystoma mexicanum
ATGTGATAGTCTACGTTCCAACCTGGGGAACCTGGAGTTATAAGATACATATAGCAAAACAAAATAATGTGCAGAGTCCGGTTCTTACAGTTCAAGTTATGACAGCCCATCCACAGAAAATGAACCAGGTAGCTCAAAGAATAATGCCACCAATAATCATGAGCCCAATATTACTCAACATAGAGGTCGGGGTTCGAGGGGCAGAAACCAATCTCAACATCAACAACAACCTCTTTTGGACAGAGGACATACAAAAAAAGAGTGGGAGAACTATCAAATCCAAACCAGGAGCAGGAAATAATGGTGATTAATTCATATTCTTACCCATTTTCCCCTGATCAAGAAAAAACATTCAACATAGGTTTTGATTTTGTGCTTTCTAACTTTCTATTCTGAACAGAGTTTAATCAGTTCCAAAGTAAAATCCATCTGAAGTAATTATTTAAAGAGAATTCAGATTAATTGTTCTTGCCTAAAGAATCCCTCCACATTTTGTCCACCTTCACATACTTTTTCTGCTTAGTCAATAGCATTTGAAAAAAAAAGGATTTGGAGGAAGTAGAACTTTTGGAAAATAGAAGTAGATCCAAACACTCAAATCTAAGTAATTATGAAATCATATTGCTTTGGTCTTGTGAACCGAATCAGAAATTCATTATCGGACAGGCTGAAAAAGGAAGGGAGGTGGTTTGTGATTATGGACAGAGATATTTACACCCAGGAATGTTTCAGATTACTATCAGATGAAGTTATTTATCAGAGATTGTGCGATGATCCTACAGAGGTCTTGATGAGTGAAATCAAAAGTAAGGTAGACAAAGCATTTGAGAACAATTGGATCAGCAAACCAGAGGCAGAGTCTTTAACCAAACATGGTGGCCTTTTTCCAATTTTTTATATCATACTCAAAGTGTGCAAAAGCTTAATAACCCCCCTATGTAGACTTATAATATCGAGCGTTTCATCGATTTTGGAACCATCATCTACATTTGTGGGTGTCTCAGACCATTTGTGATTAAAATTGACTCGTATATCCAAGATACAAACACTGCCGTTAATTGGATTGAAAGACTGGATTTTGACCCGGAGTATTAAGTACTTTTATGTCTTGATATTAAATCTCTGTATGAATGCATTCCACAAAAGGCTACCATTGAGGTTACTGATGACATTTTGCTCCAAAGAACAGAAGAACATCTGTGACCAATAGCTTTATTTCGTGGTGCATAGAGATAGCTCTCACGAAAAACATATTTCAATTCCAGGCATAATTTTATTTGCAGACTGAGGGTACTGCTATGGGCTCAGCAATGGCCCCGAATTTGGTCAATGTATGCCTCAATATGCTTAAAAAAACGGTGATTGATGAAGAGACCAATCCCTTCAAACAACATTATATTAACAATATATTTACCATCTGGCAAGGTTCACAAGAAGAGACCTTGATGGTAGGTGGGATTAATAATCAAAACAAATACCTCAGGTTCACACAAACATTGCGCAATATGGAAGTGAATGTTTTGGGCATCTCTGTGTATTACCACAATGCTGTACTTAGGAAAAGCCATAACGTAATACAACTACTAAAAATGCCTTGCTACATTATAGCAGTCACCATGCTAAACACATTAAAACAATTTACCATGTTGACAGTTCCTTCGTTTAAAAAGGAACAGTAGTACAAAACAATCATTAGTGCCAGAGTCTAGGTGTTTATCTGAGAAGATAATCAATATAGGTTATTTTAGTTCTCTTGTCAAAAGTTCATCAAAGAGAGCCGCCAATAACTATCCGAAGGCACTGTTGGAACAATATTCTATAGATGAGAAAACAGATAGATTGGTTTTAGTACTTCATTTTACAAACCTTTCTTACAAAATTAAATCTATTTGTGAATACGAATTGGAAACAGTGCTTTCAGAAAACCTTTAATGAGCCAATTTTTGCTTTCAAGAAAAGCACTTGTATTCAGAATAATATCACACTCAATGACGCCATCCCTAAATTGGGTAAACAAGCAACTAGTAACAAGATTTGGGGCATGGACCCCATCTCTGGCCATTAACCTTGTGGTTTGTGTGTAGAATGTGATTACTCTTACAACACAAAGCCTATTGATTTAGGATGACCTTATTTTTGGACACCTAAAGATTTCACAAATTCCACAGTGCGAATGAGATCTATTTGATCACATGTCCTTGTGGACTATTATACATTGGGAAGACTAACAGGAAATGCAAGAATAGAATTTTTGAACATCATAATTGCATTAAAAATAACATCACCAAAGTACCTTTGATGACGCATTAGCAAAGTAAGGGCAATACCTTTCAGAATCTACAATGGGTGATTTTGAAGAGAATTAAAGGTAGTGATCAAGAAACGATCAACACAAAGTTACTAGTCTTTGAACATCGCCTAACTTATCTGACTAGGAGTCATTAAGTGGGTCTGAATTAAAATACTGATCTCCCTGCTGTCACTTATGTTTTCAGTATAGACGACATCCACTTAATTTTCATTAATAGTGTGGAAAATCTTGGGCGTCATTTTATTTCAATATCAATAAAAAAAAACGTTTTGGTGAGGACTTTAAATGACAAATGTGTTGTGATATAATTCCTGTTGTATTAAGCAAAGCCAGTTAGGTTTATTATAATTATAATTGTTCTTTTATAACGTGCCTAAGACCAACAAGTGGTTTCTAAGTGTGGTATCAGGATTCAAACCTGTGTTGTGCTGCGTTGCCTTGCTTCTAAGACAAATGCGTTGCCCCAGACCTGTCGTTCCTCCCCAAAGGTAGGTCAGTTGCAACACGTGAATTTGATTTCCCTTTTAGACATGGCAGCAATTGCACTTAGCATCTCTATTATGGGAACAAAATTGTGTAATCACAGAGGTATGTAAATATATCTTAATGACATCATCACGTCATACGTTTCTGAATCATGTGGTTTCCTTGTTTGAAATAAAACAACATGATGATGCGTAAACAGTGTTAGACTGAGACTAGTTGTGGATGTGCTGTACAAGATGTTCCAGTTTACATCAGGTAAGGAATATCATTAAATGCGTTTTATGGAGAGTAAGGACTTTGAGCCTCATAGATACCAGTGCTAAAGACCGTCAGTACTTTGAGCCTTGTAGATATCGGTGTTATGGAAATCTTTTGCTTATCACTTGTTTTCGGTTTCCATACAGAATTGGGTTTTTGAGTGAACACTGGATGTCACAACCATATTAAGGTCATGGGAATAGAGGGGCTGCCTTTTGCAATACCAGTTCCTCTTTAACGATTTATGAAAGAATCAGATTTTGACATGTTTTGAAATAATAGGGTGCTGTGTATTAAAGTTGTACAGAGCTATTCATTCACTATTTCTATAAACGGTTATTCATGATTCACTGCCCCCCTTTTATCTGTTTCTGACAGAAAAATCAGGAGATCAATTGTTTGGAATTCAGCACAATCTCAGTGTTGAGAATGAATGTTTTGAGGAAGTATCCATCACAGAAGGTCCCTGGTACTACTTCGCTGCTAGAGGTGGCAGAATTGGAAGTGCTTTGAAACAGGTTAACAAGAAGTACTTATCATTTCAAAGAAGGCAGGCTTTTGCAAAGTCTTTTCACATTGAAAACACAGCACACATCAGCAGGTATTCATATGAAATAGTGATTTCTTTGGGAAGCTTACAAGCAGATTGTCCAAGACATATTTGAGTTCCCGGTGTAAAACACGTTATAAAGACACCGTTTTTCGTCAGTTAATGCATACTTTTATAATGTTTCCCTTATGCATGGACCTCCAATCACATGCCCAGCAGAAATGCATAATAGTTAAGCATATATTGTACAATGCCTGATTGTTCCTTCCCCCAATGAAATGACGCCTTCACATCAAAGCTGCAATATTTCTGTCTATCTAGAGCCTGAAACAATATATTGGCCCACTTGATCCCAGACACTCACTACAACAATCACACAGCCCTGATTTTAGGGGCTCATTTAGAGCATAGTTATAATGGTAAAAACCTGTTAAATTTTAAATACTGTTATTCTTAAACAGTAACCCAAATGTGAGTTGTGATCACACAGTATACATGAGTGCAGCATGGAGTACATATAATGTACTGCATGAACCAATATCATTCCCTTTCAGTACTTTCTTTGTGCCACAAGAGGTCAATAGCCTATGCCAATCCAGCTCACAATTAGTTGGTATTTTAAAAACAAGTGTCATTTAAATTACATACCATTTTCTCCTGTCATTGAAGCTATGCACATCTTCGTGACGACTGCATAAACAACATATCTATCCAGAACACCTCTCCAAGACAAGTAACGATTAGAAACAATTGCAAGAACAAAGTTAAAAAGTAGCACCTATTACAACAGTGTTTCCATAGCTTTCTGCATAGAATTTGGAACTCCCCACTTTTCTACCAATTGAGCCCTAACACTGATCTTTCTCAGGCGAATACACAAACACATTTTTTCTGGAAATGCTAATCTAAATAAAATATTCAAAATCTACACTTTCCACAAAAAACATGTGCATTTGAGTAGCCCTCCCTTGCTTGACGCTAATTGTATTTTGAAGGCTGGTGTCTCAAACTTCACTCAGCCTAATGACTCAAACACCAGTGCACACAATAAAACGATCAACAACATGATTTGAAAATTAAATATATATTCAGCACATGTTTTGGATATATATAAACTGTGCTTGTCAACAATGTTAAAACAAAATAAAAAAAATCAAATAAAAAATAGACAAAACTCAAAACAAATACTCAACATACCAAACACCCTTATGGATTCCCAACCTCCAAATTGAGAAAAAAGGCAATTCAAAATAGCTGCTTGTATTGTCAAAAAGAAATCACTATAATTATGTTGCGTTTCAATAAAATGTGAAAATTGCCATGAGCCATGTTCTAGTCATGTATTCCATTCTATATTACTCTAGAAGTGCAGCTTGTCTTCTTCGTAGGAAACCAGCAAGTGGCTGGAATAAGTTTGAAAGCATGAGTTTCTGGCCAAACTCTTTAAAAAATGAGGGGCTCAAAAACACGCAGAGTCAAGTAAAGCATGTCCACACCTATAATGCACCTGAATCAATAGGTTCTAAACATTGAAACAAAATGAACCCAAAATTCCCATGAAATGAACAATACCTTAGCCAAATCATAAATTTGGAAGTTGGTTAAAATGAGGATAGCATCCATCAAATGACCATACAATTAAGTGCTGTTATTACGAAGAAAAACTTTCAAAATTGCTCTATAATTAAAATCTTTAAAATTGATGGTGAAATATCACCAAATCATCATGAGATCTATTTAAAGGGAGCTTAAAACCCCTTAAATCCAAACAATGCTCTGCAGATGAAATAAATTGATATGCCCTCACAAAATGCAGTGAAACACCTCTAAGTTAGAATGAGAGGTCACACAAAGTAAACATAAAGGTGTTTTCTGATATTCCCTTGCTCTTTCTCTCTGTTTCACTCATGTATGTTCTCGTTCCCTCATTTTATTTTCTCTGGTCACATGCTCGAATCTCTCACCACATGTTCTCACCTGTGGATCTATATCTTTCCTGAATAAATGCACTCTCTCTTCAGATCTCATTTCAATGCCCTCAGTCTCTTCACCATGTTGTCGATCTTCCTTTCCCTGCCACCACTGCCATACAGATTCCTACCCACATTTACATCTCATTGTCATTTTGTAAATCTCTCCACTCACAATGTTGGTTGGCTGTTACATTGCCACATCTCGTCCCTCTGTATACCTCTGCATTTGATAGATTGAACCTTCACATCAAGAGCCCGACAAACTTTCAGTAATTCCTAACTGCACAGCCCTCATACTCCCACAGTGTACCCTTACAGCTGATAATAGCTATATCCAGAACTGCATGAAGCATGACCTCATCCCCGTGGCCCTAGGGGCCCTGGAAGGATCCAAGAATCATCCAGGTGACAACACTGATCATTGTACACTCCGCAACACCCCCCCACAAGTGGGAGTCAGATGTACCTCTCCACAAACAGAATCACCTGACCATGCTCATTGGCCTGATCTAATGGCCAGCATAGCTAAGGAACTGCTTTTATGCTCAAGCCCTTTTGATCTGAATCTACTGGCAGATTCTCTTAAGAATTGGGCAGTGGACTTACTCTCTTCAAGAACGAATGTTGACCCCCGAATAAATTAATCCTGTAAGCATATCAATGTGATCGAGGTAGCCAAATCGGATAAGGCTGTTCAAACTAGCTCATATAAGGAGCAATTTAATCAGCAATTTAATCAGGCCACACAAATGAACCCCCGGAGTGATGAAACCCTGAAGCCTACAAGAGCTATTATGACCAGCTCTAAAAAACACCCAAACCCCTAATGTGGACACTATTGTCCCGGTAGTGGAATTATGCACTTCCACTCCGGAATTGGCCCAGAAGCCAGTCCAAGGGAAGATGAATTATTCCACAGCGATGATCAGCATTCCTAAACCAGGATCCTCACTGAACATATGCTCAACAAAACGTTGAATGCCCAAAATTGAGGACATGAGTATTCATGACTTTGTGTGGGACCAGAGAAACTTTGTCATCACAAACATTTCTAAGGTCAATGGTAAAGAACCCAAAGAAGCCTTGTGGTTCAAGGTCCTAGCCTGGCTTAGACAAAGATCTGGGCCGGGGGTGGTCAAACTCTCAGATCTTAAGATCGTCCGCAGGATTGACCTTAAAGACTGGTGTACGCTTCCTAATAATGACTGTGTCCTAGTGGGAGGCGGCACTAGCACATTACCTGCCTTTTTAAGACAATGTCGATACCTGCCTAGAGGGTCTTCTAGTTGTAATGTAATTCTCTGAGGTTTCTAAGTTATGTATAAGTTACAGTTATGCCTTTGTATTTTAGCCTAAGCATGGCTTATCTTTATTTTATTGTTTCATTTTTGCACTTGTATTTTTTCATCTGTGTCAAGTTCTATTTTGTTTGTTATAATTGTTTTGTGAGCGCCCCTAAGCCTTCGGGTACCGCGGTGCGCTATACAAATGATTAAACATAAACATAAACTCATGCTTCAATCTCCCAGGATTTGTATCACCTTCTTATTGTGCTTAAGTTCCCCTCATATGATCCCCATATCAATGTTTTTTCCTCACTCTGTATCATCTCTTGTGAATATCCCACTAATGTACCCTTCATATATTTCAGGCACTGTAATGTGAAGCACCAGACAACACTAAGGATTAGCAGTCATACTCAATGTACAACTGCCGTTATGGGAATGTGGCCTAAAACAAAGCAATATTTGTGCTTCTCCTACGAGAAGCTTCTCAGCGCCAGGTAGAAAACATCTGACTGTGTCAGCCATATTGTATGGGGCATAGTAAACTGGACAACATATCAGACAACATGGGTGAGAACCTTCTTGAAGCTTGGCCCACTTCAATTATAAGCACGTGGCAAGAGGAAGAGATCTATGCATACCCCCATCACAGTTCAATTCAATCAGGCCACAAGACTTGCCATCATGCTGATGTGTGGATGGCATACAGCAGAGGGCCCACACATCAATTTGTCTTGTTAGGATGTAGATATATCCAGTTCAATAGGACAAAAACTCCTTATGTGAAATTTAACAAGGCATTCTGAAATAAAAATCACATCTCAGCATGGCAAACATGGAAAAATATATAAAAGCATACACAAATGTAAAGTACTTTTTTCAAACCTTAAAAAACACAACAATCACTACTCTACCCATTATCAAAGCTCGCTATAGTAGCACCTGCATAATACATATCTGCCATTGGCATTACCTCATAGTGCTTTGAATGAGTCCAGCATGGTAGCTATGTACATCAAGAAACAAACAAAGTACATAGGAGATATTTAGCCTAGAAGAACCTGGTTTGCCTGACAGAAACAGCTACTAGGAGCAACTAATGGATCCACATGTCAACTGGTGTCAGACACGCATTCCTAAGGGACATTCATTCTGCTTGTTTTGGAATGTGTAGGAAGGATCATTATGTCACATTTAAAAGACATTGCAATTATAATGGGTGATATATTATGGGTAAACCTGTATACCTTGCATCTCATGTGAAAGCTAGAGTTGAGAAATGTTATGCACTAGATCTTTGTTCTAAATTGAGTATTATTCTTACAGGGTGGTTTCTGATAACCGCCTGATGCCCGGGTACTGCTAGTGCATCCTGCACAATAAATCTTTATTTCACTCTCTGCCATACATCCTGGCATCCAGTGCACCCTACTATGAGGTTGTGGCATGAGTTAAGTACATTGCATAAAGAAGGGAAACACTGTGATGTGAATGATAAATCACAATGCATGTAGACCATGTTGCCTCATACTGCGTCACTGTGATTTAGAAGGAATTATTATCCATAGTGAAAAGGCTCATCCAAGTAGGTTCACTGTGGCTAAACTTGTGCTGCATAGCCAGGCATTACACAAGATTAAAAGTCCCACTAGACCTACAGGTCGAGCTCCTTAGTTTACATACTAGACCTAAGGGAAAAGCATTCGCCCCATGGTGACAGGTGAACAACATTTTCCAGAGTTTTCTGTAAAATGACACTTGTCACCATAAACACATTTCATATGTGGCACACTGTTGCCATTCAGAGGCCAGCCATGCACAGTAATACTTGCATTTGCCAATTACTGCAAACAATGTTTGTTTGAAGTAAATGTCAAATCAAATGTTCGTTCAAACATCCCTGTACTCGACAGCAAATTCGTGTACCATGCAAATGGTACTCAATCTTCATAAAATCTGCTCAACTATTCGAGTAGACGAGTTGATTTTGAGAGCCCTGATTGTTGCATGTAATGGTGCTGTTTGGGTTGCTACTGTCAACACAATCACGTCCCCCTTAAGAGTATAGCCAGCCCTCGGCCCACATTACCACTGAAGGCAATGGAGGTATATCTCTTGACTGTGCTTATTTTACCTTCACGATTGGGATCATTGCCAGTTTGTAGTAGTGCGAGGACTGAGTAGGCAGGTTAGCCACTACTCATCCTTGTATTCCTGCGGAGCAGTAGTTATTTCATCACACTTGTTTCATGCTAGGAATAATAAAATACTTCACCTCTCTTTTAGTATAGTATGTTAGTGCCTGACAAATGTCTACCTTATGCCTATACAGGCACCAAAACGGTTGACTTTTCTGATGCAAAGAAACACATTGCTTTTAAATCAAGTGGCTGACAGCACACTTGGTTAAACCATTTTTGTTGCACTGGGAATTTATTTGCAGCTGCAATTAAGTTGTTACCTTTTAGAAGACTTCTTAGAAATGACAATGCATACCCTTATGCACAAACCTAGCTCAAAGAGATCCCGGGGGATGCGATTGTTTTGAGTTTGTATGTGCAGGCAGTGATGGGGAATGGCCATAGGGCATAGCATTTCCAGTCACTTGGGTGGCTAAAAATCCAAACAACATCCACAGGCTGTGCCCCAACTCAAAATCCATCCCTCTCCTATCTTCACTTTTGAATCCCAATGTTTTGACGTACAGGCCAGCCAGAAGCCAATTCGAAAATATATCTATCAGAGCTTAAACATGTGCAGCATAGTGGAATCTTTACTCATAAAAGCAAACAATGTTTAATTCTTCATGAAAAAAACATTTTAAAAAATGTATTTGGTTTAAGATACTTTGGTCTATATATGAGCATGACATATTTAGGACGGGAACTGAAGTTCAGATGTATGGCTAAGGAATGTAGCTGCTTTGGCTCAGGGACATGATAGGACTTTTTGCTCTTCATGCCCATTCTGCAGAGGCTACCTAGCACCTGCAGGGGAGCCTGGGTACTGGTGCAGCCTGCAGAGAATACAGGTCTTGATCCAACAGCAGTAACACCCATTGTTCCCTGGGCATGGTTAGGTGACAGAACTTTCCTCTGCCTTAGAGCACGTGTCTTCACCTCTGGCAGAGGTCTATGGAAAGGAGACTGCTCTCGCAACATGGTCCAAATGTAGTCTTATGTTCTTCTTGAAAGTCCAAAATGAATCAAGGAAGCAGTGGACACCATTCCTTTAAAAAGGGAAAAGGGCACAGAGGATAGGATAATAGCAAGCTTGCTGTAAGGGGTCCAATTCCAGTCACTGACAAGTCACCCGTGCATTCTTGCATCATACCAAGAGTGCTTTGGTATGTAGGAAATAGTGGATACAGGAATGAGAACAACCCCCAAAAGGAAACATGCTCTGTTCCGCCTGGTTACTCTAATCCCACCCTCTTCCCAGGCTTTCAACTTCAAAAGCCCTCCGTTGTGCAGCACCCTGGTGTGAGGGTTGCCTTTGCTATTGGTGTTTCACTTTGTAGCTTGGTTTCAAGGAGTTCTCCAGCTGGGAGTTGCTTTGGCTGGAGAGTTGTGTTACCCAACCTCGCAGAAAATTGATGGAAGCCTATGTTCATGCTTGCTGAAGCCAAGACAGGCAGTCTGGCCACAGTTCACATAGCCGTTTCATAGCTGGCCTGAGCTCACATGGCTACCATGAGTGTGATGCCAATTGTATCTGGTTTTAACAATTGTGTGCAACCAGGTATGGCTTATTCTTAGGAATAACCTTTCTTTTTCTTTTTGCAATTTTTTTGTTTAATAGTTTTTATTAGTTAATAATAGCATATATAACAGCATGTAAATTAACAGATAAACACAAAATTGGTTTTCATTAGGCAGTATATCTTGGTATAACAATGGTATATAGCAATAAAAGACATTAAAGATGAAAAGATAAATGCTATATGAGACCAGAACCAAAATTGGCTAAATACTGCAATATGAGAACAAGAAATGTTATATATAATCCTACCGGGGGGAGGACGAACAAGGGAGACAAACAAAAGAGACAAACAAGAAAACAATGGGTTGAAGAGGAGGGAAACATTATACATAACAACATAATGGGCCTCATTACGACCCAGGCGGTAAGGGATTACCGGTACCGGTAAGGGCACTGGTGCCGGTAATCCCTTACCGCCCTATTCCGAGGTCCCTTTGCGGGTTCTCCCTTAACGTCTGGTTTTACCAGGCATTAAGGACAGGACAATTAGCGGTACCGTTATTACCGCCTTCCCCATTCCCATTGAGCCCTATGGGGGCAAAAATGGGAATGGGGAAGGGCCATGGTGAATGGGGAATTACCGCTCCCGCCAACCTTGGAATGGAGCGGTAATTACTCCATTCACCATGGCTGAATCGGTAAGGTTCCGGCGGCAACCATGGCGACAATGGCGCCATGGTTACTGCCTGGGTTGTAATGAGGCCCAATGTCTGATGTCAAGGCAGAAAGGTCCAAGAGAAGAGTTTAGGAACCATGTTTAGAGGCATTATAAGTATCCAAATATTGAATGAAAAACAACCATTTTGCATTATATTTGGGGATAGAATCTTGCGATTTAGCAATAGAGTACTCCATTCTCTGAATATGACATATATTGTTCCACCATCCACGACTACAAAGAGAGCGAGAGTTCTGCCAATTGGCGGTAATACATTTTAAAGCTATGATGATAAATAAATCATACAACTTTGCCTCTGACTTGTGCAAATTGAAGCAATTAGTAGCAAGGCTGCCTAAAACAATATTTAAAAAGGAAAGAGGAACATCGACCTTAAAAATTGCTTTGATATACCTTTCTACCAGACAATAGGCTCACAGGGCATATGTGACCTCTGAGTCTGGACTGTGACTCAGAAGGGCAGATGCTGTATATCAGGAGACTAATGCAGCAAGACCCAAGTATGTACTATGCTTTTGGTGTTGAGCTTTAGGAAAAGGTGGCCGGTTTAGAGAAAGATTATCCACTCCACGTTATTATTTTATGAAAGACAAAAAAGACAGGATCTGTACGTCTTCACCTGATTGCAATTTTTCACACCTAGTGCAAGAGCAATGGAGAGCTTTACAACATGTGGAAGTCAGTGTTGGGCATAGCGTTTTTGGACAGTAGTGCAGTACTGATGTTGGAAGGGGGGGGGAACATGGATTTAGTTGTGCAGAGGAATCGACGAAAGAGCCACATTTTTAGTGTTTTGCTGAACTGGAGGATGGAGAGGGCATTCTGAGCCTGCAGTGGGATCGTGTTCCAGAGAGTTTGGGTGTGGCAGGAGAAGGATTGTTTGCAGGTCTTCTCTTTCCTGACTAGCTTTCAAACCAACCTTTTTTCGCTACGGGAGGCGCAAGAGTCTCCATAGGTGTGGATTTTATCGGCCAGATATGTCAGTGTGCCACTCAATACTGCTTTGTAGGTGATGCAAGCAGTTTTGAATAGACTCCTGTCTGGTAGGAGGAGACAGTGAAGCTTGTGCAGGGAATGAGATGTATGTCATAGTTGCAGGCATCTTTCATGAGCTGGGCTGCATCATTATGGGCTGCTTTCAGGGAGCCAGAGCATAACTGGGAGCCCAGACAACAGGGAATTTCTCCAGTTAATATGGGAGATCGCAAGAACATGAACCACTTTGCAGAAGTCATATGGAGGGTGAAGGGTTGGATTTTGGGGAGTGTGGTACTTTGTAGCCCATTTTGGCTTTCTTGGCTTTGTGATTCTGGAAGGAGAGGATGCTGCTGAGAAAGAAGTCTATAGATTTGGCTGAGTCTGGCAGCTGTGGGGTTAATCCATCAAGTTACATATCATCAAACCACCTGTAGACAGGCTACTGTTTGGCAGTGCTATGCTACAAAACTCTCTTACTGCTTCAATGAACTTTATGACTAAACATTTCCCCTCTGACACATAGGTCATAGCAACACAGCATACTGCAACATAGCACTAGATGCATCAACATACCTTGCTCATGACAGTCTCATCCGATAATCATGGTGAGAGCATGGGAACAGTTTGTTAAGATACTACAGTGCTGTAAAAAGTTGCCAGAGATCACCAATTCTCAGAAAAAAAGTATAATGTCACCCAGTGAGAGTATTGAAACAAATACTCATAATGCCGACTACCTTATATTCTCTGTCTCTTGCCTTTAACCAGCATGTGAGAAGCGTAGGTGACTGCATTAGGCACTCCTACATGATGAGTGGGAGTGGTGACCATGAGTTTTGATATGGTTGGCCTATGTTTGAAGGAGCAAAACCAACGCCCCTTCTCAAAAAGCCACAAGACTATGTAGAACGCTCTTGGATTCTCTAGGGCTCCAAAGGCACCCCTAGAGGTTAGCTGTGAGCCCATTGACGAATTGTGGGATGCAATGTAACTGTGGTTAAATGAACGCTCTAGAATCAACTGTGCATTTATGCATTAACCACAAAGAATGGAAGTTAGTTGGTTATTGTTCAAAAGAAGTGAATTGGGCGATCTAAACTTTTCTAGCCCAATTACCAAATAGATTGAACACATTTGTTCATCTCTCAGCCAGAGGAGCATCACCACGCATGAAACCCTTTTAAAGAGTATTGCCTACTCTGCACCAATTGGAGCATTACCTTTCAATAAATCCTGTTCAATAGTGTTGCCTAAAATATATTCTTACAGATGGATGGAAAGTATGTTCTTTGCCATTTGGTACATCCACAGATTGAGTATGAGTCTTCATCAGCGTAGCACGCTTGGATTTGTGATCCAAACAAAATAGTCAATTCAGAGAGAGTCACATCTGTTAACCAAAAATGAATGTTGTCATAAATACTTCCTTAGCCGAAGAACTAAGTTCAATGTTTTGCCCCTAAGGTCTTTTACTGCAAAAACGGAATCTCAACTAATCGCTATCTTATTTACTCCTTGCCTATTTCTGATTCATAGAATTATTTGCACGGTAAATAGGGACTTTGGGTGCCAAACTGCATACAAAATCCCGTTTTTTGATTAATGGAATCGACTGTGTGGCAGTTTTTCGTACTTTGCGGGGACTTCATGCAGGCTCGGCATGTCTCTGTGAGTGGCCGAGTGCCTTGCGCAAGACAATGCGCAGAGCGTGGGTGTAGCTTGTGCAGAGGTCAGAGAAGGGGGCGGAACTCAGAACATGAGGAACAACAAGGGAAAATGCGTGCGTTACGAGGGATGGCCTGCAGGCAGTCCATTGCAAACCCACTATTGCGCAGAATGATACGTATTCATGGATCCGACGGCGCCACCTCGTGGCAGAGAAATGGCCACGCAAAGCTCTGATACTATCCACCACACAAAGGCAGGCATACAGACACTTGCGCATAGGATTTACAGCGCAGAAGTAAGATCGGGTGTCAGATTTAGGGGTGCGTGTATGCAGCCGGGTTTCTGATCTAACTTAGGGGTATGCGTACAAAATGTAGCTGGGTGCAGAAATGGTTTACAGGGGTTTGCACAGAGATTTTCAGAGTTTTACCTGAGTTACGATAAATCATACGCAGGTTGTCGGCGTGCCGGTAACAGTTATGTGTGACCCCCCACAGGGTCTTGGAGCAGCAGGCATTCTTGTGAGGTACCCCACGCACTGCTTAAAGGGTGCATGTATTTGCACCGGGTGGAGCACACAAAGGTAGCTTTTTCTTGCTCTTTTTGCTTTGCGTGGGGGCGTTCCGGGATCTCTGCTCAATATTCCCTGAATCAGGCCCATTGAATAAAAATATATTCTGTGTATTTATCTGGAGAATGTGCATAATTCTTGTTTGAGCCATTCATTTTATTGCGGGTGCATTTGAAGTTATGCTTTTTATTGCTGGTAACGTCACTGTCTTGCGTTGCATTTCCGAGTTTATTTGGCCAGTGGTATAGCTGCAGCGGCATACAACACTGGCAGTTCTGGGCCCAACAGTCTTAACTCTTTGGCCTGGATGAAGCAATGGAAAAAAAGGAGTGTTTGGGGGCCATGACTGCCATTAAATTCTTTAGTACTTGTAGAAGCCAGCCATAAACATGAAAGGAAACAAATTAATAAACAAATACAAGATAACCGCTGTGTGAAACACAAACACTGGCTGTTGAGGGGCACCAACATTGTAGCCCCATTTACTTTTGAATCAAGGAGTATAGCCTAGCAAAGAACAAAGGAAGCAGGAGCTAAACTGGAAAGCAGCTCATGCCGCCAGATGTGAGGCGGAAAGGAGGATCAAACAGCATGTCAAAGAGTAATGACAGTGACTACTAGCAAACAGAAAGCCAGGAATGCCACTGGTTATTGTCCATAATTCTAGCATTCTGATTGACTGCAGCCATTCAACGTTCCCGATGCAGGTGTTAGATGTTTCTGATTTGAAGGTACGCATACATATGTAATGTTGTGCTCACACTTGGAGTTTGTACTAATCACCATATGTGTTAAAAGAATGTACCCTTTGTTAAAAGAAGAGGCATTCTCTTTATACAGCGGCGTTTAAGACCTGCTGACCTGGCAAGAACTTGTTTTTAACAGAAGAATTGTGTTTGGTCACTGTATGTCGAAGCATGTTGAGCCTGCTAAAACTATCTGCAGATTACGGGTGGGGAAGGAATGAGTAAGCACAGCCTCGTGCACAGAGATACACAGAGGGGCACGAGAGAGAGCGAATAACAGATAACAGGAAACCACAATAGCAGATGTTGAACTGTTGACCTTGATGCAAAGTCATGACTGGGAGGAACCGCCTTGTGGTGGACATAATCTATGTGCAGCAATGTATGACAATGTAAAACAGATGGGTATAAAAGGACCACGATGTGCAGGGCAAAGGGCGGCACTTTGACGACTTGCTTTGCGAGACGGTTGAACTTGTGGCCCATTCGCGAATGCTTGTGTGTTAATAAAGCAATGTTTACTCAACTCTTTTCTGTTTGAGTTTTTATAGGGTCCCTCTTGTACTGGTTATGGACGGCGAGAAATCGCACCCACAATTTTGGTGTCAGAAGTGGGACGCGAAGGAGCGACAGTCCGTCACTGGGTGAGGAACGCCGCGGCGGAACCGGAGAAGGAATTGATCACGGGGCCCCAACAACTGAATCCGCACCTTTGATTGCAACCAACGCGTCATCCTTGTTTTTCCGGCTCCGTTGGCGGTGGAACAGCAGGCTGTCGCCCTTCGGGTCCGGAACACTCTGGCGGGACCCTTAAGATAAGTGGTATGGACGGATGCATGATGGAATAAGGAAATAATGATTCAGGGTTTGTGAAGAGGACGGTGGTAAGTCCGTCTATGAAGAAGTAATGTTGAAATGATGATATGATATGTTAGATACGCCAGGAGGATGTATTATTATTGTTAGCCAATAGGTGCATATTTGGGAAAGGTGAGTGTTTTAGGCAATTGTGGTATACCAACAAAATGGGTCAAGCGGCTTCCAGCAAGAGTGGTATAGGCAAGAGACACTATGCCCCTCTTGAAGGAACCCCTGCATTTGATATGTTGATTAAACATGGATTGAATTCAACATTGTTCTTAAAAGAATGGTCCGAATACACAAAAGATTTGATTGAGCATAAATGGCCAGACACCGGGTCCTTTGATGTGGACCGCATATCCAAAGTAGAAATAGAATTAGTAAAAAGACGGGTTAGACCCGCACAGTTTGAGGCTATACGACTATGGAGGGTAGAAGCAATGCGCAGGCGCAATGCTCAGAATAAACAAAAAGCAAAGGAGCAGAAGAGAACGGTAAATCAAAAATTACATGATCTAGAGATAAAAGAGAAGGGTGAGAGGCTAGATCAGTTGGATAGACATATGATGATTAAGAACAGTGGGGGTATGTATCCTGCCGTGCCGGTGCCTCGATATGAAGATGTGATAGGGCTAGAAGCAGAACAAACAACGACTGAATTATTGTTTCCAGGAGCTACAGCTCCACCGGCAGACAGTGAGGGTGAAAGGGTGGAATTCCCAATGAAGTATGGGGACCCAGATAGGTTGATAGACCATAGGAGAACGACTACTGTAGAAAAGGATAGAGATGGAGACTTGCAAATCCTTATGACCGGGCTGTATGGCACACCCCTCAATGACAGCCTACGGGACCAATTGGGGTGTTTGACACCTTTGGAATTTAGGACAGTGGCCACTAAACTATATACCTTTCATGAGGGTAACTGTAAATTGAGAGGACAGAGTACTGCGGATCTGCCCTCAGCATATCAGGACGCTGTCGCGTTACTACCAGTGACTGCGTCCAGTGTTCAGTTATGGGGATGTATGTCAGACATAATAGAGGAAGTCATAAGGGGCAGTGTTGAATGGGAGAAGGAAAAGAGGGCATGGGAAAGAGAGGTGAGGGAAAGAGAGGCTAAACTCAAAGATGCAGACCAGGCGGGCCAAAACGTAGCTAATCGTATGATAGCATCCATACACTCACAGTCCATGTCCACCCTGGTGAGTCTGATGGAGGGCCTTGGCTGGCCTATACAAGTAAACGTAATTAAATATCTTCTTATTAGGGTGGATGATATAGAAGAGGAAAAGGAGCCTAGATATGTGTCCCAGTGGAATAGGATTAGGACGGAATTGGATAAGAAACTGCTATCTAATATAAGAGTGGATGATTCAGGGGCGGAAGAATGGAGGATGGCTAAGGTGGAGAAACTATTAAAAGATTATAAAAAAATAAAAGAGAAAGCTCTTAGTCATCAATCCTCTGTTTCGCCACCAGCGCAGGCCCCTGTGAGTGAACAAACAAATACGGAAAAGTTACTATTAATGCCAATGAGAGAGTGCCAACCCACCATAGAGGCAGCCACTGGTAACATGATGCGCACCTATGTGTATGTCCCTTTATCCCGAATTGAATTAATGCATATCACCAAGTCCATCCCCGACCCCCGTATAGACCCGGCAGGATTCTACAAAGAAGTGGGAAAGTTATTCAGACCAGGGTTATTTACCGTAGAGGATGTAGATAACATATTGTTAGCCATTGTCCCAGAAGAAATATGGACCCCCTTTCGTGCCAAAGACAATGAAACAATAAAATGGAAAGATGTAATGGATGCGAGCAAAAATAGAAAACTGCATGAGGAATATCCTGAACCCCTAAGGGGGCATGGCATGGCAGTCCTGAGGGCTCTAGAAAAGGTGTTACCCCCATTTGATGTGAATGTGGAGAAACTGTCCGCTGTGATACAGGGTGCAAGTGAGGAGGTAGCACAGTACTTTCTGCGTTATGAAGCAGCATTCAAAGCGCACAGTGGGCTAGAGATAGGGTCTGAAACGGGCCAACGGTACTTTGCCACAAACTTTGTAGAGGGGCTCCACGGGCCAATTCAGGAGAACATTAGGAGGGCAGAAAGTACATGGATGACTAGAAACCCCCGGGATCTCCTCGAAATGGCCAGGTATTATGAAAGAGGGGAAAGAGTAAAGGGACAACAAAAGGCACGACAAGAGAAGGATTTAAAAACCAAAGTGTTGATGCAACAGTTGCATCAAGGGCCCCAAGGCAGGTATAACTACAATTATAACGGCCCGTCACAGGGCTATAGTAGCAACATGATAGGGGGCCAAGGGACAGGAAGAGGTACAGTGCAAGAAGGTGCGCTATATGGGAGGAGGGATGGGCTACCCCAAGATGTATGTGCCTTCTGCAAGAGACCCGGACACTGGAAATCCCAGTGTCCCCAGAGTGGTGGGAGAGGAAGGGGCGTACGGCCCCCTTCACAGACAACATTTGCCCCAGGAAATAGGACTGGTGGGTACGGCAACCAAGACAATAGAATGTTTAAACCCCCTCAACCCAATGCCTTTGACGGGCAAGCAAGAGGGGATGTTCCCTGGCCGGCCCCGCCTCCCCCCAATCTACTGTATCAGCCACAACAAACGACACAAGTACAAGGTGTATGCCAGGGTGAAGAATGTGGAGAAGGGGTATACTATAACGTTGATTTTCAGGATAACACAAGCGATATGTCCTGAGGATGCCGGAATGAGATAGCGGGAGTGGTGCAGGTTCCTATAGACCAAAGGGGGCCTTATGCCTCTATTAGGATCGGCCCCCACCGAAACTTGAGATGTCTGGTAGACACGGGAGCTGGAAACAGGCACACCTGATTATACTAAGAGATTTTGCCTTTTTGTTGATGAACAGGAAGGTTGCGCTGTGTCAGTCTTGACACAGGAACAAGGGGGTAAACAGAGACCATGTGCATATTTTTCTAGCACTCTGGACTCAGTAGCTCGAGGCCTACCCCCATGCATGAGAGCAGTAGCTGCAGCAGCGACAGCCCTAAAACAAAGTGCAGGTATCATCCTAGGGAGTGAAGTAACAGTAAAGGTTCCACATACGGTAGATGTTCTTCTGAATAGAGTGCATACACAGCATTTGACTACAGCTAGACTCACACAGTATGAGATGATCCTGTTTGCCAGTAATGTAAAAATTGAACGGTGTAACACTTTGAATCCAGCGACACTGCTTCCTTTGCCCACCTCACCTGATGACATTAGGCATGATTGTGTGATCCAAATGGAAGAACACACTAAGGGTAGAGCAGACCTGCAAGACACCCCGCTGGTTGATAATGAGGGTATATTATTCTGTGATGGTTCCTGTTTCAAACTGCCAAATGGGGAGACAACAGCAGGGTATGCAGTAACTACAGGGGAACAGTTGATTGAGAGTGGGAAAGTGTGTGAGAAATCGGCGCAGGCGGCAGAATTGATTGCGCTAACTAGAGCATTAGTGTTAAGCAGCGGCATGAAAGTGACAATTTATACTGATTCAGCCTACGCGCACGGGGTGGTTTCCAGTTTTGGTAAACTCTGGGGAGAGCGTGGGTTTTTAACCTCCCAAGGTGATACTATTAAACATGCCCGATTGATTGCTGAATTATTGCAAGCCCTTACGCTGCCCAAAATGGTGGCCGTAGTGAAGTGCTCAGC
The DNA here is from genome assembly GCF_040938575.1 of Ambystoma mexicanum. Classification (NCBI taxonomy): domain Eukaryota; kingdom Metazoa; phylum Chordata; class Amphibia; order Caudata; family Ambystomatidae; genus Ambystoma; species Ambystoma mexicanum. Next base: position 1,441,141,754 of record NC_090921.1, read on the forward strand.
GCATAAAAAAACACTGGATTATGTCACGCAGGGAAATTCTTTGGCTGACCAGATGGCTAAACTAGCTGCCACAAGGGACACTCGGTGGGAAGCCCGACAGCTCATAGTGGGGAGGGATGTGACTATGGAAGGGACGAAGGAGCGCGTAAAGGAAATCCAAGCAGATGCAACCATTGAAGAAAGACTATCTTGGCACAAGGATGATCAATACGAGGAGACGGTAGATGGGCTATGGGCACATACCAATACGAATACTTGGGTACTACCTGACGCATACTTACCTGTGATAGTGAGCGTGGCTCATGGTCCAACCCACGTTAACGCAAGAACTATGGAAGAAGTTTTAAGTACTGTGTGGTACAACAAAAGATTGGGAATGTATTGTCGCCAATGGGCAAAACAATGTGAAATATGTGTTTTATATAATGTGGGGAAAGGTGTACCGGCCCCGGCGGGCCACAGTAAGTTACCCACCTGCCCTTTTGAGGTGGTGTATATGGACTTTATACAGCTGGAGCCTGTAAATAAACATTCCTACTGTTTGGTGATGAGATGTGGGTTCTCAGGATGGGTGGAAGCATATCCCCTGCGGGACAATAGTGCCACCTCCACAGCACAATGCAGATTGAAACACTGGATGCCCTTGACTGAAATGGCCGGATGCATTGTCTATTGCATTATTGAGTATGCGTACTATGCCTAAGCGTACACATGGTTTATCTCCTTTCGAAATTGTTATGGGGCGTCCACCAAGTATTGGGACCCCCATATCACCTAAGAGATTGTCTGAGCAAGCATGGCCTGCATTACAACAGTACTGTATTGGGTTAACTAATAGACTGATTTCTATTAATGCACAGGTGAACGCAGTAGCTCCATCTCCTCTGATAGGAGAAGGTCACGACGTGCAGCCCGGTGACTGGGTTGTTATAAAAGCCTTCGATCGCACCAGCGGACTGCAACCCAGATGGAGGGGCCCGTTTCAGGTGCTCCTCGCAACACAAACTGCGGTAAAAGTTGATGGCAAACCGCACTGGTACCACGTGAATCACGTCAAGAAGACGCTGCCACTATTGATTCCTCCAGAAAAGGGAACCGACAAACCGCAGGTTGCAAGTGTACTGCCAGATGCCAGTGACAGGTGTGCCCATCGCCTCCGATCCCGTGACGTGTATGTGCCAAGCAACGTGTAAGGACACTGTTTTGAACTTTGATCATTAGGGAGATGAACATTTGGACTCTCTTGTTGGTTTTAGCAGAATTGTGCCTTACTGAAGACGACGGGCTTGTAGCCTGAAGGGCCTTCGGCGTTCCCCTCCTGGGACAGGCACTACGAGACGTGGGACAGATCGGATGAAGGTTTTCAGTGAGACCTACCACTACTAGAGTAATAAGGACACTGGTGCTTTAAATAGGGGATATTGCTATATCGCTAGGTTGCAACTGATATACGCTGTATACTGAGCCATATACTGAACTATGTCTACACCCGTGTATGCTGGTTTAGTCCCTGAACGGATAAGTGTATGCTCCTCAAACACAGAAGGTAAGAGGAAAATACCAGTTTGTACCACAAGAGGCAAAATTTTGTTTTCTGTATGCACGATAGTAGTACTAATAGCATTTGCCATAATATTCTGGTATCTGGAACATCCATCTAGATATGAATTAAAGAACCTGTTGCCCGAGTCAAATGAAACAGGGAGAACAGATTGGGTCAAGAGCAGGAATCGAGATGCCTATGACCAACACGACCCGGAAGACTATGCTAAAAATGAATACGTGAAGATAATAAACACAACATATGGGGTAGTGAATAAAACTGATTGCTGGATCTGCACCCACATGCCCCGACATAGCAGTGAAGGCATCCCAGTGTACGCATCGCCAGTTACTGAGGATGCCGGGTGTACATTAATTTACATGAGAATAGTGTCAGCACAGCAATACATGATACCGAATACCGCTTGTTATGTTAGAGGAGAGAACAAAACCCTTCTAAAGGAAAAGATACGCTATAAAATCAAAACTGAGGGAATCGGGCTTGCACCTGCTATGGTACAGATAGTAAGAGAACCTCCTCCCCCTATCACCATCACACAAGAGTTTAGGCCAAAGAATATATGTTTTAAGAGGAGCGCAAGAGGTAATCAAAGAATGATCTCGGGGTGCAGTCAAATGGTGAATCTAAATAACTACACGAAGGGATTGTTACAGATTGAAGGACATGCCTACGTCTGTAACAAGAGGGCTTATTTGTGGTTAGCCAAAGATTTTGTTGGGGTATGTTACATAGCCAGAATAATGCCGGCTGTGATGGTATATGCCCCGTCTACTCTGCATAAAGAAATACACAGCAGAAATAAACGAGCAGTAAACCCAAAAATTCCTACGTATCAACCTACAGGATGGGAAACGTTTATAGATCTGATGGGGGTCCTGGTTCCTCCAGCGGGCATCTTTATGAACAGTCAAGAAATCCAAAAGCTAAACAGGGCCCTTGAGTTCGTAATCGAAGAATCTGCAGACCTAATGGAAAACATCACTTATGAAATGAAAGCAATTCGGCTAGTGGCTCTCCAAAATAGGTATGTCTTAGACATACTCACTGCAGAAAGGGGCGGAGTCTGTTTTTTGGTGGGATCCCAATGCTGTGTTTACATACCAGAAGGGAGTACAGGAATCCTGGATGGAGTAAACAAACTGCATAAAGTGGCGGATAGCATCCACCAGGAGGAAGGGTCAGGAGATAGCTGGTGGATGAAGCTCCTGAAAGAAATTGGATGGCAACTTCTTACGCCTATACTGGTTCTAGCGGCAATAGTTGTAGGAATTTGTCTCTGCATCCAATGTTTCCCGGTATGTGTGTCGTGCTGTGTTTCCATGTGTTCTTCCAGCATAACGCGCCTAAATCCTATGGATAAAAGCCATGTACAACAGGAATTTTTTGACATGGGAGGCCTGGAGAAGATTATGGTACATACAGTATGTGATGATGTTGCTTTCCTGCCATCTGCTTATGCTAGGACTGTTTAGATTGATGCTCAAGTGTGAGCAAAGGGTGGATTGAAGGTACGCATACATATGTAATGTTGTGCTCACACTTGGAGTTTGTACTAATCACCATATGTGTTAAAAGAATGTACCCTTTGTTAAAAGAAGAGGCATTCTCTTTATACAGCGGCGTTTAAGACCTGCTGACCTGGCAAGAACTTGTTTTTAACAGAAGAATTGTGTTTGGTCACTGTATGTCGAAGCATGTTGAGCCTGCTAAAACTATCTGCAGATTACGGGTGGGGAAGGAATGAGTAAGCACAGCCTCGTGCACAGAGATACACAGAGGGGCACGAGAGAGAGCGAATAACAGATAACAGGAAACCACAATAGCAGATGTTGAACTGTTGACCTTGATGCAAAGTCATGACTGGGAGGAACCGCCTTGTGGTGGACATAATCTATGTGCAGCAATGTATGACAATGTAAAACAGATGGGTATAAAAGGACCACGATGTGCAGGGCAAAGGGCGGCACTTTGACGACTTGCTTTGCGAGACGGTTGAACTTGTGGCCCATTCGCGAATGCTTGTGTGTTAATAAAGCAATGTTTACTCAACTCTTTTCTGTTTGAGTTTTTATAGGGTCCCTCTTGTACTGGTTATGGACGGCGAGAAATCGCACCCACAGATTGGATCAAACGACGCAGTGTTGTAGAGAACATTGAAAGTCAATTTGGGAGATTTTACGGCGACTGCAATACTCTCCTGCATTAGACAAAATTTGGGCCTGATTCATGGAATATTTGCCCATTTCAAAGTGAATTTGCATTGCCGACACAACCCATAATTCATGGAACCGTGCAAAGTCCAGGCAAAGTCAGTGCATAGTCATTTTTGCAGTACAAAATGACTTTGCCCGGACTTTGCAAGGCAAAAATACACGTTGCACGGTTCCATGAATCAGGGCTTGTGTCGGCAGTTCAAAGTCACTTTTCAGCAGTGCAAATTCACTTTGAACCGGGCAAATATTCCTTGAATCGGGCCATAAATGCCTAAATGGTTGTAGAGCTGACATTTTCTTTATGGGCACAATCAAAGTGTGTGACAAATTTCACCAAGCAGAAAAATATGATTCACTGAAATTTTCTTTGACCCGAGACTTTATAAGTACCATTACCCTAGTGAATACCTGATGGGTTGCCCTGGTACTAAATTGATAAACTCCTCATAGCAATCATAAGGGGAAATATGTGACAAGGTCGGAGAGGCAAATCAGTAAGAAAATGAATATGAGGACTCTTCACGTAGTAGTTGGGCCGCTGACTCCAAGAAGATCTTAGATACTTAGACAATTGCTTGATGTGAGCCTTCTGATTAAGAACCAAGGCACGCTGGAAGGAGCCGATTATGGTTTGGTAAAGCTGGGGGGCTTGAGGAAGGGAGCAATATTCCCCCAGTTCTTCTAACTCCTTTGATTACACCACAAGTCTTTATTTCAAGCCAATGGATGCTATTAATGTTCCAAAAATGCTCAGTCTCTTACTCCTATAAAAAGACAGCCCATATTATATGAAAATAACTAAATCCAAATAGAACATTTCAAATGATTTCATTCATACTTTAAAAACAGTTCACATTTTGACTTAAGCGTCTTATGACTATTGTATGCTGTGCTTTCATATGTATTGATCAATTGCATGCTCTCCATAGCACAGTAACATGTTGCTGTTCGTTGCACAGGCTGGGGGCCATACGTATAGATTACACAGTTGCTTAGCTAACAATAAAGGCTAGAATGTGTAACTTAGTGACGGTGGGTTGTTTGTTGATATTGCTTAGCTTCCACTATAGCAGAGGATAAGGCAACTGGTAGCCAAGCTACTCTGTAGCCATCCACCAGGATACAAACAAAATGCAAAGGGAATTGTTTCACACCAGATAGCTGCTACAATGATGCACTGGCAATGTATTAGAGGTAAGTACACTGACAGACTTTAGGGAAAGGCGTACTGATGAACCGTTTGGAAGCCTACATTGGAGCAAACATTTTGAAAAAGAAAATGCAAAATGGAAGAGTACGAATGTCAGACCAAGATGGATATCACATATTCCTATCTACATGAGAAAGTCCATGACTGGGTGAACTGGCATTGTTTATATGTTGCTACGGCAATATATGCACGCTACTTGTATGCGCTATTATGCCTGTGTGTATAACTTTGATGCATGTAAATAGGATCTACTCCCCCACTGGCCTATATTTTTCAACGTTTGTCACCACTATCTAGTACTGGGCACTATTTGTGGTGTTCGTCGAGAGCAGGAGATTGTGATAACCCCCAGCTGCAGAGTAATAATACAATGGGAAAAAGGGCTAGTACTGAATTGTACACTTCTGAATGTGCTTTTAATTATTTTGGACCATTCATGAAGACAATATGGCTGTCAAATATTTGGACAACGTTTGTCAACACTATCTAGTACTGGGCACTATTTGTGGTGTTCGTCGAGAGCAGGAGATTGTGATAACCCCCAGCTGCAGAGTAATAATACAATGGGAAAAAGGGCTTCTACATCAGACTAGGAGTACACCTTTTGTTGTAGCTGGTTATAGGTAATGGCCCTTTAGTGACCACAGGATTATGGATCACTAAATAATACTGACAGCCAATAGTGTATGACAGCCAGCATTCCCAAGAAAGAATACTGTTCACTGTGTAAAATGAGTGATGAAGAATTGTAGAAAGCATTTCATTCCAGCATCCTGCACATTTCCTGGTCCACCTTGAGGTCGAAGGCAAGGATGCAGTTTCCTCCAAAGTGAGGATCAGCATCACTGACAAAGCCAAGAGCAGGTCTTCCATACACTCCATCAAAGAAAGACGCTACCGATGATGTGTAGACAGGGAGTACCTGCCTTCAAAGAAGCTACAAAAGGTAGGCTAATAAACTCTGAAAGGCAAGCAGAATGCTTTGCATACACTGAGCTCTGGGTGGGGGACACTGCCTGCACAGTATGTGGTATTATAGAACAGTCATCATTTAGTTTTATACTGAGAAGACTTCCGAAGATCGAAAGAATAGAGGGATTTTACGACCTAATCAGTGTTGCTCTACACTGCACATGGATGTCCATTGACATCTACTGGGTGTGACTTGGCTCAAATCGTTTATTTGGCTTTCATATTTCAGGTGGCAAGGTTGTTTCAAGCCTAGCATAACGTTGCTGGTTTTTGCAACACATGCCCCAATCCTTCACCGACACGGCTGTCAGGATATACCGCACCGAAGATCCCTAATAAGGGTGAAACGTGTATGCACCTGTCTGTAGCCTTCAGAATTGCATGTTTTGCAATGAAAAAGCCATGTCTAAAATGACAGTGCCCTGTAAGACAAAGGCAACCTTCTGGATCTAGCATCTTGCATTTGGACTCATTTGCATGCCCCTAACTCTCTGCACATGTTGCTCTTAACTGGAGGTGAATTTCTAGTGATGGCAACTGGGTGGCGCTTTGGCATGGTTGACTTTCAAATGGCTTATTCTACACTGACCAATTCAGTGAAATGAGAGAATAATATATAAGAGTGCTATACTTGTCTTCCGTAGGTCAGAAAACATATAATGTAGATCCGTGTGTCGGTACTATCCCTAAGGGTAGCATGTTGCTTCATGCACCTGCCATGGACTACCTGTTGCTTAGATACATTGCCGCCACTGAATGAATAACGAGAAGTAACTCTCTTGAAAAGCTCTTGTTCCACGTTGTGAAATGCACCTTTACAGAAGCACATTCTGCAAAACACAGTTTGCCGCCCACACAGACACACACATTGCATCTAGTGCATCCCCTGGATCATGGAGTGTGGCTAGAGGAGGGGCCATTTAGAGTAATATTAACTAAAACTGTGTATTGACTTGCAATGTCTTCCACCATCACGTGTGGGTGTCAACTTGTGCCGCAGTAGACATAAACCAAATGTGAAGTCACTCTAAACAGTGTGTGTGTGCATGGTCTGTCTAGTACCTAGTCACTTACCCCCAGTAACCATTTTAGACTGTGTGCTTAGGAATTGGCTGCACACTTGCCCAGCTCCAGGAAATGGTGCAAAGAAAATACTTTGCATCTCTTGCTACTCGGTCACCTGCAAAGCGTGCTGGTACCATTTGTATAGAGGGAGCATGCGTGCCCATTACTTAAATATGTATGCTATTTATTCAGGCTGCCTGCAGCCTTGGTACTCGCTAGTGGTGGGGTTGTAGAGGCCAACACTAGGCTAGACAAGGATTGACGTGGGAATATGCCACTTGACAGCAAAGGGTTCATATCTGCATGGGGATTGGTGGAGGAGTGACAGTGGCAATGGAAGAAACATCCTTGGACTAGTGTCTGACTTGTCTTAATTTTAACAACAAAAGCTACAAAATCCATTGCGTAAGGAAACTGTGTGACTAAGGGTCCATTCTGCAAGGCCCAGCTGGAGACGTGACTGGTCATCTTGAATGTACGCAAAAAAGGCTACGTGGTCAAATGGTCTTCCATTACTCCATGCCTATGGTGACTGCTCTACCATCAGGACCAGATCCTCAGATATGTTATAGTGAAAGTCATGGCAAGCCGTTTTGGGCGTGGTAAATGATGTGTTGCCCGAGCAGTAAGTTGGGTGCATAGGATGACTATATGTGGCAGTGCTTGCCCACATGGCTTTGGAAATAACATCATCCATGTATAATCCTATGAAGCATCCGGATATTGGCTTTTATTTCTTCTCAACTAACTTTAGTACATACTGTTCAGTATATATTCATAATTCTGTATGATATATAATGAAGACACTCTGGGCCTGATTCACAGAAGCGTTGTATAATGGCCCACTCCCATAGGAGAACACTCTGGGAATCAGGCCCCAACTATGCAAAGATGGCCTGAGAATTATACAGTGATCTGCTCTCTATGGCTGGTACCGTTATGCCTTGAATATTGCCTTCTGACACATGAAGCAAATTGGTCTTAGAAATAATGAGTCTAAAATCATTATATGGAATAACAGCTTCATATGTTCTCTCTTTCTTTACACGTAACTTCCACCATTTTGAAAAATGTCACTACTACATGTATGTTAAAAAAATAATGGCAAAATGAAGCACTATCAGGAAAAGACCATTTTCACCATGGACTCTAATACTAACATGGAATTTGAAAATTCCCCGAGCCCATGTTTGTGCTGTCATTTTCAGAAGTATAGGTCTGATCAGGCGTGTATAGTCTGCCCACTTCCCTATTTCCTGTATTACTGCATGACTTGCTCTATCACATAAAGGCTGTGCACTGGCAGACCACTCTGTCTCCTGTGTTACCTGCTTGGTCCATGTAGTTGCAGAAGTCATTTAATTCTTGCTGGTAGACATAATTGTAATGGTAATTGGTTATTTATAACGCGGTTAATACCCAGAGGTTTCTAAGCGCGGACTGGGGATCAAACCTACACCAGAGGAGTCTAGTTGGCTGGACATCAAGATCTCCCATGATCTACTTATGACTCCCGCAGCCAACTAGTGACATATAAATACCCACATGTAACATTAACTATGCATGTGCCGGAATCTGTGTACTAGACTATTGGAGCACATTTCATAGTACAATGCAGTGTTTAAAAGCTGTCAGATAATAGGAAGGCATAAAATGTCACTTGCACCCTCAAGTATCCACATGTGCAAAGCACCCAATTTGCTTTATTCTAGCCAATGGCCAGGGAAACTTTTGAGGCCTAGAATAGTGGGTCATTTGTGATGGACAAAATATTATATATTGCATCTTCTGTCTAGGTTAGAGTTGCTAGAATCTATGTACTGACTACTTATTTCCCAGGGATATTATTTGCTTACTGATGAAAGTCTTAACACCATGAGCTACGTTTACGCCTTTGCCCATGAAATCTTTATTTTGATCGCTGATTGTACAAAGCTGCTGACTTTCTTTGGTATACTGCTTGATCTGTTTTATGTTCCGGCACAAGTTTGAACCATAATGAGTTTCGGCCTCTTCCTTTACTGATCAACTATCAGAGTGTATTGTCGTTTTGTAATCAATAACATTTTCAATCATAACAATTTATGGTTGATAGTCAGAAGGCCTACAAAATGTAATGAAATCCGTTAAGAACATAGGAATGTTGGAAGCCACATTACTAACAATGCAGAGGCAGGGGCCAATAATTTCTGCAATAAAACATAGATTTTTTTTTCTATGTTTCTCCTTTGACTTTCCTTTTTAGTACAGAAAATTCTCCAAACATGGAGAAATGTTCTTAGCTAAACTTTTCCCATCTTTGCATCATTACGAGGTGGGAGCACCCCCTAGGCCCACATTACACATCCCTTGTCCGACACCTACACTAACTATGCGGATAACAGCGAGATAGTCATTCCTATCACTGGTGACTATATAACTGATTCAAAAGCTCTCAACGAGGTCTATACAGTCATTCAGGCCTGGATGGCACATCGCAGACTATGCTTAAACGATGATAAGACAGAGACTCCCACAATCAACAACAATGGTGTCAATTCGTAGAGAAATCAACGTCCTATCTCTAAGGGGAAGAGTCAAACTGAACACTGTGATGTTGCATCGGAAAATCAGACTATCCTCTGAGAAGATCTTTAAGGTCCTAAACAAAGAGCTAAACAAAGGCACCAACACCATTCTCTCTACATGGGAGCAAAGAAACACAGAAGCACTTGACGAAATAGGAAGCTCTTGGGAAGAACTGGAAGGCAATCCAAACAAAACTTCCAAAAAATTCAAGGAAATGGACTGGATCCAAACATTAGAAGACACCTCGAAATACAAATTGGCCTTGGACTTACCGGCAAATCGTCAAAAACAAAACAAGCCTATGAGCTAATTGTTAAAAGGTCACAGCAAGCAAATCAGAAACACATACCTAAGAGCTAGGTTGAACCTTCTACACACTAAAGAAATTCTATTCATCAGAGGTTTCGCTTCTAACAACCTGTGTAGATTTTGCAACAAAACAGGTTCAGTCGAAACTGTGAGACACCTTCTACTGTTATGCCCTGAACTGTCCTCTAAAAGAATGACCCACATGGGACACCTCCTTAAAAACAGATGGTGCAGGGAAGAAGACTATTGGTGGAACATTTTGATGTCTGGTGATACCACCAAAACAGTAATAGCAGTCGGACAGTTCTTTCAGAACATAAACTTGGCAAGAGAGGATACAATCTGAAAACAACTTGGGAAAGCAAATCATAGCAAGGTTAACAAAGGACACTAAAGGATCAAATGGTAGAACATATGTTACCCCTTTTGTAAAAACTGTGAGAAAAAAAACAGTTTAATCCGATAAAAAAAAATTAAAAAAAATAAGACAGAGTTACTTATCCTAGGCTCCCACCTTAGACTTAATAAACTGGATCCTACCTTTAAAGCTTTCAGCATTGACGGGAATACCATTAAGGTGTCTAATGACACTAAAACGTTCGACTTCCATCTGGATTCTACCCTCTCTCTGACGAGACAATTAATGCAGAGCTCTCAGTATCAGCATATACATTAAAACTTGTGAAGGCTTGCAAACCTTTCATCACTGCCTCAAACTACATTATCCTGGCACGAACTCTCATCATGGCTAAAATGGACTACTGCAATGCCCTTTACTTGGGGACTAGTCAGAAGAACATCAACAAACTTCAAGTAACTCAGAATAATGCTAACAGAGCAGCTTAGCATCCCTAGAAAACCGCACATCTCCGACACTAGACGGAGTCTCCACTGGCTCCCTATTGCACTCAGAATATCACAAAAACCCTTGCACTTACACATAAGTGATTAGCTAGCCACGCACCAGAATATCTGGCCACCCGACTTACCGCACACACGGCGGCCACCCGACCACTCAGATCTGCCCAAGCAGACTCACTTGCTATACCCAGATTTAAACTACGGAAAGCAGAGGGGTCCAGCTTCCCAGTCCTCGCCTCTAAACTTTGGAACACACTTCCCAACACTCTCAGAACCGAGCTCCCTTACCTTGCATTCAAGAACAAAGCCAAATCATGGCTCATCGAGCAGGACCTAGCTGCCGCAACTGCATGCATGTAGATCCTGTCACATTTCTGCAAACCTTCTATCTGGTAATTCTCGAACATACTGACAGCCTTATGTACTATATGAAAATGTAGAATGTGTACTCACTTGTAGATTATGTAATATATGTACCTCTTTGTACCTTGCACTTCCTCTACGTACCATGTACCCCCAAGAACTGTAATTGGAGGATGTTACCTGCAACCTTTGCAAGAAATGCGCCCAGATGCCCCCGGGCCAATGCACAATATAAATAAACCAAATACAAATACATTAATTTAAGCCGAGTGCTATTACCATCTAGTAATGGCCCTGAGATAGTGGCAGTGTTACTTCAATATGTATTTTTTTATAGCAATGAACATATAACATGTCAACAGTAAGTAAGTGTTTTGTTTAGCAGTAGTCCTAAAGCGTATTAGACTGCTGCTATATTTGATTTGCAGTTGTTGACTATTAAAGTGGGCAACATTACCAAAAGCAAGTGAAATGAGCAGAATTCGAGCACTCCCATTCTGTTTGAATGCTATACAGGGCTTCTGGCGTCTGCAGAATTCCATTGACAGAAAACAGTGACAAGTCTTATTTCCCCTCAACCTACCTCTAAAAAATGGCAACATCTGGGAAAATGCAACAGTTTAAGAGGAAACATGATCATTTCTAGAGATTCCATCTGATCTTCTGTGACAAAAGCTGGAAAAGGGTATTTCAATTCAATAGAAATGCACAGTAGGGATACAAAAGACCAATGTTATCCTACCACAGGTTGGATGCCTCGAATTGTTTTGAGCTTCTTAAAATGGCAAGGACCGAATAGGGATGTACTTTCTCGTGTTGCATCAAATCAGAGTTTAAAATGGCTACCAAAAAGAATTTCAAAGATATATTCAAACCCATTTAAAAAAGTTTAGTACTTCTTTAATATTAATTCATTTCCAATGCTGTCGAAAAACATTAACCCTTATCACTTTATCGGAAGTCAAATAATGAATTCATATTCAAAATATCTACTAATAAATTATGTATCTGCAGGACGACTTTGCATAGACAGCTTTTCAAAAGGCTTCATTTTACCTTTGTGTAGACTGTTTTTTATTCATTAGATGTTTCATTGTCATCATTTTGTTTTACGGGAATTATACATCCGTTTCATGTCTTATTTGCTGCTGCTTTTTTAGAATAAGAGACGAGCTAACATGGCAATTTCCTGCACAGCATTGCCATTGATGTAATAGTAAAAAAACACAAAGTAGAATTGAATTTATTCTAATAATTTTTTAATGTCTTACTAAACTATTTTGGGTTTCCTGTTTGCTATCTGTTGATAATGGACGATTAAAGGAAACCTACATCTGGGCACAGTAAGATTATTTGTGCCCTATTTATAAACATAATTATATTATTCTATTCATAAACATAATACATTATTGCATTAAAAATGTGTATGATTACATTCATGTATTTGCTTATTGTGTAACAAGTACTATTAATCATAAGGGGGTTTCAAAGTGCATTGTAAAATGCCTTCTTTTCTCTGTGCATCAGTTATATCTTTATTTAAATCATGTTTACATGGTGTACATTCTTTTGATTTACTATGTTGGGCTATTGAGTGAGAAACTATGAAGTAATGTTACTCAACAACATATGATTGACAACTGGTTGACAAATGCAGTTCTATATTAGGACATCCCTTGATGACTTCAAAGATTTTGTGGGAATCATAAACCTTCTATGGTACTAAGATGATGTGAAATATCCTAGTCGATAGGGACACCATAGTTTGATAGCTCATTGAGTTAGGTACTTAATTTAGACATCTGTGCATGATTTGATATGATAGGTTATTTATAACACGCTTAATACCCAGGGTTTTCTAAGCGCGGACCCGGGGATCGAACCTGTGTTGCTACGTGTGGCTTTGCTTCCAAGGGGAGCACGTTGCCCCTGAGCTATCCTCCCGAGCTATACACGTCTCAGTTTGATGAATTGAGAACTAGAAATCAATGAGGGTAATTATAATAATGACAGTGATCTTCACAGTGCATAGAAGAGTGAAGAAACCTGCATGTAGCACTACCTAAATATCTCTTATCCTTTGGGGATTACTTCATAACTGTCACGCGGAGTATTGTGTTACAGGCAGACAGCAGAATGTGCGGCAAACTATTTCAAAGTCTATTCTCAGACATGTTGACCTTAATTAAGCTTTCAGTGAGTATGGTCATCTGCCTTTGGCTATGAGTGAGTGAGTGTGTACCTACCCTCCTTACTTGCCACCAGTATGTTCCTATATTCATGGTGTGGGGGATGCAACACATGTTTGAATTTGGGTGAGCAGGCTCATGTATTTCTGACTGACAGGCAATTTGTACAAGCATGTGTGACTCCATGTCAGTGCACTCAAGCATTTCAGACTTTCAGTAAGTCTGCCTGTGCGTGTGCGCCTTTCAAGGGGAGTGATCATACATTGCAAGTGGCACAGCGAGTACAGCGCTTGCTTTGACATCAGTGCAAATCCTGCTAACGTAGGTTCGAATTCTGGCAGGGCCAAATTCAGCCTTTCATCCTGCCGAGGTCGATAAATGAGCACCGCACACCGTGGGTAATAATAAGCAGCGCTCAGATACCTGAGGGTTCATAGCGCTATATAAATGCAAAATTATTATTATTATTACTGTTTTTCTTAGTCTGTGTCATTTCTCCTTTCGGTGAGGGCACTCGTGCATTTCTGAATTACAGTGGAAGTGCTCCTGCGTTTCTGTCCCGCAGGGAACACGAGCCTCATGTGGTAACTTTTGGGCTGTCCCTCCTACATCCCAGACGGACAGTGAGCATACTCGTAGTTGCATTCGTTCTGGGCTTCAGTGAGCTGGGTGTCTGACACCTACTCAGGGACTGCGAGTGGTTGCTCCCTAGTTGAGTGATTCCTCGTATTTGAGCTCCATCCATTCATTTAGCCTGTACATCCTCTCAGTCCCAGCCCCATCTTCCTTATTTATTTAATGCCGGACTGACAAGCTTCTAAGCACCAGACTGGGGATCAAACCCATGTGGCACTAAATTTCCGTATGCCTCTGAACCCCCAATGAACACACTCAGCATCTCTGTGCATTCTCTGATAATCCCCTTCTACATTTTGTATTTTCGTATCCTTACTATCGGGGTAGCACTCAGTCTCCCACTCCACATTATCTATTAATATGCCAGCAAACGTCACTCTAGACAAACTAAGCTGCTGATAACACTCGTCCCTCAGGCTCTACTCTCCAATCTTTTCTCCAACTAAATGACCCACTCTGCCTCGCTTTCATCATCATACCCCACCGATTACCATATTTTCTTTTCTCTTCTATCCCTCCCGCATGTTCCAGCCATTCTGATTAAGAAAGTGGTCGGTCACGTTGCGGGCAAAGCAGATCTGAAAAAATGGCAGGAAATGGGAGTATCATCATTTTCCTGCTCTGCCTCATTATGGTAAATGTGTATAGCAGAGTTGGGGAGCAGGGCCGACATAACGCGTCCGACTCCATTTCCCACTGCGCGATACACATGCATGTGCATTAACAGCATCATGGATTTCCATGCTGGCGATAATGATTCCACCTGAAATGACCACCTCATAAAAGCAGGCAGATTCCATATGAATCCATTGCCGGTGAAGGCAGCATTTACACTTTTCCACTCACGTGGGTCAAAGTGAGGAGTAAGGCGGTTTTACTTATGTTTTTCTCCCCACTTTTTCACCACGTAATATAAATGAGGAAAATTGCAAAGACGGGCAGTCGCTAACGTGCAATTCAAACGGGGTCGATATGACCCCCAATATCAGTAGCCAGGTATTGCAAAGCATAATTTTTAATTAGTAGAATTTGCTAACACTATACAAACAGAACAATCTTTCACAACAGCATTTAGACTTTAAGAACAGCAAGATGCAACTATGACAATCAGTAAAACTGAAGAGAAACACACACATGTGCAATGATGGCAGTGTTGATATAAAGCAGCTTTTTGGAAATATGCAAAATATGCAACCATATTTTACCAGGATGAAATATTTCCCTCCCAAGGGCCTGATTTAAAAAGCATTTTAAATGTAATTGTGCCATTGAGAAACACTTTTGTAAATCAGGCCCCATTACCACTTTGGGCCTTAAATAGTCAGCAAAGAGAGAGGTCTCCATAGAATCCTGCCAGCGAATCCGTGACCCGCAATGTGCCATCCATGCCATGCTGCCCCAGCTGGCTTCTCCCTACATTCTCCACACGACAGCAATTATTGGAATGTTCCCACTGTTTAAATATCACAGATCTTTGCTGTGAACTCTCTTATGATTTTTCAGAACTGTTTGTTTATAATGTGTAGAGGATTTTCCCACTCCAAGAAATCCAGCTGCTGAAACTCCATTCCAAAAAGGTTCTTTAATATTGGCTCTATTCACAGCCCAAAGATGCCAATATTTATTTAATATTTTGCCACAGTCCCCCCCCCTTCGCAATCTTCACCCATGTCCCTCTTCTTTCTACTCTTCACTCTATTTCGGATGCTGGTCGCCCACTTTTGTACTTAACTTCCTCCCAATTGTCTCTCTTCCAATCCCGCTACCTTTGCACAGTTGCCCTGCGCTCCTTTATCCACTGCAGCACTTTCCTCCATCCTGTAGGTTCAGGGGGTATTAATTACCCCCTGTATTTTCCTTAATTAACGCCATTTCCCACAGCCCTTTTAGCCACAACCCCTTGTTTTTCTTTGAATGCCTCGCGTGTTGTCTTTTCTGCTATCCGGCTCCTTTGTGCTCTGGCCATCATTATTTTGTTCAGAGTCTTCTGGTGTACACTCGTTCAAGTTTGGGTGAGTTTGGAACAACTAGTGCAAAGTCACTTTGCACTGCAAAAATACACTTTGCACCGGTCTGTCAATCAGGGTGTTTGCACCGTGCAAAAAATTCCATGAATCAGGACCCAATGCTGATTAGTTTGGAGTACACAAAGTCATTTTTGTGGAGCGGGTTTTGGGTGTAATTCCAGGTTGTAGATGACAGTTCATGAGGGATATTGTTTTATGAGCAGTTTTTGGTTCATTGAAAAGTTAAGTGCAGTTCTGTTAAAGCTGTGTGTGAACCTACCACTGAAACTGGCTGAAAATATGCCTTAGTTATATTCCATACCACCAATCATCTGGGTTGCGTTCATCAAACCTTAATCCAGCTGTCAGTTGTTCTATTTCCCACTTGATCTAATCGTATCTATAATAATAATAATAATAATAATAATAATAATAATAATAATATCAATTTTGTACTCAGGAATTAATGTGGAAACCTCTGGCATCGACAAGCTTTAATAAGAGCTGTTCTTTTTGACCCAAAGTAATAGTTCCTAATGTTCGGGCGTGAAAAGGATGAAGGGCTGAAATGGCCCTTCTGGGATTGGTACTTGCAAAGTGCATGCCTGCCCTATGTGGTGTTTCACTTGCAAAGTCTAACGCTGAATGGGTCTGTGTTATTGAAGGAGGATCTATGAGGCCATCGACAGAAGGAGTATTTCATAGTGAAGGATGTGATGCAGTGGGCCAGATTCGCAACGCCATGCACTCATTAAATAACGATTTGTGAATCAGGTCCAATAGGTTTTGTGGATGAGAGTGCAGCATGCCGGCCATCATTGCAGGTATTCAGCAGGCCACATAGGCATTATTTACTGCCAACTTAATATAAGAGCATTGATCCAATATATCAGCTGACTTTGATCAGAACAATTGTGCAATTATGATGCATGCTACTTTGCCAAGTTCAAGGTGGTGAAATGCCCGGGATTGCCCCGGGCCCTTGCAGTTGCCACCAAATGAGCCATGTGCGAATAAATGATCAAAACACATTGTGCGATTAAGCATGACATACACGTGCAGTCTTTTAAATGGTGGTTCCGACATGCTGTGCTATGTATGCACGACTCATAATCTAGTCTGCACATTTTCATCACTGTCTTAAAACAACTCACTTTGTCCACAGTGATCACTAATACACAATGGCCTAACTTGATAGAACACATGGTGTTGGTGTAATAAAACATGTGCAGTGTTGCTAGTGCTATTTTGAAACACGTTTCAATAGGCGCATTATAAATGTCATAACATTTCATTTGCAGATTATCACCCATAGATCAAACATTGCACTAGTTCCAAAATATATCCTTTCAATGCAGGTTGCGCTACTGCCAAGGCACTGTTGCCTTAGCAGAAGGAAATACTTTGCACTGGTGCAAACATGCATTGCATGACTATATGTTTGCACAATCCAGATGAAAGATGCACTTTCCCCACCGAAGGGTTTGTGAAACACGGATAGCCAAGCGAAGGGAAGCACATTTACTGGCAAGAATAGCTATTTAAAGATTGATTTGCGAAACAACATTTTTCTTTATTGTTGAATTATTTGAATCTGATTGTGTCTTTAGAAATGGAAGAGGCTAGGTGGAATAGAGCCTAGAAAGCCAGACAATGCACTGCTCTCCTGGACGCCTCATTCCGGATATCGCGAGGCTCTGAAATCCCTGAGGACGCGCGCGCACATGAAGGAGATGATCTTGACAATTGGGTGCCTGGGAAAAGCCAGGGAGAAGCAGTCTGCAAGAAGAGAAAAGCCCTCCGAGGAGACGTGCAGGGAAAATGCTGATGTGGATGTTCCACATCAGAGCTGCAATGCCCCCAATTACATTTTAAAAAAATGCATCTTTTCCGAATGCCACACGAACCCGCTGAGAATCTGTTCATACTGTGATGGCACAGTGTTGCAATTTGATGCTGCAATACTGTGGCAATGTTTGTCTCAAACCACATGGTTTGCAGTAGGCAAGCATGACCCACATAGCTTTCAGTGCAATACTGTCCGATCCGGAGAATTCCGGTGAAACTGCATAAAGCTTGCATTGGCGCAAATGCATTTAACCCACCCTCCTTGAGCGCTTGAACATTTGCCTGTGTATAGGTGCTATATAAATAAACAATACCATACCATACCAACTCTAGAGACCTGATTTATAAAAGCATTGTCCAATAGACAATCCAATTGATTTTTTTTTTTAAATCATATTGCGCTACGCCAAAAAACATGGGGCCTGATTAACACTGTGTTTTTCAATGGGGCTTTCTCATTGAAAAAAGGTTTTGTAAATCAGGCGCGTGTACTTCCAATTGATGTTTGCACCAGTGCAAAGGACTAAGGCAAACATCACCCTAGCGCACACGTGTATTGTAAGAATAGAATTGATTCACAAAGTGTTTTTCAATGGAATTCTTCCCCTTGAAATATTCTTTTGTAAATCAGACACAATAGGATTTTTGCACTAGGATCCTAGAGCTAATTGCACTTGCACTGGTGCAAAGTTTCTGCAATACCACCCACAATGTGTACAGAAACACAGGTTACACAAAAATACCCAATGGATCGACAAGAGGTGATGGCATTCACAATGTGACGCTGAAGCATGCTTAGTGTGAATAACCTTGTCTTCATATCGATGGCAATCATTTATTTTCTGAAACCAACACTCTGTGTTTGACTTGCCTGCAGGGAACTCTGGAGATTTCCTGGGAGGCCTCTTTGCCTTGGGACTCTTTTGTGTGGGTACCCTGGTGTTCTGCTTGCCTCATTCTTTCTACCAGCCACCACAGCCCCCCTTTCCTTTTATCTCTTCTTATACTCATAGCCCTTTAAAGCAAATCATTTGTTATGAAACTGCAATCATGTTATGACTGCTTTTTAAGCCCTGGGTAGAGACAAATCTGGTTTAAGTCACTATTTGGGTCAATTCTTCCAAATGTTCTGGGGCGGCAAATGCCCAAACCCTTCTTTAGGAGTTGGGGCTTGCTCACTACATTTGCTACATGATGCAATATTGGGCCACTTTGAAAAACATGTCCAGGGCCACTTTTGGTTCCCAGTTTACCTCGCTTACACTTTGCCAATTGGATTACACAGAAAAAATTCTTCAAGTGTAACCGAAATGCAAACACAGAGTAACTATGTACGCCGTGCCAACAATCTGCCCAACACATAACATTTTGATGGACACAAATCTAACTGATGTGACTTATTGTAAAAAAATGATGCCAGGAGCAACTTTTCTCAATCAGTACAAGAGTTTCCTCTGCAGAATATGAGGGCTACATCCATCTGATTCTTAAATGGTCAAACTCTGGACGTCCTTTAAACATTTTAATGTAAAACAGAGTTACAATGCACACAACAGTCTATGTCATCTCATTGCCTTGCCTTCCTGAGATCCATCACCCTGAGGATGTTGAGGATGCATTGCAGGCAAGGAAATCATTTTCACCATTCAAAAATCACATTTTAATGACAAGTTGCGTTTAAGATTCTTGCTAATTTGTACTACCACAATACCT
Source organism: Ambystoma mexicanum (assembly GCF_040938575.1). Lineage (NCBI taxonomy): Eukaryota > Metazoa > Chordata > Amphibia > Caudata > Ambystomatidae > Ambystoma > Ambystoma mexicanum. The sequence continues at coordinate 1,441,161,271 of NC_090921.1, forward strand.
AACAGAAGCGCACAACTTCTGCTATTGAACACATGGTCCTACTTCTGCATTCAGTTACGAATCAATGATACCTTTTGCTGATCTTGGCGGTTCGAAGTGGCCAAGTGCAGCATTCAGATTGTTCAAGACAGGGAGTGGTGTCGGTCAGGGGTCGTGTTGAAGTTCTTTGCAGTTTGAAGCATTCGTTTGAAGAAGGGCTCTTTATGAGGGCCACCATGGTCAGTTCAATGGTTGGTTCCTCCGTGAAGATTCTTGTACTGAATGCGCTGTTCTAGCTGATTGGTTCGATTTTAGCGCTCAAGGAAAGGCACATTTCGATGGGCCACCAGAGTTGGTTCAACGGTCGGTTTCACAGCAAAGATGCTGGTAACAAGATGAGTAGTTTGAGTCAGGCAGTTCGATGTGCCGTCCAAGGGTCACGGTTCGATAGGCCACTACAGTCGGTCTAACTAGCAATGAAGACTGGCAATGCAGATGCTGGAGGGTCAAATGAAGGTTCGAAGGCGAAAGATGCAACATGGAGCTTCACGTTTGAGCTGAGGCAACAATGCCCTCAGCTCGCATGGTGCAGTGGTGAACGGATTCACACGTGCAGATCAGTGGTTCTAAGATCAGCCGTGTGGCAAATGTGGCTCTGGAGGGTCCTGATGGATCGATGAGGTTGAACCGGTTCGAATCATGGATCACAACAGTTCAACAGTGTAATAGGCAGTAATCCTGCCGGCCTTGGCTCTCAGCAGCTGCGACAACTTGTGTGGATGCACCTGGGTATATGAAAGGGCCTTCACGTGTGCATGTGCATGTATGTTTGCGTGTCTGTAAGAATGTACATGTGAGGAAGAAAAACAATTATTTCAGCGAGAGGAACCACAATACAGGTAATTTGCTGACTTCAGATTTCCCCACAAACATTCATCTGTTAGTGTAATGATGTTGCTACTACTCTAGAGGGAAGAAGAGGGGCTGTTTAAAACTGGAATTTAAACTATGGCCAAAGAGTGAGTGATAGGGTGGATGAATGTGGGCATCAGTGGAAGATATATAACTCTAGCAACAATCTTAAAGACAATGCGTTGCAACTGTATGGAAGGTATTATGTTATCAAAAGGAATTTCAACAAACTGACCTAGCCTATTCTTGCTGGGATTTGAATTCAAACCAATAAACACATACAGAAATTACTAAAGGTCATTAGAAATCTTCGATATTTCATTTATGCTCATATCCTAGACAAATAACTTCCTATTGTTGGATTGTCTTGGATCTTAAATATTGTAGAGCAAATCAAGCAATTGCAGACCCATGTAAGAAGCCTGCATTTCCTTTGCACAAACTTCAGGATGGGTTGACCCAGGGGCATGGCACTGAAACAGCTACCCGTTATGTACCTCAGAGAACTCGATATAACATTCCACTCGTGTGCGGATGACATGCAAATACACCTATACTTCTCAGGTGATAACAAGCAACTTATCAACATGTGAAGAAGTTTGGGCACCCTAGAACAAGAATGCTCAGTGCCAGTCTAAATAAAAAGGTAAGAACAACTAAAACAATAATTCTTCAAAACAAATAGTTTCTCCAAAACAAATTAAGCTCCTCTCTACTTATAATTTCCTTGGCTTGCCAGACCTCTGTCAAAGTGAGGAAAGTGTTTTTCTTTTGGGTTGCAGATCTTATTTGGAACAGAAGTTATGATGACATGTGTTCCATCTAAAGACTGTAAACAACACATCTTTGCATTCTTCCCCTTTGAGACCTAGGCCCGAGTTCTTACCTCACCAGTCAACTGCCGACCTCCAATGAAATGCACAGCATGTCCAAGTCCCAGACTTCAAATGAAAAGGACAGACAGTCCAAAAGGCAGCTTGCTGTCTCATTCTGGGGCCACAAACGTTCAGCCAACCCCTCCACTCCTGGGACAGGTGGCACCAGCGGCATGTGCAACCTTGCATGTCATGCCAGTCTCAAACTGTCTGCCTGATACTGCATCCAAATATTCAGAGGCATCCCCCATCTTAATGTAGCCTCTGCTCCAGGCTCTAACGCTAGATCTTTTGGCAGAGGTGACATGAGATTTACCACGGTCACCCCCAAATTGTGGAATCACTAGCCAGTCTATATCGGCAAAAATGATACCTTACGTCAATTCAGGAAATGAATGAATCAGCTGATCTCGGCTCTATGCTTCTCATGTGTGTCTTACTGACTGAATTTCACATGGTTTGTATTGGTCGTGCCTCCCTTGCTTCTATGTGTAGTGATGCTTTCCCCCCTCACCCTTTCCTTTCCCTCGTTTCTCGTCCCTCTCTTAGATATCTTTTCCTTCAGGCCTTGACTTCATGTTGTGATGTTGACTACATATTAAACCTTACACAAACACACATAAATGTTCATAGCGACTTATAAGGAGACTTCCCCAGCATTGTGATTCAGTCCGCCATTTTGTATTTGTAAAAGCTGTGTTCAAACCGGAGTGGCAGTCTATGAAACAGCCACGTGATTAGAGATTGCAATGGGTGTAAACAACTGAAAGACGTACTGAAAGGCGCTTCATGAAGTTAATCCCCTGTAAAGTAATTGAGGAGCTAGGATTTTGACATGAGAATCGTTTCATTCATCTGGCGGTCACCCACGCTTTAAAGGACTTAAACTGCCTGTCTCGTGAGTTAGGCATAAAACAGAATTGGATGCTCCTAAAATGGTTGTAGTTTGGACTCTTAGGGCCTGATTTCGAAACATGTTTTAACATGGGAAAGTCCCATATTTGTAAATAAGGCCCGTGGGGTCTGGGTCACAAAGCATTTTTCAATAGGATGTAATTTTCCTATGGAAAAACACTTTGGGAAAAAGGCCCTGCATGTTAACATACTCCGGGTCTGATTTACAAAAGTGGTTCAATGGGGAAGTCCCATTAAAAAATGTTTGGAATATGAACCTAGTTCCAATCTTTAGTACACTGGAGCACATCTTGCATCCTTTAGTGGTGTTACATCAAGAGCGATCCTTGACAATCGCATAGGCACATTGCAATGTGGCGGGAAAAATACACTTCAGCACAGATATTAAAGGGTGGTCACCTTCATCACAAAAATGTATTTAGGTGCATAAACCAGCCCACAACGACCATAACAGGCATGCAAAACCTTAACACCTGCATCCAAATTTGGCAGAAACCCAATATTAGGCTAGGTTCAATCAGAAGGAAAGATATCATATCTTAAAAGAATAAATCACAGAGCGATATGGGATTCTAAGAAAAAGTATGTATTTTTTAGACCTTTCAAAATCCATTGTCAAACAAATTATAAAACAGAACATAGTTAACAGGAATCAAAAATTGCCCATTGATGGCACAGTGTTTAAAATATAACGTCCAGTTTTGAAGCCGCCACCATATTCTTAAACTTGCAAGTGGGATTTTAATATTCTTTGTGCGTTTTCCAGAGACCCTCCCTCCATTAACTGTACCATATATAACATTTTAAAAATAAAATTGATATTTTGTGATATGTGCTTTTTTCAAACTTGAAAAGCAGACAACATACATCTGGCATTCTTCTTACTTAACTGGCGGCTTCCATCACTTTGTCACCTGGGTCATTTAATACCATAAATCTAAAAATAAAATTATTTTGTACTCTAGAAATGAAGTGACCTCCACCTGTTTGAGGCATGCACTGTTCTGGTTTTGTAGCCAGAGCTTTGGGTGCAACTAAAGAATGTCTGGGGTTCAAATAGTCCATATGTTGTGCAGGTGGGGTAGCTAGATGCACCTGCGCTGGTCTGTGGGGTCGCTGCGCCATGGCAACTCTTTGAATAACACATTCAGATCTTAGAAGAGGATTGACTTTTTGGGCAATTCATTAAAAGTCCCAGGAGTATATATATCATAAACAAAACCGATATTCATGAACCCGGGCAAGACAAGCGTTGGATGAGAAAGGGCTGAGATAAGATCAGGTACACACAGCACATCATTATCTCAAAATCTAGCAACATATATGTGCTTCTGTTATAGCGTGTAAGGACTGCTTGCAGAACTTTCACCATATTCACTCGATGCATGCTCCCGAAGGCTTCTTAGAAATTGCTATTTTTCATGCTTCGGATTTTTTCATTATTGTGTCAAACATGCCAGGGCACAACAACGCCTCGCAATTTCAGCGCAGCTAAAATGAGTGCCCACAGCACATTTAACAATGACATTATGTTGCATACTTCAGTTGCACTTTCCTCCAAAGTGCTTTACAAATTGCACATTATTAGCCAATTACAAGTGAAACTTTCATTAAAGCCCCGAGAGCTTTCCGCTAACCCGTGTGCTGGGTTGGATAAATATTTGTGGACGTCTCATTAGGGCTGAAGCCCCTTCGTGTGCACGTGGGAAGCAAGTAATTGATCCACTTCGGGCCATCAGGGGAGTCGTCCTCCCCAACACAATTTAAACATTTTTAAAAACACTGTTATACACTAAGAACATGTAATTCACCGGCCCTCTGTTACAAGGCGCAATACCCAAGCGAGGGGTGCCCCTTTCATATTCCTCATAAAAGTCTGAGTCAGCAATGCTGAGATCTGAACTAGGGCCATGCAGTTTACGTAGGTGTTAGTTCTGGTGCCTTACACACAGGGATGGACTGGGAGCAACATGTGAGCGTGGAAATCCTTTTCAAAGTGGCTTCAGATTACACTGTCAGAAAGCAACACCCCACTAAGCACAGCGTGCGGGTTCTCTGTCCAATAAACCTTTGAATGATTGCTCCAAATAGTGACCTTTGAAGCACATTTGTTCCTATAAAGGCAACTAAAAGTAGCTGTACGTAACAAAAAAAGATATAAAACATTTGCTTAAGATTTAGGAAAAACCTGCTGCAAGAGCTATATCTAATGTATAGAGTTGGACGGAAGGGGGTTTGGTAAGAGGGAGAGAGGCCAAGAAGAGCAGAACACAAGGACGCTCAGAAAATAGAGGCCTATGGGCTGGAGACTCACTGGGAAATCTCCATGGTTCCCTGCAGGCCATTCCACACTGCTTACGCAATGCTGATCCACTGAGTTTAGAACATCTACTGTGTCACAGTTCTGGGGTGATATGACAAGGTCTCCAGGGTTCTACATTGCCAGGAGCTTTGAGCTATTTGGATCCTGCTTGTAGCCTAGAAGAGCCTGGTTATCTGGACACAGAGAGTTTCCATGAGCTACGTCTGACTCCCCAGACCAACTAGTGCCATACAAACATACCCATTTGACATTACCTCTGTGTGTTTGTGAATGTGTCTAGAAGACAACTATGATGGGTCCTATATAATGGATTAAGGGTTATAGTTTTCCTTTTGGGTGGGAGTTAGATTTGCAGCATGCTATGCACTAGCTCCTCATTCATCAGAGCTCCAGCTCTCTTTTTTTCTGAATTATACTGGGGAACCTAGACCACGCAACTTTTCTTTTGTACAAAAAGTTTGTTTGAAAAACTGTTAGAAACCCGAAAGAAAATGGAAAGACGGGTCTGTCTCAAAGTCCACTTCCCAGAGCCGTTCTTGTCCCCCATGTGCTGCAAGTGGTTTACGCGGAGCTATATGTTACGGAGTGTAAAGGTGTTGGGCAGTATTCAAAAAAATTGGATAGGCGCAAACACAGTTTGCACAAATGCGTAAATTCAGTCTGTGGGTCATGAATGCATAAATGCAAATACAAGGCAGATGTACTTGTATTTGTGCTAATACTGTTTACAAACACCTAACTTGCTAATGCACAATTTATCATAAAGGCACCCTTAATGTCTGCAGTGGCGAGAGAAAAACAACAATGATGATCTATATATAATCAATTGTTTGATTTCACTTCTAATCTATAGAGGAGTGAATAAGACTGTTGAAATCAGATATTCCTCAAGGTGCAAGTGGAAATATTAAGATGCAGTAAAGTACCTGATGTAAAAGATTGATCAGTGACAGGCCTCATGCAATAGCGTAGGCTTCAATAGGCAAAGTGCTAAGTTGCCTTCACCCTGCGGAAAAGGACAGAGTGGCTGTTGGAAGTCACACTACAACTCTCACCTCAGACACAACACTTCTAGTGGTCCCAATAGTTTGCAGCAAATCCAGCTCTGGTCAGGATTATGATGCATGTTCTTCTGGCCCCACCACTGATGACATAAAGATTATAACATAGTTTCCCGCCTGAAAAGTACAACATTCATATGATCAAATGGATTCCAGTAGACGACCCTTTATGCTGTTTTACTAAGCTTCCTAAATTAGACCATTTCGTTTTCACGAGACCACAGCTCCTGCACTTGGGTTCAAATGTTCTTGTTGGTAATTCCTGCCGTAAAACAGGGTTACTCCACCGGACTGTATATTCTTCCCAAAGTCAAGCCCCACCTACTCAAACACAATTCCATCACTAGACCACTGCTTCCAAAACGTAACTATATCGCTCTGTTAACACGTACAGCCTCCATTTGTACACAAAAATAGCATCTATTGGAAATCAATTCCACTAGATTAAACCTCTACTACGTCACGTTCCTTCTTGCCGATCACTCCCTCCCCTTTAACTAAATAACACATTCCCATTAGATCACACAGCTAACAGTGCACAACTGCCCTGCTGCTAGACATCAGACTTCTAGAAAACACCTCACAAACAATTCTCTCAATGGTCACATTTTGTTAATGCTAACCATTTATCATCTGTAGTATTTTTGATTTCTCTTTCAACATAAGATATGCAACCGAATGCACAAATGCAGAACCAAGCATCTCTTCCACAAAACAGACAGTCCCAATGCCTTCATCAGAACATACGATTGCACAACGTTCTTAATTGTTGAATGCACACTTAACCAGCATTGGTAAAAAGCCTTGCATTTTTGATTTGCCATCAAGGGTAAAGCAAACATGATAAGTGTTACTACATAGCTAGGCTGGCCTACATTAGTAGTGCCAGGCTGCATTTACTTTTTTTAATGGGCATGACATTTTTTACTTTACATCAAGGTTGAGGCAAACATGATAGGTCTTATGACGTGGCTGGACTGACCTCAAATGCTGGTGACAGTCTGCATGTACTTTATTAATGTGTCATGGCATTTTTTACTGGGCATCAAATGTAAAGCAAACTTGATACATGCTATTACGTTGCTAGACTGGCCTACATTGAAGACTCCAATCAGGAGATAAATTCTTTATGTGTCAAGGCATTTTCGCACTGCGTATCAATGGTAAAAGCAAACATAAGTGTGATTAAGAGGAAACACTGGACTTTATTGGTATAGCCAGGTTGTATAGACTTTTTTTCTGTGGCATATCATTTTTTACTCACTGGGTGTTCTAATGTGGTCATACCGCCATACACTGGTGCAGCCTGCATGCACATCTATGGGCACAACCCGCATGAAAATGTTTTTATACTGGCTTGTGATGTGGGTAAAGGCATCATTAAAACATGTTGGAACATGCTGCTGTACACTGTTGGTGACTTGCATCTATTGGTTTTTTCATGTGCTACCATACAAAACCGATTCCAAACTGTGGCTTTTTACCCATTTAGTCATAGAATGTGTTGTTAAATGCAACATTTTAACATATTATTTTAAATATTTTCTCAGGGGGGGACCCCCACAAACCATTTGTGTTGGTTGGGGTCCCTCGCTGTGCTCAGTCTCTCCCACATATTTGCCGAAATCATTTACATCTCAACATTTACACCTCCAGTTAAACAATTCCCCAACCACTACTGACCCTGCGTTTTCTGGGATAAGCAGGGCAAACAGCAGGTGCAAATTCTCACACAGAATACCTAAAAACAAGCTTGCTTACACTACATTGAACTGCACACAATAACACAGCACCAAAGCTATCTGGCGTTTTCCCTCTCACCTCATCCGCCCCCTTCTCTTTTAGTTCCAGCCAGACTACCAGGTGACCTTGCAAATGGCTCTGAGGTGGTATATATTTCAGCAACATTATAACACAGTTAATAGGTCAGTACATACACAATCTAAGGCAAAATGTTCATGCATACCTATCTTATATATTGACCAATCTATCACTATGAAAAGGCAAGAGTATTTACATCCACAGTGGTCATTCATTGAAAAGCATGTTAAGAATAGGCTAGGTTCTTTTAAAAGACCCAGGCATACATTGGGAAGCACTTTACAATTGGAAAGTGTTTACATTTAGTACACCTTGAGACTTAATTGACAAGCTGATTCTGAGGCAGGGATATTTACCTTTTTTCTATACAGGGCATTTGACAAACATTTAATGATTGTCAAGCTATCAACCTTTAACTGAACCATTCATTAATTGAGCAATATTGCCATGGTCCCAGACAATACTTAAGCAATAAGTCCCGAGCCTCGGGGACATTACTGAGTCAGGTAATGCCCGGGGCCCATAGTTACATGCCCGAGTGAAGCAAGGGCCTCAATGAAGGTCCCAGGGCATTAACTGACTTGGTAATGGCCCAGCGGCGAGGGGATTATTGCTATTAGTACCCCAGGCCGCAAGACCAGGGTACTAGTAGCATTCTTTTTCTATTCTGAAATGCTGCAGCGTTTTGGAACAGAAAAAAAAAATGTAAAAAGAAAATGGCTGCTGGGGAAGGGAAAACTGAGTCTGTTTTCCCTTTCCATGGCGGCCATCGGGAGTGGATGCGCTGGGGACATAAGTGGTCCCATCGTGTTTGCTCCCGAAAATGTAGAAAAAAGAAGGTAAGTGGGGTTGGGAGGGCGGGGAAGGGATTTTTTTCAGGGGAGGGGGTAGGAAGAAAGAAAAGACTTACCTGAATCCCCAACGGGGGAGGATGGCAGCCTCCAGCTGTGTGGAAGCTCTGAGCAGGGATTTCCCCTTTTTGAGCCTCCTCATTGGCTGAGGGGCTGCCACACCCACCCGCCGGGGATGAACATTTCAGGGATTCTGTGTGGGGTATGGACCGGGCGAGAGCCAATCACATTGCGTATAACAATCTGATTGTCTCTCGTGGGGTACTAATGGTTGATAAAAGCTAGGAAGTTCATCTTATGTTACTGGGGAGGGCCAGGGAACGTAAGGTTTGACATCTGGTACTGCTCATGGTGCCCAGGCGATATTGCTATTAGCACTCAATCAGGTACTATTAGAGTTCCTTTGAAGTGGTGGCATAGAAATGTTGAAGGAGGAACATACACTTTGACATGGCCAATGAGTGCACAAGACTCAATGGCCTGAACATTGTACCACATTTTTGTTGTGGGTAGATGTGGGGGAAAGTAGTTGAAGTGATGTGGAGCCAATGTGGGTGGGGGGAAGTGTTGTCTCCAGGGAGATCTGTCGGCACAGGAAGATAGCTGGGATGTTCAGTGGGATAAGGCTGGAGGGAAAAGGAAGAGCATGTAGAAGGCAAGGGTTATCCGGACTGGTGGCCATAGTCCTGAGAGACAGCAGGATGAATGGCTACACCAGTGCAAATTGCCTCGAAACACTGGATCCTGATGGGAGTTACTATTCCTCTCCTGATGCTAATTAAAAGTACATTGTGAAGGGCAAGGCGTTTACCTTTTAGCTTTCAAGAATGTCATCAAATAACGGGTATTTAACTCTTTAGAAGGGCTTTAGTTGTGAATCACAGCACGATGGAAAGGATTTTCTTTTGTTCACAATGGAAACTTATTAGCTAGCACATTATGATAGCCACAGTGTTTATTCTGAACCACAGAGATGTTAATTGATGTAGTGCGGAATTAAGGCTACACAGGAAATCACTTAAAAATCCCTTTGCAAATAAAAATGATCTGCAGCCATGCACTAAGAGGACGTCGAACTGCCATGCCACAATATGATGTACTAGCAAGTTGACTTTTACCTGTGCAGTCTTTTGTAGCAAATTTTTGTTTTGTAATGTCTCCTAAACAACACAGGATGATTTGAAAATTGAATGTATAGATATTAATCTCCTATAAGCACCAGAAAAGGGGAATATGAAGAAAAAGAGGAAGTTATACATTTGAAATATTTTGGAGGTATGTCAACTTCATTAAAAAGTTTTAGTAATCTTTGGGGCACCACTAAGGAAAATATTTCAGTGTTTCAGGAGGCATTAAATTGAATTACAGTTGTAGGAAACATGATTTGTGAGCAGCAAAGAGGGTGCAGATGTGTAATGCTAAATTAAGAGTTTATTTTGAGCATTATTAAATTAACAAACAGATGTATTCAGCGGGAGGCTTTGGATTTTCACTTTTGGTGATCTGCATGCTGCCACTGCAAAGGCAAAGGCAACATTTGCAACACACATACTTGACATGCTCCATGCAAAATTGGTAGAAAGGCATGTGTGGATGTTTTGGTATTACTACAAAATATCACAGACCCTCACTGCGAATTCGAACATGCAGAATTTTAGATGTCCCATTTCACTGCATATATATGCGTGGATGGGTTAAGGCAAACATAAAGGTGGGGAGTTATGTGGGGGGCTGCGTTGGGATGCAGTGGAATGGGGTAAAAGAAAAAAACAATTCAGCATTTTCGCATTCGCAGTAACGGATGCAACATTTTCACATAGATCCGATGTTTCTTTCACAGGAAAATAGGGAAACATAATAGGGCTTCCCAGTTTGGATTCACTGTGAAAACCAAGTGGCCAAGACCTGACTAGACTTTCAAGTTAAACCCTCTAATAAAACACACATTCTTTCTTTATAAGCGGACAACAATATTAATTAATCATTTGAAATTATTTTATAGTGCTTCATATAGGATTCCTTAAACTAGTAAGTGCTGTAACAAAAGATGTTATTATTATCCAATTTAATGGTACTCAATGCATCGACTTTTAAAGGATGAAGGGCTGAGACAACCCGAATGCTGGGATTCAGGCATGCAAAGTGGAAAGTTCCTCTGCAACCAAATCATTACCCTGAGCGTTCCCCAATGTCAACTCTATATTTCCAAAGGCACTCTTTTATTGACCACAAACCCACTCACTAGGGAGCTTTATGAGCCCTAAATAGGGATCTGCACTGTAAACAATGTCATTAAGAATAGTCAGAGAGGACACAATTAAGAGGAGCCTCTGAGACAGATTGTGGGTTTGCATGAGTGTGAAGTCCATATACCTATGTTTCGATCATAGAACAGATGATACAAGCACCAATTCCTAACAATAAAAGTAGCTTCAAGCCAGATCTGACTTCAAAGCACTATATAGAGGGGGTCCCTGGAATGGCTCTCATGTCCCCTATGCAAATGTTAGCCCGACGAATGAGAAAGGAAAGATGCAACTCACTGTTCGGCCAATCACCAGGCGCGCCAGTATATCCACATATGCAAAGAGATATTCTCTCAGTCGACCCTTTAAACCTTATACAGTTGACATTTTCAAAGAGACAGGTGCCTCATCGATTGATCAGGTTGTTTGATGACAAGGTCCAGCCGTGATGACATCACTAGTTACAACACGACATAGCAGCGTTAGCCACAAAGCAAATTTGCATTCCTGCAAGAAGATACCAGGAACACATATGTATACATGAAGAACAAGCTTACAACTTCTATAGATAAGAGGACAGTTTAACCAAATGCAGAAAAGCAAAAAGCCAAGCATACGTGGCCTGAGCCTGCAACCGCTTTACCGCAACAAACCATAAGAAGCTACGGGAACGCATAAGGAACCGATAGGGCTCTATAATGACTAACCTCTAAGAAGATATTAGAATGCATAGGGAAAACAAAGATGGCTGTAGTGAATACATGTGAAAATACAGACCTCAAATACATGGAGGGAAAAGTGCAGTCCCTGCAGCACGAAGTACAGAGACGGTGTTCACAGCCAAGGGCAAGGGTGGGTGGAAGATTCCTGAGCTGGTGAGCCACCTGCGAAATACCAAATAAAATCCTCATAATTGTAGACAGAAAGGCTCAGTTTTGTGGTCCTTGCACACGTGACCCATCAGAGCTGAACAATAGCTATTTAATAATGTCAAGAAGAGGAGCTGGTCTCAGCGAAGCAGACAAGATTGATACATGTGCTGTCCACCAAACACTGCAACTTGCAGGCACTCTCTCAGGCTAGGCGATCCGACCAGTGGCAACAATGAGGACACGTAGTCTGTCTGATTACCTTGAAAAGATACACTGAGCACTACAAACAGAACAGGGTCCCAGGCCTGTGGGAACCCACTCCAGCCAACCCAGATCATGGGGTTGTGTAGAATGTTGCACGGGCCAATGGTCTTCGTGTGGCCCTGCAACAAAGTAATAGATAGTTTTTGGGGAAGTCTCAGGTAAAGCCACCTGACATTGGAAGATCAGTGAGAATACGGATGTATATGGGTTATATAGGTAGTATGCCTGAGCTAACCAATAGGGGGTTCCCATAGGTTTTTGGGGATGGGGTTGTTTGCGCGTTACCACGATACAAAACCGGGTGACACAGGCTCACGTGCTGAGATTGCCAAAGATTTTGTTGTTTCCAGTATGATCCATGTTTATTGGAGAATAAAAGACAGTGCAACTTGCCTCATGGCTCAGTCTTCGATATTGCTGGAGAGAAGTTTTCGGATAGACACTAGATACTCTGCTAATTTGTGTTATTGTTGTGTGGATGCCCCCTGTCCTCTGGCACACTATTACAACTACATGCAAACCATTGGAGATGCAGTACATTTTAGGCCCATCCCTTCATGACTAAATGGGCCGTCAACTACAGATGTTCACATATCGGAAGTGTTTGCAGTGGTGTCCCTGGAAAGCAGTCCTAGCCAGCTGTTTGAGGATTGTTTCCTAATAATACCAACGTTCATATACATCAATCTAGTAACTGGATTATAAACGAGGCACCACTGAGTGGATGTCGCTTGCTAGACCACGTCCCTCACAGATCCAAAGAAAGCCGAACATCAACAAGACAGAAGCTACATGACTCTTTGATTGATACGTTTGACTTACAGTGCATTGCACTGAACACAATCCACCTACAACATGGACATATTTCTCAGGTCTCCACTCAAAGAACTGAGAGAGCTCAGACTAAATGAATCTTTGATTCCTTGAAGTGCCATATTATGTAGGACAACTGTGTGGACTGTGCCACACTCAAAATAAAAAATCATCTTCAAGGTCTGGATTGCTAGAAACTGTACAGCCAGAGAAAATACTGAGTTTCGAAGTGCCGGAAAAGTGCTAGAAACCTACTCTGACTCTGTGAAAAATTACCTGTGTTACTTAGCAGGCACATTTCTAGTAGCAGGTCTACTGGCTTTGGTGCATTTAAACAAACGTGTGCTTGCCGTTATGAATATATTTTTCCCAGAAGCACATAAATATATGTTGGGTGTCAATCATTTCGATTTGAGCATCTGACATATGTGTGGGGTGTATGTGTATGTATGTTCCTCCCTCTGACCCTGGTGTGCACATGTACTTACGGATTTGTGGATTTGTGTGTGTATGTGTGAGACAGAGTGCCATCTAGTTAGGGCAGGGTAGCCCGAATTTTCTTATCTTTATTAATTAAATGATTCCTATAATTGTCTTCCTGAAAGGGGGTCTGCTAATCATACCTTCCTTTCTTGATGCTCCATGCCAAATCATAGTTCACTCTTGTGCTTTTGCTGAGACTGTCTCCTGACCTCCCCAGCACCAGCCAGGAAGTGTCAGCAGGGCAGGTTCAAAGATCACATGTGCATTCCTGACAGTAGCTGGAACACAAGGTTCCAACAGACAGAGGTGCCCTTTTTCACATCCTTGGAAAGATCAGTACACGTTTTGCCATTAAAAAGTTAATATTTGGGAATTGCTGATCCGATTTTCAATATTTGTGCTACTTCAGCGTAATGCCAAGGGTATGCAATAAAATGTCAAGCATCAAAGTGGACAATTTTGATATTCTGTGGGGTAGGTTGTGCATGGTCTAACTCTTTGGAACGCCCCATGCAAACAAAATGTTTTTTCCGGAATCAGTTCGGGCATGAAAACTTTGATGAAACTTTGCATATTCAGTGCTCACATTTCACCAGGTCAGTCGTATGAATCAAGTCCAAAAGAGCATTTGTCCTTACATTAGGGCACATCACCATGCATTGCTCTGCTTAAATATATATCCTGCATGCAAAAACTTCTAAGGAACACAACATTGAACCCTTTCATGATTAGGAAAGGTGTTACAAGAATAAAACAATTACTGAACTTTTACAATCAAAATGAGATTTCTGTTGGATGAATCGGAGACAATATGAAGCTCAGTCTGCACACTGCAAAGCTGCACATTATACTATTCACGCTACAAACCAACTCATTCCAGTATTCCTACCCCTTGCTCCACCCCTCACAACCTCCTTTCAGCGCCCTTTCTTGCACCCCACCAAACAACAATGTTAAGTAGCATAAAAAGTTACTGTAGTATTAAATACTATGCTGTAAGGACTGTCCCCCGTAAAGTATCCCTCTAACTGCTACGGACACACAACAAAATATTAATAAAATAAATGTATAGACACGCAAACACAAATATAAATAGATTCCTTATAACACTAAGCATAGCACACTTTTGTCATCAAAAGTATTTATTTATTTTTGCAATTTGAATAGCGCCCCAGCCCGGAGGCGCTGTTCTTAGAATGGCACATGCAAATGTAGCTATCAAATTAGATTCTATATTTCTTACCCCCGGAGACATTTTCATTATTCTCTCTTTCCACCCTTCCTGCACATGTCCCAGTGCCATAGACTCCCAGCAACTAAAAGGGCCTTTTCCCAAATCCTACTGCCCATCCAGCCGGCATTACGTCTACAGCTGCGGCAAACAGAGTCAGGAAAATCAATCCCGCGTGAGCATCTCATCGCTTCCACACACCAGCGATCCCGGCTCTTCTGCTCTTCCTACGGTGCCGGAATGTCGGCGAGCTCTGCCTGCTCCCGCCATGCACTGCGTCCTTACGGCATCTCTGCACAGATGGAGGCAAGCATCTGCTCGCTTTACCAGTCGACTGGCTGTCATCTCACCCTAGGCCATGGAAACGCCTTCCCCTTTCCTTAGCATCGCTCCCTGAACCAGACACGAACCACCGAGAGCATCCTACAAACTCGGCACACACCTGTGAAACCTATCCAGCCTTTTCTTCGTAATGATGGCTGTTTGTCACTATGACATTATCGCTTCCAAACAACGAGAAACACTGAAACAAGGAAACAGACAAATATGCAACTGCTGAGAGAACGGGCCTCTATGGGAAAGATGTCTGCCCTCGTGCAGTACCATTGCCAGCATCACATGACACAAAATTCAACATGGCGCACTGGGTAACTTCTGGACTACCAGCAAGGAACTAAAGAGCCTGTGATGCACAATCTTCCAGGCCTGTCTGCACTCCCCAACAATGAATGGAAAATGAGCTGTGTTGGTTACACTGTGGCCTTCTTGGGGTACCCCCCTGCCTCCCCCTTCCATCTGCCCTAGCAGTGTTCCTTACCACTGGACGTCCACAGAGGCCTAGCCAGGATTGTCTAACAAGTGGGGCCTGAAGCTAACGTAGTTGGACGCACTGCAATGACATTGACATCTGTAAATGCCCACATAGCACTGCTGAGTGGGCATTTTAAGATTTTGGATGGGCCTTGCCCACTCAGGGCCTAGCCTGTCTACACCTCTGGACGTCCATGCACCACGACTCGACATCCCGTGGAACTACTGTGCCATCCAGTGCGCTTTAAAAAAGACCAAAGAATCCAGAAAGAGATCAGTGCTTGAAATCTCTGCACTAGTTACTTGTAGCATGAGGAGTTCAAGAGGAAAAACGGAACGGCTTTTAGCGTTGACGCTGTATGATCCACCGGCTGGGGATTTCACCTAATGTCTTGAGACTGCAGTCATGGAGACACAACGGAATTGGTTTGGAAGATACCCCAGAGTGGGCATTGCATTAACCAGTGATTTCGATGTCGACTGCACTGATTCTGCGATTGGACGCAAATGGGGCATGCAGAGTTGTGTAGCTCAGACAAGGGCCTTGCTTTGGCTTGCAGCTCTCCTAAAATATGACCTGGAGATTCTCGCCGATAACTCGGGGGACCTTATGGTGACCTTGGTCAAATCGAACGTACAATAGTTGCATTGACTTTATTGTTGTAAATTCAGCTATCTTTAAGCATCCGCCACAACTGCAAGCTGGCCCCATAGGCATAAGCGACCATGTTGTATTGGGCATAACACGCCAATCAATAAACAAACAGCATGGGATGCGATTGGGCACAAACCCGACTTTAAACTCACAGGGGAACAGGTTATATTGGGCAGCTTTTAACATTAGTGACTTTAACACGAACCTGAGAACAAGCCCAGAGAACTATGAGATTCTACTTAGTAGGCATGATGGTGACTTGAAATGTTTGCTGGACAGGTGTTATGTACATGCATGGAAGCTAGTCTCGCGCCCAAAGAACACAACCAGTCTAGGGCTCGTGTATGACTCGGAAATAGCAAAAAGGAAGAGATCTTTTAAAGTTACCATTCGCGCAATAACAAAAAATGAACAAACATCGGTCAGCGATAAATGTAGACTTAATGCGGCAGCAAGGTCAAAGTATAAGTGCTGATTGCATGCATATAAACATAATAACAATGCTCGCAAATGGCGTCTAACTGACAGAGTCATCAAGACCAATGATACTAAGACATTTTGGTTCTTGCGGCAAAACGTTTGCCTTGCAAAAACGAATCGAATGCTATGTGGTATTTCCAAAAAACACTTGTGCCATGCACATTAAAGAAAACACTGGATGGCACTTGAGCCCAAGACACCCGTTTCAAAAGGTCCCAAGATAGGCTCAATGGTCTGACACTACGTGAAGAAGGCAGACATACCCTCAATAAAAGTGAGGTCTAAATCATCAAGAGCTGTAGGTACAGATGGACTTGGTAACATGGTCTTTAAGAGCGACCCTGTGCATTGGGCAGAATTATTGCAGTACCTATTCCACCGCGCATGTGAGACTGGCTACTATCCTCCGACATTACTGGAGTCAATTCTGATTCCAGTGTACAAGAAGGGTCCGCGAATGGACCTGAATAACTACCGCCTTCTAGCCATGCTTGGACTCCAGCTCTAAGATTTTTTCCCGATTGCTGCTGGAACTACTCTCCACATGGGCATGTGCAAATCATATATTGAACCCTATGCAGATGGGCTTCAGGGCGGGGTGCAGCACTAAACATGCCATCTGGACGCTCCTCACACTGATATCAGACACGCTACATAATCCAGGCACTAGTCTTTACTTGTGCTTTGTGGATTACAGCTCTGTGTTCGATACCATAGACAGGGGCAGACTCTGGACCAAACTGTCAGGCTGAGGACTGGATGCCTCATTACTTTATTTCATCAGACAGTTGCATGCAGATGCTGTAGTAAGGGTTAAATTACCACAGGATGGCTCCCTCACGAGACCATCATACACTAATGTTGGCCTCACGCAGGGTTGCATACTCGCCCCATTATTAGGCAACCTCTATGTAGCAGACTTTGCCCAAACCCTTGAAGCAACCCAAAATTATCCACCGACCTATGGGGAGCAAGAAGATAAGCAGCATTACTTATGCGGACAATACTGTTCTACTTGACGTACAGCTATGGGTCTTCAGCGTTCGCTTGACGCTTCATCAAAGTATGCTGAGCTAAATGGCCTCCGAGTAAAGATCAGGAAGACAAAGATGGGGAGCAAGAAGATAAGCAGCATTACTTATGCGGACAATACTGTTCTACTTGACGTACAGCTATGGGTCTTCAGCGTTCGCTTGACGCTTCATCAAAGTATGCTGAGCTAAATGGCCTCCGAGTAAAGATCAGGAAGACAAAGATCATGTCTATAGGCAGGGGAGGTTTACGTGGCGATTGAGAGGAGAAAGACTAAAACAGGTTGATACCTATAAATATCTAGACATGCATAAAGCACACGACCTGAATACTATTCACCAAGCGAGGGTGGTTTCTTCCTCGGCCTGGACCAAATGGCTCTCATTAAACAATGTGATTGATAGGCAGGGGGAAGATCCATGGAGGCAAACCTCACTGCATACAAGTCATCTGCAGTACCAGGGATTCTATATCCATTGGAAACACTGCCCTTGGGTTCACTTCTCTGGCTGACCAAATTGGAGGGAAATATTTTGAGATCGATACAGGGCCTTCCAAAATCAGTACCTGTGGAAGCTCTGTGCCTAGAACTAGGATTGCCATCCTTACACGTTCTCTTGCAGTTGGTTGTTAGCAAGTGGTGGGGCACTATATACTTCAGTGAAAAGGGTAGACCCTCAAACAAAATCAAGTGCCATGACCTACACTGCGGGCACAGTGTTTGGTTTTCTGACATGAAAAGGCTTGCTTAAACCACTGTGTGGCAATTGACATGAAGGGCTGACCAGATTCGTTAGGTGAGGTATGTGCACTGGACTTTGAAAGAAAGTTGAAGGACCATGACCGCAGGATGTCCATTGACTAGAATGCTAATAAATGCAAATATAATTTGTACTCCACACAGGGAATTAATGTAAACGCTGCATGTGATCACATGTGATTACGTGGTAAAAACCTATTCTGCACAATTGGTGCACTTCATTCTTTCCCTGCGTCTCGAAACCTTACCGGTTTAAGAAAACCTAGGGGCATGGATTGGACTGATAAGAGGTGACCGACACTATTGTGTAAGTCAGCAGTGGAATCAGCTAGACACTTGCTCACACAATGCAGTGTGTTAGCACCTCTCTATGAAAGGGGCTAACATAAGTTTGTGGACTACACATCAGACCAATCTTGGAGCAACGTGTATGGAGCAAAATCCCTGGTTATGACCGCGGCTGCGTTTCACATATGGCAGCAGGTGGAAAAACACTTGGCTGTATGGTGAGATTTTCAGTACGCAGTGAATTTTGCACATGTAGAGGGAAAACTGGACTTGCTGGATACCTGTTTCCTGGTTATTAAATTATCGTGCCAGCACTTGTTAAAGGATGGTCCACATTGATGAAATTGATTGTTTTAACTGCTACAAATGAATTGATTTGGTTTTAAGTGTAATTTGATAAATTTGAAAAATTGTATTATGTGTATTTTTAATGTGTGTATTTGTTTGAAGAGTATAGTGTAATGGTCATGTTTGGACATAAAACACTAAATAAATAAAAAAAGAAAAACAAATGTCAATCTGTGGAATTTGGGATCCAGTCTCGAGTCAAAGATATTTTTTTTTTTTTAAATATCTTCCACTCACGGACGCAGTAGACTAGGATCAGGTTGTCACATAGGATGAGAATAACGATAGGTCTGTAGATGCAGAGGATTTAGGGTGAATTCAGTAGGGAAACAGGAATTCCATGCTAACTGCACCAAGCTGACACCTCAAGTGGGAATATTCTTTTCCAGGAAATAAACTAGTTCTGTACGTTTTGTACTTTTTTCAGTAAGTGCATCGATGGCTAATTCAGAGATAGGTGGTTTTAAAGCGCTCCCGCCCATCCATGAAGTCATAATTACATTAGGGGCCTACATTAACATCAACAAAAGGTATTCAAGAGTGGAGACCCCAGGGGAATAATCAAGCCATTCATTTATCAGAAGAATATTTCCAGAACGGGTTTCCAGGAAAGACTTGAACATTCACAGGACACATTGTGGCCCTCTGTAGTTGGTCAAAAGCCAATTGACCGGAATGAAATGGCCAGATGTGTTCAACGCCAACCTGCAGTTACCATATCACCCCAGAACCTCTGCACTTCATTACCCACCCTGTGCTGTAGAGGGGTGGAGGAAGAGAGGCACCTGCCACTTGCGCATGCCGTGGACCTCCATGCAGAAATGTCTCTTCAGCCAGCAACACTGTGTGGCACGATATGATGGCCACCACCTTTCAATGAAATGCGTATTATGTGTTTATATATAGATCACAAAAAAACATGTATTGTGATGTTTTGTCGAATTACAGCTTTCATGTGAATTCCACTTTAATAAATACAAAGCTGCACATATTGCTAACTCTACAAAGACATTCATTTCCGAGACAGAAATATTGCAAAGACCACATGCAGGATAGAAATACCAACAGTTAAATGTTTACCTCTTAGAATCATCTACAACATCTGGTATCCTGTTTCTACTTAAGCATTATTAATATTACATATTTGTAAGACTATCCTGGCTTCATAAAATGGAGAAGCGTCTGTCCCTAATGGTCTGCATTGCAATAGAGAATGAATGGAGCCATATTCCCAGAAGACAATATATACAGTGTATCGAACAGCACATGAAATAATAGTATCAGACACTTCGGCACCCTGTCACCACAGCGGCTTCACGTTTAAGTGTTATCAACTTTCTTCTGTCTAGAGCAGTGCTTAACAATGTCTCCACTATCCAATGATAAATTGCAAGATGAGTTTCAGTGAAGCACACATCTAGCTGCTCTCTGACCTCTAGTATCCAATGCAGGTATTTGCATGCACCGTCTCAAGTACACACACGCCCATGCACAGAAAGACACACATGCACATGTATGCTTATTGGCAAATATTCATCCATGCAATCACACGTGCCGCACACACATACAGACACACACCACACCCACAAACACGTGCGCATGCTGCATGCTCACTTGCAAATGTTGGTCAACACTTGTACATGTACACATCTGCACACATCTGCACACACACACTCACAAACACACGCCTATGTATGTGGTTATGTGCAAACAAACATGTGCATGCACACACACGCGTTTGATATATGAACATTTTAAGGAGCAGTGAGATAGCTCAGTAAACAAATGAAACAACTGCAGATACATAGATGTAACTATACGTTCATAGGTGGACCTATGGTACATACAGGCAGACCACCATTCACCTGCAGATGCCAATATGCTCTTTCAGTTCATATGTTGATATTTACTACATATTCTTAAGCATCAATGCACAATTCAGTTTCTCGTGTGTGCCACATAAATGTCCAGCGTACGTATGCACCAAGGCTATCGACGATCTAAATGCGTTGCTGCAAAAAATAACTGCAGTGACTTTGGAACAAACCTATGGATGGAAAAGAGATTGAACCAAAGTTCCTTGAACTTTCTCCGAAAGTGTTGCCGCTGCAAGACCTTGAAGGCTGAAAGTGGCTGAGCGCAGGCACGCAGGAGATTTGTGACAGAAACTTAGAACTACGTGTCAAGCTTTCAGGCAAACAATAAATATTACTTCTGCTCATAATCAGACTTTTCTCCAGCATCGCCTCTGAATGTTGAACCTTTTTCAATTAATTAAAAACTATGCACTGCAGAGTGCATATTTTATCAGCGCTCAGCTGCTTAAGTGTCTAGCAAAGACCAGGCAGTTTTTCTTTTTTCAGGCAACCCAGAGCAAGTACTTGCAAGGGTCATATCTTTTTAATTATCTTTTCTCTCTTTGATTAATTATTCCGTCTGACAATAGCGTGTTTCTAATGTTATTCACCTGCCTTTGATGATTGACAACTTTTCTGTCTGATTCAAAGCAAACAGCTGCTGCCATGATTGCCTAGCAACCGGGATGTGATGGATGAGCCCCAAAGATGGATGGCTGCAATAAATCATGTCTCCAGCTATAAAACTCAGGAAAGGGATACGAAGAAAAGGGAACAAAAACAAAACAAAACAAGGTTTCTTCCCATGAGTGCACTGAGCTCCCTACCAATTACACCTGAAATGGACTTTCTGCCTATTAATAGCAAAGCCTCCTGACCAGTATTAGGCATGCAATACATTGCGGTATGTTTACAGTGGATTCCTAAACATCCGCACTGGCATGTCAATTACAACATGCCGCAACAGTGGAGGGTTGGGGGGGGGCGGTCAATGTTTTGCCCCTTTTTCTGATAACTAGTCCACTGGGAATATGCTTAAAGTGTACGATGGATTGGTAAATGTTAGTTGTAATTGGCTATGCCAAACCCATAGTTAAACTTACAAGGCTGTAGCATGGACATACCGCGACTGCGAGAGTGGCTAGTGGCATCGAACTGAAGCATCATCATTTCATATTTGTGGAATAGAAGTGTTTTATTGAGAGTCCTAAAACAAATGTAACCCCTTTATTCAGTTTTGCTTTTCAAAAACCCAGAGGAAGTGTAAAGGGCCTACTAGAGCAAATGTGCACAGGACCGCGCAATCACCACGAAAATGCTCCACTGCAATCAGGCTGGGGACCACCGCACAGGGATTGACATTAGGATTGGATATGCAAGAGCTAAAAGCAGCTCCTAGGTATCCAGCAGTAACCAGTGACCAGGAGCTACCGCTGGGGAATAAGGAGCTAGTACATAGAGTTCTGAACATCGAACTTCCACATAAGATGCCAGCATATCATTATGTAAACGTTGTATGTCCTCTTACGACCTCTTACGCTTTACATGTTGCAGAGATGTGTCTGAATATTTATAGATGGTCCCAAATGCACAGAGTTACATTCACATAGGTGTGTTTGTTCAGCATCAATTGCCTGGGCAGCCAACGGTAGCTCCTGGTCGCTGGTAGCTTGTAGCTGCTAGGCTACAAGCAGGAGCTAAATAGCTCCAAGCTCCCCTCAATTTCGAACACTACTTCACCATCATGTGATCAGGGGTAGACGAGGAACCAATAGAGGCATTGGAAATAATTTTCAAAGTGGCCCCATATTGCAGATCCTGAGCACGCTCAACCCTTTTCCTATGGGAACATTTGGAAACGCCACACAAAAGAGGAACACAGTGTAGAGGCCTTCCGGGATATCTATAGAGTTCCCTATAGGCCAGTCCACCCCTGCACATGACACCACCTTAAAAGCCTACAACCTCATTCAGGAAGCATAATAGCGGACTATGGACCATACGCAAAAATGTTCACATGTCTGCTTCTGCCAGAGTTGGCGAGGCCAATGAGGCAAGGACCACTGATAGCAATGACACCACTGAAGATCTTCTGTAATGTAATACTTACGGACTGCTTGTCGTGCAGCTAAATTGCATTTCACAAACCAAGAAACTTTGTGTCCAAAAGTGGCGATGCCTCAACAAATCCAAATCCCTCACGTGTTTTTGGTTTCATTTCCCTGAAGTCAATGATCAGTGTATTTTATTTTCATGTGTCCTGCCTGTGTGTATGTGTTCCATTTGGAAGACACCATCATTGCCATGAAGTGGAGATATGCCCACCTGTATGTGTGAGTCCTGGCAACACGTGGCTAAGTGGAGTTTATTATCAGCGTAGCCAACAAAAAGGGTGCAATTGGGCCAGTATTTTGAGATCATCTCTGGCGCCAGTGCACATCCTGACTTTGACTTGCAGTTTCCATTTTTCTCAATGATCAGCGGAGAAGCCTATGGTGGGGTTATGCTGTAGAGCGCCCTTTGGGTGGACGACAGAAGAAAGTGAGCAATCTGATTGGTAACGATGTGCACAACATATCTAAGAGGCTGATAATGCACCACCTGGTCCACACAAGGCAACCATCTGGTACACTGTCAAAATAGAAATGGGCAGAATGGTTTCACAAAGACGTCAGCATTCCTGAGACTGGTTCTCCTTTTTGAAGCTTGGCTTATATATATATATATATGAGAAGGGGAGGTGTTGCTGCTTATAACCATGGTATATCTGCCCTGAATGTTAACTAATACATCTTCCTCTACGTCTGCATCCTGTGTCTGAACATCCTAGGACTGTGAATGGTGCTTCGCTCATATACAATGATCAGTCTGCAACCACTAAGCTGCTCTACCTACATTATCCTCACAGTCATGTAGCCAACTCATCCCATCTACAAAGATGACAGGTCCATGACAATGATGTATGGCACCACCATCTTGGATCCCTCTGAGTGTTGTGGCTGACACATCAACTCTGGCAGATTTCTCGGCCCAGTAGAATCCATCCAATTAAGATGAGTATCCCCATGATCAGTGCCAGTCCTCTTCAATAATGCAACCAGAAGCAAGACTAGTCATTTGAAGACTCTCCGCCTTTTGGTTAACCCTCAATGTCTCTCTCCCTTACACATTACACAAAAACAAAAAACAGCTACTCACACACAGCTTTTAAAATAGGCCCTCTCTCAGACTGATAACATCACAAACTTACACCTCTAACTACAATTGACATACTCAGCCCATGGCCAACACAAGCCCACACTATAAGCATGAGGTCGGCCCCTTGGACACAAAGAATGTAATACCACCTACACTCCACGCTGAGAACGTTTATACACACGCAGAGCTCAGGGTTCTTACAATCTACAATCTCAACACAAAGCACTGCAATCTTGTAGTTCTGTCTTCTCCCAAATAACCAACCCCACCCACTCACTTTGTGGTGCACCAGAGCAACTGGAGACCATGCAAAGGACAGCTGTGCTCTGTACAAATCCGAATACTATTACATAACATATGATATTGCTCAAACCACGACTCCTCCACACCTCTGCCAAGTGCCAGCAGTGGCTCTCATCTAGCTCAGCCCAAGCTTGGAGTGTGAGCAAGGGTGTTGAGTATGAGGCTGTGAACATGGTATCCCTATAAATTGCACGCCCAATGGCAATTGAATTTCTAAGACATGTATATAAAATGATTAATGAAAGTGTTTGTCCCTCGGCTGCGGAAGACTTTGTGCAGTGGGCACTGTCGAACCGTGTCTGTTTTTGTATTTATTGAGATGAGCAATGCCCTGCATGATACAGACAAGATTCTGATATTGACACAGGAATGATGAGGTGCACGTTGGTGGCTATACATTGCCCCATGAAAAAATGTTGTAGTGGCCAGCAGGAATACGGGCATAGAAAGATGGTGTCAAAATAATATCACCGGATGCAGAAGCACAGGATGGGGAACATGGAGCCCTACAATCTATAGCGGTGATAGGAAAATGGTGAGAGCCCCAAAGCTATGTCCTGCTTTCACTGGTGGTGGGTGTCAAAAAAGGGACGAGATGGCTTTGGCAGAGGTTCATCTCCAGCAGCAGGGATGCCCTCTCATAAAAACCCCTTTGCAGGATGGCTAAATGTTGTTGGCACAAAAGAAGGCCCAGAGAGATGCACAATAGGCTAGGAGACGACCATGGGAACCTAGGAAAGGCTGACGAAGGGAGTAATGCTATCCTGGTTCATTCTGATTTGGCATGGTTGCAGAAGACATAAAACCAGCACATATGCATAATCTTACTAAATTTCGTGGTTACCTAGATATCTACAAGAGAAAAAAAATGATCTCTGAGATGGGAGTGCAGAATTGACAGCCAAGCTTTTTTCCTTGCTTGTGTTTATAATTGGGGGATGTTTCCCTGGTCCGCCACGTTCTCCCCTTTTCCTAGGGAGGGTGAAGTTCTACAACATCGGTTGAAATTGAGGGTCAATATATGATTACTATGTGTTGGGATATGGAGAGTGTTCTGAGGCACAGGAAAACAATTCAAGTTGCAAGCTACTAGCCAGCCATAAAAAAAGTCACTTGCCACCTCAATACTATACATGCACACTGCACACGATTTCTTACTCGCCAAGAGCCAAATATCACTAGCCAATGGCTAGTGACGAGTGAAAATGATGCACCTTGTTCTGAGGTCTGATTGCAACTAATGCAAGAAGGGATTAAGTAGGTCGTTTTCTGATGATATGGTGCAGCTGCCTGTTTTTCTTCCCTATAATAAATACATTAATCAAAAATAAGAATTCCACTGTGCATTAAATGTTAGAGTTTAATACATGTTTACAATTGATGATTTCCATCAATTAGAAGGTTTCAGAAAAACAAATGTTTTGGGGTGTGACTGTGGAGAGGTAAAGGATTAGGGGCGGCGAGTCATTTATATTGTGTTATTCTCTGGTTATTAGTTGGGCAATGAGGCAATTTTCAATGCGGTTCTGAGAACCAGATGTTTTGTCATGAACATTACGATTGGGGAGACTGGGGGCAAGAGTGCCATCAAACAGCATGATTCAAACTGAGAGCAGCGTTAAGATCTTGGAACCATGCAGCAAATAAGGCAAAGGTGCCTCAATTTGCTTAAGGACTTGTCTCGGGAGGATGGCTCAGGGGCAATGGGCTCATCTTGGAAGCAAGACGATGCGGAGCAACACAGGTTTGATCCCTGGGTCTGCACTTAGCAACCTCTGGGTATTAAGTGCGTTAAAAATAACCAATTACAATTAAAAGGATATTTTTTCCAAAAATGTGTGACAATTTCGAGGAAGTACCCTGAAAAATGTATACAAGTTGTGCTAATGAAAACATAACATGCTAGGTGGGTACATGAAAAGAAGATGGTAGAAGCCACAATGAGAATTGTCACTGAAAAGGCAGTGTAAAGCAGAGAAGGTCATCAAAAGCGCAATTGCACAAATAAAGGAGAAAGTTGCAGATGTAAATCCCTGCTCCAATGAGATTTTTATTTTGTTTTTGTACTTTAACACAACGAAAAGTTGAGGAGGTGGGATTCTCAAGCTAGAGTAGGAATAGTAAAAACTTGACATGAGCTAGAAAAAGATTTGAACTCAATATTTCTATTCAGGATTTGAGGCAGAACAAGTTGGGGAGTCTCAGAAGGGTGACATAAAAGAAACATGAGGGATGGTGGATTCCAGTCCATTTAAAGAAAGAGTTCTGCATCAGCTTGCATTCCTTAAGAATGACCAGGGCCATGTGTTCGCTGGATATGGCCAAAGCATGTAGAGGATATTGTTCGATGTGTAAGGCTACATCACTTCTCAGTTGCTTGCGTACAATAGGAAATGGGGCTCCAGGCCTGGAGAAAAACACATGTTGCCAAATTCCATAAACGATGTAGCAACAAGATGATTTGCAATCTTAAAATGGCTACCCAGATTCCAGAAGGGGAAAATCTAAGAAAACGACTGCAAAGTAAACAAACATTACCAATTACAACCGTTTGGGGTTTTGTGTGCATCTAATAGCAGTGCCTAATACTTTATACATATGGTCAGTCAATCGGTGGGTAAATAACCAAACACTTACAAGTGTTGTGTCTCCTCCAATATACGGTACTCATACAATTCGAAGAGATGCAACAAAATGCACCAAAACGGAAGAGCCTGCAACTTCAAGAAATCAGTTATGGGCTCTTCTTGGCTGCAAGATAAGCTGCGCGATTAAAAAGAAAAAGAATATCTCGAAACGTGATGGTCCATATTTTGGTCAATCACAGATGTAAGAAATCCTGATTCCACCTCAATGTGATTCAAACATGTGACCTATAGATTGCATTATGTGCTCAGTCAGCAGCATTCGCTCAACCCAGCCATCTATCCTAGCTAGAAATGCTAAAATGTTTGCCTCGCTTCTAATTGCCTCCATCCCTCAATTCCTCTGCCTCCACTGCAGCACTTCAATCGTGGTCCCATCCTAAGTGCAGTTGCCCGTACGGCCTACCTGCACTTAAAAATGTCCAATGTTGGTTGTCCTTAAGCTATGTATGTCCACTTATCGGGGTGCAGCCGTGGAGCAGCAGCGAGGGTGCAGAGATAGTGTGGGGCATTCCTGTTGTGGTGTTAAGTGGGTTGGACATGAGCCTAAAATTCTGAAAAGCCTCCAGATTGGCCAGCAATGCCTGAGGACTGGAACACAAGCAACCCTGAGATCCTGAGTGTTCTCCTGCCAAGGGGAAAACAAGATACATGTAGCTCCTGCTTTAAGAGTGTCCCTGCCAGGAAAGCGCTAAACCAGAGTCCACTGGTGCACAAGCAAGCCAATAAGATTTGGGAGGCTTGGGGGACACGCAAGTCTCACTGCTGTTTGTTAGTGCAGGAAACTAGCATAAAGACTTACTTCATGACAGAATGGCCAAGTAACCACTTTTGGTTGACCCAGAAATACTTTACGGGAGCTGTGCCTGCACACTTGCTGACATTTTGTTCTACTGTCCAATGGAGGGTATTGGAGGAGAGTTCGAGTCTCCGGTGTCTTCAGGTGAAAAAAGATTTCAATCTCATGTCTTCGTCTGGTTCTTAGAGTCACCCGGGGGTGTGGGGAGATACACCTTGCACACTGAGCAGTAAGGGGAAGATGAGCATTTAAGCTCTATTATGTTTCAATCAATAAGGTGGCTAATCAATGATACATGAAATCAAGCGTAACTTGCAAACCTGTCCCTGGGGCTGCCCTGCCCTACCTGCAATTCTCACCAGTCACACCTTGCATCTCTATTATGCTGCATAAAGCATAGAAGATGTGTTTAGGCTGACATTGATTTGCATTGATATACTTGTATTCTTTCATTCTAAATAGGAAAAAACCCAAGTTACTGTCATACTATTTTTGGTTCACATAAGTATTTATATATTTGTCATTTCAGTTACAATGTGATTTGTGTACAACATCTCGCGAACAGACAGAGAACAGTGCTCAAAATCAATGAGAACTGCCCTCTTTGTGTTTGCAGGATCTTTCCCGCACTTCGTATTTCTAGCTCCCCGCTGCTGGCATGCACCACGTTGACGGCAGTGGGGAACTAGAAATCCAAAGTACAAGCAAAATCCTGTGAACACAAAGAGGACATTGCTCATGTGAGCACTGTCCTCTGTGTATTTGAGGGATTTTGCTTGCACGTCATATTTCTAGCTCCCCGCTGCTGGAATGCACCACGTTGACGGCAGTGGGGAACTAGAAATCCAAAGTACAAGCAAAATCCTGTGAACACAAAGAGGACATTGCTCATGTGAGCACTGTCCTCTGTGTATTTGAGGGATTTTGCTTGCACGTCATATTTCTAGCTCCCCGCTGCTGGAATGCACCACGTTGACGGCAGTGGGGAACTAGAAATCCAAAGTACAAGCAAAATCCTGTGAACACAAAGAGGACATTGCTCATGTGAGCACTGTCCTGTGTGTATTTGAGGGATTTTGCTTGCACTTCAGATTTCTAGCTCCCCGCTGTCGGGAACACGGAGCATGCCGGCAGTCGGTAGATAGAAATCCTCAATGTGAGCAAAATCCTGCGAACACACAGAGGACAGTGCTCACGTCGGAGAGGATCTCAGAGTCTTTAGCCCTGAGATCCTCTCCGACCTGAGCACTGTGGGGTTTCATGTCTTATTGCAAGTTTCTTATTTGAACACTTTACAGTTGGTTTAAAAGCAGCAGGGAAGGAAACCAATGGAAAGGGAAAGAATAAAAACACAACAAGCATCTGCATGACCCTTCTCAGCTAACAGAGGCAGTCATTGAGCCAGTAAGGGTTCGAGCACTGCATGACATGTATCGCAGCATGGCCGATTTTGTGGTGTAAGACATTGATACATATTAAAACTGATTCAAAAAAGACAAACAACAGCCCTAGCTGTATTAAAAAAAACAAGGAAATGAAACACAGAAAGGACAAGAATAATTACTGCTTTCAAAAGTATTGTAAATTACTGTAGCTATTTTAAAAAAGATTAAACTCACATGAGTCAATGTTTCATTTGAATTGGAAGATGCATGGTATCTTTCCTATTCAAAGATGGATGCTAGTTTCGGCTAGTTTCCAGGGAGCTTTCTTAGAGACGGTCATCCAAGATGGCTGTCTCCATGGAAGAGCTCCAAGAGCCCTAAGAGTTCTGAGGTGGGCAGGAATGGGTGGGATTAGCCATAGGGATTAGCATGGCTAGGGGCACAGAATAGGAGGGATTCAATAACGTAATAACTGTCTATCCATCCTCAAATGTCATCTCCATTAGCATTACAGACCCTCATTTAAAGCCCATATTTGAAGCTCCTATGGTTAAGCTAATATTTTAATGGCAATAGTTTTGGCTTAAAGGTAGTGCTTTCATTGCCACCTAATAGCCCAAACTAAAACTGGCCAAGTGTCTTAAAACCAATGAGAAGCAGGTTCCACTGTAAAATGCACGTCTGCTAGGAAAGAAAATACCAGTGATGATGGTTGTTAGGAAATT
Organism: Ambystoma mexicanum; assembly: GCF_040938575.1. Lineage (NCBI taxonomy): Eukaryota > Metazoa > Chordata > Amphibia > Caudata > Ambystomatidae > Ambystoma > Ambystoma mexicanum. The sequence continues at coordinate 1,441,191,201 of NC_090921.1, forward strand.
TCATTCAAAGTCAGGTCTACTTGGATTTCTATAGAGCCTTCCACATCTTTAGAGAGTTCTCAGGTACAGACTGAAACCCACGGAATCGGAGTTGTAGAGATACACAGATTTAGGAACTGGTGCAGTAAGAAGTTGCAAAGAATGCTAATGAAAAGAGGTGAATTTAAAATGTAACAATGATCCTTCCTGGCCGTGACAGTGGGTACTAAATGTGCTGAGGGACTCAATGCAAAGGAGTCTTAATGTAAGGTACAATAACACTAATGCCAGTCCCGAAAAAGTTATGCTATGTTATTAAGGTCTTGTACAGTGCATGCTTTTGCCACCGAGGTGGCCACTTTGTGCAGCTTTAAAAGGGAGTTGGTAGTCAGATGCTGGGGGCACAACGGTCCCCACTCGGGAAACCCACTGGACAAACAGCTACAACTGAAGCAGCAGCAAATACACGTCAGGGACCGCGTGTGCTGAGATCATGATGGTTCCCACTGAGGCGCGTACTGGGAATCTGCCTGGTCTCCACCTGATGCTTTGCTTGGGGTACAGACCCAGCACTCCTTCTTGCTTCTAGATCAACCCACCCCCAGCAGCCCCTTTGATACCAGGATCCCTCACAGGGATTTCGAATTTAGGGGTCCAGGCAGGGGTCTGCATTTCAACCCTTCAAAATGTGGCAAGCAACAGGGAAAACATCTCAGAACCAGAGAGAAGAAAGGGGTGGGGCTACCAGAATTGACAGTCTCTTGAAGTAGGAGAAGGGCGAGTAGAGAGGAAAGGCATATAAAAAAGAAGAGGATACAAAAGAGATGGAGAAAAAGAGGAAGTTGAGAACATAAGGGAGAACAGCAGAGAGAACTATGAAGAGGTTAGAATGCTAATGTGTTCTTGCTCGGTTTTCACAAAGAAAAAGAAATTGATGAGGACTTGTCCTGAAATTCTTGGGCATATTAGAACAAAGGACATTGCAGCCACAGCTCTGCAGTGGCGTGCTAAAAGAGTGTCTGACAACACTAATCGAACTTGAGAGCTGAGACGTCATCAGACCCCTCAATAAAAGGTTTCACACATGCAATTTCTGGGATCAAAATTAAGATTTGATAAGCAGGAGCGAAAAGCAGATCCTGGGTATCCAGCATTAACCAGTGACCAGGAGCTTTATCTGTGGAACCAAATCTAAATTCCACATAAAATGCAATCCTATCACTTTGTCCGTTATTTATGACATCATATGCTTTAAATGTTGTATAGATATGTCCTAATGCTTATTTATAGATTGTTAAAAATGCACAGAGTTAGATCCACATGGGTGTGTTTGTAGGCCTTCAGTTGGAGTGGGGAGCAATAAGTAGCTCCTGGTAGCTGTTGCTGTCAAGCTAACCGGGCGCTTCTGGGCCGCAAGCAGGGGTTAAATAGCTCTCAGCTTCCCTCAATTTCGAATCCTGTATTTGGCATCTAGATTTGATTTGTTCCACACTGGACGATCACACATACGTGACATGTGGATACAGTCACCACAACAATTATACTCAGACTATGTTATCAAATTACTTAAGTGTGGCTAGACAATGTGACAAGACCGTAGGGGGAAGTAGGGAAACGTTGAACAACACAAAAAGAGCTATACCAAATGTAATATTATGCTAAAAGGGACTACATTTGTTAAACAGGAGTGGCGCGCAAATCCCATTTTTTTGGGCGCAAATAATGCATGAATTACCCCCTCTATGTTTCTCTCCTGTATTTCCTACACTGTATGTAATTGCAGTCTGTCATTTAAAAAATTGGAACTAAACTTTTCAACAGTTATCGGGCTCCAGTTTCTGAACACAGTACAAAAAGAAGGCGGCAAATTGAGAAAGAGAAACGGGAAATTGTCGACTAGGTTTTCCTAAGGGGTGGGGGGCAGTGTGTGGGAATTGTTAACCTTTGCCTGGGGCTTTCTCTTCTGTTCTGCTTGATGTTTCTGCCTTATGGTTGTTTCTATTGACTGTTACTCTTGTGGTGTGTACGCTTTACGGTGCGCACTGAGGCCTATGTGCGTGTTGGGCTTTATAAGAAATAAATCAAATCAAATCAAAAACTACCAACGTTTTTAAGAGCCCCCCTAATAAAGAGCGAGGGCTAGACAATTGGGGTGATCTTGAATGTAAAAAGCACATTCCTTTATTTCTCAGAGTATCCCTTTGTTGTCATAAAATCAGCATCCTTGATTTGCTTGCATTTTAAAGTGCACAGTGAAGTCTGAGAGAGGCAGCTGGCAGAGTCAGACACTGTTTTGCTCTAACAGATAACAATCCTGTGTACATGTTCGTGTCCCGGCATGCATGTCGCTCTCTGTCTCTTTGCTTTGTGGTTACTCTTGCACTGGTCACACAATTGCCTAGGATTTTTTTAAGTGACTCCTTTAAAACACAGGCCTGGACGATGGGTGGGATCTGATCCTCATGTAATGACCGCTTGGTATCTGGTAACAAACAGTGAGCAGGCGAAGCCATCCATCACACGGTGCACATCCAGGCCTCCGCTATTCTGCCCGTCTCCTCCGACTCTCAAGTTACCGCTTTGCACGGCAAGTCTAAATAATATTCAAAATGATAAATGGCGCCATGAGCCCGATATCCGTCATCAATCTTTTCTAAAGGGACATCCGTCTTCAGAAACGCCCGTTTGAATCATGCGAGAGCACGCGCTCCCACATCCATTTACGCAACCGCCGGCAGGCTGGCGCGGCGTGAATGATACCTGCCAGCCGTCCAAATCGTCCCTCCCACCCACTACCACTCTACCCCTATCCCTGGGCGTCATCCCGGAGAAATAACACAGCTTGAGCATTAAGTGCTCCGGTGCGGGGTCTAATCAGATCACGTGACGCCGCATAACCGTTTGAACACGTCTGCCCACGTATCACTGCTTCCCACGCCAGCGCAGCTGGAGATGGGTGCACGGCCTGTGTGAGATTGGGAGGCAAAGAGACATGTCGCCACCCTTCCTCCGTGGCAGCGGGTCAGAGTGCATCCGTTCTGGCGGCGCCCTACACGTGCTGGGCGCCCTGCACAGCTGCCCTGAATCGCTGTGCTGTGGGACTGGGCCTGGCTGGCAGTTTTGGGGGTGCTCCAGCTCGCATAGGAAAGGGGGCAGGCACACTGTGTGCTGCGCCCTCGGATAGTATGCTGGTCGCCCCAGGCCAGCTGAACTTAGCCCTACATGCTCTGAACTTCCCCGGCCCTGGACCACCTGGAACGCTGCGTGCGCATTAAAGGGACATACAGCAGCCATGCATAAACAATATGACAAGAAACAGGAGGAATTCAAAATATAGACACATCTTTAAAAAAAAGGGCTAGCAAATGCAGAATGATTCTGTGACTGGTGTTAAATAGAAGTTGGGTAACAGGCGGTGTAAGCTGGGCGGTTCTGCCACCACGTGGTTGTCCATGGATCAGCAGTTTACAGGCCCACGCCCGCAGATGTAACATACTTGCTGCTGCAAATGTTGAGCCAAAAGCTCATGTTTAACTCACCCACCAGCAAGCATGGTGTATGTGTGTGGGCGCGAGTGCTAGGGGCATGTGTGTGCATGCCACTCTTGTTTCTGCCAACACACCCGCCGGTTCTGCTCCAGCCCCAGTGCTCTAGAGGGAGAAGACAGCATCGCACGGAACGTGCTCCTTCCCCTCCCTCGGTGTCTGGCAGGGCCCATTTGATAAATGACACATGTCATTCTGTCAGGAGGCAAGGGTGGGTCAGTGATATATGGCTCTGCTGAGGAGGAAATCGACTGTTTGGCACGGCGCAGCCGCTCGGCAACAGGATTTGGTTTCAGCCGGGAGTCGGGAAATGAAATCTTCGATGTTGTTGTGAGTGCACAGTTTAGGGCCGGCAGGCGGGCTTCCTGGGAGCCAGTGTGTCCCCTCTCTCTGTGCCCTTCAGACTGCATATCCCAAAAGCACGAACAGCTCCATGCGTGGTAATGCGGGGACCCTGGCACCCACCAGGGTCCGCGGGGGTCGGGGGCAAGGACGGGGGTCTGAAGAAAAGTCGACTATGGGCAACACGTTCGATTTCTGTTTATTTATTTGTGGGGGTGGATTTGCGACAATCTTGACGCGAGGATGGGAATTTGCATGTTTGAAGTAATCGTCCCTCAGCTTGACATCTGCATAGTAAATTTTAAAAGAAAAAAAAAACGTGTCAGACCGGCATGAGCTGCTTCCTCCCGCCCTCCCCCCTTTCATTAGCTCACTGGCAGGGTGGCACTTCTCAACCTCATTACCGCACCAGGATTTATGAAGCTGAACCCAATGGCAAAGAAAAGGCATCTGTCAATAATTGTAGGGAGCTGCACTCACAGCTTTGAAATCTCATTAAGTATGCAGTTATCAGGCATAAAGATCAAAAGCATTACTCAACTCCGACAGAATCTTATGGAGGAACATTAATTAGCAACAGGCCTGCAGTACAGAAAAAAAAATACCAGACTTCCTCTCACACCTGCCCAACCCACAAACCAGAGGCAACCTCCCCCCTCCCTAAAGAAAAAAAAATAATAATAATAATTCCCAACATCTGAGACTGATCAAGTACATGAAACAAGGGAGAAAAAAAAAACCCGCAGTTTAGACAGTCTTGGCGGTGAGGGGAGGAAAGGAAGAAGCTGTCAGGGTTGAGAAGGATGTCAGCACTGGCCCTGATTGCTAGGGCCTGTGCAGTTCCCAGGCCTTTTATCATGGCTGCCATCAAAAACAGACTACGTGTCACAGATGGATGACTGATGGCTGCCAGTCTTCCAGCAAGCTTGCCAACCCACCCGAACCCCCCGCCGAGATCTGAACCCCCCCCCCCACCCCGAGCAACCGCCCTAACCGAGCAGGAAAGCGACCTCGGGCACCGGGCCCAGCCAGAGACTCTCAAACCCCGGCCTGATCTCGTCAAGAAACAATACAGCGAGAGAGCGCTCCCTTTCGGTTTGTTTGTTCAGCCTTTATGCAATCTTGGCCCATGTTTTTCTCAAAACGGTCCCCCCGCCCCCCTCTACGCCTATGTCTAAAGACCCCACTGAAAAGCAAAACGGGTTCTCTGTATAACCAGCTCCACACAAAATGGCGTATCGTTTTAATATAATCGACTGACAGATGACACACATTTCAAAAACGCCTTAATTTTTTTCTGGCTCAAATTCTTGGAGTCGATTTAAAAGCTAGGCCTAAGAATCCAGTGGCTGAGGCTGGCTTACATGAGCAGTGGTAAGCCCTGCACACTACTGAACAGCAGCCAACATCTGTAATTCGGGCCAGAAGAAATAGCGGTGTATGCTTACTGGCCCGGGGTGAAGAAACTTGGCAGACCCCGGAGAGACACTGATCCCTAAGACATCGTCATTGTACAGCTCTGGCTTATAAAACTAGTAGGGCCTTTAGATTGTGTTGAGGTCATCAGCGGAATTATGGCGCCTTGCTTCTGGGCATGGCTCGGATGCTATACGCTCCTCTCTGTCATGGGGCCAGCCGCCACATTGCTCCTTGCAATCCTGTCAGGGATGGCTCAGTACTTCATCCTTCCGAGGTCGATAAATTGAGTACCATTTTATTAGCCAATGACAACAGCTGTACCGAGAAGTGGTAGGAATCCTGCAGGAAGTACTATATAAAAACGTGCTACTATTATTCTGCTATCGGGCGCAAAGCATGTTCAGTTAGCTGCGATTGAACGACTTTAGGACCAAACATCATGAATCCTCCATGAAGCCCAGAAAACCTTGCCACCAAATCATACTAAGCATGTATGAGTCCCCTACCACCATCATGCCAGAACTTATTCTGCATCCGCACACATGGTTCTCAGAGGTGGTAGCCTCGTCAACAACCCGGGTAATGCAGACTTTGAGGCAAACGTTCTTCAGAAAGGAATTCAAACCCCAACTTTTCTCAAAATGCTCAAATTTCTTCAGTCAAGAGATGCTTTGAAAGGATTCTCTTTGCAAAGCCGTGCTTCACAAGTGTCTCGTGCAGATGTGGTGGAGGTAGGCCGGGGCAACATGTGTCAAAGCAAAGGGCTAGAGACTGGCCTGGAGAAAATGGCAGACTAAGCAAACATCATCAGGTGAGCTCTACGGTAGAACATATACAGGAAGAAGTCAAAAGGGGGAAAGACATGAGGGTTGGAATGCAAATAAGATGCATGGAGATACAGAAGTCACAGCCAGTGTCAACTTCTCTTCACACCCTGAAAACGTAAGGCACATTGTCAGCGATGGTCAAGACTGGACGGGACATCGGGCGAAATGTCCGGTTATACGCAGAGTCACCGGAGTTAATGGTGTTATTTGTTGTGAAAAACTTCTCAGAATTTTTGGGGCGATTTGTCCAAAGCAGTTTGAGGTCACCCAGGAGTTATAAGAGGGACCAGCAAGGGAGGGCAGGTATTAGGGTCCTCTCGGGGATGCCTGGCGACCCCCACAGGGCCCTATTACCTGCCCGCTATCCAACCGGCCCCCGCAGGAGGGACGGTCATGTGGGAATTTTTTTTCTATTTTAAAAACTCTTGCACTGGAAATAAGAAAAACAAAAGGAAATTATGCCAAAGGGGGATGGGGAGCAGGGGGTTAAAGGGAAGCATCGGGGTGCTTTTAAGGGGTGCAGGGAGACTGATTTGCACCCCCAAAATGCCCCAGAAATATAAGTGCATGCTCACTATTTGTCACATAATTTCATGATACTCTTCATTTTTAATAATCCTGGGTTTACCATGGCCTGCCTAATCAGGGCATGGAGCTTAACGTTGAGTAATAGAAGTATCTTCATTGTGGGGTGAGAGGAAAGCAGGTGCAGGCAATACTGCGTGCAAGAGTTGAGAGGTTGAGTTTGAAAGCGGAGAGAACTGGGAAGGGCTGCCAATGGAGGGTGTTGGTACAGAGTCTCCAATTACTCAATCTTGCATCTGTACGGGTCTAACATGAATGGTGATTGCTGCGGAAAAGGTCTAGCTAATCCGAATGCAGGAGGGGTTGTCATTAAATGAGACCTGCCATGCTAAACCGGGCCCCAAATACATCAAATAAGTGAAAGATTCATACAGCACATGGAAGGGGTCAAAAGACAGCATGTGTCTTCTGAAGCCAAGCAATGAAACCTTTCAGCTGCACCCCGACAGCACAGGCGTGCGTCTACTGTCTTAAAAACTCTATAGGGTTAGAGCAGCGTCATACATGACCTTGCGTTACAAAATCAAAGGAAGTCCTGCACAGGGCCGGCAAGCCATGCATTTCTTCTCACATGACTCAATGAAACATCCTTAGTACATGCAGATGGAATTTCCAGGAACGTCACATCCCTCATGACATCACAGATGCGTAGGACGGCGCGCACAGTACAGGAGCTGTACCTGAAACATTGCTGGACTGCTTGCTCTAAGTATTATTACAGGATAATTATTTCTGCTTCTGCTAATTCGGTTCTCCCAGTATGTACTCTTCCTCGGCGCCTGGTCTCTACGCATTGGCCTCACTTCATTTCCCACCTCAGTCGCTCCACTTTCCCCTGCACTCAATCTACTGTAAGGAAGCCGCGCGAGCAATGCAGCGACTGCTGTGTGTTACTAGGCGCCTGCTTCTTGCTGAAACACCAAGTCCACAAGCAACACAGGTACACAAGCATGTTTCTTTTGGCCAGCATTTTGGCCTGTGCTATTTGCATTCCTGGACTTGGCAAAGAGGTTCATGACGGTTAAAACAACAGTGATATATGACTTCCCACATTTGAAGGCAGACAACTTGCAGGTCAGCGATATTGCCAACATTATTAGGGTGACCAGACGTCCCGGTTTTCCCGGGACAGTCTGGGGAAATCACCCTCTGTCCCGGGGTCACCGCAGTTTTTTGATTTTATAAACCCTGTCCGGGTTTTGCGGGAACCCAATTTCGCAAACCCTGAAATCAGGACACTGTGCAACTCTTTCTGCGCGAACGGGGGCGTGAAATGCTTTTCACGCCCCCATTTCCTCTCCCTTACCCTCCCAGGCGCTCTCCTCCAATGAGAGGAGTGTGCCAGTTAGCACACCCCACCCCGGCCCCTGCAACAGGCCAGCAACATAGAAGTAGGACCACAGTTTTATTTGTATTTACTTTAGTCCTTCTTTTATTACTGTGACCTGTCCCGGTTTTTTTAAAAATGCAGTCACTCTAAACATTATGCGTAAGCCTGAGCGGTTTGCCTCACTGAGGACTGTGATGAAAAAGAGGGATTGCCCCGTACATCCCACTACACCGGCATTGCCAGATTAGATCATCTGGCCATAGGAAACTCTATAAATGTAAGGCTCACAGGCAAGTATTCCTGATGCAAAATCAGTGAACATGGTAACCAAGCACACGAAAGCATAAGATCAAATAAATGCATCATTCAGGAAATAAATCAGAACCCCATATTTTCAAGGAGCAGCTCAGCTGCTCAATCAAATTAAACCATGAGCCTGTTCCTTACAGTGCAACCCTATCATTGTACTCTCAGCATGTGCATGACCTGTTTCCTGAACCCATTTGATGAGCTGAATCTCCTCTGCAAAGCATATTGGCTGAAAAATATAGCCTTGTACAATGCTTAATAATAGGTAAAGAAATTAATGAAATCAAATCGCTCTTCAAGTTCTGATTACTAACTTTAAACCAGAAGGTTTTAATCACCATACTATCAAAACGTCACTCCAACCCAATCAATAGTTTATTTATTTATGTATTTACAGGAGGAACAACACTCTTTTGATCACAAACGAACGTATAATAATAAGAAATCAGATGTGATGGGAAGCAGTGAGCTTCTTACAAAGGGGTGAGTTTGAGGGACATTCTGACCAGGTTGTGAAAGGGAGTGAATGGAACAGTCACTGCGGACAAAACAAAAGTGGACATACAATGATTAAGGATAACCAACAGTAAACTATTTTAAGTGCAGGCAGGCGGTACAGCCAGCTGTGCTCGGGATGTGACCATGATGATTGAAGTGCTAGAGTGGAGGCAGAGGAAGCGAGGGACAGAGGCAGGTTAGAGGCGAGGGAAAAATGTTAACTAGCAGGCAGATGAGAGGTAGGTTAAGAGGGTGACTCAGAGGCATGGAGATAGACTTTTAGTTTGGTTTTGAACAAATCTGTATGGACTTTTTCTCAGATCTCCAGGGGGAAGAGAATTCCATGCAAGTGGAGCAAGAAGAGAGAAAGAGCAGAAGCGAGAGGAAGCACAGGGAGGGCAAGGAGCCACAAGGGTAGACGAGGAGACAGAGTGGATAATACAAGAAGGCATGTAGAGTTGGATAGAGGAGGATAGATAGTGTGGTTTCTTACAGTGGATATATTTGTGAATCAGGAGAAGACATTTAAATCTGGCCCTGTTTTGCATTGCCAGCCATCCAGCCTGGTGCTGGTAGGAGGAAGTAGGTGTGAATTGAGGGAGTTCAAAGAGAGTCCTGGTAGTGAAGTTAATGATGTTGTCGAGATAACAGAAATAATAGTTGGGGAGACGCAAAAAGATGCTGGTACAGTAGTCCAGTTTAGAGAAGACGCAAGTGGTTAAAAGATGCTTGGTAGTGTTGAAAGGAAGGAGGTGCCTGCATTTCTTAATATTTATGAGGTTGAGGTGAGCTGATGTTCCGGTTTTGGAGATAAAAGTAGAGAAAGTGTGAAAAGAGTCATACATGATGCAGAGGTTTCTAGGTGAAGAAGAGTAGGGTAGAGTGGCAGGTGCGAACTGGATAGGCAGAGGAAGAGATGAGAGAGAGCATTTGGCAGGGAAGAAGAGCACCGCTGTTTTGGTAGAGCTTCACATCAAAGAGTGATAATCCATCCAATATTTAATGATAGAAAGATCAGAGGAGAGTTCAGGAAAAGAGAAGAGGGTTTGGTTGTTGTCTGCAAAGAGTTAGTACAAGAACCCAAAGGAGGAGATTAGAGCCCCAAGAGCAGAGGTATAGAGTGTAAGGATAAACAGACATAAGACAGAGCCTTGTGGAACATCAGCAGTTAAAACGGTGAGTTGAGAGGTGTTGTTGCTCCAAGAGTCAGATAATTGGTGAGGTACAAGGTAGGATTCAATCCAGGCAAGGTCTTTATTGAGAATCCCTATAAGAAAAAGAGCATTAAGAAGATCAGAGTGATCAACAGTGCCAAAGGCAGCAGACAGGTCAAGGAGAATTAGGATAGAGGATAGATTGCAGTGCTTAGCAGAGGCGATGAAGTTGGACACATTCATGAGAGCAGTTTCTGTGGTGTGACAGCATCGGAAACCTGCTTGTAGGGGGCCTCGAAGGTTGTGGATGTCTAAGAAATTGATAAGTAGGTTTAATACAACCTTTTCAAGCACCTTAGAGTAGTACGGAAGGAGAGACACAGGGCGAAAGTTAGCCGGTAGGTACGACTCAGCCCCTTGCTTTTTTAGGAGATGGATAATGGCAGTGGTTTTGAAAACAAAGGTAAAGCAAGCAGAGTCAAAGAACAGGTTAAAGAGTTCATTGAGGTGAGAGGCCACTGAAGGGGCTATAGGCTTAACTGAGGAGCAAGAGGGTCTGATGGGGCACAAGAGGAGTTAGCCTTCATCAGTAGAGATAGCACTTTGTCAGTATCAGTGCGACTAAAGTGGGAGATAGAGGCAGAGGATGATGGTAGAGTATGTGGAATGTAAAATGTAGGATGAGGAAGTATGAGGAAGGTCAGGAGATACTCTAATTTTGCAAATCTTTGACGTGAATAATTCAGCTAGGTAGCTGCGCGAGTCGAGTTGATAGTCATAGAATTAGGGGGAATGAGGAGTGATCTTAGGGTGCCCTGTAGCCAGTGAGGATAGTTGGAGTGAGAGCCAATGAGGGTTAGGTAGAAGTCCCTTTTTGCTGTATCAAAAGTGGACTTGAGAGAGTTTAGGACAGAGGGGTAGAGTTGCAGGTCCTCATGAGAGTGAGTACACCTCCATTTGTGCAGCAGCCGACACATGTCTGTGGGGAGAAAGCATATTAATAGGGTGACCCATGGTTGAGGATGCTGAGACTAAGGGGTGAAAGAAAGCAGTGGGAAGTGAGAGGAGAATGAGTCATATAGTAGGGTTTGGAAGCTGGAGAGGGCAGGGTTGGTGGAAGAGGCATTAGTGTGTGAAGAAGGAGAGTGAGAACTGTAGGTCAGAGAGTAAAGGGGGAATGGCAGAAGGTTACCTTTCTTTTTTAGTAATAGGTGAAGCAAGTGGAGAGGAAAGGTAAGAGGGTGGAAAGGAGATGGCGGTGGAAGCAATGGAGTGATCCGATAGGGATGGTGTGACAGTAGCATTAGTGGCTGAGAGAGAGGTGGAGATGAATAAGAGATCCAAAGAGTTACTTCCTCTGTGGGTAGGTAGGTTATGGATAGATTGGAGGGCGGGATCACCAAGAAAAGGTCAAAGTTCAATTTCTAAGAAGTGGTTGGAGAGGTAAGCTTAAAGTCACCTAAGAGAATTGGATGATGTTTAGTGGAAAGAGAATGAAGGAGTTGTCCAAGATCATTTAAGGATGTTGCAGTGGGACCAGAAGAGCGTTAGATGTAGATGATGTGAACTGAGCGAGGCAGAACGATACACGAGATTGTGAATTCAAAAGGAGAGGATGTGACATTGGAGATTTGTGAGGCATTGAGGTGGGAAAGGAGTAGGTGTCTGATGCTTCCACCTCTGCCAGTCAGCCGATGGGAATGAATAAAGGATAGTTTGGGGTTGTGTAGGGCCACCAGAGTTGCCTTGTCAGATGGAGAAATCCAGGTTTCAGTGTGAGCAAGAATATCTAGGGGAGGAGAGCTGAGTTAAACTATTCAGTGATAAAGGAAGTTGTGTTGCATTCAGACTGAGCATTCCAGAGTGCAGTGTTCAGTTGATGACATACGGAAAAGTACATCCGAGCAGCATATCTCTTGCCACGAAAGCGGTTCCCATGTGGTAATTCTGGGTCAGACTGCCACACTTAAGTCTGTGCTGTCCTCAGTGGATATTGCGGTAATTATGGGTCAGGCTGCCACACTTAAGTGTGTCCTGTCCTCAGTGGATATTGCGGCAACAACCGAAGCCTGGAAAGTCATTTCCTAGGCCACTCGTCATTAGCGAGCCTATGGTGAGAGTGGGCGGGGGGGGGGGTTAGGAGGGGGGGGGGCATCGCCGGGCAGATGGTGGGGAAAGTCTAGGGTGGCAGGCAGTGACTACCCTGTGATATCACTCTGCTTCCGCGAGCTCCAAACAGATGTTCTGGGTGAAGAACACAGACTCCGAATTAATAACATGTGTACTGACAGTGTGCATTAATAATTTACAATTATGCACAAACAGAGGGAGCTAAATTATTCTAAAGGAGTCACACCTTGTGTAGGGAAGCCAGTAATGCAAGGGGCGGGAGCAACGTACGCTGTGTAGGTAACATGACCTCTTTAATTAGCAATCTGGGGACGGGACATACCATTAATTGTTTACAGAAAATATCTCCTGCTTGTTTATTTCACCGTGATCACGTATGGATCATTTAAACAGGCAATTAATGATGCTGTTCCTACGACGAACGCACGCACTCGCATGAAAACAGCAGCCGGCGCGCGCAATTCCAAATTTAGCAGTTAGTGGAAAGGCCGATCTGCAAATGCTGCACCTCTGTCGATTAAATATGCCTTTATCTTGTCGCACCAGGATGAGACGCCGTTTTTATTTCAAAGATCTAATGTGCAGTCTTGCATTCCGGAGCCTAAAAAAGGGTGCTGTGCACCCCAGTCAGACGCTGTCTTTGATTTCTTTTAACTAGACTGGCTCGTGCATTTTTAAATACGCTCAAACTAGAAGGGCGACGTGGGGAGGGGGGGTGGGGCGCAATAAATGTTTCTGTGGCTAATGCTTTCGGCAATGACACAGAAAACATGAAGGTATCCATTGTTTAGAGGGGTCTTTAAAAGTGATCTAATGACGAGCTGCACATTTCAGAAAGCAGAATTGACCTCTGGGTGAAAATGAAACGCATGTATCCGGCAGGGCATCCGGGACGTCATCTTATCTTATTGCGTGACCAATGTATGCGGTTGCCAAATATATGTTTTTAAGCAAATGCCCGCCTCCCCGTTCTAAATACAGATCAAATAGACTTTCTATAGGATTCTCGGTTTGTTGTTACATTTGCTGAGATGTTCGACCATGGTGAGAACCTTTTGCAACCGGGGTGTGCACAGTGATGGTTTGTGCAATGAATGTTCTACCATGCATGCACATATGTTAACCAATGTGGCAGTGTGAGTTTTATACAGGTGACTGATATCAGAGAACAGCCATTGTGACTAGCGATGGTGAATGCGGGCCATGAATTTCTCAGAGCTATCACACACACGCACCTCATTCCACGACAGACAGCACTGCATGCAGTGCCATCCCTAATGAATGCAGGTGCAGACACTTCTCAATGCTGGAGTAAAGGTGCAGCAATGAAGAAGAAAACACTAAGCGACGCAGGCGAAGCAATGTGCAATGCAGGACACATACAATGTGCAATGCAGGACACACACAATGGGCAATGCAGGACACACACGACTCCGCAGAGGTCAAGCACCGCCCTGTGCGTGAGCTGGCAGTGCTTAATGATGAGGCCAAGAGTGCTCATTGCAAGGACGCGCACCAGTCGGTGCGGTGGCACGGACTAGGTAATGGGTGGGCAGGCACCAACACATGTAGCGGAAAGCAATATTCAGTGCATGGCACGCAGCAACACATCATGATCACACACACCTTAATCCCGAAGCGAACACTCTTCATGGTTAGGCCAATCACTGATTACAACCAAGCCGATGAAACATCATTTAGCATTAAGACGGAAGGCACTTGAGAAAGAAACAAGAGGGGATGTGCTTCCTGTGCAGAAGGAACTGAACACACAGCCTGAGGCCTTCAGGGGGTGTGGCCTGCTGCGTCTAATGAAAGAGGTGAGGGACTTTCAGTGGACTACAGGAGAGAGGAACATACGTAGCATATCAACAACTTTTGATACTCAGAACGCAGATGTGTTACAGCTATCTCACACTTGTAACAATGTGTTTGTTACTAATAAATATATGACAGCAGATTATTAGCATACTATCTAGACTTGAACTGGTTTAAGAAGCAGAAGTTCCTTCAGCGTTGTAAGGGAGCACACATAAATCCATTAACTGGGCCTAGAGATGTGTCTAATATTGTTCAGGCGGTTCTACCAAGCTGGCTGCTGCCTCAGTCCCAAAGGTATTGAATTTCTTTTCTCTTTTCACTATCCCACACTATTGACTATTTCCTAAGCATACCATTTTCAAGATTCTGCATGCACTGCTCACATCTTTGAAACCAACTGGGCACCCCACTTCCAAGAAAACTTTCAGTGATGAAATCACAGTTATTTTTTCAGTTCCATCTCAGAGCACCTAACAATCAAAACATAGAGCCAGAGACACTAATGAAGATAATCTGTCTCCATGGCAACAATCGCTTGGTGATAACATTGCATGGGCATTTATTTGGATGTATATTCATCTAAGCAGCATACAATGGCACCAGAATACAGGGTTGTGTGAGATTACTTCAATCTGAGGCTGCTTTCTATATCCATTATTGGAAATAGAGCCCAAGCCATGCACATCCGAAGAATTCTGCAAACTGAGCCGATAATGGAACCATTAACTGATTATTAGCACCAAAGAACACAGTGACGCAGCACTGCCAGATTGGGGGTGCATTCGGAAATATGGATTTAAATGCCAACTTCTCTCAGCCAATAGAATGTACCCTCCACCCCTTCTTTTGAAATTACAATAGCCCTTAAATACCTCTAATGTCCTAAATGCAACGAAAAGAGCATAATCCTAGGCACACAGGATGCTTTCTTGTCCCCCAAATTATAGCTCTGCCCCTGCCTTGTCAGGGAACTTGGTAGATCCAATTAATCATCAAAATTACCCATTTGGATCCACCTTCACCATCCACGCCCATATCTTCTACAAGTGATCCAGCACCACCCAGTGCAAACTCCAGCCTGGCCCTGTTATTCTACGAGGAGCTCTGGGCGCTAGCAGACGCTCCGAGAAGAGAAATTGTGAGCCTTAAGGGTTGGTTTAAGAGAACACGCCCTGAGAGTACCTAACTCCCACCATCCGCTAAAGAGAGCAACAAAGAAAGTCGCTTCTCTCGAACAAAGCCACTGTACTCCCCGCCGGTCAATAGAGGGAAAAATATACCTTTTTGCAAACTGAACACTGATGCCAAATAAAAGTGGATTCCTCACCTAACTTACACAATGTGGCCAAAGTTCAAAAAGGTAAACAAATTATATAAACTAAAGTTATGAATACAGGTTCAAATGGACATTGTTGAATGCAAGGCCCGTAAAGGTTTATTTTTTTCCCAACCAAAAGAATGGGAATATAGTAAGGACTAATGGTGAAATGTTGTCAGTGATGGACATGAAAATTCAGACCAGATAATCAACTGTCGTACTGTTAAAATCACCAATGTCTGCAAAATCACAAAGCACGAGTGCAGCAGGGAACTTTGCAATGAAGCTCTCGTTTGGCCTAAAGACTAACTCGTTCCCAGCATTATATGGACCCCGGAACTGAAGAGGCAAGGAATGATTTGCACGGCTGTCTAGTAGCCAATCAACAACTCTGTACTTGTAGGGTTCAGAAAGGGAACCTTCATCAGAAGCCAGATGAAAGGATGATCTATTGGCGAAGAACTCCAACCTACAAAGGACTGTATGAAGAATTAGAGATCTTAATGGACACAGCAAGGAAAAGGAAAACTGCTAATGAAAACAACTACTGAGGAGCTACACCCTTTATTTAACATCTTTAAATAATGTATTTTCCTAGGAGGAAGGCTGTTCACCCCATGAAGGACAGACACAGAAAAGGAAACACCCGTCCTGCGTGTCTTGAATTTGCAAGTCTATGTATGTACTACGCGTTGCTAGATTCAGAAACAAAATGCATAGCATTCTGCCTGGCAACACAATGCTAATATTTTTCCCTTTTAGACCTTCCGTAATATTTGGGACCAGTGACATACATGTGTCCCTGTGGTGACCTTTTACTCTACTTCCACACCCCTTTCTGGCCCCAAAAAGTCCTTACTAGCAACATGTTTGCTCTCTTTGTTCATCACTTGTTCAGCCTTTCCTAAGGCATAGGCAATGTTACCATTTTAATGTCGTACTATTATTTCGCCCTTTTTTTACAGATATAGGCCCTGATTTACAAAGCACTTTCAATGGGATTGCACCATTGAAAAATGCGTTTGTAATCAGGCCCTTAGCGTGCTACTACGCCTCTTGTATATTCCTTGGAGGAAAAAAAATGCATGTAGCTGACTCACAGGAAGACAGAATGTGCAGATATCATTGAACTTGCCACAGTTATTTCACATAACTTGAATGCAATGCCAGGACTGATGCCACAAAGGCAGAAGTGGCGCGTTCCACCACACAGTTACATTACACCACATATGTACAGACTAGATAGGATGTCAGAAGCAGTCTATAGCCGGGCTGCTATTTCAAGGTGTGTTGCACGTTGACTGTGCAGTCATTCATTTATTGCAACACTGTAACATAGAATGGGTCAGTATTAGGTCTGGGCGATATATCGAGATTTGGAGATATAGCAATATATTTTCTAAATCGATATAGGATGAGACAATATCGTTACCATTGACATTTATGCATATGCATACATTATTAGATATACTACCATTTTTTGTTTGCATTTTGATATTTACACAGCTGTGTGTATTCTCAAAAAGGAAGAGGAGCCCAGTATTTTCACTTCTTTTTTTATCAATGCCTTATGAATAAAGGTGTTTGTGACATCTCACATGTACATGGCGGCTTACAACTGAGCATTTAACCCAGAGATATATATCCTATATATCGCCATTCAGCCCAAAAATATCGAGATATGACTTTTGGTCGATATCGCCCAGTCCTAGTCGGGCCAACCATGATCAATGTCTCAATGTGTGCATTTTAGCACGCAGCTCTCCGTCTAGTTTCTACGGTGTGCTTAACAACAGCTCCGGAAGTGGCTTGGTCAGGGCACAGAAAGCCCTTTTAATCTGCTAAGTCACCCAAGTGTCGCTGCGTCTCCCGTAGCCCTGGAGCAGTCACAACTCATTCTGATCACTTTGCGAAACAATCTTTCGCAAAAAGAGGAGGAAAAGGCAGACTTGTGAGCCAATTTGAGAAATAAGTGCTGATGCGTCAGCTATTGACTCTCTCACTCCGGCCCAAGATAGCGCTCAAGGCAAAACTGGGAGCGGAATGACACCACCAAGTGCACGCAATAAACTGCGACCCGGGAGAAGAGCGAAGGCCTAATTGACAGCTGCCAAGCTAATGTTAGCGCTGCCAAATGATTCTGGAAAATTCTGTTTTCCGACAGGACCAATGGTGGGATCTTTCAGTTCCCCTTACATCATCCCTCGCATTGTGCTTCACTGTAAGCAGCAAAAAGCTAAGGACAGCCACAACTAATCATTTTGTCAGCTGGCTGCTAGGGGGAATCTCCTAGCACACAGAACTGCCTGGCAAGTGAGGAGGCAAATGATGGCGCAAAGGCTGACGCCGCAACATCCTCTCCTGCCTCGTCACAATGAAAGGGCTTAGTGGTCCTCGGAATGGTAAGTTGGCTGGCTTACAAACAAGGAAATCGATGACGCTGCTTTAACAAATACCCGAAAGTATGTCACGTTTCTGAAAATCAACGAGGTCGCTCGAAGGGCTAGGGGCGGGGGTGTCGGTTATGTGGCCGTCCCATGTTGAAATCATACCACATGTTCAAGTCGCTCGGTCGCAATGTAAAGGTGTGTAGGCATTCGAATATGCTGCAGGAAATAGCGTGTTTGATAGTTTGTGCCTGGCTTTTCATTATTAGGCCTATGGGTAGTAGTATCAGTAGTTTGTCATTTGTAAAGCGCCTTTATCCCATTGGTATGGCCTCAAAGAGCTTGTGGGTGAATTCCCTTGGGGGACCAAAGTTCAGTTATGGGAAAACTGTCAAAAGGTTAGAATGCGTGTGTGCATTTGTCCAGAAGGAATTTGGGGTGGGGGCTGGGCCCCAGTTAGCTAGGCATGTCAATCAGGCATGTGGGTGGGTGCTGTGAGCTGGTCAGGGGAGTGTGCGAGTGCAGGAGTCTCGTTGTGTGTCCAGCTAAACCGAGTTTGTGTGCCTCGCTGACGTTTCTATATAGGGCTGATAAAATTGTCTGGTTAAAGCTTTAATATGTATTAAATATATATATATATATATATGTCATTAATTAGTGAAGGAGGCAATCTGGGTTCCACCAATTCCCAAGGGACGTGGACTAAACTTTTCCTTTTGATAGCAGAAGTCTGGGCCCTCAGGGTAGGTGGGGTTCTGGAGCGCTTCGGCAGCCGATGGGTTAAGGTCCTATTTATTCTACTGCATGCATTT
The DNA here is from genome assembly GCF_040938575.1 of Ambystoma mexicanum. NCBI lineage: Eukaryota > Metazoa > Chordata > Amphibia > Caudata > Ambystomatidae > Ambystoma > Ambystoma mexicanum. The sequence continues at coordinate 1,441,209,657 of NC_090921.1, forward strand.
GAGGAAACAAACACATGAGTTGTTTCCTGGCCTGTGCAGCTTCTCCAGGGCAATCACACCGAGCGCACTTGCTAGCAATTTCCACGTCCTGGAAACATCGATGAAATAAAGTGTACGCTGAAATAGTGAGTGGGGTGGCCCTTTCTGTGCAAAGCGAATGCGAGGCCTACTGTGACGGATAAAAATGCTTTGTATGTGCCCAATTAATTGCACACTGTGCACAGCTCATGCAGCGTCATCTCTCCAGGGAATTGTACGTCCTGGAACTTTCGAGAGTGGCTGCTTCCTGCTTGGTTAATATCTGTCTGCAGCATTCTAATGCTTTCTGAAAGGCGTTTTGCTCTACTGAGTAATGTGAAACCATGAACGGTTTCCTCTTAGGATGCGCTCTCGCGATATTTCAATTAGCAGTTACCATAGTGTTTTAACTTTTCTCCTTCCCATTGATATAGAACTCGTGCGTGCCAGCCGTGTATCAAGTCACTGTGTGGCGAGAGGTACCTCATATGCTCCAGCAACCACTGAGTGTTGTCGACCCCTTTGGTAGTCGGCATGATAAAGTCTACAAATTAGACTATAATGTTTCAGAGTCAGCCCACATGATTGATGCTGCAAGAAGCTGTATTGGATATACCTTCAAAACTTAAGCGGGAAAATATGAAGACTCCTATCCATTACAACTCCTCAAATTAAAATATAAAAGAGGATTTGCAGATTGGACATATTCTTGGCATGCAAAGGCTTTAAAAATCTATATTACATCTCAAAGATGTATGATATTTCTGTATTTGTAACCTTTAAGGTGGGATGTGCTACCAGACACCCTACACTAAAGAGCGAGCTTACAAGTACACAGGCGAGTAACTGACGCACTCTTCCTGAGATGCATTTAAATTACTTCAGGACAACATTCACAAAGAGTTATTCAGGTGGTCCACGGGTGGGATAGAGGAGTTTTATCCTCTCCAAATATTTTTGCAACTGTCAAGAATTAATGCAATCATGGGTCATAAGATATTCACCAATAGTGAGATCACAAGGTTGCACAGAAGTGGAAAATATGTGATAGTCATTTCTGAGCCAATGGAGCTCAGTCTGATCTTGGATCAGATCGAATCACCTCCATGCACTCAGGTAGCACATGTGTCATGAATATAGGAACAGACGGCCGAAGTTCCGGGCAGGCCTGTGGCCCTATCAAACATGTAAGATACTGAATGATCGCTATAGAACAGAGCGCAAATGGAATGGACTTTTATGAGGCTTGTTGGGTTAGTGATGCACGGACCCCAACAATCTCTGAATAATTACTGTAAACTACAATAAGAAGGAAGACAACCCCCACCCGCCCCCCACAGAAGAAATATTCTGCTGATATGAGAAGTGCAGAAATACAACACTTTGCGAAGAAGACGAAGACAAAGAAGAAGAAGAAGAAGAAGAAGAAGAAGAAGAAGAAGAAGAAGAAGAAGAAGAAGAAGAAGAAGAAGGAGAAGGAGAAGGAGAAGGAGAAGAAGAAGAAGAAGAGAAAGAGGAAGAGCAAGAAGAACATAAACAAGAACAGCAGGAAGAGCAAAAAAGAAACATGAAGGAGAAGAACAGGCAGAAGAACAACAAGACGTAGAGTACGGAGGAAGAGAAGAAGAAGAAGAAGAAGAAGAAGAAGAACAAGAAGAAGAACAACAAGAAGAAGAAGAGGCAGAAGAAGAAATGAAAGAGGAAGAGCAAGAAGAACATAAACAAGAACAGCAGGAAGAGCAAAAGAGAAACATGAAGGAGAAGAACAGGCAGAAGAACAACAAGAGGTAGAGTACGGAGGAGGAGAAGAGAAAGAAGAGGAAGAAGAAGAATAAGAATAAGAAGAAGAAGAAGAAGAAGAAGAAGAAGAAGAAGAAGAAGAAGAAGAAGGAGAAGGAGAAGGAGAAGGAGAAGGAGGAGAAGGAGAAGGAGAAGGAGAAGGAGAAGGAGAAGAAGAAGAAGAAGAAGAAGAGAAAGAGGAAGAGCAAGAAGAACATAAACAAGAACAGCAGGAAGAGCAAAAAAGAAACATGAAGGAGAAGAACAGGCAGAAGAACAACACGAAGTAGAGTACGGAGGAGGAGAAGAGACAGAAGAAGAAGAAGAAGAAGAAGAAGAAGAAGAAGAAGAAGAAGAAGAAGAAGAAGAAGAAGAAGAAGAAGAAGAAGAAGAAGAAAAAGAAGAAGAATTAGGATTTAGAAACTCTTGCCGGCATGGTCATTCTTAATCCTACAATAACGGTGACTCGTCGAGTACCAAGATTATTGCACACACAGTGTGAGTCCAGATTGAAATGTAACTCTGGTGGAGAGGGGGGGGGGACACAACATTACATCATTAAACTGATTCTTTTAATCTGACTCTAAAAGTCATGTGAAACATAAGCTCTTTAATTGAGGACTTTCAGTTGTGCTAAAATCCCAGAATAGCCCTGTGTCATAAAGTTACGTTTGTATGTGTGTAATGTATACCATGTTTCATTTACAGCCACATACAGGTGTTTGTTAAACCAATGCATGCTGTCATGTGCCACATATGCACAAATTGTGCCTCTTGGAGCTACAAGTGGAATTATAGGAAATTCACAAAGGAAAAGTGTGTAATAAGTACATATGCCTCATGTGTGGCACTAGGTGTGGAAAGGTGACACATGAGAAGTATCCACAAAATCCGTTTCAGAAGATGTATCTTGGCACTTACATCTGTTCTCATTATTAAAAAAAAATATTTGCCAGCCATAATTACCCTTAGTACATACATGCTCAAAATAATGTACACCGAAACTCTGTGTCAGTTAAGTGCAAGGGGACGTGTGATAAGTGCTTAGCAATGCTTTTATGAATGCTCTCCAAGTTTATGAATGGGTGAACATTGACCAAAATGAGCACCGCCCTCTTCTTGCCCTTCTCTGTCTTTTAACTGAAATGTCCATTTATGATGATAAGGTAGTCAATTCTGCATGAATGGCATACACAAACGTGGGCACGCGGCACACATGCACTGGTACTGACACACTTGTGAAAATCAATGTTCGCGAATCATTCGTGATTTACACATGTGTCAATCATAACTTTTTGTGTCAGTCAGCTTCACCTGGAAAATGCTTTGAGACTCGGCAGGGATGTATTCATTCCCATGCAACCAGGAATGTGGCCACTGTGTGGGGATCTCAGAGGCATTGCATGCTCTCTTCATGCCAAGTGCGATCGCCACGGTTAGCCTATAGGCAGGACACGTTTTCATAGCTGCCTCTTGGATATGGACATGTCATCCAATGTCTAACAGTCCTTTACTCTGCGTTTGCATGTATCCCTGGGCCCGATGTGTTGCAGGAGTTCCAGCTTGATTGGCGTGTGCACATCCTGGTGGCTTTTAGAACTGCTCGGTTGTCAAGATTAGCACTCTGTAAATTACAGTATGTATCTAGGTGCTCACAAACGGTGCCATCCCTTGATATTATACAACATGAATTAATTCCAAGAGGCCGAAAAACACTGGGGAAAGACCACTATGCAATGTGCAATGTCTAATGTCATTGAATAATATTGAAAATTTGCAAAAGCACATTTGGCTTCATTCTGAAAGCTACAGGGCACATGCTAGGAGCAGAACACCATCCACTAACGAGTATTGGGAAAGAATTGGGGCCGAAGAGAGATTATTAGTGATGTCTTGAATTGATCCCGGGCCCTGACAGTATAAAAGAAGTTGGTGGTTTCTTCACTTTCCAGAGGGTTGCCAGAGCGATGCTAGAGGTTAAGATTAATTCTAAACCTTTCAGCCATGAGCCCATGACCTCTTTTGTTTTGGTTTGGTTTCTTCCCTTCTTGCATCTAAAGGACCGACAAAAAGCCAGTTTTCCTTCCTCCAGCATGTTCACCCAGGAGAACTCTTTCTGCCCTCCTATTTCGCCCTTGAAGGGAATGTGTTCACTACTGGGCTAAAGTTTTGCCAATCGGTCCTTGGAAATCCTTGCTAGCAGAAAACGTCCACTGTTTGCGTGAAGGGGAATGTTCTGTTGCTCCTAATTCTGGCGTCCAGGCCCAGCTATGCAAGAGCAGACTGCCCAGCGATGCAAGTGCAGACCGCCCAGCGGTGCAAGTGCAGTCTGCCCAGCTATGCAAGTGCAGACTGCCCAGCGGTGCAAGTGCAGACTGCCCAGCGATGCAAGTGCAGACCGCCCAGCGGTGCAAGTGCAGTCTGCCCAGCTATGCAAGTGCAGACTGCCCAGCGGTGCAAGTGCAGACTGCCCAGCGATGCAAGTGCAGACCGCCCAGCGGTGCAAGTGCAGTCTGCCCAGCTATGCAAGTGCAGACTGCCCAGCGATGCAAGTGCAGACTGCATGACCACATGCAAGTCTCCCTCACTCTGGAGTCCAGAAGCTATCACGACACTTTTGAAAGTAAAACCGCAACAATGTAGTAACACATTTAAATGTGAGGGTACCAGGATTCAAGAGAGAGAGAGCTATGAGGTTGGAATACATTATTGCTCATTTTGTTAATTGGGTGTGAAATGAGTTTCAATGAGTGAAAAAAATACTTCTGAATGTCGATGGAGGTAGAAATACACTTTATTTTTATTTTTTTAACATGGATATTTTTTGTCATAACACGAGCATTTTTGTTCCCAGCAAGTATCATAAAGGAACGGATGCTTTTCTTTGCATTCTCATAGGACTTCTTCAGATCAGTTAATGCAGCTGCTGTGCCCTTATATGCGGCGCCCACACAGCAGTGCTAGTGGTAACAAGGGGCAAACATCGGCCTATTTCTTTCTCCGTCTGTTTTTGTGGAGTGTATTTTCCCAATTGCATTGAATAAAACACCACGTTTGCCACTTTTCTGGGGTGCTGGCTGTTGCTTACTACTACATCTGCTTCAACAAATATGTTACCACCCTTTAGTTTAGCTGAACCCTTCCTGGCGGGAAATGTGACTCGGGATAAGGGTGCAAACCTCAAAGGCCCAGTGTGCACCACATCACCCATGTGCACTCATTAGCTGAATAAAGAGCTTTCCAAAACAAAACCTGAACCTGTTTAAACACCTCGGCATTGCTCCGACTGGCACGAGTTACCACTTTAAACAGAGAACACCCAGCGTGGTGCTGGTAACATAAAGAATACTGTACCCCTATCGGGTACATTTAGGCACGACAACAGTCGCCCTCAGGGTTTCTATGGCACGAGCCCCCACTCAATCGCTCCATAATGTACAGTTGGTATGCACAATTGTATATGATTTAAAAAAAATGTTATTTTTTTCCATTTGCCAAAAATGCCAAATAGAGGGCATTTCAACTAGAGGGTTAGGCGGAAATAACCCTGCCTAGAAGTTGGTGGAGTCCTAAGGACAGGCTTTGTTTCCTGTGGTGTGGCTCTCACACTTGGGCCAGACACACCAGGGCCAGCCAGACATACAGAATGTGTGCACCTGTCTGCCCTGTCTGTAATCCCCCCTCTCTCTCTCTCTCTCTCTCGCTCGCTCGCTCTCCAGCCGGGAGTTCTTTGTTGTTATTCTACTCCAGACCACTGCAAAGGCCCTAATTCCTATGACATGATTATCCAGGTACCAAAGCCCATTTGTCACCTGCAGCAGCAAATTCACTTAATGCACAACTAAAGGCAACCAGGACTGTGTAATATCAACGTGATTACATCAAACTAGCTGCAAACCTAATTCTGCTGCATGACACTGCGTGGAGCCTGTCATCTCCAATCACCGGGGCTGTCAGAAATCCGTCAGCTTTACAGCTAATTAGGTGAACACTAATGAAGCTGGCAAAACAACTTTTCTTTTTTTACGGCTGAACGGACCTTTCAGCTCAGAAGAAGGGAAAAAAATCGAGATTATCCTCAAGGTTGCCGGGGTCTGTATTTCCTGAGTTTGCAATCAGCAGACATCTTTGTTTTTGGTTTTTTTTCCCCCTTCCTTCCTACTTTTCTCAGTACAAAGCGATCAACTTGTCATCGCTCTCGGTGTGCCACAAAAGCCTGCGTGAACCTTGGAACTCGCAGCTGCGGGGGCCGAAGAGAGGCGAAGACAAACTTGCTGGGGCCTAGGAACGGGGAAGCCCACGCGGTTGGCTTGTGTGTCTTCCCGGACCATTGCATGCATAAGGGAAAGATCCCCTTTCCTTGCTCTTGTAAACGAACTAACCTCTCAGCCGGTCATCCCCGCACGCCCACGTCCATTAGTCGGAGGCCTTGTGATGGAACTAAACCCAGGCAGTGTCTGTGGGAGAATGAGAGCACTCACTCTGCCAACTTCTGATTGGCCATTAAGCTATTGATGAATGTGCCTGTCAGGAGAGAGACAATTAAATCAAGTATGAGGCAAAGTCCTTCTGACGAGCCAGGTTGATCGGGCAGAGCTATTCTACCATCCCCTATTAGTCCTGAAGTCAGGTTGCATTTAAAAAAAAAACACATTCTTAACTAAAACCTTCTTGGAAACTCTTCACTGTGTTTAAACAGCATGCAGGCCTTGTTCTCCACACCTCCTTTTCCATTGCTCACTCCGGCAGAGGCCGCCACTGCACCACAGTCACTGCTACATGGATCGAAGGTCTGCACGGCAAGCTGGGAAAGTACCCAACAGGCTACCCTTGAATAGGTATGATAGGTTATTTATAACACACTTAATACCCAGAGGTTTCTAAGAGTGGACCCGGGGATAGAACCTGTGTTGCTCTGGGACGTCTTGTTTCCAAGGCGAGCACGTTGCCCCTGAACTATCCTCCCGAGGAGTAAGCATACCTGGAATGCAATAGACCCTCCTCTGGCCTGAATGGCTTCTGTTAGGCCCGGGATTGTCGGGTTACGTGACTAGCGCCATACAGTTCCATCTTGTTCGGCTCACAATGCTATATTTTTGTCCGCTATTGAGGGTGTACTAGGCTATGCAGAAGTGGGAGTCTGCACGTGGCAGGGAGCATAAATGTTGACTCCCTCTGCCAATGCCCGCGCAGCAAGTCTGAGTGGATAACGGTGAGCCGCCGCTTCGTGCAATGCTGCCATCGCTTTAAGTTTGTTGGAAAGCAATGCTTCTGGTCACGGTCTTCATACACTGGGACATATGACAAGAGTTCTCACTATTTCTGCTGTTGTGACTAACAACCACAACGTCAAGGAGGAGATACAAGGGCCATCCATCTGCAGGGAAAAACACACTTCCCCACATCAGTGCGCCATGCCCTCTGCCTCTGGATGTGACTGCACATTTAAGGCCCAAGTATAAGTTCCTGTCACAAACGATCTGGTAAAAGAACAACTCTGCGTCAATTCATGGGTTCCAGATAGCCAGCTGTTTTTTTTTTGTTGTTGTTTGACAAAATTTAAATTATATCACACAAATTACCGTTAGTTGGACTTGGGTCTAAGTAGTTGATTGGCAGAGTGTGTTTGTGTGTGTGTGTATGTGTGAGAGAGAGAGAGAGAGAGAGGCTGTGTGTTTGTTTTTTAGTTGCACGCTCTACGTGTTTGAGATTATCATTTAGACTGAGGTGTGATTTGCTGTTGTCCACTTTAGTAGCAATGTGGACCTCACAAAACAAGAGGAAATTCGAGCGCCGGGGCAGGCAACATCTCAAAAACCGAGTCCGTGGATTTGGCGGACAGGGGCGATGCTGGCTTTGTTTCTAGTGCATAAGCGTCGCCACTGGGTGGAATTTACAAAGTTTCAATTAAAATATAAGGAGGCTTTAAAAGTATGCAACTCTGTTTTTCTTTTTTGCAGCGACACCGTGTGCGTGCACCGACTCTTCCTGAAAGGAATCGGAATTATAACAGTCCCTTAATAACATAGCGGTGGTGGCGATCCCCCTCTGGTCGCGTGTGAGGGCAAGCAGCATTGGCCTGTGACGCAGAAAGTATTTCCTCACGAGCAAGGCCGCATCGACTGACTGAAAAGCGCGGTTTTCTGGTACAGCGGATGTTCCCCGAGCTGCCTCGGCGAGGTCCTTGCGGTGAACTTGTCGCCAAATCCTGGCACTCTGCAGGTCGGAGACTGGATGCATGGGGTGCAGGCCAAAGCCCCCCGAAATCACGCTGGCTGGCGCTACGGGGGAGGGGGAGTGCCAGTCACGTGCGGGGTCACGGGGCCCTGCCTTGCCTCGGCGAGTGATTTATTGATGTCTATCGGGAACGAATAGATCAAAGGCACTCGGGTGGCAGGCCATCCATCAGCTATCAAACCAAGGGTGGCAATAATCCATAAGGCCCATTTCCATGCGCCGTGCCCTCGCAGGAGAGGCCTGCCAAACCACAGGCACGGGAATGCTTCTCTGCTCCACGGGGGGCGGGGGGTCTGGGAAATGGCTGTAAGGCCTTCTAAAACATCGACTGGTGGCGTTCGAAAGCGCGCAGAGAGTGCGGGGGGGGGTGCATTCAAAGGCGGAGTGAACAAGGCCCTGACTAGAAAAACACAGCACTGCCCTATGCCCGCCTTCGCGTGGGTACAAATCCCTTGCGCGGATTCCTGTCAGACGCAGTCAGAGCTCACCAATCGCCAGGAACCGACAAAGGGCGCCAAAGAGCCCCCTGCCAGACCCAGGTGTCCCTAACCCACCCCTAACCGACGCAGTCTCCCATAACCTTGCCCCTGCTGAACAGCCAGGCTGCACAAGCATTCCAGCCAAAGTCCCATAGTGTTCACAAAGTCGGGAAAACAACAAAATGCAGCAAAACAATGACAGCAAATGGGTGGGAAATAGCCTCAGGGTTCCGGGTTGTACTGCATTGGTAACAACTGTCGACCCCATGTAGTTTGTGGTGTCCTGTGTGATGAGCAGGTTACTTGTGGGGCAGCGAGGCTGACCTTTCAACCCATGAGTCACGGGGCGGCTCAGGCAGATGATCCAGCGGTGCAGAGGGGCCCAATGAGTGCCGGGTGTTGCGGGAAAGGCCGTGTTGTGAATGTGCCGAGGTCATTATTGGGATGGGAGAGTCTCCCTGGCTCAGTGTGGGGCGTTATTTCAGCTGAACGTGTTCATTCTGATGTAGAGGAGGTATGTGTGTGTGGGGGGGGGGGGTGGAGATGCGGGCTGTGGCGAATAGGTGTTGCTTCCGACGAGAGGGGGGGCATGGACTGCCTGAGGCTCACTGGGAGAAACAGTGTGCAACGAGGACTGGGTGACGGCCACCGCTACCCTCAGGGTGAGAGTTCAGCAACGAGCTGCTTGCCAAAAGTTAGAGACCGGGGACTGAGCTGTGGGGCCGGGGTAAGGGTCACGGGTGGCCTGCTCGGCCCTGGAGGCGTGAGTGCTTGCTCTGTGTGGGTTCCGGGTTAGAGGCAGAAGGAAGGGGTGGGGGGAGGAGGGGTGCCCTGCACGCGTGAACCCGGGCGAAGTTTGCAGGGCGTGCAAGCAAGGGAGGACCCGTGAAGCTCCGGTGCAGGGAGGGGTGCGGCGTGTGCACCGAGTGAGAGGGTGGGTCCTGGGCAGTGTGCGGTTCACTTGCCAGGGCGTTGAGGTGAGGATAGTGTGTGTGCCCCAGGCGAGAGGAGAAGGGCCGCGGTGTCAAGAGGGAGGCGTGCAGCGTGTGCCCCGGGCGAGGGGAAGGCGGCCAGTGCTCGGTGTGAGAGGGGAGAACGGGGCGCAGCGCACGAGGAACATATGCAGTGTGAACTCTGACTGAGGGCACGGTCTGTGCACGGTGGTGCCCTGTGTGAAAGGAGGCCAGCGGTTGATGTGCGCCACGGGTGCCCTGAGTGAGTGAGCGTGCGCCCTAGTGGCAGGAAGGCGGTGAGTACCTGCTGCGCGCCGGGGCGCCTGCTGCTTCCTCCTCGGCATGCTGCCGGGCCGTGCCGGTGCCGCTATCCGTCCTGCTGCCGGGGTGTGTGCCGGGCTGTGCTGCGGCCCGTCCTGGCGCCGGGCAGAGGCTGGGCTGTCCTGCCGCCGGGGGCTGCTGGCTGTCCTGTTGGCTCGTTGGCTGCCAGTCCTGTGGCCGCTTGTTCTGCCCACGGACGGTGCTGGGTCTCCCGGCTCTGACACCAGGCTATGCCGGTGTTACCCGGGCAGCCCTCGGGCTGCTGCCCGCCCGTCTGCTCGCGATCCTAGCCCCGCGGATCCCCTTCCGGGGCTTGCCTGCCCGGGGATCTCATGCACAGGGAAGCGTCGTCCTTGCAGCAGCAGGGAAGTTTGGCTCAAACAGAGCGAAAAATACAATAGCAAATTGAGAAATGTCCCCAGAAGACTTCGGGTGGTGAAGGGTGAAGCGGTCAGAGATCAAGAGGGTGAGGCGGCTGGAGAGCGGGAGGGGTCCGTGTGTACATCCAGGGGCGGGGGCGCCCAGCTCCAGCCGGTGCTCCTCAGTCCAGGCTCTGCTCGACGGCAACAGGCGAAGCTGCAAGGAAGGGAGAGAGCGTCACTCAGTGTGTCAGAGAGATCCTGCCTCTCACAGGCACTGCCTGCCACTCACAGGAGCTGACTGACACTGACCGCTCCTGACAGCTACTAACTGACTCACATGGGCACTGACTGCCACGGACAGCCACTCAGTGCCTCACACGCGCACTGGCCGCCCCTCGCAGCCACAGGCAGCCGTGCACGGCCCTTCACGTCCCTTGACGGACCCCCACAGACACCGAATGCCCCTCCTCGCCGCTGACTGCCATTCAAAGGCAATGACTGCCTTTCGCAGCCACCAGCAGCCATTTCCAGCCCTCTCAACAACAGACCAATTTCTTCCACGGACACGCACTGACTATCGCAGACACTCACTCACTCTGCCTAACTCCTATACGAATGATTTAATTGCAACTAGAGGTTTCCACAAGCGCCACACTACTTCACGCGAGCACTGAATTCTATAGGCTGCATTCACACACACACTGACAGCCACTCGCTGCCACACAAAGTCACAAACTGACGTTCACGGCAACGTGACTGGCACTGGCTACTTCTGGCAGTTACTAGCTGACTCACACAAACTCGAACTGCCACTTCCTGCCACCGCGTCCCTAGCAGAGGTCCCCACTGACAGCCACTACCCAACTTTAAAAGCCACCGACAGCCACTGGCTGCCACACCTCGGCAATGCCTGATCCTGCGATTCTCGTGCAGCCGCCCTTAAGTATGCCACTTCTGCTCGGAGACAGGTGCTCACCTGCAAAGACACCGATTGCCTCTAACAGCCCCACATAGCCAATCACTGCATCCCTCCCATATGTTAACAGACTTGAGCTGGCAGCCACTCACTCTCTCGCACACTGACTGATACTGACCTCTTCTGAGACCACTTACTAAATTGTCCAGAAAGTGACTCACTTCCGCAGCCTCAGTCACTGACTGATCTACAGATGCACTGTTTTTCACACACTTTGGCTGACAGTGGTGAGGGTGAGAGTAAATAATATAGGTTCACAGTGCCTTCCAAATCCACTGGTTGGTTGTCACCGAAAGCAGTTCTCAACAGCATCCTACTACCACTGAATGCCACTTCCATCCACTCACTAGCTCTAAAAGCAAGGGGATATTAATTTAGAAGTTGCTGACTGAGTGTCACTTTCACTGACTGGATCGGTCTTGACTGACACCGATGCTCTGTTGACAACAACTGACTACATCGCACAGTCACTAACTGAAAGACCGCCAGTTATCAAAACCATGAACTCACTCAATCGGGCTGTCTGCCTATGTCACTCTCAGACTGTCTCTCCGGTCCAACAGCAGACACTCACGACCTCTCTCAGGCACCAGCATCAGTCCAATGCCTCTCACAATTCCTAACTTTCCATCACTTGCACTGACGGACAGTATTCACAGCCAGCCACTTGATCTCACAGGCAATGGCAGATCGGGGGTGACCCTCACAATCCGACTGATGCAAACGACCTCTCACAGGCACTAACAGCCGTTCAGGGCAAACTGCCACCAATAACCCTGACAGCTTCAGACGAAGTCCCGAAGAAGTGGCTGCCACGTGTAGCTGCTACCCACAGCTGTGGACTCGCCTGTAGCTGTCCTGCCAAACTATCACAGGATGATTGACAAAAACTGTCTTTCCGGCATATGGCATGCCCTTACAACATCTCCCTGACACTGACAGTCGCTCAAAGGCTGACCGCTATGGGCTGCTTCCCACAGATACAGACTCACAACCTCACAGCTACTAACTGCTCCTCTTCTGAAGGGCAACTTCTTCCTCTTCCACAAACAGTAACAAGCAGACACTACCTCACACATCCATTAAAAGGCACCCCCGGCTTCACACATCCATTGGCAAGGATGGATCCCTACTCACAACTAATGTCAGACCCTCCCACAGACCCTGATTTCCTCACACAGGAATAGATGGATACCAAACAGTAACAAGCAGACACCACCTCACACATCCACTAAAAGGCACCCCCGGCTTCACACATCCATTGGCAAGGATGGATCCCTACTCACAACTAATGTCAGACCCTCTCGCAGACCCTGATTTCCTCACACAGGAATAGATGGATACCAAACAGTAACAAGCAGACACCACCTCACACATCCACTAAAAGGCACTGCCGGCTTCACACATCCATTGGCAAGGATGGATCCCTACTCACAACTAATGTCAGACCCTCTCAAAGACCCTGATTTCCTCACACAGGAATAGATGGATACCAAACAGTAACAAGCAGACACCACCTCACACATCCACTAAAAGGCACTGCCGGCTTCACACATCCATTGGCAAGGATGGATCCCTACTCGCAACTAATGTCAGACCCTCCCACAGACCCTGATTTCCCCACACAGGAATAGATGGATTGTATTGAATACTGTTTGTTACCAAACAGTAACAAGCAGACACCACCTCACACATCCACTAAAAGGCACTGCCGGCTTCACACATCCATTGGCAAGGATGGATCCCTACTCACAACTAATGTCAGACCCTCCCACAGACCCTGATTTCTTCACACAGGAATGTATGTGTAGCAACTGCCTTATGCGATGCACTTCTGGCACTGACTACACGTCCAAGGGCACAGACTGCCCTGATACACTGACAGTCCCCGGAGGCTTCACCCCACACTCATAATGGGGCTTGCTCCCTCCTATGCACAGCAACTGACATCGCCACATGCCCACCTCTGAAAATGCTCTGGTTGAGTTACAGTGGCATCACACTGAACTATGGTGTTCCCTGATGGAAACACTAGAATTCCAGGCGAGTCCACGAAGAACAGATAGAGGTATTTGGAAATTGTTGGAAACTATGAAAATGTATGGCAATCCCAGTCCCATTATCCCGCAACTTTCCATTCCATGGAAATACATGGAAGGTACATCCTGGCAATTCAGAGAGACCAGACACTTTTAAAAAACCATGTAAACCCCTGGAATACTGATTAGAATGCGCCAAAGGTTTAGATGAAAACCCATAATTGACGCCACATATTACGCCGAGAGCATAGCTTACACCAAACACTGACCAATTCCCTTAGAGAAACACGCATACCGACTTTATCTGGCACGTGCAATGAGGGCCACACGCAATCTCTGCCTTACACGCGCACAGACATTAACAACTTTGCACATTCATTGACTGAATATGGCACAGGCTCCGAAACCCAATGGCCACTTTCCTTATTTACGCTGAACACAGGGCCAATCAACTCCAACCACTAAGACACCAAGTCCAATTTAGAAGTACTTGTGCTTGTGTGTGTGTCATGCGTTTGCTTTCTTGTGTACATTCATGCAATGCACTTCCCTTTTGGCACACGCTGCTTCCTCTTGATGCAATCCTCTCTGGCACCTGCAGATCCTGGAGCGTGCACAGTCCCACGGAAATACCCGTAGTCAGCCAAAGCGTTATTTACACATACATGCATTCTTTGACACATGCCCATTACATATCACACAAAAGGGCCACAGACTCTCTGCATAATCACCCTGTTCAGGGACACAGACACACATTTGCCTTGTCTCTGAAAGCCACACTTTTTCTAGCACAATCTCTTTCACACTTGCATATGCTGCCTCTCATGGACGTACTTTCTCACACACCACCATGCATTTACAGACGCAGCCCTTCCCCCACTTACATATGCATTCTCCGCATTCAGATAGAAAGATACCACCATGACACACTTGCACAGGACCACTTGGGCAACATACTCCCCTGCATGCAGCACCACACACCTCTTTCACCACATACATGCTGCCTCTGCATGTGCTTTACCTGTTTTCAGCATCTCACGAGCAAAGTGCTCCTTTACATACTCCATCGAGTGCACGCATCCTCCCTCACACACATGCATTTCCCCAGAAAAAGAGCATTCCCCAATAACACACAGGGCCATTAAATACACCCCGCATCCCTCCACACAGTCCCATTGCACAGATTTCCTAGACCCATGATTAGTCCCACCGAATTCCCTTAAGAGCAAAGGCTCTCACACACATGCAGTCAACCGCGCTCCACACTCAACCCACCTGCCACCCACAACCCTGCCACACACACAGTACAATCACACACACACCTTTCAACATTACCACCATCTCTTTCCCTCTTACACAATCAAAAATAACCACCTCTTAAGGCTCCTACACACAGCCCCTTTCCTCATATGGAAAAGTGTCCAATGCATAGCCTGGAAACTCAGGCTTTGCATCTGAAATGTGAGTCAAGCTCGGATTTTCCCTGTCTTGCATTTCTTCATTCTGTTTTTTTGTTATTGTGATAGGTTATTTATAACGCGCTTAATACCCAGAGGTTTCTAATTGCGGACGCGGGGATCGACCTGTGTTGCCGGGGGCCTTCTTGCATCCAAAGCCAGTGCGTTGCCCCTGAGCTATCCTCCCAGACCTGTTCTACATTCTGGTTGAATGCACTCACACCCGGCTCTTTGCTATGGGGTCCCTCCTACCCTGTAACTCCCTTCCCAATGCCAAATAGTGTGACGTTGATCGCACTCCTGTACTCCAGTCGCCGGCTCACAGCGCAGAACAACACCAGGATCCAAAACATCTGCACTTGTACTCCCCATTGTGGGCTTGATGATCCCCTCATGGAGCACACCACAAAGAGCCCTAAGATTGTGGGGCTCACGAGAAGCTCTTCCAGACTGGGGCCATCTACTGTGGAGTTCACCCGGCGTGTATACCCCCCTGCTTGTGGTCTCCATTATCTTGTCCATGTTTACTTTCATTGCCGTTTCATTGTTGAATTTGAAGGCACTGTAATCGCCTGCAAGTTGCTTCATTGCCCCCTAAGATGGGGGATGAGATGATGGCATGAGGGGGCTACCCTATGAAAGGGTCAAAATGAATGACAATATTACATTTAAAAAAACATAATACTACTACTAATAATAATAGAAAAATAGTATTTCCCGAGCCCTGGCGTTAGTTACTGATTGTGGAGTTGATACGGATTTGATCGGTTCATCGTTGTACTGTACATTTGTGATTGGCTATGCTACTTTCTGGATGGACTCTCCCAACTCTGGTGCTCTCTTGGAAACGTAATACACGCATGGACTATTTGGCTCGCAACATTATGGGACAATCCCGAGGCCTCTGAATGTCAAGCTGAAGGCACTGCACCGAATCTAATGCTCTTGTGCTCAGCGTGAGTGCGGAGTAGGTTAGCCTTGATTTCTGCTCTGTCTCGCCCTGACTCGTGTACCAGAGCAGCTCTTCTTTTGCACTTTCGGGTATCCCGACGCTCCCACCGCTTCTATCCCTCAGAGGCTCCTCTTTCTTCCCTCAAGCTCTGAAACGATCATGTGTCTGGATTTTCGGCTTGACCTTCTCAGACTCTGCCTCTCTCGTTCCTGGTTTCCGTTCACCATCACATTTCTGCGGGCCCATGCGTCCTCTAGTCCTATAGTCATCCAAGGGGGCAGCTATTTGATGGCAGCTGTCTCAGACTCAGTTCTCAATATATGTCACGATGGTCTCCTAAGCTTAGACTTGTCCTTGGCTCAAGCACTACTGAACTCAAGGCACTCTTTTGGATTTGATATTGAAAGGATCGGCACCCTCAAATCCTTTTCGTCGTGGCCGTAGGGCTTCTTCTGACTATGGCCCAGGTAGAGCTTGTGCTTTAGATCGCAGTGTGCTGTTTTCAATGCACAGTGACTGCTGCGCCATCCATCCTTCGAAGACCCCTCCCAATCCTTGCCTTTATTTCCTTGTTCCCGACGGCGGCAGCATTGTGATGGTAATGAGCAGATTGCAAAAAGCCTTAATAGAATTCAATGTGCATCTCACATTGCCTGCTCCATTCCCCTGCCCTCAAAAGATCAAACCATAATAATCCCTAATATCGGGATTGTCCCCTTTCTGCCTGCGCAACAGAGCGTGTCACAAGCTCAGGAGTCTCCCAGAATCGGAAACTGTTAGTATATAACTTATTGCGTCTATTTTTTGATTCTGCTGCACTCTGATTTGCTAAAGTTATCTCACTGATTGATATCTCCAACCGCAGGCCTTTTCCCCACATTCGTATGCTCTGACCTGTGCAGCTTCTCCCGCTCGGATACAGCAGACATCAAAAATATTCCGGCTCTGACAATGAGTGCCCTTCGTGCATTCAGATTCTTTTTCAATTTCAATGTTACCCCTCTCCCCCTTTGCACTCAGTCAGGGATCTTATGCCATAAAGCATCAGAACATGCCAGTCTCTGATACCCTGTGTCTTGAGTTATTGCCATCACTGATACGAAAAGTCTTATCCGCACCAAAACTCTGGCACGCTCAGGTTTCTGATCCAGGATTTTTGTTTTTCAAAAAAGGCTCACTACCCTCTGAGTTTTTCAAAATAGTCATCCTCATGTCTAACGCCAGTGCCAAGGCTGACAATGTATGTTGGACATGGCCCCGATGGGGTATTTGGGAGTCACAGTACAATTAATCAGATATATGGACAAAATACAAGCAAGTCCGACACTAGCTTTCTCTAAATGATTAATACTCATCAAATATTTGCCAGGAATGATTGATTTCAGCTGTGGTAATGCTTAGTATGTTTTGTGACTCCAACAGAACATGGCTGTATTGTTATGTTCCATGGCATTTGTGTAGCGTGCGATGTCATTCGTATGGCCTCAAAGCGCTGTTGACTGAACGCCCTTGGAAGATCAGAGTCCGGGGGATGAGATTTAAAGGGAGGATGTTTAGAATGCATGTGGGCATTTTAGCCGGCACGAAGGTAAGTAGCGGCGGCTACGTCCAGGCCAGCGACCCACAGAGACCTGGCTCGTGCCTGGGTGCTGCTATAGGCTACAGGGAAACTAGGCGAGCGTATTGATTAATAGCGACACACTGGGCCTGATTTACGAACCTTTAAAAAAAAATGAAATTACGACCTTATACTCTCACAACTGCACCTGCGTAAGTGGCTGGTAGAGGCACCTGTGCTTGCATCTGCACTTGGAGGGCTTTGAGTGACTGACGCACGGCTTGCATATTGCACGTACAGACTCATAGAAAAAAGCCGTAATGAACACATGCACGTTTACAAGCCCCAACAGACAAGCACACACCCCCTGCACGAACATACTCTCCATCAAACCATCATCTGACAACTAAGCTGTGTATCTGAGAGCGACTATGATACGAGGTAGAAGCAATGACGAGAAATACACAGCCTCTACATTACAAATGTTTGTGTTTTCATTTTCTCAGTCACTCCGATCCAAGCGAGTGGTAAACGACACAAATCATAATAGTTAAAAAATGAGGGCCTGATTCGTGGATTTTTTTTTGCACGGTCCCAAATGACTTTGCACTGCGGAAAAGTGACTTTGTGCAAAGTCACTTTTCCGCAGTACAAAGTCACTTGGAACCGTGCAAAAAATTCCATGAATTAGGCCGGAAGCATAGACTTTACTGGCATGTATTCAGGCAGAACTAGACCGATGGATACGTCATGACTCAAGTTCAAGCCTCTGGCTGACACTCACACTCAGCCCATCGCACAGCCTAACCCGTGGTCACATACTGTTTGACTGACACGCCAAGCTGTCCACACAGACACCACAGAACTGGCACTGATTCTGCTTCCGGTTGACTCGCACACTTGCCCGAAAGCGGCAATCCTTTCAGACATACTAACGAAATACCCTCTGAGAGAAACAACCGTTTTCTATTCGCATCGCTTTCAGTTTTACTCTCACACACACACTCGTCTCGAACGCGCTCTCTGAATGATGCACTTGTCCTGCGACCTGCTGGTAAAACAAAACACTGCTGACTGGAAAAGTCCCCCACTGAAAGACGAGCACACACAATCAAATCTGACTTTCTTACCGTTCTTCTACGAACACACACAATGAAACTTAAGTTTCTAACAATTGTTTTACACTCAGCCCACCATTGGTCTGACAGCCAACCTGAACACAACCCCCAAGTGATGCAGACACACACCACACACGCGCCTATTCACAGAGCGTTTTCCTGTGGGAATGCGCCATTATAAAACTTCTGTGAATTAGGCCCACACTCTCCCAAGTTCCACCTAACTAAGGAGAACCTATTTTGCAGACAGATATTTTATTACAAACATCTGCTGACTGGCATGTTCACTTTGGCAGGACAACACTGTCTACCGACAACCCAGCTGGTCGACACAAACGTACACACCCTAAAAAGGCACGCATCGCCTGATCTCGGGTTGTCTTTCCCAGTGAACCATCTTCTAAAAGGACTTGACCATTGCTAGGCCTGCAAATAAGTCCGCCTCGTCCGCGGACTGCCAGGCGCACAGCCACACTAAATGGGCGTCTCTGACCTCGCCCTGCCCTCTCTGTGTGAGAACCGGGGAGCATTGTATTAAAACACGCAGCAGGCCCGCGCTCTGCCATTCACTCCGGGTGTCCCTCACTCACAGATCTGCAGGCAGCCCTGCCCCAGCATCATACGGTGCTCGCTGCTCCAGCACTGAAATGTGTCGTTTACCTGCGGGGCTATTTGTCTTCCCCCCTCCGGTACTAGCAGATGTTACGGTTCCTCATTTTGTAAGTTCGCGAGCATAAAAAAAGAGCCCGGATGATGTCACTCGTTGGGTCCGTTCAGCGTCCCCCTCTGGCCCCATCCTCCTTGCAGATTTGGGCTGTTTCCAGCGGGGCTCTGCGCAGCGCGGATGCTCCCCTCCACTTCTTAAGCCATGCCGGTGTCCGTGCAGAGGCTGTGCAGCTGCGTGCGTGGGTGCGTGCGTGCAGCGCCCTGTCCGGCTGAAGAACGCAGCTCTCCCGGGAAAGACTCGAGCCCCGCAGAGGGGATCAGGGGGGAGTGATGCGGCGGCGGCGGCGGCCGACCTCCACGACAGGCTCCTGACAGCGGAGGGGGTCTCGCCGACAGCAGAGAAGCCCCGCGTTCACTTCTGGAAGATGCACGGGACCAGGAATGCGCGACTTTCTGCGAGTCCGCCTTTCTCCTTGTCTTCCTCTATCTTAGCTGCACTCATTCCCCTTTCCCTCTTTGTCCCGCCTTCCTTATTGTTAGTACTTGTTCAGCCCGGAGCTTCCCCTTATGTTCTGCCTTGTCCCCCCTCTTCTTCCGTCTCGTGTCCTTTCTTTCAGCAGACACTCTCCTGCCCCTCTTCTTTTTGCAAGTGAACTGCCCCCTTTCTCCCTAACCCCTTCCCACAGGCTCCTTTCCCATTCCCTTCCTCGCCTTGGTTCCCTATCTCGCACACTCCCTCGCCCCCTGCCTGCTGGCCCCCCTTTCTCCCTCTCTCTCTGCCTCCCTCTCCCCACCTTCGCTTCTATGATGCTGTGGAAGTGCATGCCTTTGGAACCGCCCTAACATCTGTCCATCTAGGCTGCGGCGCATCTGTCAGTGTCACCGCTGCTGCACATTGCGGCGACACCGCATCAGGCGGCGCCGAGCCAGGCGTTCAGTGGCAATAACTAGCGCGCCGCACGGATCACGGCGCATGGCGCGCCGCGCAGAACTCCGGGCGCAGCGGCGCAAAGTGCGCAGAGCGCCGGGCAGAGTTCAAAGGTCACGGGGCAGGCGCGCAGGGGTCGCAGGGCATGCTAGCGCCGCACCAGGGAAGCAAACAACACCCCCGACGGTGTGCACATGTTTAAAGATGAGTGGTGGGAGAAGTGGGGGGTTCCTTGGCTTCTCCTGCCAGCGGACGTAGACCCGTGAAAGGAAGGCAAAATAACCGACAGACAGATTAAGAACACAGTCCAAAGAGTTCGCAAAAGGCAACGTTTAAATGATTGTACTTTCTGTTGCCAGTTGACGGCTACTTAGGGGGCACGTGTGCAGGTGCGGCGCTTTGCAGAGTGCCACTTTGCACACCTCTGGAACTTTCCCGGAGGGGCGCCGAGTAGCCAGCTTGTTAAGTCACCCGCCAGCAGTTTTTCGGACAGATGGCGTATCCCAGAGCAGATACAAATGCACCCGCGACCTTTCCGGAAAAGGGGCCATTACGCCCGCTCGTGTCTCCCTCCGCCAAACCTCGGGAAAATCACATTATCAAGACAAAAAACGCGAACTTTCCCCACTTCCGACTGATTAACAGGGAGACGGAGAGACCCGAGCCAAGATTCCGTTTTGGGGGGGGGGGGGCTCTAATTGGTGGTGATTTGGGACTTGGGGGCTCGCGTGCACACGTCCCATTTCACATCCGGCGCATCTGATGTTTAGCGTCAGAACTTTTGGGAATGATTGCCCCCCCACACAACTATAGGGGGGGGGACGTCTGAGCCGCACTGCTTCCACCTGAGTTCGCGATTCTGCGTGCACTGTCGTGCAATGAGCGCTATATCAGTGGAAAGTTCTTTGATTCTATCGACCTTTTCAAACCTGGCAATTACAGAGGAATGGACTGAGCGCTACCCGGGCGGCCACATTTGTTGGGTGGTTTTCGATTTGCTGTTCTCGAATAAAACACACCTTTTGGCTGTCTTCTCAATTAAAGACAGTCGTAGATTGTAAGACGCCCTGACAAATAAAAAAAACGCGTTAGTTGTTTGTAATGAAAGGACATGACGCGCAACAATAGCAAAGCACATGTTAATTAAATATAACGGCTTAAAAGTCAACTGCGGATTTTTGGAAAACCAGATGTTGGAAAAGAATCATATGCGCTCACAAGAATTACAAAAGTGCTGGTGTGTCTTCGAAAATATTGAACTAAGGAAATACGTTCCTGCGCAATAGCAGTCCAGACCTCGGCTGGGGCGTGTACAGGTTTCGCTTTTACGAGAAAAGCAACTTTATAAGCGATGTCTAACTTCGCAGCTGAACAGTTTACCTACTTAACCCCCCTGAGCACGACTAGTAAAATAGCCCGCGTCCCAAATCATCGCAAACAAATCCCCGACTGAATTATGGATCAAACGCGGGTATAACTTTCCGGCTTCCAGCGAGGCGGTGTTATTGTACTTACAAATTCCATTCTGTATAGTAAACTTGTCAGGGACCGGACACACATGAGTGGGGGGTCGGGGGGGGGGGGTGCGGGGCTTATGTTCAGGCCACCCGCCATTGGAATGTATCAGTGTACACGGAATTTTCATCATATACACACCGGAATTTCCCGGGAATGACATTAAAGGTGGTCCTTTTCTCTGCGGTGAAGCCAACACGTGTGTTTCCCTCACATCTCGTTAGGCGCATGCCCCCCTCCCCCACTTAACCCCTTTAACCTTTACACACGTTGTTATTTAAGCGTAATGCACAGGGTGAGTACTAGTGGCTGGGAAGTTACCAAAAAACCGAATCCACAAAATATGACTTCTGGAGCCGAATCCCTGCACTTGGACGCGGACGTTGCCCCCTCGCAACCAGGACCTTTTCAGCCGGGACATCCGAAGAAAGGAAGGACTAAATTGTACATGCATTTTAAAATGCGTGCTAAACTGGTTCATTTGTTTAAAGCGCAGGTATATCGTCCCTTTACGGAATATGAGCGACAGAGTCGACGTCAATGACAGGCGTATGTCATAAACAGTTGCCGCACGGAACAAAGCTGTGTGTTGTTTATTGGAACCCACACACGGCCGACATGCAACATATCTGGGAAATAAAGTGAACAGTTGCATCAACAAAACACAACCCGACTGTGGCACGATTGTGACTGTTGTTATCCCGGTGACAGAGAAAGGATATCATTAGAAAACACACTCCCGAGTAAGTCGACCATACTAGTTCTCGCACATGTTTTCTTGCATTTAAAGATTACATCCTTGGGTTTATCTAGAAAGATTTCCTAAGTGATTTTAAAACCAGGGGCGGGCTAGTAGGCCAGTCCTGTCGAAAAAATCGGCATGTAAAACATCGTTTTTTTTTGTTCGACATGTTCATTTTGTGTAACACAGGTGTGCTTTACAAACACACCTGTCTTTATGGGTTTAGGCCTGCGGGTGGTTTCTTAGAGACCCGGCACGGGGTGTTTATTAATTCCCACATCCACCCCCACCACACAGAGACCCCGAAACTGGCGACATTGGGAGTGCCGGCTGCTCAGAGCAAACTCGCGTCTCTACCCCCATTCATCGCACTGCCAGATTTGGGGGACCGGGGATCGAGGCACCTTTATCTATCAGTGTGTGCGTGGCACGTTCCCATGGAAAACACACGTATTTCAAACTATATTCACGTAAACTGAATCACCCACGACACGGGCCATGCTACTACAAGTACATTCCGGCCAAAAGGCAGCACCATTTAAAGAAGCGATGCTACAGGGCATTGTATATACATTTCATACGAATCTTTCACTGCTTACTTCGCCTAAGCGCGGGGCCTTTCCGGTTTAATTGCACACACACGTGTATTACTCTACAACCCGCATGCTGCTGATGGACAGCGGGTTGCAGGTTCAGCGCACACCTGCCCAGCTGCACGGCCCCCTGCTCTAAGGGTGAGGGGCGGGTCATTCAAGACCTTGCAGTCGCACTGCTTTGAGGACAGGGGTTCTGTCACCCAG
Organism: Ambystoma mexicanum; assembly: GCF_040938575.1. Taxonomy (NCBI): domain Eukaryota; kingdom Metazoa; phylum Chordata; class Amphibia; order Caudata; family Ambystomatidae; genus Ambystoma; species Ambystoma mexicanum. The sequence goes on from NC_090921.1 coordinate 1,441,232,557, forward strand.
ACCATGTGAATCCACATTGTTTAGAGCGCAGGGGGTCTTTCGCTTCCGACCCTTGTAATCTCGCATCTTTCGGCATGTCCCCGCGATATCTGCCCAGTCCCGCTGCTCTGATAACAGCTGGCCTTTCACAGATGACTGCACGGGAGACCTCTCGGAACACCACTGCAGTCCTATTGGTACAAGAACATGTCTGTGGCTCAGTGAACCAATGCATTCACTACAGGGGCCTGTGTTTGACCTCATGGCCACAGGTTCGAATCCCAGCAGGTCCTCTCAGGCCGTCATTCCTCTAAGGTCCATCCAAGGAGTACCACTAAATTGGGTAACAACACACGTCTGTTATCTGTCAATAGCAGCCAATGTGAGCGTGCACTCTACATATGTGGCCAATACTGCCCCATTCCTTCTAGCACTGGGAACCTGTCACCACCAAGGACCCACATAGCCTCAATGCTCTGAGGGGGCTCCCACAAACATTGATGACACACACGTCACTGAGAAGCAGAGGGTCTGCTACACAGGTACTCACTACCCCCCCACTTCCCTGAGAAACGGTACACTTTTATGCAGGTCCCATTGCACAGAGCACATAGGCTAGCTAGCCCATAACCAATATATATAGCACAACGCTGCAGCTCTGAACTGGAGGTGATGTGCCAGCCAGGCCAAGTGTCTGCCCCCCTGGTCTTCACACAGGTGAGGTCCTATTGCAATCAGTAGCTAGCTCTGCAACCGCCTAAAAACCTCACTTCTCTGCACACCCAGGGAAGGCACACCTTAGAATCATTGATCTACAGAAGTATTCAAGAAGAAACTCAAGACCTTAATTTTTTTGCTAGATCTCGCAAGGTTCACTGCCCGCTACCCCAACCTCGGACCACCTCAACTTCATGATATGTTCTGTCTTGTCTTGTATTGTTTCTTGTTTGCGCCCTTAACCGTTCGGGTACCGGGAGCGTGGTACAAATTAACAAACATAAACATAAAGAAGGGATGGGCGAGGTAATGGAAGGCCAATATTAAAGCCAACATATTCCATCCAATCAGGCCAATTGCAGCCTCTCTTTCCGAAGCCGAATGGAGCTCTTGCTGATTTTATGTGTAGAGAAAAATCACTTAGCCCGACTCCTCTGGTCCCCAGAAATATGCCACCAAGAAAAATGCACCCTCACTGGTCTGAACCAGAATGTTTACAGTCCGGCATCTGCCACTCAGAGGCGTATACAGGGAAGGGAAGGCCCACCCACAATCTGTAAATGCCCACTCAGCAGAGCTGTGTGGGCATTCACAGATCTTAATATCACTTTGCTGGGCCCAACTACATTAGCTTGGAACCCCACTTGCAATATGATATGTTATTTATAATGCGCTTAACACCCAGAGGATTCTAAGCACGGACCCCGGAATCGAACCTGTGTTTCTCCTGCCTTGCACGGTGCCCTTGAGCTATACTCCTGAGTCCTGTCTGCGCCTCTGCTGCCACTACACTAGGCTCCCTGCAACCCACTGCTCTCAGTACAGCAGTGCTGCCTTCCAAGCCCTATGCCCAAGACCTATACCGAGTGCCTTCTCCGCTGCCACTTGCCTTGATATTGCCCACTCCAGAGCTCCCACAAAGGCCTCACAGGTCCTACTTCATAGTTCTCAAGCAAGACCCATTTGGGGTCGAGCAATAGTGGTGGTGTCTGACCAACATTTTATACTCATCTGAGCAAGTTCATGCTGTGACTTTCCTTTAAAAATTGCCTCTTGTCCAATGAACTCCCATAGAAAGAACTAACTGGTCGAGTAGTCAATGTCGCAGGCCCTCACTGCAACTTTGACAGGTTGGGAGCTATCCCATTGTCCTGATCACAGTTGGGCACCCATGGCGCTGCACCCCTTCTACTAATCTCACCCATGGCTCATAGAATCCCATCGTTCTGGCCCTGGGGGCGCTGCCGCGTTGCCCCGTGCATCTCTCTAGGCTGAGCACAAGACCCGCCTGGCACCAATGAGCCAAAGAGCAGCGGTGAATTCTCAAGGTCATTGCTTGCAAATGGCGGGAAAGCAGTAACCGAGGGCTGCCGTCCCGCTCAATGTAAACTGTTTTACTTCGTGGGTTCGCACGGCAGCAGCGTTTGTTTTTCTTGAACTGTAAGTTTGCTTAACGGACTCAGATGTTTTGCCTGTAAATCCTCAGAAGGCCTTCAAAGCTTTGACGTATAGGGAGCACAAAGAACATGAGCTGCTCGTCGACGTGTTCTCGTGCACGACGTTGCAATGCTATTTGCGACAGCCTTGACGGGTTGGGTACTAAGCATGGGTATGCAATTCTACATTTGAGATTTATATGGGCTGTTCAATGTTTGTTTCATGTGTCAAAACAATGATGTGCACGTGACTGCAGTTTGTGACTTGCCAGACCTTGACTTTGATTTTTTTTTCATTAGAAAGCAAACTGTCTATTGAAAATAAGCACACATGCTACACATTGATAACTTATTGTGCCTAAGGTGAGACGGGCAGAGCTGCATAACGCTACATGCATCCAATAGCAAGGTCGATATAATGCTACCCAATTCGCATTATAAGCCTTAATGTTTCTCGCGTGATCCCTGCATGGCTCCACGTATTGCAAGCTGTGTGATCTTTGCAGCACAGGTGTATTATGAGAATGTCATCAATGCACGGCCGCTGATCTGGCTTGCAGGCTCCACCCCCTGTATGCCTGTCTCTCACCGTGCCCACAATATACAGAATAATGTACCCCCACCTGTACATTAGACCTATATCAAAAGTCACCCAGAGCTTTTTGTCGTATGAAGCATAGGCCACAGGGCAAGTACTTTATAAAATCACAGTAATGTAACGTTACATTTAATATCCTTATAATGTACCCTTTGGACGTATATTTTTCTTTATGATGAAAAAGCAAGAAAAGAACAAAATGAAAGATTTAGATGAACCATCTGAAGTGAGTTCACAACTCTCGTGGGATTTGAAACAATCCTTTATTACACACCAGTGGAGTCACTGCTCCTTCCTCCAACTCCCCAGCTCTCCTTCTAACCCTCCCTCCCAGAACCTCCTTCATGGAACCCTCCCCACGTTCGAGGTTCTAAACTCCTCCCTCATAGAACACTTCCCAAGTTCGAGCTTCTAAACTCCGCCCTTATGGAACCCTCCCCACGTTCGAGGTTCTAAACTCCTCCCTCATAGAACACTCCCCAAGTTGAAGGTTCTAAACTCCTCCCTAATGGAACCCTCCCCAGGTTTGAGGTTCTAATCTCCTCCCTCATGGAACCCTCCCCACGTTCGAGGTAAATGCATGAGACCCTAAACCACAAAGTGCAGTTAAGAGCAAATGTGGAACAGAACTTGGCTTAAGTGAATGTTATGTTATGTTAGCGGTACTTGTATAGCGCACCGTCACCAACGAAATTGGTCCCCAGGTGCTCTGGCGGATCTGTAAACAGGAAGGGTGGGTAGGGTTAGTCGGGAAGAGGGGAGAAGGAGAGTAGGAGAAGTGGTGTGCTGTTGGCAGCTTCAGCTCGGTAAACACCGAGTGCTGGACTTTGGTGGTAGTATCGGATCGGGCAAAGGCCTAGAGTGCTGTTGGTGAAGTTTATGTGTTGTTGGTGCCGTGTGGTAAAGTGCGTGCAGATTGCTGGGAGAGAGATGGTTGTGTGGTTTTGTGTGGGTTTAAGTATCCAGAAGATTGAGGGATGGGTTAGTGGGATCAGTATCCTGATTTAGGTACTTATGGTTCCGTTAGAGTTGTATACCTGTTGGTTGGGATGTTGCTGGTTCCTCGTGGGCCGACTCGCATTGGTGGAGTTCCGCTGATCCAACTGTATCCTATTGAGTGTGGTTTGGATTGGTGGGTGCGTCTGAACCTGATCTTCAGGTGTGGTACCGGGTGGGTGATATCTATTCTCACGTGATCTAGTGTGACCTTGGTTGGTTGAGGCTTTGAATGGTTCAGGGTCGGGGTTGTGTTGATGTGTTGTCCTAGTGGACCCATCTTGGTGAGCTTGTGTATTCAGACATTTGTATCCTTCTGTCCTGACTGGTTCTTTGGTTTCCGTGGGGTGAACATCCTCGGGACTGTTGTTTAGTTGTAGTTTGTGTGGTGGGACATTGTTTCCTGCTTTGTATTGGTGGACCGTGTGTAGTGATGAAACATTTTGTTTCTCACCCATTGCATTGGGGCCCATGGTGCAGTGCTTCCTTTCCCTCTCTATGTTTTGTCCTTAGGGTTGTTGGGGAATGTAATAGTTAAGGTCATGTCCTCTTGATGATTCATTCTAGTCTTTGTCTTAGTTTGCTGTGTTTGCTATCTTTGCGCGTATTGCAACTGTCTTCCGTTTGGTCCTTTGGTATGTCGTGGTATATTTACCTCAGCTTTTCCCATTGATTGATCAGTGTGTATCGCGGTCACTCTATGCTCATTGACGTTTTTAGTTATTTCAGTGCCCCTGTGGCCAGTCTTTCTAGTTATGACGTGAAGAGCCATGTTTTGAATAATTTCCTGAATAATAGGTGGTTTCTTGTGTTACGTGTGTACTTTGGAAGGTCATTCCAGGTTTTCGGGGCTAGGTGAGAGAAGGAGGATCCTCCTAGTTTTCTTTTGTTGTAGGGCTTCGGTTCTTGGCGGTTGTTCATGCTTGATCTGAGCGTTCTTGTCGGTTGATGTAGCGCCTTCGTTGTGTACTGCTCTGTGTGTAATGCACATTGTTTTGAATTTTATTTGTTGTTTTATTAGTAGCCAATGTGTGTTCTCTTCAGGGTAGTTTCAGAAGTAGTCTGGCTGCCGAGTTTTGAATGCATTGTAGTTTTTTAGGAGTCGTTCAGGCATGCCTATGTATAGGCTATTGGCATAGTCTACTTTGGACATGACGAGGGTGATGATTGTGGTTGTTTTGTTGGTGAACGATAGAAACGGTAAGATTCTCTTTGCCCCTCAGAGGAAGAAGAAGCATTTCTCGAGGAGAGAGTTTACGAGTGGCTCTAGCGTGAGATTACTGTCCATCAGAACCCCCAAGTTTTTTACAATCTGTGAGGGTGCTGGGGTTGTCCCGAGTTCTCTTGGCCAAGGGATGAGTTGGTTTTTCTCCTCCATTTTTTGTGACAATCATTATTTCAGTTTTGCCTGGGTTGATTTTGAGGGATTTAGAGTTCATCCAGAAGAATACTTCGCGGAGGCAGTTTTCTAGTGTTGAGTTTCTTTCCAGGTTGTCTTGTATTTTGAAGATTATTTGTGTATCATCAGCATAGTTGTAGCAGGTGAGGCCGTGGCTTTTGATGATTTTGATAATTAGATACAGGTATATGTTGAATAGGAGCGGGGAGAAGGATGATCCTTGTGGTACTCCACAGGTGGAATCTCTCAGGCTGGATTTGAAGGGTTTCATCCATACGGTTACCGTTCTGTTTGTTAGGAAAGATTTGATCCATAGTAGGGCGGTGTCTGTTATTCCAAGTCCTTCTAATCTCGTTATGAGAGTGTCATGGTCGACTGTGTCAAATGCTGCCGATAGGTCTAGGAGTATCAAGACAGTGCTGTTGTTCGAGTCTGCGTTGATTTTTAGATCGTCCCATATTGAGAGTAGAGCTGATTCCATTCCTCTCAATGGTCTGAAGCCAACTTGAGCCTAGTCTAGTAGGCCGTGCTCTTCTATAAACTCTTGGGTTGTTTTGTATATGTACGTTTCAAGCAGCTTGGCTGTATACAGGATATTGGAGATGGGTCTGTAGTTAGAGAGGTCCTCTACGTTTCCCGCTGTATGTTTGAGTAGTAGACTGATGTATGCAGTTTGAAGGCTTGTGGCACTTTCCCAGTTGTGATGGAATGGTTGAGGACGTTTCTGTGATATTCCATGGGCGTTCCTTGTTTGAGGATCAATTTGTATATGTCTGCTGGGCAGGGATCTTCGGGGGACCCTGAGTTATTTCTTTCATTCACCAGTTTGACAAACGTCTCCACTGATATTTCTGGAAAGCTTCGTAGTTTGTTTGGGTGCTCCTCCCGGGTGTAGGTTGGGGTCGTGGTCAGATCAGACGGTCTGCTTTGTATGGTTTGTTGGATGTTGGTGATTTTGTTTTTCAAGTGGTCTGCAAGTTCGTTGCAAAGTTTCATGGACGGAGTTGGTGTGTTGTTGTATCCCGGAGAGTTTTTGATTTTGTTTATGATTTTGAAGAGCTCTTTTGGGGTGTTTGGTGCTTCGAAGATTCGGTTGTCATAGTGTTTCCTCTTTGCTTTTTGTATTTCCTTTTTGTAAACCCGGTAGTGTTGTAGGAATTTCAGTTTGTTTGCCACGTCATTTTGTTTTCTCCAATCAAGTTCTAGTCTTCAGTTTTTTCTTTTCATGGTGCTAAGTAGTGGGGCGAACCATTTTGCCATTGACCGTTTATTAGAAGAAGCAAAGGGTTTTTCTTTGGCGATGTTGTCTATAGTAGTTAAAATCCAGGAATGCGGCAGGGTTACCTTTTTGTCCAGGTCATCTTCTTCTATGAGTGTTGGGTGCGGTTTGTTTAGCTCCAGGAGTTCATTCAGGTTGGAGTTTTTGATGGTTCTCCAATTTCTTTTCATGGTTTTCGTTGTTTTGTCTGGTTGATTGTTTGTTAGCGTGGTCATTTTGATTACGAAGGGGATGATGAGGTGTTAGCTCCAGGGTATTTGAATTGGGGGTGCTGTGGTGAGGAGTAGTTTGTTAGCGAAGATTGCGTCAAGTGTATGCCCTGCCGAGTGGGTTGCTCCTTTGACTAGTTGTTGTAGGTTCATTGCTGCTAGTTGGCTGGTTAACGATTTTTGAATGGTCGTGCTCTCTCCTTCTAACCAGATGTTGAAGTATCCTAGGACTATCAGGTGATTGTGTTTGATGGCTAGGACGGTGATTGCTTCTGTGAAGGAGTTTACGAAGGTTGCATCGTACGTTGGTGGTCTATATATTAGTACGAATTTCAAGTTTGTTTTGGGTGTTACTGCTAGACGTATGATTAGGGATTCACATTTATCGATGATTAGTGGGTCTTCAAGTTTGATATCCAGGTGTTCCTTGTGAATGATTGCCAGCCCTCCCCCTCTCTTGGTTTTTCTGTTTGATTGGACGCATTTGAAGTATTCAGGCAAGCAGTTGTTGAGGGTGATCTTGTAGTTGTCGTCTAGCCAAGTTTCTGTTACAAATAGGATGTCGATCCCTCCGTCGCAGAGCAGATTGTATGTCTCGGTGGCATGTTTGGACATTGATTTTGCATTGATGAGGTTGCAGTGGATCTTTTTGGTGTGGTTTTGCTTGTTGGTTGTTCCTTGTTTTGGTTTGTGGTTGTTTGGTTGCAGTGCATCGTTGTTAGCATTGATTGGGGGTGGATGAGGATCAGTGAAGGCTGTATCTTCATTGTAGGAGGGCGTATGAGGATCAGCGGAAGCTGCATCTTCATTGAAGCGGTCTGCTAGATTGAAAGCTTGGCTGTTCAGTGGTGTTGCTTCTCCGTTTGTGCTGGTTAGGTGAAGGTCCGTGAAGGCTTCTTCTTCATTGAATTGGTCAGTTAGGTTCATGTATGGGTTGTTGGTTATAAGATCTTCGTCGTCGTTATGTCCGGAATGGCGCGGGTGTTGAGGGTGTCCTTCTGTTCTTGTGATGTATGGGGTCGGACTCTAGCCACCTTCTTCTTGGGTGTTCCCGTCTTTTTCCTGGTTGTCTCGGGATGTTCTTTGTGTGTCTTGATGTCTCTGTGTCATTGGGGTATCCTGGTTCTTGGGTTGTTGCGAGGTACGGTGTGAGCTATAAGGAATTTTCCCTTTGGAATTTTGTTCTGGTTGTTTTGGTTTTTGGTGTTGTGTTTCCTCCATTTGAGGTTGTTGCTTCGGTGGTAGTTTGGATTTGTGTGCCTGTGTTCAGTGCGGCCTTGTCTTGTGCCCTTTCTCGGCGTCCCTTTCTGGTTCGGGGCATTTTGGTGCTCAGTGCAGAGGTGCCGGTTGAGTGGTTGGCTGCTGTGTCTTGTGATGGGAGTGCTGGTATTTCTTCTTGTGTTGGTAGCCTTAGGTGCTTTTGTGCCGTCTGTTCTTCCGGTGGGTCGGTTTGTGTATCCTCCGAGCGCTGTCTGATGGTGTTTTGGTGCTGGTGTACTGTCATCAGGGGTGTAGGTCAAAGTTCAGTGCTGTCTATGTAGGTCTCTCGGAAGGGGTGAGGGCGGTCGAACTATTCTATCACGGTCTGGTCCTCACTAGGAGTATGTTAAGGTGGTTAGGCTGAGTTTGTGCTTGAGACTAATTCTGACTATTTTCTAGAGTCTCGTGTGGTGGGGGGTACCCTGAGGAGTATTGTAATCCTTAAGATTCAAACATTTCGGAACAGAGTCCCTGTTAAGTTTGGGAGACATGTATAGTGGGAGAGAGGCCTATCAACGTAATCTGAATGGCGCAAGATGCAATTTGGGGCTAGAACCCCTGCTAAATTTGGGAGACCTGTATAGTGGGAGAGAGGTCTATCAATGCAATCTAAATATCATACAATTCAGTTTGGGAACAGTAGCCCTGATCAAAATTTGGGAGACCTGCACGCTGGGAGAGAGGGCCCCCAGTGCAATCCGAATGCTACACAATACAGTCTGGGAGCAGAACCCCTGACAAATTTGGGAGACCTGTATAGTGGGAGAGAGGCCTATCAATGCAATCTGAATGTCATACAATGCAATTTTGGAATAGAACCCCTGATAATTTTGGGAGACCTGTATAGTGTGAGAGAGGCCCACCAGTGTAATCTGAATATCATACAACTATCAAAGCGATCTGAATGTCACACAATGCAATTTTGGGCTAGAACCCCTAGTAATTTTGGGATACCTGCACAGTGGGAAGGAGGCCCATCAATGCAATCTGAACACCACGCAGTACAACCTGGGGACAGAACCCATGAATGTGAAGCATAGAGCAGGCCAAACAACAGAAACAATGTTCTGCGCAACCTATACTAATTAATACTTATAGGTCCATGCAGGAGGTAAGCAATAAATTAAACGCAGGAACATTCTATGCAACCAAATTAACAAACAATAGCGAAAAAACATAACATTGTCTCTGGTACAAACAGCTGCTAAAATGCAACACATCTATCCCATAACGTAGTGTTTGGTCCACAAAGGTGCTCTGCATACTCTGCGACCCATGTCACTCACATTAACATATTCTTCCCTCTCTCTTACGTTTATGTGCTCAGTCACACTATCAAACCTTCTATCTCTCTTCATATTCCTCACCAACCCGTCCAAATCTTTTTCCATCCACACATCCATCTTCTTCCTTTTTGACCAATCCAACCTCCTCGGTTTCTCATTCCCACTCCATTTACTTAATCTCTCTAAGCTCCAAACTGAATTGTCCTCGATTCTAACAGACCTGCAAAAGACCTCTCTTATCTGCACAGGATCAGAACATTCAGATCCACCTTTCCAAGGGGGAACACCCTTTTTTACTCTCACATAGTCTCCCGGTTTAAACCTGCCACCACTATAACTCCCTTTGTTAGAATCCTGTAATTCCTTCATTTCATTTGTAAATCTTCTCATATTGACAAATTCAGGATTTAAACTAGTGTTGGTAGTGATAATTTATTTCTATTGCGCTCATACACATGTGTTCCTGAGCGCGACAAGCCAAGGGAGGGGAACAGGGGAGAACAAAACAGCGATCTTACTAGGCCCAGTGACATTGAGAACGCGCAAGTGCATGGGAGAGGGGAAAAGGGCACAGAAGGGGGAGAAGTGGAACGTGCGAAGCAGAGGAGAAACAGATTAATAATAATAAATAAATAAATAATAAAGGCAACAACAGTGGTAGTGCAGCCAGCAATTTGCAAGTGCTAGGTGTAAGGCAGCAGACAGGGTAGGGCTGATAAGTGCAGGAAGAAAAGGGGGGGGCTGTATGGGTACAGATACAGACCCCAGTGCAAGGGGTGGCCCAAAGGCAGTGCGGGAGGGTGGCAGGGTGAGCAGATACCTGGGCCCAGAGGACAGAGGGTGGCCAGGTGCACAGTGCCAAGAGAGAACAGATCAGCAGGGGAGAGGGGGAGCGAAGGCAAAAGAAAGAGGAAGGTCTTGAGGTGTTTCCGGAACCGGAGAGGGTTCTCAAGTTTTAGAGTGGCAGGGAGGCTGTTCCGGAGAGAGGCCCCAGCCGAAGACAGAGATCTACCCCCAACTCGTTTCTTTGAAAAACAACTGACCCTGAGGGAGTTAGAGGTAGAGGAGCGAAGAGCTCAAGAGGGGAGGTATTTGCGGAGGGATAGCTGAAGGTATTTTGGACCCAGGCCCCAGAAAGCCTTGTGGACAATTTAATCCTTGCATCCACTGGGAGCCAATGGAGAGATTTCAGAGCTGTAGAGATACAATCCCAGGGCTTGAGGCCAAGGACAAGACTTGCAGTCCTGTTCTGGATTAGTTGCAGAGGTCAGAGAGTAGAGGCGGGTAGATTTAGAAAGAGGCTGTTACAATAGTCCAACTTAGAGAGAACCAGAGCTTGGGATACCATGAGTTTCTGGGGGAAGGGGAGGAAAGGCAGAATACCTCTGAGGAGTTGCAGTAGGAAGTTTGACTTTTTAGAGACCTCAGAGATGTGGGCGGAGAAGTAAAGGGTGGAGTCAAAGATGCCCCAATAGGTTCTTAGCCTCGCAGGTGGGGGTAGGAGGAGGGCGAAGGGATGCCGGCAAGAGAGTGAGGGGAAAGGATGGTGAAGGTGTGCCGATGAGGAGGATCTCTGCCCCTAATCATGACAAACAGTAATTTACCAGGGTCTCTACATATTGAAGTTCTCACACCATAGTTTCTCTTCCAATTTCTTCTCTCACATCCTTATTGTGTCTCACTGCTTGCTCCACTGTTTCAACCATCACCCTATTGCATCTTTCCACTCTCTCATTTGTTCGGGGATGACAAAGTGATGAAAATGTCCACTGAATACCAAACTTCCATGCATATCTTTGCCTGTCCATGCTCTTGAACTGCACCCCATTGTCAGTCATGATTTTCAATGGATAACCTTCCCTTTTGAAAACATGTTAAATCTCAATTCTCTTCCAAGTCTTGCAATACGGCCCTACAATATCTATCCCCAACGGTTCCCAAACTACATCAGGTTTGGTCACCTCCAAACCTTCTACTTTCTGAATTCTGCAGCTCTTATCCGAATTCTGGCACATCCAATAATTTCTAAGTTATGATAGATCCATGATGCCCCTCATAGGCCTGTTCTATCAAATAGTTCCTCAACTCTTATGGTGGCACCAATATGGCGAACAAATATCGACCATCAAATTCACCGCCAAATTTCTATTATTATCTCACACTTGGGACACTTTAAATCTTCACTGACATTACACCTTCTCGAGGCACGTACAACCACTACCCTCTCTTCTTCAGACGCAGAGACTTCTTGTACTACTGATACTCTTTTCTTGCTTCTACATGCTATTCCAAAATGCCCCTGCCTTTACATGCTGTGAATAGCTTGCCAATTGCAGGACAATTTCTAGATAACGTGTAGTGTTCTAGCCTTCCACATCTGAAACATCTATCTCTGTCCCTGCCGCCCTGTCTCCTGTATGTGTTTTTCATGGCAAACCTTTGTTTCCCTCCAGAATTGTTGTATTCTCGGTTCCTATACTTGGAATCAAACCCTCTGTTTTCTCGATCTTCTTTTTCACTCTGTAGTTCTTTTATCTTTTTAACTACTGCTGCTCGTGGCTTTTCACTTGTACTTGGCACTTCTTCCTTGTTATCGCCTGACTGTTTAGCTTCTTTCTTTGTGTATCTTATTTCTTTTGAACATCTCTGTGAGTGTTCAACTCTCTTCACCACTGTCAGTGCTTGTTGTAATGATGGGTCTCCTATCATCCACAGTGTGTCTTCCATTGTAGAATCCTTGATGTGGATTATTATTTGGTTTCTTATCAATTCTTCTGTTGTTATACCAGCACCAAATCTACAGGTCAGCACCAATTTCTTCAATGCTGTGACATATTCTTCCACTGTTTCTTCGTCTCTTTGTACCCTGGTATAAAAATTAAATCTATTTATTATGGCCACATTAGTTACTGGTGCAAAATAGTTATCAAGTTGTCTTATAACTTCTTCATGTACATCCATGTCCCTGCCATCCAAATCTGTTAGTACTGGCAATTCCCTATCTTTCCATTGTCCTACAGGACCAAATGCATGTAGCAGTAGTAGTTTCTTCTTCTGCCGTTAAATCATCATGGTCCACAGTCTTTATGTAGTTCCGCCAATATTATCACCATTCTGGCCATGGTACAGATGGCTGTCCTACATTTGGAAGAAAACTCTTGTGAGGATGGACAGTAATTCCTAGCATTCCCATAGCGTGTCTATGTATGTACTCCTTGTATGCATGCTCCCCAAAATAAAAGTGGACGAGCAATGTGCAACGAGCAATGTAACAATGTGACTTTCAAGATGGCGTTATGCATATTCAGGCCGTAAGGTCCTTTTCTCTTACATGTCTCTTCTTGCAGCGTTGATGCTTTCACTGGCACTCCCTGTGCGCCTAAACGCATACTGTCTCTTGGTCATATAAATATGAATGCACTGGAACAAAACCCCTGCCAGATGAAAGAGCTAATGTTTTGCCAATGCTCTTACCTCCTGATGTTTCTCTTTCGCTCTGTCTTCCTTCCAGTGAACAAACAGGTGAAGTCCTTTTTACCTTTTGCAGATTGGGACTGTTGCTGCAGGCACACGTGGGTCCTCTCCGCTGGGGCAGATTGCCAAATTTAAGTGAGTTCACAATCTCTTGGGAATTGAAACAATCCTTTATTACACACCAGCGGAGTCCTCCAATTCCCCAGCTCTCCTTCTAAACATCCCTCCCAGAACCTCCCTCATGGAACCCTCCCGACATTCGAGATTTGAAACTCCACAACACAACACCATTTTTTTTGCATAGTTCCCTATCTTTGACCCTAGTGATGTGTAAGGATAGCTTTAGGAGTGTGGATCGGCTGCTGAAGAGTGTTGCACATCTCTGCACGGATAGGCTTCTGAGTTGGAATGGGGTTTGGTTCACCCATGGGCCTTGTAGCAGGGATGGACCTCAAAGCACGGTTGTCCTTGGTATTGGGATGGGCTCATCAGCAGGGATGGGCCTGCAGCAGGATTGGGCCTTGAAGTATGAATGGAGCTTGTGGCTGACATTTAGTTTAGGGATAAACTACAGAGAAGGTATGTGCCTCAGGGTGGCATAGGTCTGGAGTCATGTATAGACGTGGGAGGCCCTGGGTCAGAAGCACAGATGGTAATTGGGTGAAGTATTGTCATAGGCCTAGAGTGAAATGGGCCTGAGGACATGGATGAGACTAAATGTGAGGGTGGGGTTTGTAGAAGAGATGCGCCTATAACACAACATACCTTGAGTTTCAGATGGGCCTAAAACTGGAGATGAACCTTGAAGCAGGGATCGGTTGTGGGGTAAGGATGGGCTTTTAAGCAGGATGTGCCTTGAGGCCAGGATGAAATGAACCTCAGGTTACTGATGCACGTCAGGGATGGGTTGTCCCCTGGGTAGGCATGTATCTCAGTTTGGGATAGGTTTTGAGTGTATGAACATTGTGTTAGGAGCAGGGATGTTCATTGGGTGAGGTGGTGGCAAGGTCCTTGGCTGGGGGGACTAGTGACATAGTGTCTCTCATGTACAATGTGATGCTAGCTCATGCAGTTAATTATATCATAATAAGATAGCTTGGATGCCATAACAAGTTTGTATACAGGATAAAGTACTCCTACCATACGTTTTAGGGAAAATGCAATTCCACAAGGAGTTCCATGACCAATTAGAGGAACAAGGCCAAAGGACAGAGTTTCTTTATGAGATCATGGAACTCCAAGTTGACTTGCAATATCTTTTCTATGTAGAATATTGGGTATTTCATTCCTTATAATACATGGCCATGCACTGTCATCAATTTAATATCTGGTATCTTGCTTAATGTATTGTAAGGGATCAACCAGTCACTGACACATATGATCAATTTAGAATCTGTGTGAAGATTAAACAAATTAATAATATTCAGCTTCTAATAGTTTGCAGAAAAATACTTAAAACAGTTGAATAACATGCATTTTAAAATGTTTTCGTTTGGTACTGTACAATAAGTAATAACAACATGAAGATTCTGTCTCTGCTGTGTGAAAGTCCAACAGTGGACTAAATAAACATGCTGCCATAAACTGCTTCTTATCAGTTAATGACTGTAAAGTGTCACAGAAAGCTATTTTACAGTGCAAAAATAGTGTCATTTTCATATCAAAAGTTTATTGGGATGTCATTACCAGCCTGTAATATGTCACGATTTATTAGGCGGTCACTCTCAACTCGGGGAGTTCCTTTCCCCCACAAGCAAGGTGCCACGCACCCAAAGCGCTTATACAGATTCAACTCTAGTGTTGCCTCCAACCTATCTCGCACCACCCAGCAAATACCCTCTGTACCACCAATGAGCCAGGATCCAGGCCGGTGTATAGTAAGAATATATATTTATTTAATGTTTGACAAAGAATAATAAAACAACGGCCGGCAACGCTGTGGCACAACACAATATCACAATCTCAAATTACTTGCACCAATTGACTGACTTATATTTCTAATCCACTTACAGATACTACAACACACAGATACAATTTAGAGATGGACAGTCATTACATTACATCAGATTTCTTGCAATTTCACCCACAAACAATATGACTCACATAGTGATTGCTTAGTCTATCATCAAGCTCTTTTCTCCCCGCAATCCCCAACCCCTGGCATCAATTAGATATTTCCCCTCTGGTTGGGAAATAGACCCACAGAAAAAAATAGTTTTGGGCTTTTTATTTGAAAGGCAAAGTCAGGAAAGGAACTCAATGGGAAAATCATTGTGGGCTTTTTATTTGCGTGAAATGCAAAGTCAGGAAAGGAACTCAATGGAAAGATTGTTTTGGGCTTTTTATTTGCGTGAAATGCAGGGCCAAATGATTCTGATTTGGGATGTAAGTAAATAAATGGGAAATTTAGTTTTACACGCTCTACATTCTCTTGAATGGCAGGGTTTTAGGGTTACTTATTTTTGGATTATGGACACCCGCCTTCTATGGAGAAGACAGCGGTTTCAGAAAGGTAGAGTCACCAAAGTACTTTATTGTCTATGTCAGCTCTAACACACTGGGAATGAACTCTGTTAGTTTCAAACTCTACAACACTCATCCCGCGATTTTCTATATGGGAATTCATTGATTTAACTTCAATTCAATGCGCTAAGGATCTAAACAGTTTCATCCCCTCTCCACAATTCAATGGAAGGGATTAAGGCAGGCAGTTCCCAACACAATTCAATTTAAATGGATAGGGTGATTTTCTAAAGTGGAATTAATTTGAGTTGGATATAATAAAATGTGCCATGGTTCTCCCCAGTTCCACCATGTTACCCACTAAGCGAGATGGAGATTAAGGCTGGCAGATTCCCCCCTACACTTTTGTTGGCATTTAGATTCATCTACTTACATGGGATGCTTTGGTTATGGGGTGTTCAGGGCTCCTCTGAGGACAGCACATATCAGTGAAGGGTAGTCCCCAGCACCTAGCCATCTTCTGGGTCCACAAATGGCAGGCCCAGCTAGCTTCCAGATTTCCCAGTCTCTGTCTCCCGTGCAATGTTTCAGGCCTTGGTAGCTCTCCCTGCCTCTCTGCTAGTTGTTTGTTGCAAGAGTCCAGAAGTAGACTACCTCCAGCAATAGAGTAGGGAACTCAAGGGAAAAATCAAACTTCCAAAAAAAGTTCCCAAGAGTCAACAGTCAAAGAAAAGTCCCTCCCAGCTTGAAAACTGATCTCCTATAGGGCTAGTGGCACTCCATTATTATCATAATTCCCATGCTGCGGATTGGCCCGCTCCCTCCCTCACCCTCCCCAACATGCCCAGTGCCTGCTGATAGGACAAAGAGTTGGGTGGTGTGGATGATGAAGGCTAAGGGAGGAGAAAGATTCATCATCCCAAAATGACAAGTGGGTTTAACATTTTTTCATTGTCCTTAAAAATCTACCAACATAGCAGCTACCCCAATTTTCAGATAACTGCAGGCACATATATATATTTGAGTTCTGTATTTTATGGCAAGTCAGAAAATACTAATCATATTTTAGCACACGCTTCCTGGGAGGAGATATCATTTTTATCAATTTACTCCTGAGCTGAAATAGTCACAACTCTGACCCTTCAATAGTCAAACCTTATTTCCATAACCTATCACCACACCAACTTTCCATTACCTCGGATTATGAGATGAGATGGCCAGAATCATAACTGTCTTTAGAACTCAATCTGAATACATCTGTAACGCTTACCTTAGGCTCCGCGGGGACACCTCTACTACTCTTCTCAGGGTGCGTGGTTCTCTCACTACTTCCCTGTTTAGTGTTCTATGAGCTGTGAATCTGTGAAACTAAGCAACCAGTCAAAAGTGGAATCTACAATAACTGTGAATTATCTCCTCACCAACCAACACTCCTTCCCACTGTGTTAGCTCTGCTCACCTCTTTTATGTTTTGATGGGCTATCCGTCCTGCATCTGTGCAGGGGCGCAAGTTCTGAAGATGGGATTGAATGAGAGCGGGAAAAGAACCAATTCGAATCAAAGGGCTAAGGGAGTACTAATGCCTCAGGAGGTAAGTGGTTATGCTAGAAAAGGTTCAATGACTGAGAGACGCTAGGTGCCAAGACCTGAGGAGAAAATCACTCCTAATCTGAAGGGAATGTCACTGAAACCTATTACTCCACCACTATTATGTAATGTATGGTACGAGAATGCATTGCACATGCACACAATGGTAACAAGACACTTCTATCTGGCAAGCACTACGCAAATTATTTCCCTCACATAACACCAGAGGGACTCAGGGAACCTGCACAAAGGGACACTAAATGTACTGTATATTCCTACGTGTGTGTGAACAAACCATGTAAAACAATGAGCTACTGTGACTTGACCCCCTCACTACTACAGAATAAACAATGAATGTGAAAAAAACAGACTCAGTAAAATTCCAAGTGACGCGAGCAACCAAAATGCCTGTGTACCCACTACAAAGGCTGTAGAGACAATTAGATGCCAAAATAATGCTTCACAAGAAACTGTACTTGCGGTGAGATCGAAACAACACGGACAGCTTCTCCGGTTAATTCCTCACAGAATAACGCTCCTTCTCACATGACACTCGGAAACTGTGAACTGACTGGAATTCAAGCTGGAACTAGGAATCTACAACAAATGTGAACGGAGAGTGACAAAAGACACAGGAATTTACAGTGACTAAAGGGAAAACTAAGGGCAAGAAATTCCTGTCAGGAACGAGCTGAGGTAAGCGTCTGCTAACAGCAAGAGGATGGGAAGCGCAGCTCCACCGAGGGGAGGAGCTTAAATACTCGCGGAGCCTACACTACTGGAATGCTCCGCAGGATTCAGGGCGGCCATGTTGAGTAACACGGGATAGTCTGAATTACAATTGGCCACTGGGTTTTCCCTGCTCTTAGCCCAGGAATGGTACACTGCAGCCCAAGACCTTTTCGGGGAAGTTCTATGGAACGGTCCTGTGATCATGACAGCATCACACAGGATTCATATTTACATAGGGTGACCAGACGTCCGGGTTTTCCCGGGACAGGTCCGGGGAAATCACCTTCTGTCCCGGGGTCCCGGTAGTTTTTTCATTTTAGAAACCCCGTCCGGGGTTTGCATGGTTGGGTGGCTACAGTGATTAAAATCGTAATTATTTTTCACAACACTTCAAGAATTTTGAAGTTGGAGGTTTGGCTCGAACCCCCAACCTCTCACGTACAAGTCACAACAGTACTGACTGTGCCACAGAGACTGGCTTGGATAGTGTTGTCCAGCAAGCCATGTAATATCAATCAGAGTGCACGTTCGTTTTGAATTGACATGCCAAGATTTACAGACAAAACTGCACAAATGAGATCATATACAGTTCATAGAAAGTAGTGGTGCTGCAAATATGGTTAGGGGTGGTTGTTGGGGCGTGTTGGTGGAGGGGCGGTAATTGGTGGGCTGCGATGGGGTAGTCCCTCTTTTATGTTGTTGCTCGTCCCGGTTTTTTGTTTTGGAAATCTGGTCACCCTATATTTACATGACACCACCAGGCTTCCTATCCCCTTTAATATGAGTGCAGGATGAGCTCACTGGGACATATGATTTCCTTTTTATTAAAGAAAAGGTGGCCCAATGTTTTTCACATGGCAAGGTAGCACATTTGTCCTTCATCTTTACACTAGCCCCAACCTTTTTTTAAAGATTAATTTCTGTTCTTGTGACCTGACATCAGAGGTGTAGACACGGTAGTGCCTGAGGGGGCAATGTCCGCCCAAAGTCTGTAACTGCCCACTCAGAAGTGTGGGCACTTACAGATGTAAATGTCTCTGCGGTGGGCCGAACTACATTAGCTTCAGTCCGCACTCATCAGTCAATCCTGGCTACGCCTCTGCCTGACATGAACATCTGCTTATCAGCATGGTCCGTTTCTTACACAATGTTTGAACATTCGTTAGGGGCTCTGGAGCCATTTCTTGCGGTCAAGTCAACCCTGAAAAGGTCATTTATGGTGGCCACTAATGCACAGCTAATGGGGAGGCTTGACCTTCTCCTGTGACATTCTGCACCTTCATTTGCCTGCTGTTTTTGTACTGCACACAATTTCCCTATTTGCTCAAACAACAGTTTAACCTGGGCCTCTGAGCATTGGAACCTGTCCCTCATCCTTTCCTTCTCTGCCCTATGCCAGTAATGGTGGAATTCATCCTGATTAGATCTGTACAGCTACCTTTCAGGAAATTGATTTCTGTTTGTGTTTCCCCTGAATTCCTGTGACATAGGAGGTGGGGAACGTGGGGTGACCATCCTTTGACTGTGGTCAATCTGTGGTGGGTACCGACTATATTGGCGAGGTGTATAGTTCACATTCAGTCTTTCATTTGGGGGTGGCTGCTCCCTGTGCTGATTTCCATTTTTAATGACCCTATCCACATACCTTGGCCTTTCCCGATGGCCATACACCACTGTGTTAGGTTCATCTCTGCTCGGGGCCCCTAATGCCTCAAATGGCCCATTGTACGTCTGATTCTGGGTGTTATTTAGCCCTGGCATATCAATAGCTAAATCCCGCCTTTGGTGCATAACCAAGACACGGAGGACTAATTTAATCATTTCTGTTACTGGGATCTATGGATGTGAACACAGCGGATTGGGGGGGTGGCCTCTGCGAAGCAGTGCCCCTTTGATTTTCTGGTATGCCTTCTTTGCCTGAACTTTGGCTGTTTCTAGTGGCATCTTCACAGACTTTACCTCGAGAACTGCCGGTGTGGATTCTCTAGCTTTCAATTTAGCGTCTCTACTCTTAGCTGTCTCTTCCTTCTCATTAGATATTACCTCATAGATTTTAGCTGCTTGTTCAATGATCCTTTCTAGTGTTTTTTCCCTGTCAAATTCACAGATTAGCTGAGATACAATATCTCACTGGAGCCCATAGAAGTAAGCAGTCTTGAATTCTACTGAATGAGGGTTAAAGGTCACAGCACAGTGTGAGAATGCCCTTTATAAGTTTGGTAAACATTGGAGAGGAATTTGGCTGGTCTGTCATGCTAAAACCAGCCTTCCTGGCCTGTTAAATGGAGTTTTAGGGGTGAGAATTGCTGTCTAATCTCTTTCTCAAAATCCTCCCATGTTCTGTTGTTCATTTAGGCCTCGAATAACCATGTCAGAGGCAGATTCTAATGTAAGATGAAAATAGCGGCTATATTAGGCCTTGGGAATTTGAAGCATCTTAAAAATATCAGATACAACTTTGAGATGATCTTTGATACAGCTATCTCATCCCTTTATAAATTGTTTGAGCAAGGCCTTGATAGACTTAATTATCTTTAATGGACTGCACGGTGCATTATGGGATGTGTAATTTCCCCCTTGTTCTCTTGTGGTAGACCATGTGGGTGATCATTTGTGGGTGGTTCAGCCTGAAATACTGGATGATAGCCAAGTCTTGACAAGTAAACAGATGCTGGCAAGGTTCCTGACTAGAAGTGTGGTTAAATCCAGCTTCAGTGAACGTGGTGCACTGTCGCTTTTCCTGGGATTCAAAACTTGAGATTTGCTGTTTTATTTCTCTGCACTGAGCATGGAGCAGCTGTGCTTCCTGACAAAGACCAGAATTCTCACCCCTCACTTAAGTAATTACCCCTTGCAACTCATTAATTTGTGTCTGGTAAACACCAACTGTTCGGTTCTTCCTTCATTTTCATTCAACACCCTAAATATTAAATTTTCCATTGCTTGCAAATCCTTAGTTTTTTTCACTGCCACCCTTACTGAGTATGAATTTCTGAAATTGCCACATCTCTATCTTTTCAGACACTGCCCAACGCGGTTTTCAAGTGTATTAATTCTTCTTCACTCTCAGCAAACAGTTTGTCTTTCTGTATAAACTGTGCACGAGATTGATACATTTAGCTTGAAGCTCTGTGTCCAGCTGTCAATGTTCTCCATGTGTAGCAACCATTCACGTTCTCTATCCAAAGTTCACTGTAACTCAGCAATTACATCTTAATTGTTTTCTCGCAGTTTAATAAGCGTACACAAGGAAAACCACAACTTGGCACATAACCGAATCATACAGTCAACTCTTGTTTGCGTTATTTATCTTGAAACCTTCTAAGAAGACAGGTTTGTACAATAGCCCCTTTTTCCAAAATCTCTTAAGGGGGATCTTTCCCCACTTCAGTGCTAATCCTATATCACCAAGTTAATTTAACAGGTTTTCAGATGACTATGCAGCAAAAGAAAACATGTTGGTCATAAGGTAATCAGATAAATCAGAAAACTCTGCCTCAATATCTGACATCTCGGAACCCAATGCCAATAGGACAATAAAAAGAAATTCTGCAGGCACACTGCACACTCATTGCCAGTTCCCTCGCAATGCACTTCAGGTCAGGGAAAGGGCACACAATATGACTATGCTATACAAGACCACACCCAATCATTTCTTTCGCAGTTTCCGGCCAATGCACCATAAATATGTTGGGGTATTCGGTGGATTCCAGAGACAGAGTACCTTCATTTTTCTTACATTGGGATCATGAGTGGCAAGGTAAAAACTGGACCTGGTGTGCACTAGGACCCAACCTTTCTACTTTAGTGGTGTTTTATTTGTGGTATTATGTTGGTGGTATTTCATCAGTGGTAGAGGCTCAGAATAGACTTACCAGGTCACCTGGAAAAAGCAATACGGGAAATTAGCTCTTTATGATTTGCCCCAGTTCACAGTGTTTTGGCAAATCTTGCTTTTTACCGCCAGTGGTAGTAAAAATACCTCCTTAGCTTTTTTACCTGTCTATATGCCATCACAAGTAACAAGAACACACAATAAATAGACCAAAGCTGACATAATTCTGATCAGGTATTTTATAAGCAAATATCTTTTCTTTGAAATACAAAACGACATGACATATGCAATGTAATGACTTCAGTATGACATCTTCTGCAATACAGAAATGAAAGCTCACATCGCTATTATATATTTTGCCTTTTGAAGTCATAGTAGACTCCACACTTCAAGCCAATACCAAGCTGCAGGCACACTTCACAGTAACTACTGTAAAGAACTCATGGTGGCAACAGTAAAGACAGACACAAGTGATTTCAGTTCAAGGGTGTTTATTAAACAGTATATGCGGGTTGGAAAACACCTAATCCAAGCTTAAATCTAGGATGGAAGCAAGCTACAACCATCAAATAATAATAATAATAAGACAGTCCTAGCGGCCTTGTGTCAAATAAAATGGCCTATACTAAGCAAAACCTATTACCAATCCTTATGCTAAATTCAAACAAAGAGTGTGGAATAAGGTTCACAGAAAAGAAAGAAATGTTCACAAATACTAAGTCAGGATGTGGTAGTCGGATCTCCCATCCCCACGTTTTGAGCATGGGACAAGGTAGGACTCGATAGCACAGCACACGCTCGAGCTTCCCCAGCATGAGCTAACAGTTCTGATCTCAGTTTAGCAGGGCCTTTGTTGGTTAAGCATCTTTTGAATATAAAAAAGTCTCTTGCCTCTGAGGACCCGATGTCTTCAACAAAATAATAAACAAAAAGTTCCTTTATGCTTGCATGTTGGGTGATACCATTTCACCCTTGGATCCCCTTCATTCGGGCTCAGATCTACAAGAAGTTTTCAATCAGTGTCAGGCCCTTCGGTAATCAAGCTTCTTGCTTCAGAGGGTCTGATTAGTTCCTGAAATTATTATACAGAAAAGTCAACACTGGTTCCAAAGTTCTTCTTTGATTGTCTTTATTTACATTCAAGTGATAGTTCCTCACCCTTGGGTGCCCCCTCATTTGGACTCAGATCCCGATTGATTGTTAGCCTCCATCAACCGGGTTCACGATGGCTTACAAAATAATCTTCATCCGTAACGTTCACAAATATTAATGTATTCTTAAATAGTTCATTGTGAACATCCCTCAGCCGGGTTCACACTTGTCAGCACACTGTTAATCAGGACTTTAGACTTTGCCATGTGTGGGATATATTGACCCACTCAATGGCATTGCACCACATCACCGAGCTGCATTGCAAAAGAAACAGCAACCAGGTGGCGCTGGCTCCTGTGCGCACCAGGACCTCAAAACTGCGTTTAGGCAGCAACAAAAGATGGCTGCACCATCCTGCCTAGTACACTTCAGGCAAGATAGAACAAGGGGACCCACTGAAAAAGTATACCAGTGTTATCTGTGACATATATACGGAATCAAGTGAACAGGCAGCACTGCATTGCTGCAAAAGCCAAAAATTCCCCTTCAAAATGAAACCTTTTTTCACCCTTTCAAAATGCTGTGTTATGCTATTTCCATCTGTGCATTCTGAAACCACTGTGATGGAAATGGCCCTGCCAGGCCCAGGATAAGTTATTGTGCCTCAGGAAAACCAGGAATAATTCCTGAATGACAGGTTCTGTTAAAGTAGATTTGAAAGAAATCAACAAGCAACTTTCTTTTCACTCGCACAGAGTTTATTTCTTGCCAAAATGTATCCAGGCACAGCAGTTCAAAGAGACTTTTAACTCTTTGAGCCAGGTCAAGGATAACTGTATCTATACTTTAGATAAATCTCCTGCTGCAATTTAATGTGTAAAATTACCAAAGGGTATCAGAAAGGCAAAACAAGGTTGCACAGACCTGAGGATTGCACTGATCTGTGCTGCACATAATATGTAACCAGTGTGTATAATTTCCCAAGAGATTGCAAGTGAAGAAATGTATGTTTTTGTCAAAATCGGATTTTAACTAAAGTAAATGTGGGAGTGTTTGGACATTGTAAACCTCACCTCATAAATCTGACATCACTCCCTTAGAAACCCAACCAACTGAGAGCAAGTAGTTTAGGGGCGGGTGTAGTTAACCCTGCCCAGCCTCTGCCTTGATGATGTCATTTTGCATTATAAATAGGGATCCCTGACAAGACCCTGGACAGACACTGATTCCTGATTTCCTACGCTGGCGTCCTGTTCCTGTCTGTTCCTGTCTTCATATTGCATTATCCTGTCCCGCTGATTTTGTCCGGCTGTCCTTTGTTAGACCAAACCGGTGTAGTGACCAGACCGCTCACTGTCCAAAATCCCAAAAAAACTAAAAACTGGACTGTGATTATCAATAGGAACCATAGAAATTCATAGTATACCTTGCCTTGCTTTGTTCCATCCCAATCGCTAAGCTATCCTATACTTATCCTGCTAATTTATAATATTGTCACAATCATTCTTGCCACCCTGCATTGATTCATAGTGCTAGTGCCAGCACTTTTTAGTAATTGTGTTTTGTGTCAATCCTAAACTAGTAATCCTATTTCGATTGATCGGACTGGTTCCACCAGGGCAGGCACTGGAGAACTAGGGTTGATTTCGCGGATCAACCCTGGAGCTTACTGTGTCCCTCTTTGGTATCCTAGCCTGAATGGCTCAATACACACCTCACTCTATCTTCTATAACTCACTCAATTTACCAGCTAGAGACCTAATTTCACTTCCATAGTGTACCTCTGATCTATAGCTACACCCCAACACAAAAACCGCATATTTCACCAATTTGTATTAAAACGTGTTTTGGTAAATTCAGGCGGGAATTTCCAAAGTTCGCTAATTTTGTAACGTGTCATTTGCTGAAACATGTTTTAAAACCTGCAATTCCTTTTCGAACGGTATGCTCTTTTTATTTCATTGTTTATTGTTTTGGTTTATATAAACCTTTACAAAAGAAACTAAAAAAAACATTACTTTATATTTAAAAAAAAAACACACACACAAGCATAAAACAAGTAAAAGAATAATTAAAAAACATCTGTTTCTCAATTCATACTAAATGTACATCATTTCCTAATAAGAGAACGTTATAGATATTTCAGTCTACAACCAAAACAACTAAAACAGCATGGATTTTCGTCATCTATAAAAGAGCATAAACATTCCTCAGATAAGTAACCACTCTAATATTTAGATTATCTTCACAGTTGTGTAGCATTCTTGTCCAGATGAAATCCCTATTTACATTGGCAGTATCATGTACATATTTTCCAAAATACTTATCCCTTGCAGACTTTAATGTCAGACATACAAGTAAAACATGTTGCAATGATTCAACCATGCCTTCGACTCTACAAAATCTGCACCACCTCCAATCGTCTGAGTAGTTATTTCTAAGGACATTAATTTGATTTGTTAATACGACGTTAAACCTGAACTGCATTTAGTCATTTCTGATCTGTTTACTGGGATATTTGTGCAAATATCTTTCCATAGTTGGGTACCATTTATAGATAGAGCAGGCTTGCTGGTACAGTGAAGATTCTGCAATTTTCTCCTTAATATTTAGCCGATCAAAGCCCATAACACTCTCTTTCACTCGCAATGGTTTATTCTTTAAGGAGGTTACAGACATACCCAGCATTTTCAAACAATTAAAAGTCTCCACAGTCAGAGTTTGAGTAAACGAATTTCCAGTATCCTGCCCCACACATGAATACAATTACCCTTCAATCCCTGCGTTACACTTCCTCCACAGAGCTAATCTTTTCCATTTCACATTTGCAGCCAATGAGTTTAGTCCGAATTCATATCTAACCAGTTCCCCATGTATGCATTTTGGAATAAAATAAAGAACTGTTTTCCATATGTAATTCTCAATGTAAAACAGGTCGGCCTCCCAGCTGATCGGTTGAAATTCAGTACCGTCGATGAAGCGAGGGATACTTTTCTTCAAGTAAAATTCCGTGAGTGGAGCCATTGTAAGTTTACCATATTTCATCTCTAGTGCTCTTATTTGACGAATGGTGATGTCCGCCTTTAATTTTAGTTGGGACTTGAATAAGGATCTCGAATTCGTACCTGAAATTACAAAGCCCAAGTATTTGAATAAAGACATTTCTTTTAGCTTATTGTTACCACATATCCATGTGTAGGAGTTCTCCTTTTTATTGACTCTACCAAGGCAGACTATCACAGTTTTAGAGGGATTCAATATTAGCGAAATTCCCTTAATAAAATCCTCAAAGGCTATTAATAATCTTTGTAGACCTACCTTGGTAGTATCAATAAGTAGAAAGTCGTCAGCGTAAGCCATCCATGCCAGATGAATGTTCGCAATTCTGGGAGGAAGAAGGCCTTTGTTTGACAAGGCCACACCCGCACCACTTATATATAGATTAAAAATCGTAGGTGCCAACCTACACGCTTGGCGGAGACCATTGTAGATTTTTAGTTCTTTTGACAGATTACCTTCTGAGTCTAGTCTTACCATGACACCAGTGTCGGTGTAGAGGGCCATTATTAAGTCTATGAGAAATGACGGCATTTTCAGAGTTATCAATTTCTCCCATAGTGTAGCTCTATCAACAAGGTCAGAAACAAATCTTAAGTCCATTGATGCGACAAAGGTCGACCTGGCGCCCTTCCTCAAGGATTGAGCTGTGAGGCTATGTATCATCAAGCCCCCACAGTCAGTCCCAGTATGTTTCCTAAAGCCAGTCTGTCTCAAATCCAAAATGTTATTTTTTTCAATCCATATCTGGATATCTCTTAACACCAACGATGTAAATAATTTAGATTCAGGGTCTGAAATGGCGATGGGCCTATAGCTTGAGGGACATTGACGAGAACCCTTCTTAAATATGGGTACAAATATGGACACCCTCCACGATTGAGGGATGGTTCTGGTAATTTGTAAATTGTCGAATAAGACGAGCAGTATTTTAGCCCAAATCTCAGGGTCCCTCTTAAATGTTTTATTGGATAGATTGTTAGGACTAAGTGCCCCTGAGTTTTTAGATTTCTTTATTGAGTCAACAATGTCCCTCTCACTATATTCCAAAAGCCTGGGAGAATTACTTTTCCAGATTACCACAGGTTCACTGCATTTATTTCCATACAAATTAGCAAAGTGACCCAACCACAGACTTTCGTTTATGGGATTCGAGAGTACATTTTCTTGACTCCTATCCATGTTTTTAATTAGACTCCAGAAGTTAGCCGTGTTAAATCCTCTCAAAGCTTTTAACATGTCTTCACCGTCTCTTTGTGATCTTAGACTACGATGCTGCATGGACCAGTTTTTATATCTCTGTCTTATTTTTTTCTTCATAGCTAATATACAAACAGTAGAGTTCCCTGCTTTATTAATGTTGCATATGTCCTTCCTCATATAACGTTTGTGTTCCCAGACTTCTTTATCAAAGCTATGGATTTTATGTCTCATATCCATCTTTTTCCTACTAAATAACATCTCCAGTGCCTGCAATGTCCTACTGATGTAATCAGTAAACTGAATGGGGGAATATAGCACGGCACGTTGATAGTGTGTGTAACTTTCATGATCTTTAATCAGTAAAGCATAGAATTTTGCATTTTTTTTCTCAGACCATCTTATTCTGTTGCCTGAAGAGTTTGTCTCAAGACCATATGTGTAGGTCCTGTTCTCCATTGATTGAGTAACAGAATGAATTTTGATGGTGAGCATACTGTGATCACTAAGTTCATTTCCTTTGCACTCAAACTTCCCTGATAGTTTAAAGTGATCACCCGAGCAGAAGATGTAATCAATGGTAGACTTACAACCTCTCGATTTCCAGGTCGGGAGGTTGTTTATAAACATTTCCAACCCCCACACCTCCATAAAATGTGTCCAAATCCTGCCCCGCAATTTGGGATTCCCTCCCAAAAGATCCAGGGACGCAGAGTTAGAGATGTAGAGATCACCCAATAAGGAATCGTCCAGGCAGTCTGCATTTAGGTCGCCTGCAATTACAATGTGCCCCCCGGGATTTACTTCGAACCAGGTGTCAATTAAGGACCCGAGTTTTAGGAGTTCTTCACCAAGTTGTAGGTCAAATTTCTGCCGGATTCCAATAAACATTGATGAACAAAAAGGCTGTATCAATGGTGTTGAACATCAAATTGTATCCCACTACTAAAAAATGATGAAGAAAATACCACTCCCCTGTAACTCTGGGCTTATTAACGTTCTTTATGGCGGTGATAAGACCCCCCTTTGGACGGCCCACTCTACCTCCCAGTGCACACAAAGAAGAAACCGTAAAACCCTCCCAGCATAAATGCACCCTTGCCCACGATTCTTGGATGAAAACAAAATCACATTTTGACAGTTCCTTCATTAAAATCACATTGTGTAACAGGTTGGTTGGACCTCTGGAATTCCAACTTAAGAGTGTTAGAGTTTTTGATCAGCTAGAGGGACTTCAATTGTTTTAGTGAGTGAATAGGCTCACGTAGAGATAAAGCTAACCATCTCCAGTCCTGTTTGTCAAGGTTATCATCACACTTCAGTCTTAAATTGTCCCCCTGCAATGGAGGTTGTTTCATCGTGGAAGTATTGTAGTTAGATTTCCTGTTTGTATTAGGCGTAGTGTGTACAAACTCAAAGATGTCAAAGCCCCTACATTGTAGCTGCTCCGCCTCTTTTAGTAATAGATTTCTAACCAGTAGTGATGGAATCACCAACCTTACATAATCTAGTCTATCCCTGTGAATTTAGTCCACCAACTCTGTGTCTGCAGATGAAATCAGATTTAGTTCCTTAATTTGGCTAAATAGGGATAGTCTGTAGGGCCTATTCAGGGATATATTACCCAAGTCCCTAAATAGGGTCATTAGAACAAGCCCAGGTAGTTCAGGCCTAACAGGCTCCCTTAGGTCCAGGGCACGCACATCCTGAATTAGTTCAGAACCCCCACACTCATTTCCCTTCTTCAACTCATTAGTTGCCCCATTACCTCTGTCAGTAGTTGCCAAGTTACCTCTGCCTGCACCCACACAGTAATCCTCATATGTTCCATCTTCTTATTATCGGTTGCCTGTCCCGCCAGGGGTAGCCTTACTTCATGTGAGTGCCTTTCATTGAGGACCCTAATTATGGTCTGGTAAAGCTCGCCATCCTTGAGAGCCTGCCCCGTTACTGGACCATGCACTGTACCTGGCAAATTAAGACCTAAGTGATCATTGTCACTTGTGGGTTTGATAGCCAATCCATTTAGTCCCGTCGGGACCTCTAGTTCAGAAGACCCTTTAACCAAGTTTGCAGTCTACCCTCCCCATTGCCCAGATGTACTATTGGTCGTATGTGTTATGTTGGGGAGACTACCCATCAGACCAGATGGGTCATTACAGTCACCCTTAGTAACCATGCACCCACCCTGTGAGTCGGATAGATTATTAGTGGTTCTTGATGATTTTGAGTTAGCGGCACTTCCCATAAATTCAGCTTGTACAGATCGATCAGTGGTGCAGTGGCCCATATAAGCCATGCTCCCTAAGTGTTGGTTATTGTTTGAGTTGGTGGAGTAGTTTACACTACCCATAAATCCTGAGGGGACCTTCCCATCAGTTAGTCCTAGGCTCAGATATTTCTTACAGCCACCATGTTGGTCCGGTGTGTAGCCGCTGATAGTACCAACCTTTTCAGCACAAACCTTCGAGTCAGTACTGCCCAGACCTGAGTTTACTGTAATGCCCACCCGGGACCTCACAGATACGGGGATCCCCCCAAAGTCCTCCCCCGAGATCGTCTTGCTCTCTGTCATGACTGACCCCTGACTAATTGTTTTCATACCGACATCCCCCCTCGTTTGAATAAAAGGGTCAACAGTATTATGATTATTTGTTCTTGCATTAAATATTTCAAACATATCATCACTCTGAGTCTGTTTTTTCTTTTTCATGATATCACCTAAAGGCAAATCTCCCTCCGTATATACACGATGTGTGGATTGTTCTTTAGAATTGTTAAAATTCAAAAGCACCCCTTTTAGTATTCTCCTACCTTTCAAGAATGTCAGTAAGAGCAAAAGAGGGCGTTAGAGAGCCGTCCAAGATGGCGGCCTCCCTGTGAGCTCTGTGTAGCTCCCACAAGATCCTGACTAATCGCTGCTTCCGTGGTGTTTGTACTTCTACCTGTCACCAGTTATACATTGCCGAGCAGATTTTGCACAAAACTCTGTGGCCATCTCGCCTGTCATCCGGCGTTTCGGCCCTGATTACCCGCCGGAGAGGAACCCCCCCTTGCCAACGTGGGGATGCGGCCTCCGGCGAGGGCGCAGAAGGTCAGGAGCACGGCAGGCTGTCGGCTGAAAGGCGATCCGACGCCCGACTGAAATATCCCAGCAGCGCCGGCTGCGCTTCGAGCTCTGGAGTCGCAGATGGTGGCCGGCGGACTCGCGGCCACGGCGTCCAGCCGCGGTGTCCAGGAGGGGCCTGAGAGTCGGGAGCGGCAGAGACAGCCGACCGCGACCCGGCTGGAGTCCAGGTATGAGCGAACTGCGCTTCTATAGAATGCATTCACCCACGCGGCGGGCCTGCTGAGTTCCCTGAACTCCCCCGTGTGACATTCGGATCATCGGTGGCTGCCGGGGCTCCGCGGGGTCCTGCGACCGCAGGCACGGAGGAAGCAGAGATTAACTCCTTAACTTGGCGGCACGATTCTCAGTGATGCGCCCACCCAGAAGGCAATAGTCCTGAGCGTGGAATTCTGGGGGTGACCGGGAGAGGCACAGAGCGCTTAGAAGCCCAACTTTGGCATGCAAGTTGGGGGGCCCAAGTGAGAATGGCCAGTATTGAGCAGTGCTCTAAAATTCAAGGACTAACTACAACGGCATAATCCAACAACCCTGGGGCACCAAAAACCAAGCGGAAGCAATCCAACCCGCCTAGACTGAGGAGAATCACGTCAGGCCTCCTATGGAGCCACATCACCAGTATTCACCCGGAGACCAACCACATAGTGCTGTAGCCACCTACACCTCGCCCGGGGGATAATTACCAGGCGTGAACATCCTGTGAACGTCGGCACCGCACCTTAGAGCGCAACATAAAGTCCTGATCCCCGGCCTGCTTACCACACCGTACCGCCCGGCAAGATACAACACAGTCACCCAGCCAGATCTCCCAGACCGGTTCAGCGCCACCTCCCTGGTTCGTTGACACCTACATTTACACCGAAAATGGAGAAAACTGATAGGTCACAAAGAAAACTGAACTTTGAGAGCTGCTCCTCAGCCAAACCGACCTCCTCCAACAGTGGATCACAATCCCCCACCCAGGCACCACCCCAAGACGAGGAAGAGGCGCAGGACTTCGACATCAGAGAAATACTGCTCAATCTCAAAGTAGGCATAGGAGGCCTAGGGAGCAAACTAGATACACTCTCTGCTAAAGTTGACCAGCTCCAACATCGACTGGATAACCATGCAGACAGGCTAGACACAGTTGAGCAGAGGGTCTCCGACCTCGACGACGGTGCAACAGCCCTAACTGCTAGGGTATCCTCACTAGAAGCACTAATGAAAACAGTAAGTGCCAAGAACGAGGACTTGGAGGGTCTCTCCCGGTGAAATAACATAAGGATTGTCGGAGTCAGAGAGCATCAACTGACCACCAAAATGGAGGAACAGGTGGAGAAGATGTGCATCGACCTGTTTGGACCAGAGATCCTGTCCAAGCTTTTCGTCATCGAAAGAGCTCACAGAATTCCTAACTCAAGACCCATCCCAGGAACAAACCCTCGTCCTATCATGCCTAAATTGCTAAACTATAAGGACCGTGATGCAATTCTCAGAGCCGCCAGAGATAAAGGGGAGCTCCAGTACGAGTGAGACAAGATTCAGTTTTTCCCAGATTTTTCCCAAGCTGTCCAGACACAAAGACGGTCGTTTACAGCCATGAAACGCAGACTGCAAGAAAACCAAATTCAATATTCAATGCTTTTTCCGGCGAAACTTCGCATCCAATTCGAAGGTAAAACCCAGTTCTTCAACACACCGGAGGAGACCAGTGACTACCTGGACCGCACCAGCTGCAGGCCTGGCCAAAACAATGGAAACCCGCAAAGTGGAAACCGACCGAGGAGAGATCCGCCATAAAACTCACCACATAAGTAACACAAAACAAAGGCCTCCAATCTCCGCCAACGTAACAAAATCATCACCACGGAACGAAATTATATCAGGGTAGGGAGCAAGCCTCCGCTTCGAGGGCCACCAGCGCCCCTAGCACAGCAATGTTGACTTTATTGTTTACAAGGGACTGTTCGTCGTGGGCTAGTTGGCGGTTGCCCACACAAGGGAGTGAATCAAGTTCTGTGGAGCCGCCTTTTAACCCTCACCCTCATTCCTCAGCAATCACACAGCATATCGCTGACCAACTGAAAACCAAGTTCTTCGGACACCTACACGGACCAAGACTCCAGTCACACTCTCACGTCCTGGCAGACATGAACTCACAACTCACAGGGTCTCCCAAATGGTAGTGACAACATTTAAACTCGCCACCTGGAACATCCGTGGCGGTAATCAACCAGCGAAAACTAGGAGAATCCTCCAGTATCTCCGAAGACACAAAATTAACATCGCCATATTACAAGAAACCCATCTCCTGCCTTCGGCAGAACCTCGCTGGGCCAAATCCTGGGGTTGTCATAGGTATTTCTCTTCTTACTCGTCCTACACCAGAGGAGTTGCAATCCTAATTGACAGAAGAACGAACTTCAGTTTCATCGAGTCGCAGAAAGACTCAGAGGGGAGAGCCTTGCTAGTGAGAGGGATAATCGCAGGAAAAGAAGTAGTAATCATGAACTCTTATGCTCCAAACTCTGACAGCCCCAACAATTTCAATTGGGTTATGACCCAACTAGACAAGACCAAAGCAGCAACCATTATATGGGGTGCAGACCTCAACACGCCAATTGACCCCAGACTCGACAAATCCCACAACATATCAGGAAATCCGTCCAAAGCCAGGGCCCAAGTTCAAGAGATCTGCCAAACATTTGATCTATCCGACACATGGAGACTTCACAACCGAGATACAAGAGACTATACATTCTACTCAGCCATTCACAATACTAGCTCCCGGATAGATTATACTATGGGTTCCACCCACAGCCCGTTCGTCTGGGGAATGAGTCAAATCCTACCAAGATCCTTTTCTGACCACTCGATGGGCACACTTGACTTCACCCTAGCAGGTACTACAGTCCCCGGACTCAATTGGAGATTCAAGGCTGGCTCACTCACTGATGCAGTCTTCACAGCAGAACTGCGCCAAGAAATAATAACCTTCATTGAGACAAACCAAGACTCTGTCAACTCGCCCAGCACCACTTGGGAAATGCTAAAATGCTTTCTGCGAGGGATATGCCTAGCCAAAGAAAATAGTATACTAAAATTGATCCGTAGAGAACTCTCATGTAATGAACAACGTTTAAAAGATCTAGAGCTGAAAGCCTCCACAGCCTCAGACCCACATACCCAAGCCGAACTAAAAGTAGAACTTCTGAAGTTTAAGGAAACAGCTGAGCGAGAAATGAATTTCCTAAGCCGCAAGCACCGGGTCCGACAATACGGAGAAGGACAAAAGCCAGGTGCACTATTAGCCCATCTACTATCAATAGACAAAACCCCAACCCGCGTCGAATGCATCAAAGACGCACAAGGGCAACTGGTATACTCGGAGGAGGACATCGCCAACGCATTTCGTAACTTCTACCAAAACCTGTACAGCTCCAAAGGCAACTCTGATCCTGGAGCTATACAGGAGTTCCTCGACGACACCGAGCTATATTGGGTGGAAGCAGACCTTTGTGAACCATTGAACGCACCTATAACAGTGGAAGAAATTCTGGCAGCTATAAAATCCCTTCCTAACACCAAAGCGCCTGGGGCCGATGGGCTCATTGGGGAGTTTTACAAGGCCCATGCGACCATCCTGGCCCCCCTTCTGCTCCGTGTCTATGAGGAATCAATAGAGCGTGGAAGCCTTCCCTCCACACTACGCAAAGTCAACGTGATGGTGCTGCACAAAGCCGGCAAGCCCACAGACGATTGTGCATCATATAGGCCAATCTCCTTGATCAACTTGGACAATAAAATTCTGGCCAAAATTCTTGCTTCTCGGCTACTTCCTCTAATGCCAGCACTTGTAATCGGAATCAAGCCGGATTCATCCCAGGGCGCAGCACCACCTTCGGCATCAGAAGGCTGTTTGGCATCATTGAGGCCCTCAATCCAACTCAACGGGCAATAGCAGTACTACTCGAAGCCGAGAAAGCGTTTGATTCTGTCGAATGGCCTTTCATGCTGGCAACACTCAGACAAATGGGTTTAGGCAATTTCTTTATCAAGTTAGTATCCCTGTTATATAAAGACCCGCGCTCATACGTCACGTTGCGAAACACTAGGTCCTCAAGCATATCATTGGAGCGCGGAACAAGGCAAGGCTGCCCACTTTCAGCCCTGATTATTGCCCTTATTATGGAACCCTTGGCTTTGAGACTACGAGCCAACCAATTGTACCGGGGTCTTAAACTAGGTCCCCATAGACTGATTGTTTCTCTTTACGCTGACGACATCATGTTATTCGTCAGCGACTCCCAAGACAACCTCAACCCTGTAATGCGCAAAGTGGTAAAATCTGGACAAATGTCAGGCCTTAAAACCAATTATTCCAAATCTGTAGTGTTCCCCTTGACCACTAATACAACTGAGTTCATAGATGATCATGGTTTTAAATGGGAAAACTCAAAGGTTCGCTATCTGGGTATCTACATGTCACGTAACCATCGCGAGATAAACAAAGATAATTATGTGTCCACACTAAATTCCCTGCAGGAATGAATCCATAGGTGGAAATCGTTGCCGTTAACGTTATGGGGCAGAACCTCCTTGACGAAGATGGTCATCCTTCCTAAGCTTCTGTATGTATTCACAAATATCCCATTACTCCTCCCCAAAGCCTTTCTCCAAAAAGTCAAGATTCTAGTCCTAGAGTTGCTCTGGGCAGGTAAACCTGCACGGGTTGCGTACAGGACACTAACTCTACCAACGTCGAAGTGTGGCCTCGCACTTCCGGACTTTGAAAAATATTATTGGGCAGCCCAGGCTCAATTCCTGAGCCACTGGTTCATGACCCATTTCGTTCGCCCACATGTGCAGGTGGAGCGAGCCCTGGCCTCCCCTGATTTGCTAAGTGGCGTCATTATAAGTCAGGTCCCGGTTCCATACAACATGTTAAACACAGTCCTATCCACATACGCAATTTGGAAAAAGATGGCTGTCAAATATGGAGTGAACATAAGATTTTCCCCTCTACTGCCAATCAAATTTATCCCTGGCATCCCCATCACAAATGAAAAAGTATTCTTAATATGGGCTGATAAGGTCAGAATCCAATCCTTCAGGGACCTTTTCCCAGAGGGTACCTTTCTAACTCCACAAATGGCCAAAGACAGGGACGGAAACACCTCCCTAGATGTATTCTTCTACTTTAGACTGCGCCATACCCTACATAGGATGTTTCCCTCATTCCCCAAGCAATCTCCTACATGGGATTTATTGCACAACACAATTCAGGCACAAGGGGAGGGGAGGCTGGTCTTGCTGCTATACAAGTCCCTTGTGGTCGACACCGGGAAACCCAGCCCCAAAACACAGCAGAAATGGGAACTGCCATTCAAGAAACAATAACCGCAGAAGACTGGTCCTACATCCTCCGTCAAACTCAAAAGGTTGCATTAAATACACGCTATAAACTAATTCACTTCAACTTGGTACATCAAACGTACTACACCCCGGTTAAGAAACACTAACATCACCCAGAAGCGTCGGCCCATTGCGAAAGGTGCGCAGCGGCAAATGCAGACTTTCTCCACCTAGCTTGGGTCTGCCCAGGAATACAACGCTTCTGGACCTCCGTTTTACAAATAACTGCCGACATCATAGGCGAAGAGGTGACCCCACTGCCACAGGGGGCCCTTCTTGGTCTCACCAAATACCTTCAACCCGCATCACGTAAGCTGGCAGCCCTTCTTCTGGTGTTGGCTCGAAGGAGAATCGCCATGACTTGGGGCCGAGGCCCACTCCCAAAGACATCACATACTGTCAGGACGTGGAGAACGAATTTATAAGAACCCTACCATTGCATGCGCGCCCCCCGACATCTGGGGACCATATATAGCATATCTGCTCAACAGCGCTGAATCCTCGGATTCCGAGACCCCTGGAACTTGAAATAGGGCTCTGTGACTGAGATCCGTAATATAACTCTGAACTCGAACTAGTTGACAAGGATGAAGGAATGTATTGGAATTTATTTTGGTGGACTTTGGAGAAGGGGGCTGCTTTGCAAGGGAGTTCGAAGTTGGGTATTGCTTTTTCCTTTTAAATTTTTTTTATTGTTCTGAATGTGCACCCATTTGGTGCAATTGTACACCGAAGGTATGCAAAATTAAAAAAATTAAGTTTAAAAAATAAAACAAAAGCACCCCTTTTGCCAATTCTTTATCATGTTTATTTTTTTAGATTCTGGAACGACCATCACTTCATCACAGTCCATAGCACAATAATTCAGAAACTTTCTCAAAGTGTTCTTGTTCGCCCAAGTATTTTTGTTATTATTGTTTTTTTTTCCTTAATTTAGCTAACTTTTTCCCTTGTCTTTTAGACATTTTTGTCTCAGGAGTTTCCTTTTCTGTCACTTTCCGTGGTGCATTCACCGCCGAGTCTGATTTCTCTGCCTCAATCAAATCATTGTCAATTTTTTCCTGATCTGGCTCGATTTTGTCTTCCTGTGTTGATGTTATGACAATAATCTCTTCAGGAGTCGTAACCGAGCCAGAACAAGGGCCATTATGTGCATCCACATTCTTCTGCTTAGTCAGGCTAAACTTTTCAATCATTATGTTACTCATTGATTCCGCAAATCTAGTTGGTAATAACAATATTTCAGATGCCAAACCCTTAATAGCATCTGTTCGCTTGCGTGATTCAGCCAGCAAAAGCCTATTAAATAGACTCATCATTACCGAGAAATCAGTAGGTATCAAATCTAGGTGGTTACTTACAGGGTCCCCAACATCAATCTTGTCCTGCACTGGTAAAATATTAGGACGGTCCATCATGTCATCATAGTTGAAGACACTTGGGACATTGTTTTCCTTTCCCTCACTTTGGAAGAAGACTTCCTTATAAGCACCCAAGTTTAGTGGTTTAAGTGGCATATCATTGTTCATGTCTTCTTCCCCGAACAGCAATTGGGAAGGATCCATAACTTCATCCCCCTGCTTCTCCATATTAGAGCAGTCTTGCGCACACTGTACGAGCGGCGCCTCCTCATCACCCATCTCCGGCAGCGGCATCGCCGCAGCGCACGCAAGACTAGCCCTTCTAGTACTAACTGCCGCAAAGAAGTCAGCCCCCACTTCCTTGCGCAGTATCGGGAGTTTGTTCCTTCTCATATTAGCGATGTTGGTAAGGCAATCAAACACACAAACACTTGCGCGGGTAAGCTAAACTCACCAATATTCAGGTGGAGTTCACCCCCACCGCCACCAGCCGAACAGCCCAACAGCCACACTTCTATGCACTTCGGATGTGCGCGCAAGATGCGCGTGCACCAGTGCTTTTGAGGAAGTGGGTGTGGGTAGAGGGTGGGCAGGAGGCGGAACAAATGGGCGGTACTGCAAGAAGAAACAGGAAGTAAGTATCGTGTTGTAGCAAACACTTTCTTATGAGCAACAAGGCCCACGGGAAACCCGCGGTCTTGTACAAATGAGTAAAGATGGTAATCACCCAAATAGAGAATCCAAAAAGGTAGTTCAAAAAGGCAGTCTTGTTTTAGGCGCGTTTCACGCGTCAGGCAGCCAGACGAACTTCCTCTTGCCGACGACAGTCCAAGAGATGGCCGGGAAAACAGGAGTAACAGAGCTCCCAGCCCAACAGCCACACTTCTATGCACTTCGGATGCGCGCGCGAGATGCGCTCACCAGTGCTTTTGAGGAAGTGGGTGTGGGTAGAGGGCGGGCAGGAGGCGGAACAAATGGGCGGAACCAAATAGAGAATCCAAAAAGGCAGTCCATAAAGGCAGTCTTGTTTTAGGCGCGTTTCGCGCATTAGGCAGACATACGAACTTCCTCTTGCCGACGACAGTCCAAGAGATGGCCGGGAAAACAGGAGTAACAGAGCTCCCAGCCCAACAGCCACACTTCTATGCACTTCAGATGTATACATTGCTTGTGATTGTTGGTATCTTTACCTTGTTGCTTTAGTGAAAACTGCATCTATTTCAAGATTTTTACACACATTCAGTATTTCATTCATCCATTTCTGAGTGTCATTTTTAGCATTGCCAGGGTTTGAAATCCGTTTTTCTCTCGTTTGGGGAGGGAAGGTCAGATTTAAATTCTGTTTCTTGTCTGTCATTCCTGATTAACTGCTGATTCTGTTTATCCATTCAGAATTGATTACTTGTGGGTTGAGGGAACCTTGCAGGGCAAAATTCTAACTCAAGTGCTATCTTACCTAAAATCAAAAAGGGCTCCTATTCACTGTTGTTTTGTAGATGTGCCAATAGAAGGTTGAATTAAGTACATTGCCTACATTCCTGTTGTTATTATCATTGCATTGGTGATTGCTGCCCCATTTATTAAAACGTGTATGATCTCTTTTGAATTTTTAAATGAATAAATAAATATTATCTTTGCCCACCAGCCAGGTTCCTGGTCCATCTTTACCCGGAGTATTTGAAAAGGGGGTGTGATATGAGTGGTGTATCTCTCAAATATTGAATCTATATATAAATAAGTAAGCATTTCAGTCGTGCGCTTCATACTAGGCTGAAACCAGGGTGTGTCGCCTGATTGAAATCCTTAACAAATTTGGGGGCTTGTGCCGGGATTTAGAGTTTGGTTACCACCCGTGATATTCTAGGACAGCAGACTAACCTGCAGGGTAGTGATATTTTGCGGGATTGGGAATACTGTTTTACACTGTACAAGCGCCTCCCAAAACAAATACTCAGGGACCAGGCCTGTCTGTAAAAGTAAAATGAAATCAACCCTGAAATAATTAATAAAGAAAGTACATTTCTAAAATGGCTGTTCCAGTAGACATCAGTATGGCTAGGGAGCACCTCCTGCACAAGCATTTTGTCAGGGGTGAATGGCCAGAACAGGATGAAAATGTCTGGCTGCAGGAAATCACACAACAGGTCACCGTTGTGTACCTGCATAGATGGCAGGACAATGGCCCATTACACCAAGCTTTGAGTGAATTATACATGGCCCCAGAAATTAAAGAGGAGCAAATCAAAATTGCCAGAATTGCGGCCTACCTATATCTCCACATGGGAGTGATACAGGAAAAGCATGTTGAAAGCACAGTTCTGGCACAGAATCAAATTGAATTATTAGATAAAATCCAGACTGATCTAGATTCAGCAGAACAAAAATTACGGAAGAGGCAAGAATTGGAGGTAGAATCTAGAGATTATGTCACAAAATTAAAAGAGGATTTGGCTCTCCAACAGCATGAAAATGCAGATCAAGAGACCGAATTACAGGCATTGAAAGAGGAGTATAAGGAAAGGGTTGACTCTCTGCAAGAGAGTTAACAGAAGTTGGCGCAACAATTACATTTTAATAGAGCCTGCACAGAACAGGTAGTTACCCTACAAAATCAGATAGAAACATTGGAAGAGGAAAATAATAAATTAATCATGAGAGACCTCCACTCTCAAGAGGAATTTGATCAGGAGCGCCAGAAATTCAACACTATCAAAAAACAAAGAGATGATCTGGCGGAGCAGAAGGGGCTCCCTAAATCAAGAGAAAGATGCCCTAGGCCAGGAAATAAGTGAGTTAAAAACCGTGTTACAAGAAGGTAAGTTGGCCCTCCAGGAGCTAAATGAACTAAGAACAGAGCATGGGAAGCTACTGGAGCACGCCAGATGGGTAGAAGGTGCTCTGAAAGAGAACAACCAAGCCGGAGATACACAAAACTAGGAGATGAATCTCCTGCAACAGAAAAAGTTTCAGTATTCCCAAAACATGCAGGAAGTGCAGAGAGACAATGAGGCACTCTGTAAAAAAAGTGATGGGCTCCACCAGCAAGTGGCAGTGCAAGAGCGGATCATTGAGGCCAGTAAAGCCTTGATAGATGGACAAAAGGCTCAGATCTTTGCTAATTACCAAGAAGCAGGGTCTGAAAAAGAAAAGCTAGCAAGGTTGGAGAAAGAGGGTGCTAGACTTAATCCTAACTGGAGGGATCCTGAACAGGTAGAGGGGGACATGGAAAACCCTGATCATAGCATAAGGACCTCTGTACTCAGGGACTCAAACCCATTCAATACCATGAACACTGCCAACTTCATGTCTACTG
Organism: Ambystoma mexicanum; assembly: GCF_040938575.1. NCBI lineage: Eukaryota > Metazoa > Chordata > Amphibia > Caudata > Ambystomatidae > Ambystoma > Ambystoma mexicanum. The sequence goes on from NC_090921.1 coordinate 1,441,272,354, forward strand.
GCTCACATGAGCCAGGAACCATGGAACTGGCAGAATTCAATAGGTTTGGTAAGATGGGACTGACAGAGCAGCGCCCCCCAGAAATTGATGGACGGGCATCCCTGTACAGGTACCCAAATATTAGGGCTGATATCTCTGAAAAGGAAGACTTCTCTGAGGTGAGGGTCAGGGAATACGATCCACAAAGGGACCAGTTGGTTGAATTTGACGAGAAACTAAATGAAATAAGGCCCAAAAAGAGCATCTTGAAGACCTCTACCCATTTAGGGCAGTGGGGGGGGGGTACTCCACCAACCCTGGGTGCAGGGAAGAATCAGAAGAATCTTCTGAGCACCACAGGAGTAGAGAAACTGGGCCCCAACATTCTGCAAGCCTTTCTCAAGCTCACAGAATCCGGGAGTGCCTAGAGGATCAAGAAGGGACCTCCAGTAGCAGCGCCTCTGAGCCTGAGGGTGAGTGGACTCAGGTGACTAAAACAAAGAAGGCAAACAAACTTAAGAGAGCTACGAACAAAGATCCCATTAGGCAGATTAAGGCCATTAGGAGTTTCATAACTCCATATCATAAAAATGCAAAGTATTCGGTTTGACAACACTTAGAACTATATGAGCAAATGATGGACACTTTTCATATGAAGGACAGGCAGAATTGCATAGAATATGTAAAATGGACCTTCTCCCCTGAATATTCCAGCTTCTTTGCGGGACTGGAGGACCAGAACCACTCCAGATGGTCCACCTACAGGCCCGCCATCTTTAAACATTTGTCTGCTCACAGAAACCTCCAAGAGGCACGCAAGGCGGCCTACAATCTGCAGTGCGGGGAACATCAGGCCCCCCTAGAATTTGTGCAGGGGCTCAAACGCGCCTTTGCACAGACCACCAGGAGGGTACGCACAGATAGTCGGGAGTTCATCACCACCTGCTTTCATGACCTCCCAGAATATATAATGACCCAGCTCATGAGGGACTTTCATGAGAAAAGATCGCTGGACTGGGTCATAGAGCAGGCGACCCACATTTATGAGGTCCAAAAACCTGCAGACAACAAAAAACCAAACAAAAATCCAAACCAGCCAACACCCCTGCTGCTGCTAAGGTGGCAGAAGTGAAGGTTGCCCCCATTTTAGATCTGGAGATGGGGGGACTAAAAATATACCTGTACCAAATAAACCCAATCAAAGACCCAGAAGGCCCTCGGGCCGATCCCAGACAGGTGGTAGTCAGGGAGTAAGGGAGGTAATCCCACAAATGGGACTCCCAAACCTCCTGATTACATCGGTCCTCGATACAAGGGTAACAGACCCATCCTGGGGTATTTATGGACACCCGCAGCCCAAGGGTGGGGTCCAACCAGGTAGGTACCACCTCAGGAAAGTTCCCTCCTAACTTTCCCCAGGAGGGCAGTAATCTACCAAATGTGGGTTGAGTTTCTTTCCCCAGTACCCACAAAACCCCAACTTGCAGGACAACCCTCCTTTCTTTACCCCCTTTCAGGAGCCCAGACCCCCCAATCCAGGAGAGGGGAGGCCAAGGGTGGAGGGTTACCAAAATTCTCAATACCCAGGGTACTATGGGAGAAGGGATAATTACTCTTCCCGTGATTCACCTAGGGTTGACCAAAGACCCCCGTACCAGCCGGAACGGGTGTCACAATTGTACACCAGGTCCAGAACCTATCCCAGGATCTGGGTTGCATGTTGAGGGCTCAACAGAACCCTCAGATGAACATGGCGGCTCAGAACCCCACCAACCAAGGGTCTGGTACTCCAGAACAATGACAGGGAGAGCACCCTGACAACTCACCAGTTCCAGAGGAGGAGGAACTGGGGAAGGGAGGTGTAAAGCCCTAGAGGAAGCTTCCTTCCTCACCCGTGGAAAGCCCCTGTACACCCAGGACCAGAACAAAAATCTCCTTCCCCTGGATGTCTGCAACCCAGGGAACAGAGGGTGGGTAGGAGAAATAAAGAACCCAAAAAGACCCATTTTGTGGAGGAAGTTAGGGTCCTCCCTTTTGAAGGAGAGGAATCCTCAGAGGATTCTGGGAATAAGATCTTCTCCTTCAAGGACGGGGGAATGCCTCCCAAAGAAAAATGGGTCCCAAGAGATCCAAATGAAGACTGGGTGAATGTGGGGACTGAGTCAGTATTGCCAATCATTGAACCACAGAATGAGCATCAAGGAAACCACACTGTCCAAACCAAATCTGGTGACTGCCTCCAAAAGGGGGGAGTGGCCCAGAATCAGAAAAAGGGGAGCCCAAAACTCCCCACATATCCCAATGTTAAATTTTTCTTTCAGATCCCCAAACTCCAACACGGAATCACGACCAAACTACACCTGTGTCGGAGTCAAAAATAAGGAAATTGACCACAAAACCTGCCCAGAATGCCCATTACCTTTGCCCATTGGAGAAGAAGGAGGGTAGATTTTATGCCCCAGTCCAAGTACAAGGGCAATGTACATTTTCGGCACTGGTGGACACTGGATCCCAAGCCACTCTTCTGTCAAAGAGGGCCTTTGATCAGCTGAATTCAGGAAGGGGGAGAGATAGCAGATCCCTCTCACCACTCTTCCTGGACAACTTCAGAACTTCGATGGGAATGAAATTCCTGTCAAGGGGACTGCGTATTTGGAAATATAAATTGGGTGACACAAGGTGAAACACCCGGTCATAGTAGTGACTCCAGAGGGCACACCCTGTCTTCTGGGGAATGACATCCTGCAAAGGTTGTCCCCCCTAATAGACTGTGCGAACAGGGTCCTCTGGACCCAGACTAACAGGCCAATAAAATGAAAACATAGTGTCAACCATGTTGGTTTAAATGGCACATGGCACATGGCTGAACAAAAACCTGATCATATTGAGTTTCATTTCCAAAATAACCAAATACCTGACATGACAGTAATTGTTGTAGGACAACAAACTGGTGATGGGAACTCCTCTCCCTTCCTGCAAATCAACCTTCCTTCCAGTCTCAAGTGGCATTCCACACTGGAAGGAAATACTTTGAAATTTTATACCAATTTACAATCTGAAAATCCCAATTCAATAGTCAAGAGTGATGAGAAACCAGCTCAAGGTTTAGCTGACATTCAGAAAGTGAGAGAACAGTTATTCATCCCTATTCAGTTAAATGAGGGGAAGGAATGTGTTCTCGCCCGAGTGTGTGTGAACAACGGTAAGAGCTTCATCAGCGAAGCCATGTTCCGACAGCTCCCAAAAGATCCAGCCATTCCTACATTTAAATCGGTCGATAAGTGGGAAATGGGCCTGAAAACTCCCAATTCTGAATATCTCCTGCATAGCAGGTGTATGCACAAAATCTCTATAGGCAACAAAAGCATAGTACATAATTGTTGGGTCGTGTGAGATGTCCCTGCTGCATTCTATTTAGGCAGTGACATTCTCAATCGGTTTGCCATTAATTTGGACCTGATCAATTACAAAGCCTGGTCCCGGTTAGGGGGCAATCCCATGGACTTTGATGATTCAGAGGAAGCATTTTGGTTAGCCCAATTGCTGCCGTACGCAGTTGAAGTTCAAATTGGAGAGGATGTCACCATCCCAGGACAGACCCAACTATTCCCACTTGAATTAAAAATTAAAAGCGGACAGAAAATGCAAAATCCTGACGCATATGTTCACCTCAATGCCCACCTCCAACAGCAGGGGTTGGGGTTAAACCCAACACCATTAGTCAATGTAGAACACAACACCATTCCAATATTGATGGAGAACAGCGACCTTAGGAGCATCACTCTGGGCGCAGGCACCATTATTGGAATGGCGATTGATGACCGACTTTAATCTATGGATCTAGGTAATGAACTGATAGGAGCAATCCCCAATGACTGTTTTGACAGTTATAGTGACAATGATTTACCACCAGACAGGATCTACACCCAGCAAGGGGGGAATTTCCTGGTGTACTCTTCCTGCCCTTACAGGGAGAGAGAGGTGACTTGTGACATCAGGCAGGATGAGGTGATGTTCTAGGTCCCCAATGACAGCTTCGCCTACCTGTAACCCTCCGTCCAGGTCAATACTCTCACCAAGGACCTCTCCGCCCAGCTGAAGGAGGCCGCAGAGAAAGCAAAACCGGAAGTGTTCCCAGGCTTCAGGCAAATGGTTGAAGAGCGAGTCAACCTAGCTGATGCCTGTGAGACTCCGGAGCAAAAAAATAAAGTTGAAACAAGTTTTCTTAGATTTTCAAGTTCTCTTTGCGGTGGACTCGTATAACTGTGGCCGCACCGAAATCCATACAACAAAAAATTCCCACTGACCCTATAATGACTACAGTTTTTGTGAAGCAATACTGCTTGCCTCTCACATCCATGGAGTCCCTCATGGAAATAATCAAAAATCTTGAGTCTGTGGGATAATTTGTCCAGTCCACAGCACCTTTAATAATCTGGTGCTGGGGATTTTAAAACCGAACGGCCATTGGAGACTGATGACCTTAGGGATCTAAACAAATGGGTCCACATGTCCCGATGGCCTCTCCGCTACATTGACCAGGGGCTGGCCCAGATCCAGGGGTCAAAGCTATACACTGCCATTGACCTGACCAATGGGTACTGGACCGTAACGGTCAGTAGGGAGGACCAATACAAGCTGGCCTTTACCTTTGGGGGCAGCAATACACTTGGACCTGGACTTCCTTCAGATACATCAACTCCAGCAACAAATTCAACATCTTCCTACATAAGGCCATGCCCGACATTGATGAAAGGGGTAACCTGACCTATGTGGATGATGTCTTGATAAAAAGCTCAACTGTGGGGGAGCACATAGCAGAACTCCATTCTGTTCTGACACATTTGAGGGTTACTAGAGCAAAACTGTCCTTTCAAAAGGCACAGTGGTGCAGGACCCATGTCAAATTCCTGGGGCATGAGATAACTCCTGAGGGTCTCTGTCCCCAGAAAAAGAAAGTGGAAGCACTCCTAAAACTGAAAGCACAACTCTGTGTGAGCTAACAAGCCTCCTTGGACTGACTAATTACAGTAGGAAGTTCATTGAGGACTACGCAGAGATCACAAGACCCCTGATCAATCTGTTGAAGGGGGGGTCAAGTGGGAGTGGGGTCCATAAGAATCCGAGGCAGTAAACCAACTCAAAAGAAGCCTCTCACAAGCACCTTGACTAGCTTACCCTGTCAAAAACAAGGAGTTCTTCTTGGAGACAGGGTTCCCAAATACATGCTTGACAGCAGTATTATATCAAAAGCAGGACAAGGTCAATAAAGTCATCTCCTATGCAAGCAAGACTTTATCCGCGGTGGAGGAAAAATTCAACGATTGTGAAAAGGCACTCCTGGCAATGGTGTGGGCATTAAAAAATTACCACCTGTTCATCGATGGGGAACACATCATAGTGCAGACTCCAAAACAGCCTTTGCAATACCTCAAAAGTGACAGACTCCGGCCCGGAAATGTGAGTAATTACAGAATTACTTCCTGGATTCTGTCAATGCAAGGCTTTCCTGTGGAGGTCAGATATAGCCAAAACAAGAAGAGTCCCCTTGTGCAAGGTCTGGCTGACTTGCATGATTGTGCCAGAGAAAACGGTCTTGAGGACGAAAGTCTTAAAATCCAGGACAAAATGGAGGCGTTCCTGAATTCGCAGCACAAAGTCTGTGAAGAAGAGGGAATGCCTTCAGTTTATGTGGATGGGTGCTCCTACCATGTTGACAACAACGGGGAAAAGGAAATGGTGACAGGTGTTGGGAATGCTTGGGTGAATGATGTCCTGCAACCCTCTGCTGGGTACAAAATCAGTCACCATAGTAGTCAGGTGGCAGAGTTGATGGCAGTTCATCAGGCCATCCTCACTGCTGTCCAACACCAACTTCACAAACTGGTCATAATCATGGATTCAGACTATGTCCGGAACGGTTTTGCGGAGTACGGGGTTAATTGGAAAACCAGAGGCATGCTTTGTGCTAATAATAAACTGCTTAAACATGGCAAACTAATACAAAATATTGATGATCTGGTCACCACTACTGGGATGACCATCTATTGGAAGAAGATCAAGGGTCATTCCAGAATAGAGGGGCCAGACCAAACTGGAAACAACCTAGCTGATCAGCTGGCCAAAACCAGAGCCATCCAGGGGGTGCTCCTCGAGATTGAGTCCCTGTTGGGGGAAACCAGGTCACTGATATCACTAGGTCCAAGACAAATGTTCACAATGAACTCTCAACTGCCCAAAGGATAAGGAGACGGCAGATGCTGATTTAATCACGGCACAAAAAGGGGATCCGATTATTGGTAAATTTTATCAACACATTGAGGACCATGAGAACTTTCCCCTGGCGGATACCGATTACATTGGGAAAGAGGACCTCAGGGTATTGATGAAATGTCCAAAAATGTTCCGAATCAAAGATGGTTTGTTGGTCAGGAGATCCATATCTGGCTGTGACCAGTGGGTGGTCCCTACCTCATTCCAAAGCCTGATGCTAAATCATGCTCATGATGTGGCCACAGCCGGTCATCGGGGTTTCACACTACTTTAGAAATCTTGCGAGACATTGCACACTGGCAACACATGGGGCAGGACTTCGACCAATAATTGAAGGGGTGTCTGGTGTGTGCACAATTTCAGCCAACTTCACTCACACACCAAGCTCGCCTCAGAAGAAGGGGATGACACTGCCTTGGTCAGATTTACAAGTAGATTTCATCGGGCCCGTGATTCGCTCCTCTAAGGGGAACAAGTACATGTTAACCGTAATATGCTTGTTTACCAAATGGGTGGAATGTCTCCCGGCCCCAAATTGTATGGCAGAAACAGCAGCTGCCTTGATGATCAATCACATCTTTTCGCATTTTGGCCTACCCCAAAGGATTGAGTCAGACCGAGGTAGTCACTTCACCAGCGAAGTGATGACAAATATGTGGGAGATACTTGGGGTAAAAAGGAAACTTCACATTGCATACCGTTGTCCTCTAGTGGTGGAGTTCAGAGGTACAATAAAACCATTGTGAGCATTAAAAAAAAATTTTGTGGCAGATTCTGGGCCAAGTTGAGACATCTGATTACCGCTTGTCCTGATGTCCATTAGATCTACACCTTCTTCTGCAACTAATATGTCTCCATTTGAACTGATGACTGGAGGAAGGATGGTGCTACCTCAGCATCTGCTCTATATAACACAGGAGCAGGCACTGATTAACGCCTCCACAACTCATATGTTGAGAACCTAAGAAAACACCTTCCACATGCTTTTGCCTACGCTCAGCAAAATCTAGAAAGATCTGCAGAGGGGATGAAGATTCAGTATGATCTAAAAACCACCAAAAAGGAATACCGCGTAGGAGACAGTGTCTACTTGTACAATTTCAAAAGAAACCAGACCAAAGAGTGCAAATGTTTGCCTAGCTGGCAAGGACCTTTTGAAATTGTAGACAAAATCTCACGTGTCGCCTACAGACTCTGCATCCCCAAAGGCAAATTGACAGAAAAGAAATGGCTCCATATTAATTAAATAAAGAGCTGTCACCGTAGGTACATTTTCCAACAAAATGAGGAGCACAGAGAGAATCAAACAGAGGAGACATCGGAAATATGAGAGTGAGGGAAAGAAGAACCAGAAGAGAGCCTGTAGGATTTAAAGACATGATTATGTAACAGGGAGTAATTGCTTCATTATCAATCGTTATTATTAAATGCCTGTGTATCCCACTGCTGTCAACCCAATTGGTGGGCAGTTAGTGGGAAATTGTCGTAACCGGATTGTGTTCTCTTTTATAGATTCACACTGGTTGCGCCTATCTAACAACCAAGGAGGACCTCCCCGGCAACCTGGACGGGAGAAACCAAAGGAGATCCGGAAGTGTTGATCCACACCATGAAAGGAAGATCTCAGGGAAAGCAGGGGGTGTTATTCCGCGTTCTGACCAGAGTCAACAAGAGGAGCAGGACGCACCATTCTCTGATGGAAGAGGGAGTCATACCTGCTGGATCCTCCTGTGGCCCATGGAGAAATCCCACTTGCCTGACTCCCCCTCAACTTGGAAGCCCAGGAGAAGTTGAGGGGGGATGTGTGGGATATATTGACCCACTCAATGGCATTGCACCGCATCAACAAGCTGCATTACACAAGAAACAGCAACCTGGCAGCGTTGGCTACTGTGCACACCAGGACCTCAAAACTGCGTTTGGGCAGCAACAAAAGATGGCTGCACCATCCTGCCTAGTACACTTCAGGCAAGATGGAACAAGGGGACATACTGAAAAAGTATGCCAGTGTGTTCTGAGACATATACATGGAATCAAGTGAATAGGCAGCATTGCATTGCTGCAAAGGCCAGAAATTCCCCTTCAAAATGATTTTTGTTCACCCTTTCAAAATGCTGTGTTATGCTATTTCCATCTGTGCATTCTGAAACCACTGTGATGGAGACGGCCCTGCCAGGCCCAGGATAAGTGAAAGTGCCTCAGAAAAACCAGGCATAATTCCTGGATTACAGGTCCTGTCAAAGTAGATTTGAAAGAAATCAACAAGCAACTTTCTTTTCACTCGCACAGGAACACACATTTATTTCTTGCCACAATTTATCCAGGCACATCAGTTCAAAGAGACTTTTAACTCTTTGAGCCTGGTCAAGGATAAATGTATGTATACTTTGGATAAAACTCCTGCTGCAGGGAAATGACTATAGCTGCAAAGACAGTGTGGGTAATCTGAGGAGCTGCAAACCGAATTAAAGAAAGAAATGCTAGCAGTTTTTAACACATGTGGAAAAATGGGCTGTGTTGACTGAAGAGAAAAAAATGGCCTGTTTAAAACTCAATTGTTAATGAAAGCCTGATTATTTAATAATATAAAGGGATCATATTAGTGGTGATCATACACACATAGGCTATCTTCTTTCACAGGTTTGTTTAGGTCAAGACCCAAAGTAAGAAATTAAACAATTTAAAACACATGGGATGGATTTGCAAACTCTCAGAAAAACCAGTCATTCCAGTTGCCAGCCATGGAACTTCCCAAAGGAAGGGAGATACACCATAAATCCAGGACACGTAGGTACGAAGTGCCAGCTTGAAAAACTTTGTATGGGACAGGACAATGAAAGTTCACACGCTTGTCAGACATTTGTCTGTGCTCCAGGCTGAGACAATAGCAGTCCTGGGACACTCACCTGTCAAGTGTGAAGGGGTAATAAAACCTTCAATTAAGACTGGAAACCCCCTTACCTGGAAGGAAATGACAGCTGCTTGCAGTTGGAGGAAGAAAAAAACCCAGGATCTAATAACAAAGGGACTGCCTTTTGGTTGCACAGACTATGTCATAAAGAAACTTTAAATACTTTTATTTCTGTAGCAAGAATTAGCAACAATATTTTTAAAAAAGCGCAGTTTTAAATCTAATTTTGTGGGCTATCTTTTATAAACTTGGTAGAACTCATTGCTGCACGGGGAACTGAAGTTACGAAATATGACAGATTACAAGGAAAGTAATAATGTGGCAAACATAACATTTTGTACATACATCCCAGGTCACAATTCGCATTTGTGTATTAAATTGTGGAATTTTAGGCCAAATCTTTAATATGTAAAATTACCAAAATGTATCAGAAAGGTGAAACAAGGTCACAGAGACCTGAGGACTGGACTGATCTGGGCTGCACATAATATGCAACATGTGTGTTTAATTTGCCAAGTGATTGCAAGTGAAGAAATGTATGTTTTTGGCAAAATTGGATTTTAAGTAAAGTAAATGTGGGAGTGTTTGGACATTGTAAACCTCACCTCATAAATCTGACATCATTCTCTTAGAAATCCAACCATCTGAGAATGAGGTGGAGACTAGATCCCCTGCCCAGTCCAAGTAGTTTAGGAGCTGGCATAGTTAACCCTGCCCAGCCTCTACCTTGATGATGTCATTCTGCATTATAAATAAGGGTCCCTGACAAGACCCTGGACAGACACTGATTCCTGATTTCCAACGCTGGTGTCCTGTTCCTGTCTGTTCTTGTCTTCATCTTGCATTTATCCATCTGGACTCCAGACCCCAACCACAAGGCCAAGCATTGCTGATCCTGCTTCATCTAGGCCTCAATTCTAAAATAATCCCAATAACCAAGGGGAAAATTGTGGTACTTTTGGCCTCCTAAACCAGCTTGGCTTGCCGCCACTCACTGCATGCTGCTGCCATCCTGTTACCCTGATGAACTATAGTATCCAGTAACCAGAATTGCCAGTCCAGAAAAACTATCCTTTGGTATCCAGTCCCTGCCTAGCTGATCCTGTCCCACTGATTTTGCCCAGCTGTCCTTTGTTAGACCTGACCCGTGTGGTGACCAGACCGCTGACTGTCCAAAATCCCCCAAAAAATAAAAAGTGGACTGTGAGTATTAATAGAAACCATAGAAATCCTATACTTATCCTGATAACTTATAATATTGTCACAATCATTCTTGCCACCCTGCATTGATTCATAGTGCTAGTGCCAGCTCTTTTTATTCATTCTGTCTTGTGTCAATCCTAAACTATCAATCCTATTTTGAGTGATCGGACTGGTTCCGCCAGGGTGGGCACTGGGGAACTAGGGTTGATTTTGCAGGTCAACCCTGGAGCTTACTGTGTCCCGCTTTGGTGTTCTAGCCTGAATGTTCTAGTATAGAGTAAAACTGTTCTTGTCAAAACTGATTTCCTTTGCTTTTTGACCGTTTTTTTTTTTTTACTCAAAACACACCTCACTCCATCTTCTATAACCCACTCAATTTACCAGCTAGAGACTTACCATATTTCACCCGTTTTTATTAAAACTAATTTTGGTAAATTCAGGTGGGAATTGCAAAAGTTCACTAAATATTTAACGTGTCATTTGCTGAAACATGTTTTAAAACCTGCAACTCATTTCGGAACTGTATGCTCTTGGTTATGCATTGCTTGTGATTGTTGGTACCTTTACCTTGTTGCTTTAGTGAAAACTGCATTTATTTCAAGATTTTTACACACATTCAATTTTTCATTCATCCATTTCCGAGTGTCATTTTTAGCATTGCCAGGGTTTGAAATCTGTTTTTCTCTCATTTGGGAAGGGAAGGTCGGATTTAAATTCTGTTTCTTATCTGTCATTCCTGATTACCTGCTGATTCTGTTTATCCATTCAGAATTGATTATCTGTGGGTTGAGGGAACCTTGCAGGGGGAAATTCTAACTCAGGTGATATATTACCTGAAAACAAATGTGTTCCTATTCACTGGTGTTTTCTAGATGTGTCAATAGAAGGTTGAATTAAGTGCATTGCCTACATTCCTATTGTTATTATCATCACATTGGTGATTACTACCTCATTTATTAAAACGTGTGTGATCTCTTTTAAATTCTTAAATAAATAAATAAATAAATATTACTTCTACCCACCGGCCTGGTTCCTGGTCCATCGTGACCCGGGGTATTTGAAAAGGGGGTGTGATGTTAGTGGTGTATCTCTCAAATATTGAATCTATATATAAATAAGTAAGCATTTCAGTTGTGCGCTGCATCCTAGGCTGAGACCAGGGTGTGTCACCTGATTGAAATCCTTAACACCTCTTTTATCGGCATCCCTCCATCCAGTTCACTCTTGCCAACTTTACAATGCAGGTTTTGCTTCCCCTTTATGGGATTCCCTCAGTCGGGTTCTCTTGTGGTAATTTTACGATGTGGGATTCGCTTCCCTTAGTTTCTCAATCATCTGTTGGTCAAAGGCTTTTGACTGTACAGAGGATTTTACTATACCCCTGTGAGACCACTTTGACCCCATTCTTGCCTTTCTCCAAAGGACTTCTGGTTACGGTAATTCAACAACAGGGTAATCACCCAGAGTTTCTCAAGTGAACACCTACATGGTGCTTGACTCTGCTACGCTGGCTTTCCCCTTGTGTATCAATAGTTCTTTGTAAGTTCTTTAATGAGCCACTTGCTACTTTTGTTCAACACATTTCGGTTTCTTATCGGCTCTGCCCTCGACTGACCAGCTGTGATGTACTGCTTGTCTTTTCTTGTCTGTGGAGTCAAGGCCGGTACCAATGGGCCAAGCGTCTCTCCCCAGCTTGATTGTCAGCGGAGGAGGCGCCTATGTACCGTTGACATGTACTGCAACAAACGCTGGCTATTGTTCGCAGTCTTACGATTCCTTCTCTGGTGGTTTCAAGGGCCTCTGTCAAAAAGGGCAAGGTTATCCTCTCGATTCACACTGTCTTTCTCCTCCTCTTGAATTGCTGTGCTGAGCTTGCTCTCACGTTGTGCCGTCTGCCTTGCTCCTATTGTGCTCTCATGCTCTACCTTCTATCCCTGTGGGGAAGAAGAAGGGCCGTCAGGTGTGTGTTATTCTGGTTAATTGCCTGATTTTGCCTGACCCTGGCATTGGGACATGTCAGGTGAATGGGTTTGGTGTTTGTCCTTCATCTGTCGTGATGTGTGGAAGTTTTTGTGTCAGAAAAGGGTGGGATAGAGTGTTAGAGTATCCTACTGAGCAGGATGGAGAAAAGGTGAATCGGAAGAGCATGAATGGTAGCGTTTGTGAAAGAAACGAGATTGACCGAAGTTCTTATCATTACCTGAACAGGAGGAATTGTGGGTTGTCAAAACGGACTGAGAGTCGTGAAAGTAATGTCCATGAGTATTCGGGTAGGGCACAGGAAAACATGTATTTTGGGACAGATACATTTAGGGTGCAACCGGGTTTGGGATGTTAGGGGATTGGCTTTGTATGGAGGGGTGTTGGATCAAGAGGAGAAAGATTTAATGGGAGGAAGGGAGGCAGATGTATTATAACCTACAAAGGTCTTTGGGGTCTGGTCCTCCTCTCCTTCCTCCTCGGTATGATACTGCATCTCACCTGGAGGGTTTCCCTGAGCACAACCCTGATCTTCCCCATCCAGGTGATTCTCTCTCTCACTTTCCTAAGGTTGAGGTTTGAGAGCATCAGCCCTTTCCAGGCCACCTGAATAAGGGATTTTCGAGACTGGCCTGGCAGAATGCCCTCAGGTTTCTCATACTGCCTCTCCCGCAAAAAACACCATGCTCCCAAATAGTTTTCAATTACACTTCTAGAGCTACACCGAAAACACTGCTATCTAATGGCCTTGAAAAGTATTGTTCACTTTTGCAGAGCCTAGAGCTTTCAGTTTATATATGCTTTTATTTATTTATTTATTAATTGGACATTTGTAAGGTGCTTATATATCAAGAAATTATGTTTCAATGCGCCCACAGGGCAAAGGGAGGGAACAAGGGAAAATAGCAAGGAATATGATAACAATGGGAAGGACTAAGGGAAAACAGCAAGACAATGGAATGTGATAACGGTGGTGAGCAAAATAAAAAATACAACAGCGATCCCACTAGGCCTTGAGAACATTTGGATTGTGCAAATGCAGAGAGAGAGAAAGGACAGGGAAAAGGGGTAAGTGCTAGTGGTTCCCACAGAGGGGTAAAGTGGTAGGGAGCCAATTTCAAAACCAACAGGTAAGTGCCAGCGAGCCATGTCAAATCTGCTTCTTGGACGGGGAAGAAAAACACATGAAAATAACTATCTGCATTTGTATTTGTAAAAAGCTACAAACACCTCACTTGTACTAATGATCACCTAAAGAATGCTTGAAATATTCACACCAGCAAAGTTATAGAAGCATCGGTTCAGTGTGCTCTCGGTCTCAGGACAGCTGTCTCCTGCTCAGCGCACACTTTCCGCTGCAAAAGGACAAATCCAGCAAAACACTTGCCAGATCCTCAGTCAGCAAAGACAAGCCAGGTCCTCCGAGAGATAGCTTCCTCTCTTCTCTCTGCCCTTCCCTTTTTAAGGACTCTCACCTCAACCTGCTCCTTACTGTAAATTTCCCTGTGGAATATCTAAGAATTGCTTGCCTCAGACTGTGATGTCACATGTCACTCAGACACCCCCTCTGAATAGCCAAACCTCCTGGAAGCTTCCAGAGAACACATGTTTTGCCTGCCACCATGCCACAGAGATTCAGGGCAGCAAACAGATGCCAAAAGTTACATTTATCTATGCTGGCTTCCTGCAGCAGAACATGAACAATGGTGCTACTTTGAGTAACGTGACTTTTAACATTCCTCACTTCACATCTTCCTGTAGAAGCAGCTTTTGAATGTTTATTTTCCAGGCAACATCATAGGGCCTGTGCTTGCAATCTCAGGCAATGGGCCAGTGTCTACCCCTAGTCTGCACCAATGTTTTGCACCAATGAGCTATGGACTGAGCTGTGGACTGAGCTGTAAATACAAGCAGGGTATTAGAAATTAGTAGATTATGGGTTACGGGTTAATCATTGTTAGTCTTATGCTTAATTGTAACTTAGTCCATGCTACACCATGGTGTAGTGCACTATGCTATGGTATGGCTACCATTGAAACCTAGGTTCAAATGTTCCTTTTTGCTTTGTAAAAAGAGCTGACTCACACCAGATTCACATCAGTGTCACACACCAGAGTCTCACACCTCTTGTTGTCAGAGTCTGAGTTTTTGATGAAATTCTGTCCTGGCTAAAATTTGGATGGTAATCAGAAATTGGGTTGCCCAATCTTCAGTGGTAGTACAGGCAATAGTATAATCATCAACTAACGGGGTCTACCACTGGAATACAGAACATCAGCACAGATTCTGAGTCTAATCTGTGATGAACAAGAATGGGTTGCTTAATTTAGTTATCTCATCATTGCTGGTCTGCTTGAGCCACACTCGTAGCAACCATATCTATATACAATATACTTTATGAGAAATAATCAATTCGAAGCAATTAGTGATGATTGTTGGGCTACTTCTCTCGGCCCATTGCTGTTCCCACTAAGTCTTGAAGTCAAAGTGGGTAACATTGTTTTTATTGGAGGACAAACAAATGTAAAATGAACAGTATGAACACATGCATGGGATGAAAAAAAGAAAATTGGTGTGTTTGAATTGTGACTGGAGTAAACTCCATCGATAAGCGGATACTAACTTATACACTTGAAACAGAGAAATGAGTACACAATGTATAATACAGATAGCCCAAATTAATGTCAGTCTCTAAAAAGGGCAACAACCAATCAAAAAGAAAAGAAAACAACACACAAATATCTGCAGAGGAATTCCAGTGGGTATTGAGTTATTTCAAGTCAAAAATAGGAATTCCAGACAGTGAGTAGTGAGATGTCTGAGGTGAAAAATGAGACTGAGGAATAGAGGAAGGGAGGAAAGTAATAAAGAAAAGGGATATTTAATCAGTGATTGGGCAAGTCAATATGAATTCTGATTCTAGTGTATTGTTTTGGCTAGAAATATTGATTCGTGGAGCCTCTTTTACCATACAGAATTCATAACATTAAAAACAAACATAGCAAAAAATCAAAGAGGGTGATTAATAACATACACATATATTGTTAATGAAGGATGAGGTAAAAACCACAAGGCAATACACTCAAAAGTTGAAGGGGCCAATTGTACACACTTAAACCTTTTGCTAAAAAGAATGGCAACATCTCCACCAACTTTCCCAACTCTATCATGATGAAAAATTGAAAAACCATTTAGGAAAATTCCATGTAAAATATGGTTTATATGATTAAGAAATCAAGTTTCAGTAATAAAAGCAAAATTAACCTGGCAATATAAAATTACATCAACAATAGCAGAAATATGTATTATAGTGGGTTAGGCGTTAACCAACAGATTCTTAACCAGAGCATAACGTGTACATAATTGTCTACCATTTATAGGTGAAATTGGAACATTCACAAGTTCATTAATATCCATGCATCTGTAGGCCTTCATGTGCATAATCCTAGATAGAGAAAGGCACACTGTGAATACCTCCATCCGATCAACAGTACTAAACAGGCGCATAGCATGTAGATATAAAACCCTTTACTTAATGCCAAATGTCTGAGTGCACAACACCTTAAGGGTAAACATTTATACAAGGAACATGAGCACATGACCCTTCTAGCCCCAATCAGGGGTCTGAAGATCATCTCCCTTCATGTCTGACTCAAGATGTCACCAGATGGGTGGAGAGAAGCAACAGAAAGGGGTGGTGTCCCCAGTAGACAGCACCGCCAGCAGAGGCCAGTTTTTCTGAAAATCACCAGCCACATCGTACAACTGACAGAGGCAGAGAAACAGTTAAGTCCAAAAAAGTTTACCTCATCAGTTGAAAGAGCTATTATTTATTTATTTGTTTATTTATTTATTTGGTCATTTAGCTAATCAAATAATTTTTGACCACAAAGACATTTAAAAATGTACAAAACATACAATTCATCTGAAATGTGATAAAAGAAGAAAGTCATAATCATACAATCCATTAGATATTAAAGCAACCATTGAACAAACCGAATCAACCTCAAAGTAGATAAAATGCATAAAGATAAAGGGCCTCATCACAAGTCTGGCCATAATCCAGCGATATTACCGCCAATCGGGTGAATTAGTGTCGCATCACAACCAGACGTAACCGCAAACCGACTCCAGCAGTAACGCTATTAGCTCCTGGCGGAAACTGCACTGAAATAAGGGTTACTGCAGACAAACCAACGCTAATAGCACTACCGCCGGTGAACCCAGCATTATTAGTGCTGGAGGAAATTACGTCACCGCTGGAAAGAGAAGCATTGCGGCAGCCATTTTGAAAAGCACAATCCATTAAATAACCCAACTTCCTGCAGCCATCCAGTCCAGGAAACAAGCAAGAATGACTCAGGAGAGGATAAGAGGCAAGGTGGCAGAACATCACCTTCACAAACCTAAATTCGGTGAAGGGGTGCTGGTGGTCATCACAGATGAGGTAATTGCCCACTGTGCTGAACTTTATGGCAGTCGGCAGCGGAAGAACACTGGGTAGCGCAGGACATCCATATGGAATGCCACCTGCCAGAAGGTGTCAGCAGTGGCAAGTGTAGCCCATGATGGTGAGGACTTCCGCAAGCGGTAGAACGACCTGAGGGTCTGCACGGACTGCTGTCTCAACACTACCGGGAGTCCCTTGCGACTGGAGGAGGCACTGTGGAGCCTCTGGTCCTCACCGCCTGGGAGTAAAAATGCAGTCCGGTGCTGGACATCAAAGGGATAGAAGAAGTCGGCAGTGCAGAGGTGGGTGCCAGTAGGCAGAAGGTGAGTCAACCCCCCAACACAAATGGCCTCAGCAGTAGAATGCATTCATCCAAAGACGCAGACATCCATGGTTAGTGAGAGTTTATGGGACACTGCGTGCGCTGATATTTCGATTTAGAACATTGCCTATGGCGATATATACCCTGGGATCCTACCTATGTGACTAATCCCACAATCCACATAAAGCTAACTACAGAAATGTCAGTTTGGACTACACCAAGGAATTCACCCTGACTTGCTTTAAAGAAAATGGCAAAGAAGGATATACACATACCTATTGGGTACACATTGAGTGAAGAATTCACCCGAAGCAGGGATTTATACAAAATTCAAGATCACCGCCCGCTGAACATACAGTGGAAATTTAAAGGCTCACAAATCTTATCAAGATGCAACACAGACTGGACTGTTGCATCCCGTCCTGAGGAAGGTTGGCTAGAACTGTTGGGGCCAAGCATTGTCAGCCCACATTATACTGCAACCAAAACACGTGTAGACGACAAGAAAGAAACACCCTGCAATAACACAGAGGGTTACATCTACAAGACACAAGAGTGTTGCATTTGATATTACAAACTAATGTTTGTTTGGGAACAATCTTTACCCAAATATTGAATTTGTATTAGTATGAAGATAATTTGTATGAGTGAAGTATGAATATGAATGATGGGAAAGGTGTTCTAAAGGTTGAGCCTATTTTTAGTGTGTTAAGGAGGTATAAATAAATACATATTGTTTTTGTTACGTGAAATAAATACCATATCATACCAAGTTTTGGGAAAAAACCCACAAATGATTCCTGTTATCTTTAAACCTATTGGTCCACGCATTGCTTTTGTTCAGCTTAAGACAGCAGGCTAACCTTCCAGGTAGTGATACTTTGTGTGATTGGAAAGCTGTGTTACACTGTAAAAAGCACCTTCAAAAAACATAGACCCTAAGTATAAGGCCTGTGTGTAAAATTAAAGAAAAATCAACCCTGAACTAGACAAAAAGCAACAGAATACAGGTTACCATTATATAAATAAATAAAGAAAGAAACAACACTTTCCATAATGACCACAGTAGAGATCAACATGGCTAGGCAGCACCTTCTGCACAAATTATTTGTTAGAGGGGAATGGGCACAACAAGATGAGGAGGTCTGGCTAGAAGAGATGATGCAATAGATTACCGCAATGCACATGGATGTGTGGCAAGACAGTGGACTATTACAACAAGCCTTGAGACAGTTGCACATAACTCCAAAGATTAAAGAGGAGCAGATACAAATTGCCAGGATTACAGCCTACATATATCTCCATATGGGAGTTATGGTGCAAAACATGAAGAAAACAGAACCCTTGCGCAAAACCAGTGTGCGCTCTTAACGCAAATCCAGACTGAACTAAAACTAATAGAAGAAAAATTGCAAAAGAGCCAAGATTCTGAGGTCCAAGTTGAGAACTACATCAGACACCTAAAGGAGGACTTAGCCCTACAACAGCAAAATAATTCAGACCAAGAGGACCAATTAAATGCATTAAGAGTGGAATGTCAAGAAAAGGTTGATTCTTTGGAAGAGAGTCAACTGAAATTAAAACAATAAATGAGATACAATAATGTCAGCGCAGAGCAAATAGTCACTTTACAGAATCAGATAAAGAAATTGGAAGAAAAAAGTAATAAATTAACTATTCAAGAACTCCACTTTCGATCAGAATTTGATGAGGAGCTCTAGAAATTAGGCGCCATAACGAAACAAAGGGATGATCTGGCAGGACAAAGGGGCACTCTGTATCAGGAGAAAGAGGCCCTATGCTGGGAAATGTACAAATTAAAAACCAACCTGGAAAGAAGGGAGTCAGACCTTCAGGGACTGAATTGCATAAAAGAAGAATGTGAAAAATGTATTGGACATAGGAGACAAATGGAATTCCAGTTAGAGTAGGCTATAGAGGCTCAAAATATGTAGAACAAGAAGGCTCACCTCCTGCAACAGAAATTGTCTCAGTGTTTCCAGTCCATACAGGTAGCACAAAGAGATAATGAGGCCCTCTGTGAGAAGAACAATGGACTCCACAAGCAGGTGGCAGCTCAAGAGCAGGTGTGCCAGGCTAAATCCAAACTGGAGGGACCCTGAACTAGTAGAGAGGGACAGGGAAACCCGTGATCACAGTGTGATGCCCTCTGTACTAAGGGCTTCAAACCCACTTACCAATTTGTATGCCCAAGGCACTGCTGACTTCATGTCCCCCGGTTCACAAGAACTGGGTGTCATGGGGCTGTCATACTTAAATAGGCCTAGCATGTTTCAGTAGACAGGTTAGCACCCCTCTGAAATGGATGGACAGGCAAAAAATACAAAAAATATTGTGGCTGATATCTGTGACCAGGAAGCCTCCTATGAGGAGAAAGTTAGGGAATTAGATCTGCAGAAGCACTATCTCCAAAGTGACCATTTGGTTTGATTTGCAGAAAAACAGCATGAAATGATGCCCCAAAAGAGCATTCTGAAGACCTCCACCCAATCAGGGCAGTGGGTGGGGGGATCCTGCAGCAACCATGGAAGCAGGGAGGAGTCAGAAGACTAATCTCCTGTGCACCACAAGGGAGAAGAATCTAGGCCCCACCATTCTGTGAGCCCCTCACAAGTTCACAGAATCAGGAAGTGCTTAGAAGATCATGAGGGGATGTCAAACAGTAGCAGCTCTGAGTCTGTTGGTGAGTGGACTGGACTCAGGTGATGCGGCAAAAGAAGGCAAATAAACAGAAGAGTTCTGGTGAAAGACCCCATCAGGCAGATCAAGGCCATTCAGAATTTCATAACACTGCACCACAAAAACGCAAATTATTCTGTCTGTGAGCATCTGGTACTCTATGAACAAATGATGGACACTTTTCACATCAAAGATAGCCAAAACTGCATAGATTGTGCCAAATGGAGTTATCTCCGGAGTACTCCACCTTCTTTGCTGGACTGGAAGACCAAAACCATTCAAATTTGTCCACCTACAAGGCGGCCATCTTGAAGCATGCTTCCACCCACAGAAACCCCCAGTAGACTCACAAAGCAGCCTACAATTTGCAATGCAGAGAAGATTTGGCCCCTAGAGAATTTGTGCAGGAGCTAAAACATGCCATTGCACAAACTACCAAGCGGGTGCTCACTAATTTCGGAGAATTCATAAGCACTTATTTTCATGCGATCCCAAAATAAATAACGACCCAGCTGGTGAGGGATTTTCATGACAAAAGATCCCTGGACTGGGTAAAAGAGCAGGATACCTGGATCTATGAGGCCCAAAAACCTGCAGAAACTAAAAACCAAATAAAAAAACCCAAACCAACCAACACCCCTGCTGCTGCCAAGGTGATGGAGGTGAAGGTTGCTCCCATTTTAGACCTAGAAATGGGGGGCCTAAAAACAAACTGTCCCAAAATCAGCCAAATCAGAGGCAAAGAAGGCCATCTGATCAGTCAGCAACATGTGGCAGTCAGGGAGGTAACCCCACCAATGGGACCCCTAACTCTCCTAATTACATCAGTCCCAGATATAAGGGCAACCAACCTATCTTGGGGTATGTATGGACTTCCCCAGACCAAGGGGGGGAATCCAACCAGGTAAGTACTTCCCCAGGAAACCTCCCTCCTAACTTCCCTCAGGAGGGCAGTAATCCCCCAAATCCTGGGTTAAGTTTCTTTCCCCAGTATCTACCAAACCCCAACCTGCAGAATAACCCTCCTTTCTTTCCCTGGTTTGAGGAGTCCAGACCACCCAATCCAGGAGAGGGGCGGCCAAGCGTGGAGGGTTACCAAAATCCCCAATACCCAGGGTACTCCTGGAGAAGGGATAGTTACCCTTTCCGTGAACCACCTAGGTATGAACAAAGACCCACGTACCAGCTGGAACGGGTGTCCCAACTGGAGCGCCAGGTCCAGAACCTCACGTAGGATCTCAGTCGCATGTTGGGGGCTTAGCAGAAGCCTCAGATGAACATGGCGGCTCAGAACGCCTCAAACCAAGGGTCTGGCACCCCAGAACAATGACGGGAAGAGACCCCGATGAATCACCGGTTCCAGAGGAGGAGGCACAAGAGGAAGTGGGGTGTAAAGCCCTAGAAGAAGCTTACCCACCCATGAAAAGCCCCTGGACACACTGGAACCGGAACTAAAGTCTCCTGCCCCCGGAAATCTGCAACACAGTGAACAGAGGGTGGGTTGGAGAAATAAGGAAATTTAAAAGGCTCATTTTGTGGAGGAAGTTAGTGTCCTCCAGTTTGAAGGGGAAGAATCCTTAGAGGATTCTAGGAAGAGAATCTTCTCCTTTAGGGACGGGGGAATTCCTCCCAAAGAAAAATGGGTCGCAAGAGATCTGAATGAAGACTGGGTGGGTGTGGGGACTGATTCAGAGTCACCCATCCCTGAACCCCAGAATTGTTATCCTGAGAAAACAAATATTAATAGAGGGATCCTTCCCACAAACTAGTTCTAGTGACTGCCACCAGGTAAGAGGGAGCAGCACAGAGCTAAGGGAAAAAGGGCATTAAACAATCCGATCTATTTCAGGATGCGACTCCGGCACAGAAATCTTTCCACAACTCCACTGTGTCAGAGTCCAAAATAAAGAAATTGACCACCCAACTTGCCCAAAATGCCCATTACCTTTGCCCGCTTGAGGAGAAGGGGGGAAGATTCTATGCCCCTGTTCAAGCGCAAGGGCAATGCGCATTTTCAGCACTGGTGGACACTTGATCCCAAGCCACTGTTCTTTCAAAAAGGGCCTTTGAGCAGCTAAATTCAGGAAGGGGGGAGAGACACCAGATCCCTCTCACCCCTCTTCCTGGACAACTCCAGAACTTTGACGGGAATGAAATTCCTGTCGAGGGGACTGCGGATCTGGAAATAAAAATTGGGCAACATAAAGTGAAACACCCGGTCATAGTCGTGACTCCAGAGGGAACCCCTTGTCTATTAGGGAATGGCATCATTCGCAGGTTGTCTCCCCTAATAGACTGGGTGAACAAGGTCCTCTGGACTCAGACTAACCGGCCAATAAAATTAAAACAAAGTGTCAACTATGTTAGTTTAAATGGAACATGACACATGATTGAACAAAAATCGGATCATATTGAGTTTCCTTTCCAAAATAATCAAACACCTGCCGTTACAGTGATTGCTGTAGGACAACAAACTGGTGATGGGACTTCCTCTCCATTCCTGAACATCAACCTTCCTTACAGTTTTAAGTAGCATTCCACACTGGGAGGGAATTTTTTGAAATATTTTACCAATTCACAATTTGAAAATCACAATTCTATAGTCAAAAGTGATGAAAAACCAGCTCAATGTTTAGCTGACATTCATAAAATTAGAGAAATGTTGTTCCTCCCTATTCAGTTAAACGAGAGGAAGGAGTCTGTTCTCGCCCGAGTGTGCCTGAACAATGGAAAGAGCTTCATCAGCGAAGCCATGTTCAGAAAACTCCCAAAAGATCCAACCATTCCCACATTTAAATTGATTGATAAGTGGGAGTATGCTCAAAATGTCTATAACTGATGAATGCATAGAGCATAATTATTGGGTCTTGCGAGAAGTCCCTGCTGCATTCTATTTAGGCGGTGACATTCTCAATCAGTTTGCAATTAATTTGGACCTGATAAATTACAAGGCCTGGTCCTGACTAGTGGGCAATCCCATGGGCTTTGATGATTCTGTAAAAGCATTTTGGTCAGCCCAATTGCTGCCATATGTGGTTGAAGTTCAAAGAGGAGAGGAGGTCACCATCCCAGGACGGACGCGACAATTCCCACTGGACTTAAAAATTAAAAGAGGACAGAAACTGCAACATTCTAATGCCTATGTACATCTAAATGCCCATCTCCAACAGCAGGGGTTGGGGTTGAACCCAACACCATTAGTCCATGTAGAACACAGCAACATTCCAATATTGATGGATAACAGCGACCCTAGGAGTATCACTCTGGGTGCAGGCACCATTATTGGAATGGCGGTTGATGACTGACATTTTTCCATGGATCTAGGAAATGAACTAATAGGACCAATTTAGTTGAGAGGTACAATAAAACAACATCAGATCTACACCATCTTCTTCGATCAAAATGTCTCCGTTTGTGCTAATGACTGGACAAAGGATGGTGCTACCTCAGCATCTGCTCTATAGAACACAAGAGCAGACACTGATAAATGCCTGCACAACTCATGAATATGTTGAGAATCTAAGAAAACACCTTCAGCATGCTTTTGCGTATTCTCAGCGGAATCTGGAAAAATCAGCAGAGGGGATGAAGACACAATATGACTTAAAAACAACCAAAAAGGAATACCAAGTAGGAGACAGGGTCTACTTGTACAATTTCAAAGGAACCAGACTAAGGACAGAACATTTCTCCCCCCCTGGAGCGGTCCTTTTGAAATTGTACATCAAATTTCACCTGTCACCTACAGAATCGGCATCCCCAAAGGAGAGCTGTCAGATTAGAAATGAGCCCACATTAATCAGCTAAATAGTTGTCATCCCAGGCACACGTTGCAGCTGATTGAGGAGCCCAAGGAAGATCAAATAGAGGAGACCCCTGTAGAATAAGAAGCCAGAGAAAGAAAAAGCATAAGGGGATAGATAGGTACATAGGTATATCCATCTAACAGGGAGTACATTTCTTCTCTAACAGCTAAAGACCAAGTAAGAATACAAGGTCACACAACCGCTCTCAAAAAGGGCCCAGATCCGGCCATTCAGTCAAGACATTCAAAAATATAGTTCTTATCAAGGTATCACAGGAGTACTTCAAGGTTGGTAAATAATAAAGATGAGGTTGTAAGTTGATTTTCATATAGTATTTTATCGGAAGAATAAAGCTATCACTAATATTTCCTTGGTGAGGGAGCATTTGCCGCAACCCATATATATTTCAGACTAAAGCCAAGGCATTTCGGAACATTTTTCCTTCATCAGGACAAGTCTATGTAATTCAACATTGAAAAAATAATAATATGCCGATTATAATTCACACAATACAAACAGTGAATTAAATAATGAAAACATACCGATCAGTAGCAAGTCCACACATGTTCATAAAATAGAGAAAAACAAAAATGTAACATAGTAAGTGGATTAATGGTAACCAAATACAAAATGAGAATCAGAACAAGAACTGGTTTTACCTTGGAAGATTTGTATAGGAGCTGACGAGCGTTAAAGCTGCCCACAGAAGGGTGCAGCGGTGCGGCATGCAGCAGGCAGCCGTAATGTTAACACGTACGTGTTTCAGAGTGAAATCTGTTTGGAAACAAAGGTCGGGTTCCGAATGTCAGCATGTATGACAGGATCTGTGATAAAGGCAGAGTGAAATGGAAATGCTAGCGAAGATCGCGGCGAGAAAGTCGCGTACCTTAACGCATCTGGAGCACAGAAAAGCTCCTGTGTGTAGCCGCCGTGCTTAGATTCCACTGAGCAGTGTTTAGGCGGTTGCCTGGACGGCCGCTCGTGTTATAGTACACGTGACTCACGAGCGCCATTAAGTGGCCGGTGCTCGCGGATCACGCTGCATTACAGGTGTGGGCCTGCAACATTACACAAATTAACCAATTTAGAGGCATGCTAGGGTGAAATGCATCCTAAAAATCAAATTTAGCTAGAACCTAAAACGTGGAGATTTTAATAGAAATAGAAAAAACACTCAAGTATGATGAACATGGCTGATGAAATAAACAGACAAGTATGGATGTATCTAAAATATTGGAAGTAAAGCAGAAAACAAAACAAAATACAAAATGCAAGATACAAGTTTTAGCGGGATGCACTATGTTGAAAATTAGTGCATAGGCAAGGCTGGTACCAATATGCGCAGTTATGAAAAGTAAAGAAAGGTCAACAGACAGAATTCATTAGGCATATCCTCGTCCAAAGTGGTGTTGCCCACAGGAGGCAGCACCTTGGGTCCCAGACCAAGGTCCGGGAGGTTGGACGAGGAGAATACAAAGATCACAAGCAATCCTAGTGATGCATGATGTCTTAAACGTTTTAAACATATTGGTCAGTATTGGTATGAGCACAACAGGAACATCAACAGCCAGCACAATAAGCGTGCAGAAATGGATTCAAATATAACAATGGTAATTTATCTCTTCGTTCAAACCATGGGGGACCAAACTACAGAGTTTATCGATCCAGAATGTTTCTCTACGATTGAGACGTAGGCCCAAGTCCACGTGGGGATTGTTTCTGGTTAGAACCTCTAACACCAGGAATTTGATCTGTGACAAATTGTGGTTATTCGTGGCCCAATGTCGTGCCACAGTAGAGTTTGGATTGGAAGTTCGGATGCAGGATCGGTGTTCGTTCCATCGGATCTTTGCAGCTCTGGTGGATTGGCCCAAGTAATATTTTCCACATGGGCATTTAATGCCGTAAATGATGTTGGTGCCTTCACAAGTACCAAAAGTTTTTAGAAAAATCTTTTTGCCTGTTCGTGGGTGAATGATAACGTTTCCTTTGATTACCGAGTTGCAGTTAATGCAATGGAGGCAGGGGAATGTACCCATGCGCTGTGTGGACATTTTGGTTGGAGGTAATCTTGTCTGGACAAGTTCATCCCTAAGATTCCTGCTCCTCTGGAAGGCAAATACCGGTGGTTCACTAAATAGATCCTGGACTCTTGTGTCGTTCTTAAAAATGTTCCAATGTTTCTTGATTGTGTTCTTGATTTTGTTACTTTGAATTGAAAATTTCGACACATACACCGGTGATTTCCATTCTCTAACCGGTTTCTTTGAAGCAGAGAGTAGGGTGTCCCGATCGAGGCTATTGATTCTATTAGCAGCAAGATCCAGTTCCTCTTGGCGGTAGCCTCTCTGAAGAAATTTCTCTTTCATTACCAGTTGTTGTGCAATGCAGTCTTCAGGGTCACTAACAATCCCTTTTACTCGTAGTAGTTGGCTGAATGGTAGATTCCTGAGAAGGCTGGGTTGATGGAAACTCAGCCTGTGGAGAAGATTATTACGATCGGTTGGTTTCCGGAATAATGTAGTCTTGTAGGTCATATCTTTCACTGTAATTTGCACATCAAGAAATGTGATGATTCTCTGGTAAACTGTATCCGTGGGTCAATGCTATTGATGTATTCATGGAACTCATCGAATCGTTGCTCAGTGCCTGTCCATACACCGAAGATATCGTCGATATAACGGGTCCACATGTGGATGTCCTTCTTCCATTCTTGTTTGGTCAGTATGTGATCCATCTCATATTTAAACATGAAACCGTTGGCGTAAGTTGGTGCCATGGTGGCACCCATAGAGGTGCCTGAGGTTTGTAAATAAAACTTATTGCAGTATTGAAAATAGGAATTTTCAGAGATGAATTGCAACAAAGCCAGGATAAATCCTTTTTGTGCGCGTACATCCGTTGATTGAAGTAACAGCCATTCAACGGCTTCAATGCCGAGGTCGTGTGGAATGGAGTTGTACAAACTTTTGATGTCTATGGTGAACATCAATTGGTTCTCTTGTGGGTTGATTGAATTCAGTTTTTGCAGAAAATGGGTAGTGTCTCTGATGTAGGTCGAGGTTTTCTGTATCAGCGTTTGAAGGAAAAAATTAATGTAGATTCCTAAGGGTTGGTTGAGACTGTCCATCCCTGCGACTATGGGTCTGCCAGGGGGTTTTCTGAGATCTTTGTGGATTTTTGGAAGTGTGTAGAAGTTGGGAACTGGTGGTTGTTTGTTGAGGAGAAACATGCGTGTATGTTCATTAATCCATTCCAGTTCTAATGCTTTATCAAACAAGATAGCCAAGTTGTTTCTGATAGAGACAGTGGGATCATGATCTAATCTGGCGTATGTAGTATCATCCTGAAGTTGCCTATAACATTCGGCATCATAATCCACAGTATTGAGAATCACAAGGGCACCCCCCTTGTCAGCCGGTCGAATTGTGATTCGTATATCGCTGTACAAATCTTTAATCAATCTCATTTCATGCGGTTTAAGGTTTTTGTATGGTGGAGTTCTGTAGTTGATCCATTCAAGATCGCGGGTAACAAGCTTCTGAAAAATCTCTATAGAGGGTACATTGATGGGTGGTACAAATCCGCTTTTAGCCCTAAATTCCTGAAAGTCTGACATTTGGTCTGGTTTGTCAATGATTTCAAGTTCAACAAAAAATACTTTCAATTTCAGCTTTCTTACAAATTTATATAGTTTGATCTTGCTATTGAACAATGTAGTCCCATAGGTCGGTACAAAGCTGAGACCTTTTTGGAGTGTTTCTTCTTCTGGTTTCCTTAGGATCCTGTCCGAGATGTTAATGACTAAATGTTCCTCTGTTGTAGCCGTGTCTGTGGTTTTGGTCTTTGGTTTCCTCCTCCCCCTGCGGGTTCTTTTGGGCGGGCGCCAAAAAAAGCCGAGGTGGGGGGTGTTTGTACTGATGGACTAGTTGTGCGTTCCGGGATGGTAGTTGTTTGTTCTGCAGGAGTGTCCAAGTCCCTTGGTGCTTCAGAGTCTGAGCTAGAGGTGTTATCTGATGGATGTTTATGGAACCTTTTAGGTGCTACTGGTCCATACCTTTCCATCCACGTGTAGACTTCAACATTGATGTAATCATATGTGTCCCGTTTGAATTTCTTCACTTTCTTTTGTTCAAATTCAGTTTTGTACTCTTCAAGTTTAACATTGATATCAGAAAGAATCACATCATATTCTTCTTTGCCCAATGATTCTACCAGTTCTTTTTCAATCTCCTGAATTTCTATGTTTAAAGCCGTGAGATTCTTAGCCAGTTCTTGAATGGGGAGTACGATCAAGTCTAGAGAACATTTATTTAAAATGGCCTCCCATTTGCAAACAAATTCCTTGTTCTCTTTGCAGAGAGTGGGACGCAATTGGATTCGGAGTCCCCTGGGTATACGTTGGTTCTTGAAATAATGACCTAGAGTAATTGCATGGAGTTTCCTGTTGATCTCCTTCCGTACCAATATTTTAATTGTTTAATCTGCTTTGCTGGATCCTTTGGTGTGGTTCCATGTGCGCCTATAGACATTTCGCTGATAAGTTCAAGGATTGCGGTTGCTTCCTCTGTGGAAAACCCTAAGGTTTCAGCGCATTTTGATGAAAGACCTTCTATGTCTTCAAACGACATATTAGTGTGAATATTTCTTTGGAAATGATGCTAATTGTTTAGGAAAACGTGTGCCTCCACTGTATTGTGTCTCGCAATGGGAGAGAAAAGAACAAACAGGGAAGTAAGTGGGCACCACTAGTTTAGACATTTTTATATATCCAGGTAGATGTAGAGGTAAAAAATGTATAATGGTAGATATTTGAATGGAGCTGGCTGTGACAAGTCTGGAGACACCCGGACTTCAAAATACACCAACAGCTAAAGACCAAGTAAGAATAGAAGGTCACACAACCGCTCTCAAAAAGGGCCAGATCCGGGCATTCAGTCAAGACATTCAAAAATATAGTTCTTATCAAGGTATCACAGGAGTACTTCAAGGTTGGTAAATAATAAAGATGAGGTTGTCAGTTGATTTTCATATAGTATTTTATCGGAAGAATAAAGTTATCACTAATATTTCCTTAGTGAGGGAGCATTTGCCGCAACCCATATATATTTCAGACTAAAGCCAATTCATTTCGGAACATTTTTCCTTCATCAGGGCAAGTCTATGTAATTCAACATTGAAAAAATAATAATATGCCGATTATAATACACACAATACAAACAGTGATATAAATAATGAAAACATACCGATCAGTAGCAAGTCCACACATGTTCATAAAATAGAGAAAAACAAAAATGTAACATAGTAAGCGGATTAATGGTTACCAAATACAAAATGAGAATCAGAACAAGAACTGGTTTTACCTTGGAAGATTTGTATAGGAGCTGACAAGCGTTAAAGCTGCCCACAGAAGGGTGCAGCGGTGCGGCATGCAGCAGGCAGCCGTGATGTTAACACGTACGTGTTTCAGAGTGAAATCTGTTTGGAAACAAAGGTCGGGTTCCGAATGTCAGCATGTATGACAGGATCTGTGATAAAGGCAGAGTGAAATGGAAATGCTAGCGAAAATCGTGGCGAGAAAGTCGCGTACCTTAACGCATCTGGAGCACAGAAAAGCTCATGCGTGTAGCCGCCGTGCCTAGATTCCACTGAGCAGTGTTTAGGCAGTTGCCTGGACGGCCGCTCGTGTTATAGTACACGTGACTCACGAGCGCCATTAAGTGGCCGGTGCTCGCGGATCACGCTGCATTACAGGTATGGGCCTGCAACATTACACAAATTAACCAATTTAGAGGCTAGGGTGAAATGCATCCTAAAAATCAAATTTAGCTAGAACCTAAAATGTGGAGATTTTCATAGAAATAGAAAAAACACTCAAGTATGATGAACATGGGTGATGAAATAAACAGACAAGTGTGGATGTATCTAAAATATTGGAAGTAAAGCAGAAAACAAAACAAAATACAAAATGCAAGATACAAGTTTTAGCGGGATGCACTATGTTGAAAATGAGTGCATAGACAAGGCTGGTACAAATATACGCAGTTATGAAAAGTAAAGAAAGGTCAACAGACAGAATTCATTAGGCATATCCTTGTCCAAAGTGGTGTTGCCCACAGGAGGCAGTACCTTGGGACCCAGACCAAGGTCCGGGAGGTTGGACGAGGAGAATACAAAGATCACAAGCAATCCTAGTGATGCATGATGTCTTAAACGTTTTAAACATATTGGCCAGTATTGGTATGAGCACAACAGGAACATCAACAGCCAGCACAATAAGCGTGCAGAAATGCAAGTTCATCCCTAAGATTCCTGCTCCTCTGGAAGGCAAATACTGGTGGTTCACTAAATAGATCCTGTGGAGAAGATTATTACGATCGGTTGGTTTCCGGAATAATGTAGTCTTGTAGGTCATACAAGAAAGGATCACAAAACATGGTGCAAATGTTGATAGTTATCGTTGCCTTATTAAGGAATTATTGCTGATATGGTGCAAGTACTTTAATGAATGTAATTGTTACGACCATAGCCCCTGGCCTTCGGAACTCGGGGTCAACGGCCCTCGCCACAGTGTTCCTGCAAGGCCCTAATGGCCCAATCCTGTCCTGGAGCCAGTCCTGGTGCCTTTGGCGCCAGGCTCATATGGCAGGTGGATTTTCCATTGGGGAATGGACCAACATGGCTGCCCCCACAAGGTTTGGCATTGAACTGCACCATGCAGTCTAGCATCTAGGGTGCGGTCCGCCCTGGTGGCACCTGGGATACCTGCTGGCTATTTAAGCCATGCTCGAGCTGAGGCACGTGCTTCGTGTTGTTCTGCACTTGCAGCATGACGTTCACTGAGACCTGCTCGCAGCATCCTTGGCCTGCATCTACAAAGGAAGAAGAAGGAGAACACCATTATTCCTCCTTACCTGTTCAGCAACCAGCTCCTCAACCGCTCCAGAGTCTTCTCAAGAGCTCGTCCTCAGCCGCATGCAACATCTTAGGGAGGAGAAAAAAGAAGAGGACAATTAGTAAGTGTTCGTCTTCAAACGACATATTAGTGTGAATATTTCTTTGGAAATGATGCTAATTGTTTAGGAAAACGTGTGCCTCCACTGTATTGTGTCTCGCAATGGGAGGGAAAAGAACAAACAGGGAAGTAAGTGGGCACCACTAGTTTAGAAATTTTTATATATCCAGGTAGATGTAGAGGTAAAAAATGTATAATGGTAGATATTTGAATGGAGCTGGCTGTGACAAGTCTGGAGACACCCGGACTTCAAAATACACCAACAGCTAAAGACCAAGTAAGAATAGAAGGTCACACAACCGCTCTCAAAAAGGGCCAGATCCGGGCATTCAGTCAAGACATTCAAAAATATAGTTCTTATCAAGGTATCACAGGAGTACTTCAAGGTTGGTAAATAATAAAGATGAGGTTGTCAGTTGATTTCCATATAGTATTTTATCGGAAGAATAAAGTTATCACTAATATTTCCTTAGTGAGGGAGCATTTGCCGCAACCCATATATATTTCAGACTAAAGCCAATTCATTTCGGTACATTTTCCCTTCATCAGGGCAAGTCTATGTAATTCAACATTGAAAAAATAATAATATGCCGATTATAATACACACAATACAAACAGTGATATAAATAATGAAAACATACCGATCAGTAGCAAGTCCACACATGTTCATAAAATAGAGAAAAACAAAAATGTAACATAGTAAGTGGATTAATGGTTACCAAATACAAAATGAGAATCAGAACAAGAACTGGTTTTACCTTGGAAGATTTGTATAGGAGCTGACAAGCGTTAAAGCTGCCCACAGAAGGGTGCAGCGGTGCGGCATGCAGCAGGCAGCCGTGATGTTAACACATACGTGTTTCAGAGTGATATCTGTTTGGAAACAAAGGTCGGGTTCCGAATGTCAGCATGTATGACAGGATCTGTGATAAAGGCAGAGTGAAATGGAAATGCCAGCGAAAATCGCGGCGAGAAAGTCGCGTACCTTAACGCATCTGGAGCACAGAAAAGCTCCTGCGTGTAGCCGCCGTGCTTAGATTCCACTGAGCAGTGTTTAGGCAGTTGCCTGGACGGCCGCTCGTGTTATAGTACACGTGACTCACGAGCGCCATTAAGTGGCCGGTGCTCGCGGATCACGCTGCATTACAGGTATGGGCCTGCAACATTACACAAATTAACCAATTTAGAGGCATGCTAGGGTGAAATGCATCCTAAAAATCAAATTTAGCTAGAACCTAAAATGTAGAGATTTTCATAGAAATAGAAAAAACACTCAAGTATGATGAACATGGGTGATGAAATAAACAGACAAGTGTGGATGTATCTAAAATATTGGAAGTAAAGCAGAAAACAAAACAAAATACAAAATGCAAGATACAAGTTTTAGCGGGATGCACTATGTTGAAAATTAGTGCATAGACAAGGCTGGTACAAATATACGCAGTTATGAAAAGTAAAGAAAGGTCAACAGACAGAATTCATTAGGCATATCCTTGTCCAAAGTGGTGTTGCCCACAGGAGGCAGCACCTTGGGACCCAGACCAAGGTCCGGGAGGTTGGACGAGGAGAATACAAAGATCACAAGCAATCCTAGTGATGCATGATGTCTTAAACGTTTTAAACATATTGGCCAGTATTGGTATGAGCACAACAGGAACATCAACAGCCAGCACAATAAGTGTGCAGAAATGGATTCAAATATAACAATGGTAATTTATCTCTTCGTTCAAACCATGGGAGACCAAACTACAGAGTTTATCGATCCAGAATGTTTCTCTACAATTGAGACGTAGGCCCAAGTCGTCATGGGGATTGTTTCTGGTTAGAACCTCTAACACCAGGAATTTGATCTGTGACAAATTGTGGTTATTCGTGGCCCAATGTCGTGCCACAGCAGAGTTTGGATTGGAAGTTCGGATGCAAGATCGTTGTTCGTTCCATCGGATCTTTGCAGCTCTGGTGGATTGGCCCACGTAATATTTTCCACATGGGCATTTAATGCCGTAAATGATGTTGGTGCTGTCACAGGTACCAAAAGTTTTTAGAAAAATCTTTTTGCCTGTTCGTGGTGAAAGATAACGTTTGCTTTTATTACCGAGTTGCAGTTAATGCAATGGAGGCAGGGGAATGTATCCATGCGCTGTGTGGTCATTTTGGTTGGAGGTAATCTTGTCTGGACAAGTTCATCCCTAAGATTCCTGCTCCTCTGGAAGGCAAATACTGGTGGTTCACTAAATAGTACTTTAATGAATGTAATTGTTACGACCATAGCCCCTGGCCTTCGGAACTCGGGGTCAACGGCCCTCGCCACAGTGTTCCTGCAAGGCCCTAATGGCCCAATCCTGTCCTGGAGCCAGTCCTGGTGCCTTTGGCGCCAGGCTCATATGGCAGGTGGATTTTCCATTGGGGAATGGACCAACATGGCTGCCCCCACAAGGTTTGGCATTGAACTGCACCATGCAGTCTAGCATCTAGGGTGCGGTCCGCCCTGGTGGCACCTGGGATACCTGCTGGCTATTTAAGCCATGCTCGAGCTGAGGCACGTGCTTCGTGTTGTTCTGCACTTGCAGCATGACGTTCACTGAGACCTGCTCGCAGCATCCTTGGCCTGCATCTACAAAGGAAGAAGAAGGAGAACACCATTATTCCTCCTTACCTGTTCAGCAACCAGCTCCTCAACCGCTCCAGAGTCTTCTCAAGAGCTCGTCCTCAGCCGCATGCAACATCTTAGGGAGGAGAAAAAAGAAGAGGACAATTAGTAAGTGTTCGTCTTCAAACGACATATTAGTGTGAATATTTCTTTGGAAATGATGCTAATTGTTTAGGAAAACGTGTGCCTCCACTGTATTGTGTCTCGCAATGGGAGGGAAAAGAACAAACAGGGAAGTAAGTGGGCACCACTAGTTTAGAAATGTTTATATATCCAGGTAGATGTAGAGGTAAAAAATGTATAATGGTAGATATTTGAATGGAGCTGGCTGTGACAAGTCTGGAGACACCCGGACTTCAAAATACACCAACAGCTAAAGACCAAGTAAGAATAGAAGGTCACACAACCGCTCTCAAAAAGGGCCAGATCCGGGCATTCAGTCAAGACATTCAAAAATATAGTTCTTATCAAGGTATCACAGGAGTACTTCAAGGTTGGTAAATAATAAAGATGAGGTTGTCAGTTGATTTCCATATAGTATTTTATCGGAAGAATAAAGTTATCACTAATATTTCCTTAGTGAGGGAGCATTTGCCGCAACCCATATATATTTCAGACTAAAGCCAATTCATTTCGGTACATTTTCCCTTCATCAGGGCAAGTCTATGTAATTCAACATTGAAAAAATAATAATATGCCGATTATAATACACACAATACAAACAGTGATATAAATAATGAAAACATACCGATCAGTAGCAAGTCCACACATGTTCATAAAATAGAGAAAAACAAAAATGTAACATAGTAAGTGGATTAATGGTTACCAAATACAAAATGAGAATCAGAACAAGAACTGGTTTTACCTTGGAAGATTTGTATAGGAGCTGACAAGCGTTAAAGCTGCCCACAGAAGGGTGCAGCGGTGCGGCATGCAGCAGGCAGCCGTGATGTTAACACATACGTGTTTCAGAGTGATATCTGTTTGGAAACAAAGGTCGGGTTCCGAATGTCAGCATGTATGACAGGATCTGTGATAAAGGCAGAGTGAAATGGAAATGCCAGCGAAAATCGCGGCGAGAAAGTCGCGTACCTTAACGCATCTGGAGCACAGAAAAGCTCCTGCGTGTAGCCGCCGTGCTTAGATTCCACTGAGCAGTGTTTAGGCAGTTGCCTGGACGACCGCTCGTGTTATAGTACACGTGACTCACGAGCGCCATTAAGTGGCCGGTGCTCGCGGATCACGCTGCATTACAGGTATGGGCCTGCAACATTACACAAATTAACCAATTTAGAGGCATGCTAGGGTGAAATGCATCCTAAAAATCAAATTTAGCTAGAACCTAAAATGTAGAGATTTTCATAGAAATAGAAAAAACACTCAAGTATGATGAACATGGGTGATGAAATAAACAGACAAGTGTGGATGTATCTAAAATATTGGAAGTAAAGCAGAAAACAAAACAAAATACAAAATGCAAGATACAAGTTTTAGCGGGATGCACTATGTTGAAAATTAGTGCATAGACAAGGCTGGTACAAATATACGCAGTTATGAAAAGTAAAGAAAGGTCAACAGACAGAATTCATTAGGCATATCCTTGTCCAAAGTGGTGTTGCCCACAGGAGGCAGCACCTTGGGACCCAGACCAAGGTCCGGGAGGTTGGACGAGGAGAATACAAAGATCACAAGCAATCCTAGTGATGCATGATGTCTTAAACGTTTTAAACATATTGGCCAGTATTGGTATGAGCACAACAGGAACATCAACAGCCAGCACAATAAGTGTGCAGAAATGGATTCAAATATAACAATGGTAATTTATCTCTTCGTTCAAACCATGGGAGACCAAACTACAGAGTTTATCGATCCAGAATGTTTCTCTACAATTGAGACGTAGGCCCAAGTCGTCATGGGGATTGTTTCTGGTTAGAACCTCTAACACCAGGAATTTGATCTGTGACAAATTGTGGTTATTCGTGGCCCAATGTCGTGCCACAGCAGAGTTTGGATTGGAAGTTCGGATGCAAGATCGTTGTTCGTTCCATCGGATCTTTGCAGCTCTGGTGGATTGGCCCACGTAATATTTTCCACATGGGCATTTAATGCCGTAAATGATGTTGGTGCTGTCACAGGTACCAAAAGTTTTTAGAAAAATCTTTTTGCCTGTTCGTGGTGAAAGATAACGTTTGCTTTTATTACCGAGTTGCAGTTAATGCAATGGAGGCAGGGGAATGTATCCATGCGCTGTGTGGTCATTTTGGTTGGAGGTAATCTTGTCTGGACAAGTTCATCCCTAAGATTCCTGCTCCTCTGGAAGGCAAATACTGGTGGTTCACTAAATAGATCCTGGACTCTTGTGTCGTTCTTAAAAATGTTCCAATGTTCCTTGATTGTGTTCTTGATTTTGTTACTTTGAATTGAAAATTTCGACACATACACCGGTGATTTCCATTCTCTAACCGGTTTCTTTGAAGCAGAGAGTAGGGTGTCCCGATCGAGGCTATTGATTCTATTAGCAGCAAGATCCAGTTCCTCTTGGTGGTAGCCTCTCTGAAGAAATTTCACTTTCATTACCAGTTGTTGTGCAATGCAGTCTTCAGGGTCACTAACAATCCCTTTTACTCGTAGTAGTTGGCTGAATGGTAGATTCCTGAGAAGGCTGGGTTGATGGAAACTCAGCCTGTGGAGAAGATTATTACGATCGGTTGGTTTCCGGAATAATGTAGTCTTGTAGGTCATACAAGAAAGGATCACAAAACATGGTGCAAATGTTGATAGTTATCGTTGCCTTATTAAGGAATTATTGCTGATATGGTGCAAGTACTTTAATGAATGTAATTGTTACGACCATAGCCCCTGGCCTTCGGAACTCGGGGTAAACGGCCCTCGCCACAGTGTTCCTGCAAGGCCCTAATGGCCCAATCCTGTCCTGGAGCCAGTCCTGGTGCCTTTGGCGCCAGGCTCATATGGCAGGTGGATTTTCCATTGGGGAATGGACCAACATGGCTGCCCCCACAAGGTTTGGCATTGAACTGCACCATGCAGTCTAGCATCTAGGGTGCGGTCCGCCCTGGTGGCACCTGGGATACCTGCTGGCTATTTAAGCCATGCTCGAGCTGAGGCACGTGCTTCGTGTTGTTCTGCACTCGCAGCATGACGTTCACTGAGACCTGCTCGCAGCATCCTTGGCCTGCATCTACAAAGGAAGAAGAAGGAGAACACCATTATTCCTCCTTACCTGTTCAGCAACCAGCTCCTCAACCGCTCCAGAGTCTTCTCAAGAGCTCGTCCTCAGCCGCATGCAACATCTTAGGGAGGAGAAAAAAGAAGAGGACAATTAGTAAGTGTTCGTCTTCCGATTCCGTCACCTTTCAGACTCACGCTTACTTACCAAGGCTCTCCTGGAAATCAACAACGGCCTGGACATCTTCCATGCTACATCCCGTTTCCATCTGGCCGCATTTCTTCCAGGAACTTCTCGGCGACCTGCAAGAAAGAATAGCACAGGTTAGCCCGATTCAAAAGAGGCTCATAGCGCTGCACATTCCTTCCCTTCTCGAGCACCGCCCTCTCCATCAGCTTGACGTCTTCATCATCCCTTCTGCATCTACAAGAGAAGGAGAAGGTTACCAGGGCAGCTACTAATACTCTTTAAGAACTAAAGACTTACCTCAAGAGTGGCATTGCAGCAGTACTGGACTCCCAAGCCCATGCCAGTGAAGTAACTTGGCCTTAAGGTGACCAGCCACAATGCGCCCCTGCACAGAACAGCAGTACGGAGAGCGCACCTTATCGAAATACAAGGTGAGGAAGGCGTCTAGGGGATCACTAGAGGGGCACTTGGGAGGCAGGCCCCGAGAGAAGGTGATTGTGGCTAAAACTAAACTCCTGTCTTCCAGAATTGACCCACGGCAGCACAAGTCCCCGGGGGAGGTGAATCAAATTCAGAAGCGATCCAGCCGAGTCAGGTGGCGTCCCTGTGGATACAAGGTGAGCGTTACAGAACGCGAAGCCCAAATATCATAATCCACCCGGGCGCCTAGTATGGAAACCTCGGAAACCGACCAGTTGGCTCAGTTGTTGGGGCAGTTGCGTGTAGAGGTACATTCAGCCCAACAACAAACCAACGCCTTGTGGAGAGAACTAATTGTGGCCAAAGAATGAACTGATAACCTCGGCAGATCAACCTACACGGGGCAGTTCCACTAGCTCCAGCGGAGCGTTTCTCAGGGATCCTCAAAGATACGAGACCTTTATGAATCAGTGTCGCCTCCACTTTTTGTGCAGACCTGGGGCGTTTCCCAATGACCAGTCGCGACTGGCCTTTGTTTTGTCCTACTTGAGTGGTAGTGCAGCAGACTGGTCGGTGCCGTTCATTAGCCGGGATGATCTGCTGCTACACGATTTTGGGGGCTTCAACAGGAGCTGGAAAAACTCTTCGCCCGTCGCTCTCATTGACAGGTCTTGGACAATAAACTTTTGTCCCTCCATCAAGGAAACCAAGATCTGTTGACTTACATAGCCACCTTTAACAGGCTGGTGGTTGAAGCAGGATGGCCAGAGGGCAAAAGAACCACCTTGTTCCACTGGGGCTTGCGAGGGGAGTTAAAGGATGTACTGGCCCAAGTAGTGCACCCAACCAAGGACTGTGCCGAGTTCATTAACCTGGTAGTACAATTAGACCATCGGTTGCAAGATCGGAGAACAGATTGAAATAAACCGGATGCACGCCCCATGTTCGTGCGCCCCAAAGATCATGCTCAGAGGGGAACAGAAAGTTCTGTAGAACCAATGCAACTAGGAGGAGTTAGACCCCCTTTAACCAAAGCAGAACGGGACAAGAGGAGAGAACAGCAGTTATGCCTGTACTGCAGAAATACAGGCCATTTCCTCAAGGAGTGTCCAGTAAAACCACCAAGAAGAACCGTAGGAGCCACAGACAAGAAGACACCAAGTGAGGAATCAGAAAACTGCCAAGCCCGGCAATTATAGGAGTCCAATTGTCGAGCGAAGAAATCCAATTACAGACCTCCCATTTTGCTTTACCCGTGATCCTGATCACCCCTCAACACTCATCAAAGATGCATTTGTTAGAAGCTTACATTGATAGCAGAGCCGTGGGGAATTACATGGACCAGGATCTTGCAGCAAAGATGGGGCTCCCGCTCTGCTCTAAGCCCACCACAGAGACTGTAACCACTGTAGATGGCACCGAAATCACCTCCGGTCCTGTGTCCGAATGTACCACTGAACTCACTCTCTTATGTCAAGATGGTCATCGAGAATCCATCACTTTTGACCTCATCAAAGCAGCACAGTTCTGATTAATCTTAGGGATGCCGTGGCTGGTTGCACATAAGCCACGGATCAACTGGCGAGCCCGAGAGTTGGTCTTCTCCCTTGACTGCACACATACCTGCTATCCCAAAGAAAGGAAGGGTAAACATGCCGGCTCATCTGTTCAGGAAGGTGCGATAAGTGTTTTAGGTGTGGTTGCCACCTTACCAACTCAATACCAGGACTTTCAAGATGTGTTCCAAAAAGAACAAGCAAATATTTTGCCGCCCCACAGGCCCTATGATTGCCAGATCGATCTGATACCAGGTGCCCGAATTCCTTGTAGCCGTATCTACGCACTCACTGAACCCGAGAACCAACATTTGAAGACATCTGAAACAATATCTGGCCAATGGTGTCATCCGTCCCTCAAAGTCATCAGCAGCATCTCCCTTATTCTTCGTGCTGAAGAAGGAAGGAGAATTGAGGACCTACATTGACTACCGCACATTGAACCAAGTCACCGTCAAGAATCTCTAGCCCCTATCCCTGATCCCGGAATTGCTAGACCAAGTCAAAGATGCCCAGATCTACATGAAATTTGATTTTTGAGGGGCCTACCATCTTGTGCGCATTAAAAAGGTGGACGAGTGGAAAATGGCGTTCCGTACAAAATATGGCTTATATGAATATCAAGTGATGCCGTTCGGCCTGTGCAATGCCCGGCCGCCTTCCAATATTTCTTGAAGTATGTTCTGAGAGAGCTGATTGATGTCTGCGCCTTAGTCTACATAGACGACATCCTGGTATATTCGGCCTCAGAGCAAGATCATGTTAAGCATGTAGGGTCCGTCCTTACCAAGCTCCGTCAACATCATCTCTACGGCAAGCTTGAGAAATGCTCATTCCACATTACAGAAGTAGAGTTCCTGGGTTTTATCCTCACTCCAAAAGGAATACGAATGGATATGCACAAGATTGATGCCATCCTCATTGGCCAGCCCCAAGTTCATTCAAGGGAGTCCAGAGCATGCTAGGTTTTGCAAACTTTTACTGCCGATTCATCCCAGGGTTCTTGCAAATAGCACACCCGATCACTTTGCTGTTAAGGAAGTGCAACAAAACATTCCAATGGACAGAAGAGCCCGAAAAAGCCTTTCAAGAACTCAAGGCGAAATTCACAACCGCTCCAATCTTACGACATCCGCACCCATACCTTCCATATGTGGTGGAGACAGATGCTTCCAGTATGGCGATGGGTGCTGTACTATCACAAAGGGACCCTCACACCGGCCAGCTACATCATGTGGCCTTCTGGTCACGTAAATTCTCAGCACCTGAGCTCAACTATGCCATCACTGATAAGGAGTTGCTGGCCATAAAAGTCGCCTCAAGGCCCGGCGACACTATCTGTTGGAGCCAGACACACCATCACTGTGATAACGGACCAATGAAATCTACAATACCTGAGGAGTGCGAAGGCTCAATCCTCTCGACAACTATGCTGGGCCCTTTTCTTCACGAAGTACGACTATGTGATCACGTACTGGCCAGGAGTCAAAAAGGGCAAAGCTGATGGCCTTTCATGCATGGGCACCGACGAGTTGGTGTATACACCTCCTGACCCCGTGGCCATCATTCCGGGTGACAGACTCTTAGGCATTACAACCACCATGAATCAAGACAAGTTGCTGTATGAAGTCCGACAAGTATTGACTCAGGAGCAACTACAAGAATGGGATTCGACAGGAGAACACCATAGTGGTAAGGACCAATTAAGTTACTACAGGAATCGGCTATTCATGCCTATAAAAGAACTCCAAGAACGGGTTATCTTGCAGTACCATGACTCCCTCATAGAAGGCTACCCAGGAATTGCTAAAACCCTGGCCAAGGTGAAATGAAATTACTGGTGGCCAACGTGGTGCAAAGATGTTATTCAATTCATCACCTCTTGCGGTATTCGTTCTCAAAATAAATCATCAAAGCAAAGACCTGCTGGGCTCCTGCAACAACTGGTCATCCCGCCGGCTCCGTGTCACACATTGTTGCTTGACTTCATTACCGATCTACCCTCCTGTCAAGGTTACAACACCATCCTACAACACCATCCTGGTGATCATAGACCTGTTCTCCAAGACGGCCCATTTCTCTCCGTTTAAATGTTTACCAAATGCATCCGGTCTAGCTAAAACCTTCCTTGAACACATGGTACGGCTGCACGGGTTCCCATCAGTCTTGATCTCGGATAGGGGTACCCAATTCATGTCTAACTTCTGGAGGAAGTGTTGCTCGATGGCCCAAATAGACATTCGATTATCCACTAGCCATCACCACCAAACGGATGGTCAAACTGAGAGAATGAACCAGACGCTTGAGCAATACTTGTGCTGCATGCTTCATCAAGTGGAAGGGAATAGGAAAGATTTATTGTGGATCGCTGAGTATGCCCATAATAATTCACTACACAGCAGTACCGGGCAGACTCCATTCTTTATTGTGTATGGCAGACACCCACGCACATCAGAACTGGACATTCCTACGACTCTGGAAATGCCAGCCATCAAGAACCTACATGCAACCATTTCGCAGGCTTTCACGAGAGCCACGGAACATCTGTGCCAAGCCAAAGTTCGCCAGAAGAAATTTGCGGACCAGCATCACAAAAAGGCCCCCGACTACCAAATAGGGGACAAGGTGTGGCTAGCATCTAAGCATGTGCTTCTAAAGGGAACCCGGACATTCCGCCCACGGTTTTTAGGGCTGTTTCCGATTGAGTCCATCATAAACCCAGCCGCTGTAAAGCTGACATTGCCAACCAACATGCGGATACACCTGGTGTTTCATGTATCCCTTCTGAAACCAGTTCAGCCTGGAACTCGAGTAACTACCCCACCAGGAGCTGTAATAATTCACGGAGAGCCAGAATTCGAAGTAAAGGGCATCCTAGTACGTCAGAACAAAACTTTACTATCTAGTAGACTGGAAAGGATATGGCCCGCAGGATAGAACATGGAGGCCCAGTGACTACATTCATGCCCCACATCTGATACAACGCTTCCATCAGGAGTATCCATTCAACCCGGGACCGGACAGAAGGAGCACCTTGAGAGGGGCCTTAGGGGGGAGTGCTGTCATGACCATAGCCACTGGCTTTGGAATTCGGGGTCTCTGGCCCTCACCACAGTTCCTGCAAGGCCCCAAGGGCCCAATCATGCCCCTCTCGGCTGTCCTGGGGCCAGTCCTGGTGCCTTTGGCACCAGGCTCATATGGCAGGTGAACTTTCCATTGGGGAATGGACCAACATGGCTGCCCCCACAAGGTTCGGCGTGGAACTGTACCATGGAGTCTAGCATCTAGGGCATTGTCTGCCCTGGAAGCACCTGGGAAACCTGCTGGCTATTTCAGCCATGCGCGAGCTGAGTCATGCGCTTCGCGTTGTTCTGCACTAGCAGCGTGACGTTCACCGAGACCTGCTCGCAGCATCCTTGGCCTGCATCTACGAGGGGAGAAAAAGAAGAACATCATTATTCTTCCTTATCTGTTCTGCAACCAGCTCCTCAACCGCTCCGGAGTCTTCTCAAGAGCTTGTCCTCAGCCGCAAGCAACATCCTAGGGAAGAGAAAAAAGAAGAGGACAATTAGTAAGAGTTTGTCTTCCGATTCCGTCGCCTTTCAGACTCACGCTTACTTACCAAGGCTCTCCTGGAATTCGACAACGGCCCGGACATCTTCCACGCTATGTCCCATTTCCATCTGGCCGCATTTCTTCCAGGAACTTCTCAGCGACCTGCAAGGAAGAATAGC
The DNA here is from genome assembly GCF_040938575.1 of Ambystoma mexicanum. Taxonomy (NCBI): domain Eukaryota; kingdom Metazoa; phylum Chordata; class Amphibia; order Caudata; family Ambystomatidae; genus Ambystoma; species Ambystoma mexicanum. Next base: position 1,441,314,729 of record NC_090921.1, read on the forward strand.
ACAGGTTCGCCCGATTCAAAAGACGCTCATAGCGCTGCGATTCGCTCATTCCTTACCTTCTCGTGCACCGCCCACTCCATCAGCTCGACGTCTTCATCATCCCTTCTGCATCTACGAGAGAAGGAGAAGGTTACCAGGGCAACTACTAATATGGACACATACTCTTTAAGAACTAAAGACTTACGTCATGAGCGGAGTCACAGCAGGACTGGACTCCCGGGCCCACGCCAGTGAAGTAACTTGGCCGTAAGGTGCCCAGCCATGACGCGCCCCTGCACAGAACAGCAGGATGGAGAGCGCACCTTATCGAAATACAAGGGGATCACTGGGGGGGGCACTTGGGAGGCGGGCCCTGAGAAAAGGTGATTGTGGCTAAAACTGAACTCCTGTCTTCCAGAATAGACCCACAGCAGCGTAAGTCCCCGGGGGAGGTGAATCAAAATCAGAAGCGATCCAGCCGAGTTGAGTGGCGTCCCTGTGGGTACAAGGTGAGCGTTACAGTAATGTCTTTTTGTCCCACTGATGTCAACCTTCCCGGAAGACAGTTAGTGGGAAAGTGCTGTCTTTATCTATCCACTAGTTAGTACCAATTCCATCCTTCATAGACAAAGGAGGACTTCCCCGGGGACCCGGAAAGGGGGTGCTGCTCCACACTCCAACGATAGACAAAGGGACCCGAAAAGGGGGTGTTGCTCCACACTCCAACAAAAGACAAAGGGAGGATCGTGGCATACCACTCCCTGATGGAAAAAAAACAAATAACGCCCAATGAACCCCAGTTTGCCCTACTTTCCCTCAACAAGAAGTCTCGGGGAAGAGGGGAAGAGAGGGGAGCTGTGGGGTACATTGACCAGCCCAGCAGAACTCCCCTACCTCACCAAACTATATCTCAGTAGTTACCAGCAGAATGTCTGCTCTGGCTCTGTTGAGCACTATCGCCTTGCATTAAAACTGCGCTTTGAAGTATCCCAAATGATGGCTGCGCCATCTTACCAGGCACACATGGTGCAAGATGAAACACAGGACACCCTGAGAATTGCTGCCAGTATTTTCTTCAATTGCACCAAGGAAAAGTATTCAAAGGCAGCAGTGCTATGCTGCCATCTCAAAACATTTTCACTCAGAAAGAAAATATTCTGCCTTTTAAAATGACTGTGCCCTGCTGCTCTTTTTCATCTGTTCAACAGTACACAGTTCTGATCCAGTGAGCCCCAGCTAGGTCCCTCCATATTCAGGTTGTGCTGCAGCAAAATGGGGACATTTCTCATTGAATGACAGGCTGTGCCAGGCATGATCTATGAAATAACAAAGAACTTCTCTTCAAGCTGTACACAAAACACTTTCCTTTTTGCAACAAAATGACACAGATAAACCCTTCATAAGAAGCTCTATCTCTCTTTGCTCGTGTCAGTTTCATTGGAACCTTGCTTTGAACAGATTCCTGTGTGAAATGTTGAGGCCCTTTCCTTGCATAGAAATGTGATGGGGGTTTGTTTTAAAACATATATAGGATGTTTAATTCCAACAGTCTTGCTTTCTGGTTCAGGAAAGAAAAATATTTTTTTTTTTACTGTGAAACCAGCAGGACAGGTTTTTTAGGCCCTGGCTTCAAAGGACTGACTACAGGATCTACGTCCCCCCCAAGTGTACTGAGGAGCTTCAAAGACAAATCCATGACACACATGGCTAGTGCCTGACAGTTGGCTGTGGGTTGAAAAAGAATTTCATTATTTGGAAGACAATGCTGGCCCATTTGGGGCAAAAGACTGTTCTGAATTAATACATTTTAAGACTTTAATTTCTGCAATCCGGAAACACAGGAATGCAAACGTTTAACAGTTTAAATGTAATTTTTGTGGAATTAAAACAAGATATTGTGGCTTTCCCTAGCATTTATGGTATGCAAACGGCAGAAAAATGTAATTCATGGGAAACGTGTACATGGCATAACTTTGAAATTTTATGCAAACATGCTCTGTGAGAATAGGTACACATATATAATATTATAGAATTTTAAGTGAAACATTTCCCACCAAAAACTGTGAAAGATTATTGGATGGGCTAAATGATACTGTAAAAACTTGTGAGTTGGAATGCCATGCTCTGGGTGAAATATGTAACCTGCCTATGGGATTTTCCAAAGTGCCACAGCTGTAAAAAGGTACATTTTTGTGCCATAACTGATTTTGGCAAAAGTGACTGTGGGGTGGCTGTGTACCTCATAAAAACACACCCCATAAAAGTTCCCTCCTTCAGTCCAATCTGCTGCTAGGGAGGAGGCGACATACATAGGCTGACCTATCTGATTCATATAGGTAGGTCTAGCTTAGGCCTGCCCCGCAGAGTAAATCCTGTGATGTCACCCGCCTTATAAAAGGTAGAGCCTCACAGAGACAAGACACTCTTCTGAATTTGCCCGCTCCTGCATATTCAGACATTCCATATTCATCCTGCAAGGTTCCAGATTCCACTGCCAGGCCAGAGCACAGCTGTCCCTATCCAGGCAGGACCATTGAACCAGAAAATCCCAACTAAAAATCCCAATGACTCAGGGAGAAAGGGGAAAGGTGGCTGAATCTTCATTGGGATTATCCAGTGTTGCCTGCTTGCCCTGCTACCCCCTCTATCCAGCTGAGGTGCCGCTGTACGGTAACCAGACCTTTGCCGAGCTGTTTTCTTCTAGGAGAGCATGCCGCTGTGACCTGTGACCAGATGTTGCCTTGGGGTGCAGAAACCCGGTACGCTGTCCAAAATATCCCATTCAAGTGCTTGTTGTGAGTATTTCCCTTCCCCAAGAACCACAAACTGCATCCTTTGCTCTGTTACCTTGTATTAGTTCCAATCCCATAGAAATCCCGTAACTGCCTTAGCAGAAATCCTTAAATGTATCAGAATGCTCTGTGCACCCTGTCCTTGATTCCCAAGTGTTAGCACCATTCTTTCAACTGATTAAATAAATCAATTCTCCCTAAAAGAGGAAAAGAGGCACACTGCATGAATGGGTTACAACTGCAGCTTAACCTTCTTATTCACGGGTGGCGTTTCTCTTTTGTAGCCACTAAAATCTAGTTTAAGTGAAACTTGTCCTTTCCTTTCCAAAACGATTTTCTCTGTCAGCTGCTGTTATTCTTAAAACCGAATTTTCTTTCCCATTGAGAATCTCATCTTGTCAGTAATTTAGGGGCTGATTCATGGAATTATTTGCGTGGAAAAACGTGGATTTGTGAGCCATTCTGCCCGCAAATCCCTGTTTAACAAATGGGGATTTGCGGGCAGAATGGCTTTACAAATTCCTGTTTTTCCATGCAAATAATGCCATGAATCAGCCCCTTAGAGTTACTCTTTCACTTTCATATCATCCCTGTGATGTGCATCTGTTCTTCAGCATGAAACCTGCATTCCGATTTTGTCTATTTCACCTGTTTTTCAAACCGTTTTGACATTTAAACGCATGTAAATTAGTGAATGCAATTTCTATGCGTGTGATTTGGCTGCACTGTGTTTTTCACTTTCAAGTTGATTTTCTGAATTGTATGCCTGTTGTGAGGACATTGCTTGTAGTCTGCTAGTGCTCTTACATCTGTGATAGTTTTATACTCATATTTACCTCATTTATTCAACCACACATGTAAAACTAATATTTATTAATTCCAAGTGCTATTTTGTACAATTGCAAAGGTTTTATAATTTTGCCTCCCATTTTGTGGGGGAATGTTGGAATTAAATCCTGTTTGCTGCCTAGTATACCCGACTCCTTGCTGCTCCTTTCCATCCATTCAAAATTCGGTGAATAGCAGTTTGAGGGAGTATTGCAGGGGGAAATCTGAGCTTTGAGACCTCTTAAGAGTAGAGCACCTAGACCTAAAGTCATTGGATAAAATACACTCAACAAAAGGATTAAAGATTTCAAAAGTAAAAGTTTTATCCTTTCCCCTGCAGTCTAGCAACACCATTCCTCTAACACTTGATGTGCCTAACAGACTTTGGTACTATTCCAGATAATATGTTTATCCTTGACCTCAATATCCTGAAGGTCGCCCCCAACCTCCTCAGGCCACTATAAATTAATTTCTGTGCACAGCAATGAATATTCACTCAGTGTAGTTTGGTTAATTAATAAAGGCATTCAATGGCCCAAGAACCCCTCATCCACAAAGATATAATCAATTGTAGAGGTGGCATTACCATTATGCCACGTGTGCAGAGAAATCCTGAGGTCTCTTGAAGCGGCCAAGTGAAACATACCCAGTCCAAGACCCTCCAAACTAACACACCATCTCCAGCCAACCATACTCTGTTCATTTCTTTCTCAGGGACAGCTCTTGGCAGACTTGACCGAGGAATTTCCCAAACAGGGAGAATTTAAAACTCCTACAAGAACAACCATACTCTCTGGGTTCAAATCACACCAACCATTCACACAAGCGGAAATAACATAATTTCAAGCACACAAATCACCTGATGCCAATAAACTTTTAACAATAGCAAATGTACCACTGGGCATCCCACAGACAGTTCCACATGGACACAAAGAAGACCTTTGCTCGTACCATTTGTAGAAACAATCTTCATGCCCATGTTAATTTTTAGAAGAATAAGTAAACCACCGACAGGGGGACCTATAGGGATGGAATTTGTTAATTGTGTGACTAAGACTAAACAATTTGTGTGTACTTCTTTGGTTAGCCAGCATTCCTGAAGGCAAAAGACACTGTATTGTCTAAGATAATTCCCGAGGGCTGGGTCATTTAATAGTGTATTGTGTCCTCTAGTGTTCCAAGAGAACAAGCAGAGGCAACCATTATTACTAAAGAGGACGCTGATCCAGTTGCTCCCTTAGGTGATTAACAGAGGTAACCAATCGATCACCTCAAATCGAAAACACTCAATAATATCACCCACAGAATGACGGGAACAATGACAAATATGTTTAATCGTGGACGGCATATATACTCCGTCCACGTTCAAACATACTTGTCGTTGTTCCCCGCTGCACTATTAAAGAGTACGACGCTTATCAGTTTTTTGACGCATTGTGGTAGCTATAATTGGATTCTCCTTCATGATGCCAGTGACCCTTTCATCTTCAGGAAAAGTGTGCCTCAGAGGTCAAGTGGAGGCTGTAATGAAATGTGGCTCCTATTAAACAGGACAGTCAAATTGATTACTTCAGCTACATGGACGTTTACCGTGCATAATGAACAGTGGTTGTATTTGAACATCACAAGTTTAGAAATAACTTTTATGTAAACCTCACCCAAGGTACAAGAATCAGAAATTCATTAAGGATATACAGAGGACAGCCGCTGATGAACGTCCAACCGATTTGGTGCTAGGGACAGAAACATGTTGGGTTCTTGAAATATGGACACATGATTTGGATCAATATGCAACTGTTTCTGCTATTGAGTCTTTTTACTATGTTTTTAAGAGTGCATTGTAAGTTATGTGTAGATGTATTTTATGTTTAATTAATGAATGAAATAAAACTGAATATGAGATTTTAGGTTGTGTCTACTGGGTCCATTATTTCAGGACTGAACAGTAGTACGGAAGAAGAGTTAGTCACCTGACAATTTTGCAAAACTGTTAATCCATATCCCTCTTGTTGTTCATATAAATTCTGTCCACCCCAAACAGAGATAGGTTTGCCCTAGTATGGGTGAATGTTGTTTTTTTTTCTCAACCTGTATTGTATTGTTATGTCAAAGCCTGCCTGACGTAAAGAGAACATTTCCCTCACTATTAGATAGAGACCCACTTCGAATTAATAAACAACAAAACACGCTCAGATGTGTAAATTTGAGGGCGTACAACTTTTGCAGCACCTTTTCCAAGTTTAGAAAGCTGTCTTAGTTGCTAATCTCTAGGAGCCACTATAATCGATGGCTCGGTGGTCAAGGTTTGTAAAAACAAAGAGGTGATGGCTGGAAGGGTTAGAATAAACCCTAACCACTGGCATTGCTATGGGCAACCCTCCAGACCATCGTTCTTCGCCTGCCAAGCTATTACAGAAGGGGAAAGACCATATGCAAATCAGGCTTGGTCCCACCCCAAAAGGGGTAGTCCAACCTGAACTGCTGGGTCACATCCCTTCTGCACGAGACCACAAGCATCACCATGGTCAAGGTTTGTAAAAACTTCCTTGAAGACTGTGCATTTTTCCTGGCGACCACTTGACCAACCACAGTTGCACATTTCTTAGACCGAGCATATGTCTTTTTTTGAGGCTGTTTCTTTCTTACATGAATAGGCGGGTAGTTCTGAGATTGTTCATCCTCCACCGAAGTAATTGAATTGACAGAGTTAATGAGGACCGCTATGGGCTGAATGTCCTCAACATTTGTTATGGTCTCCTCCCGAGTTGGAGAGGATGCCTCTTCTAGTCTTTGCTCTTCATTGTGTACCAGTTCCTGCAAAGCACCCTGGCCTAGGGATGCACCATTTACCAGGCAAAGGCCAGATTGAGGCACCATACAGGTCCCAGAATTGCCAACCAAATTTCTAAATGGGTCAACCCATCTGACTTCTTGAAGTGAGCCTTGACTGTTTGTTTTCCTATCCAGAAAATCTTTAAATTTATTTTAGAGATCCACAGTATTAAATTTAAATAGTAAAGACTCCAATAATTTTGATTGGGTTTTGACCTCAACTTTTACAGCCTTCATACAAAGAAACCAAAATGCTTAAGACTCGGTTAATTTCTTCTAATACCAAGTGTGAGTTCTTATCCACCACCTCGCCAACTCGAGGTTCCGGATGTCAAAGCAGGACCGGCTTACGTCATGAGGGGCAAAACGCTGGAGTTGAAGCATTAGAGAAATAAGACTCAGAGTCATACGCAGAGATGTCTGTGAGGGCTGGAGAAATGTGCCTCTTTTTCACAACATTTCGGCATCCTCAGAGCTGCCACCTGAACATTCCATATCAATCTCAGATCTTCCTTCCCTAGCTTCCATGTGCAGTACAGCTGAGTCTCCATGTCTTTAAGCTATAGAGTTAGATGATGTCCCCACCTGTTGTTGCCTGGACACTGCCCGCACCAATTGAAATAGGTGGTTTTCTTTCTACCCCGCTGTACCACCATTGCAGTACATGCAGCAGACCCAAAAGTATCGGTTTTCTCACTCAGAAAAGGGCCAGGCACTTGCACAGCCATACCACTTGAGGTCCCTTCATCAGGGTATAGGGAAGTCAATAGTGAGTTGCATAGGTTCATTGTCCATGACTATGCAGTCTAAACAGACCTGTGTCATGGCTTTGCAGCATGACAGTGGCAAAACCTTGTCTCCGCTCCTCAGATCGTACATATGTGTGAGACTGCAGGGGTGCATACAGCATCAGGCAGGAAGAAGAAAGGCAATTGATTTAACAGTAGTAGTAATAATACCAAAGATTTCCACTCACCAGTTCTTGGTTTTCTGTTGGTCCTCAGACTTCAATCTTGACACGTCTAACCTGACCGTGCCTCCTGCCTCCCTGGCCAAACTGCTGCACTACCAAAACACTGCACTGTGTGCTGTATGTGATGTTTTAAGGTCCTTAGACTCTTGTCCTCTGGGCTGGGAGACACTGTAAAAAGACTCTGTAGCTTCTGTTAGACCGCTGTAATCTCCTGCTGAACTGCCAACAAACTGCACACACTGTACGTGCTGAGCGCTTTGTGTGATGTTTTCAGGTCCTTAGGCACTTGTCCTCTGGGCTGAGAGACACTGTAAAAAGAATCTGTTGCTTCTTTCAGGCTGCCATAATCTCCTGACACACTGCCAACACACTGCACACACCGCAACAGATTACATTCAGTGTCTTGGGAGGAAAAGTGATCATCTAGAGTATTGGTAGACTTTTTAGATTTCAGCAAAATCTGTTTTAATCTAATGTATGTCTCCAGGAAATAATTTTTACTTTCATGGCTTTTTCCAAAAATGTCCACTAGATGGGAGTGCTGACCTTGCTAGACATGTGTATTAAATTGAAAATTAAAAGAAAATGTAGCATTGCAATCTAGTCGACACTTGCATACAGATTTATACCTGGGTATGATCCAAACTAAAATAGGCCATATGATAGCTTACTTTTGCTGTATCTTATGGACCTTGCAATTTAAAAAGTAGACATTTCTAGCTAATCATTAAATTCCGAATCTTCAGGGATGACAAACATCAGTTAGCCACTTGTCAGAGAAGATCCAAGTGGACTACTTGATTAAAGGGAGTCTTGTTTTCCAGTGATCCTCCTTCAAATACTAGTCTGTTCCAGTACTATTGGGGAAATAGACAAAGCAAAGTTCCCTACCCATAATGGAAGGGTTTCAGCAACATTTGACTGTACAGTTAGAATAAAGAATAGCAGAGTAAGAGCCTGTGATCTGAAATCCCTATTATCCATCAAATAAAAGAATTTGGCTCATTTTTAGGATTGCAAAATCATTTTAACTATCCATATCATAAATATGCAAATATTAAATTTTTTCAAGAATCTCAATGTAATATGTGTGATTAGAATCACTGCTCCCCAAGTGCTTTTTTAAAAAAAAAAAACATTTTCTTATTTCCTCCGCCAGCATGCAGCTTTGAAACTGTATATACAGATAGATCTACTTACCTGTACACCACTATATTTATTTAAGCTGTGGATATTGCACGTTTTAGGGTTCACTGCAAAATTAATGTGACCTCTTATTTTGCCCCATGTCAGGCAACTAGACCCCATCAAAGTCTCATTTGATTCTTTGTATTTTTGTATGTAGTTTTCTGTTTCAATGATAAACTACCAGACAAAAAAACAAATAGATAAAAAGGGCTGCATCAGCATGATCTGTGACATTTTTGCTTAAAAATAATTATGCATAAAGTTAATGCTGAAATACAAGTTAGAATTTATCTACACTAGAAAAACAAAGTCATCTGGGATTTTTTGAGGGTGGCAATGGGTAAGCACCGATAAACACAGATTTCGGTAAATTTGAAAATGCTGGAAAAACACCAAGAAAATTGGAAAAACATAAACGCTTAAAACAGGAAGCCCTAAGTATCAACATGTCCAGAGCACTCAAAGCCGTCAATATATGAGTTTGGCATTAGATTGCACTTTATTTCATCCACGGGATGCTGCTGTGTGCAGCAGAAAGGTACAATTATGTGTGGTAAATTGAAGATATTATTTTCACATTCAGAAAAACCTTTTCCACAAATCACTGTGGTATGCAGAAGGAAGTAGTGCTTAGTGTATTTGGGGGAGGAGGAGACTCAAGCTACAGTCACTCTTGAGTATCTACAACAACGTTTTGGCTAACTCAACCTTTAATAGTAGAGAAAATAACATTTGCATATTTGTCTGGTCTGACCCACAATGCCAGTCCAGTCTCCTCTGAAGAAGAGTACAAATACCAACGCCAGAAATGTCTTTCTGTCTTGGTGTGCATCATCAGTGAGATGAAGCATTTCTCTGTCGGCACAGACTGAAAAGGGCCCAGATTTGTTTTCCTCTTCATACTTACAATGAAACCCCAAGCACTCCATTTTTTTCAAATCTATGGACACCCCTCTACTATGAACACAACCAAATAGGCTGTTCATTGGGATGAGGCTCCCTTTCTGATGAATCTGCATCATGTTTAACTCACATTACCACTTGCAGAAGAGAAATCAATTTGCATATCAACTAGTTCCACCCATAAGGCCAGAACAATGCAACAATACTAGACCATGCTACTCTCAACAAGGATACCAACTACAACCGCAAACATGCATTGCCACCGTATTAGGCATCATAAGTACAATGAAAATGTACAGCTTTAAACACAGAGCACAAGGCGTGTACCTCTTGATTGCCTTTCTAAACCTAGGGTGAAACCCCAAGCTTATTAAATTTGCTAAAGTTGTGGGAGACCATCTAATGAGAACTACCACAGCCAAATACCTTGTTCACAGGGGTGGCTCCCATGCAGGAGGATCTGCAACCAAAGTTTAGCTCATGGTACATTTCATAGCAGAACATTTTTAATTTGCATATCATTCTGGTTCCACCCATGACTGTTCAATATGAAATGGCTAAGCAATTCTGTTTGAGCAAGATTATGAACAGCAACCCCAGACCTGTTTTTTGTCTCACTGGTTTCCACCAATAAGGTGAAGATGGTTGCTGCAAGCAAAGAGAATTAATTGTCCATGCAGTGGTTACACTTCTAGCTTAGGTTAAAAAGCATTCCAAATTGGTCAACATTTTGGAGCCCATCTACAGGAAGCAAACATCGCTAAATAACCTGATCTCTGGGATGGTTCTCACACAGGATGTTTTGCAGAAGAAATATTAATGTGTGTCAAAATGCTAGGCAAATCTAATTTGAAGAAGAGCAAAACAACAACCTGGACAACTTGAATGGGGATCATATATGGGATGAAACTATCATTTTTGCCACAGCAAGCAAGGGGTCAATTTCTGGATTACCTTACTATAATGTGACGAAACTCTGTGTATTCCAAATGTACCGAGCTTGTGTGGGCCTCTCTATTGAGAACAAAAACATCAAGATAACATGTTCCCTGGAATATTTTTTACTCAGGAGTGAGTAAAACATAATTTAAGATTATTCCATCTTTCACAAAGGAGAGACATTAATTTGCATGTCTGTGTGGCCCAGCCCAAAATGACAGTCCAGTCCTGAAATCATAGGACATTCTCTACTGAACAAGAGCACCAACTGCACAACCATACATGGGCTTCAGCCTTGTAGGGCGCCATCAGTGAGATGATTTGTCTCAAGGCACAGAGAGCCAGGGGCCAATGTCTGTTTCAGCCTTCTAATTTAAGGTGACACCCCAGCTTTCCACATTTTCCCAGAATGCTGGGGGCACTTCAAGTGAGAATAAACATGGCAAAATGTTCTGTTCTTTTCTCCAGCTGGCTCCATTTGAAGATGATCCACGGTCAAATGTAACTAACTATACCACTCCCAGAGGGGGAATATCCCTTTGCATATTAATTTGGTCTGGACCTCAAAGGGAAACCAGTGCAGCAATTCTAGGCAATTTTCTTCTGAACAAGAATACCAGCAACAACATGCAGATATGTGTTTCTGTTTTGTTGTAGCTATTATTGATGCAAAGTTGTGTCTTTGTTGGCACAAAGAGCAAAAGGGCAATGTCTAAATTATGTCAAAAGCACACACTTTCGAAATGTGTAGGATAACCTCTACTGAAAACAAAGAAGATATTTCTAGGATGTATCCCACAATGTAGGGTCGGCAACCCCATTTTAGGTCACTATACATTTGAGAGAGCATAAACATACATTTATCCATAAATACAGTCCTACCCCAAAACACAGCCCACCAACAAACATATAAGCACTTCTCCAACAAAGAAGGCTTTCAACAGCAACCACAGAACGGTATTCTGGTATATTAATCATCATCAATGAGGCAAATCTGTCTCTTTCTAAGCACATGGAGCAACGTGGCACATCTGGATTACAGTTCTGACTTAGGTGAGACACCGAGCATTCCAAATGTTCAACATTGTGGGAGCTCCTCTACTGGTTTGCACACAGGAGGGTCTGCAACTATGTTCTGTCTTGCTGTACAAATCACAGAAGAGACACATTAATTTACATATCAGTATGCTCCATCTTTAAAGAAAGTGCAGGGTCAAATTGCTTGACCATTTATTTCTGAACTGGTGTACCAACATCAACCTCAGACATATGTTTCTGATTTGTTTAGCATCATCAGTAAAGCCAAGCTGTTTCAAACTAGGCTTACAGAGCAATTGCCCACTTCTGCATTATCCATCTAGTTACCATTCAAAAGCTACCAACATTGTTTGAGCCTCTCTACTGAGAATAAACACAGATCATTTACCTGATAACTGGGCTGGTTTCCATTGAGAAGTGACTGCAACCAGATCTGAGCTTACTTTATCGCTCACCGAGGCGAAATATCCACTTGCATACTCATATCACAACGATATCCAAAGCAAAGATTCCAAGTAATTTGCTCTCCAAAGATAAGCACCAATGGCAACACCAAAAAACATGGCTTTGATTTGTGGGTTATCCTCAGTGAGATAGCATTCATTCTCACTGGGCACAAAGAGCAAGGGGTCCAGGTCTGGATAACCCTTCTTACTTAGTGGGATGCCCCAAGCATTCCAAACTTGCCACAATTGTGGGAGCCACTCTACTGAGAATGAACACAGCCAATAACATGTCTTCTGAGATGCCTCCCACGAAGGTTGGACTGCAGCCATATCTTAGCTTCCTGTACCTTTCACCAAAAAGAAATATAGGTCTCATGAGGACAGTGCAGAGCAAAGCACACATTTCAAGCGATTTCTCTTCAAACACAAGCACTGATAGAAAGCCCAAGAAACATGGATTCTTCTTTGTAGGGTATGCCCAGTGAGATATCATTTCATCTCAATAAACACAGACCTCTAGGGGTCCATGTCTGGATTACCCTTCTAGCTTAGTGGGAAAGCCCAAGAATTCCAAATTTGCCATACAATTATAGATTTCTCTTTGTAACCCCCTGTTTCTCTAGATTTACAATCCCACCCCAACCCTCTACCTACCATTTTAAACCTTTGCCCCATTCCCATACATATCTTCACCAAAAATCTGGTGTTTTTCGGTATTTTGTGTTAATTAAAAATGCTTTTCGATATTACTTTTTGTTAACATCACTGGGTACCATCATCAATGAGGTGAAGCTCTTTCTCTCTAGGCACAGAGGGCAAGGGTGCCACATCTGGTTTACCCATCTAACTTAAGGTAAAAATGCAAGCATTCCAAATTTTCCAACAATTTGACAGCCCTGTACTGTGAACAGACATGACCAAATGAATTGTTCAGTGTGATGGTTGGTTCCCATTTAGGAGGGTCTAAAACAAAGTGTTAGTTCATTGTAACTCTCAATGATTGGAAATATCCATGTGCATGCAGGTCTGACCTAAACCACATGGAACCCAGTAAAAATGTTAGGCATGTCTCCTAAGACGGGCCATTATAGGATTCCCAGTATCCCACCGGTAATTACGGCGGGATACCAGGAAATTGACCTACCATTACTGGTGCCTGAAATCCCATAATCTGCAGGATATTAATATGCTGCCAATGAGGCCCCAGAAGGAATCCCCATACATGTGATTCTGCCTGGCTCTATATGTATATTTCTAGAAAGAGAGAGCAAGGGGGTGTGGGATATATTTTGGGGTTATACCTACTTTGTGTTTTTTCATCATGGTGGTAAAGAGTGGTATTTTATGGTGGCACTATCTCTTGTGTTAATTCGTTGGGGTGCCTCTTTTTACATTTGTGAGACTAACTTCAGAATATTACCTAACAACTGTTTTTACCAGGGTTGCTTCCTCTAACAAAATACTGGACTTGGTACACTCTGGAGGGTAACTTATATCTTCTGCCCTCACAGCATTTTATGTACAATGCTGTAGTATGCCCTTGTGGCTGAATTGCAAAATAATAAACAACAAACTGAAACACTGCACCTTCATTCACTTTCCAACCAGATAATTCACAGCAGTTAATTCACTTGGAAATATTTAGTATTGCACACTTGTCTGTGTGTGCAGATCAAATAAAATGACCGACTGCCGCAAAAATGTACCAGAATGCCAAGAATGCAAAGTGATTTTAAAATACCTTGGTTTATCGTAACAGATACAATGACCAATTAAATATGGTAACAATTACACATAAGACAGAATCTTCAGTGCTAGTGCATTGCAATGAGTATTGACACATTTAAAAAATAAAATGAGCTTTGACCAGTCTTACCGATCCGACCTTGAAAGCGAAGAACTTGGCAAGAAGTATACTTTGGAAAAAGGAAGAACAAAACCGCAAAGACATTCATGTGAATTCGAACTTGCATGCACTTTTAACATTGACAGTATTACACATGAAATGGCCTATTTCTCTGACTAACTGATCGACAGGCACTCCAACCCCCTCACTTTTTACTTATATTTACCTCGAAGTTGACAATATTCCTGTTTTAGTTGAACATGGGAATCCCATCAGTGTCGGCCACAGATATGAACTGCTATGGTAGCAGCAAGCCTGCCAGCCCTGGACCCTGCCCTGTGTTTCACTGTCCCTCTCAGCAAAGTGTCTCAAGATATCTGCCTGCCAGCTCTTCTCACCCCAGGATTCTTGGTTGTCTGACCCAGCTGCATCCACTCAAAGCCCTTATAAACAAGAATAACCAAGAATATCTTTGAAAAGGAAAATAAAAAGAAATTGTATTCTTTTTGTTAAACTCTAAAAACAATGTAATCATTTGATCACCCTTATCTTGATCTAGTTTCTTTTTTTATTGCTGTTCTGTTTTTTCAATCTTCTTTTCAATTGTTTTTGCAATTTTTAATGATTTTGTTTAATGAGATCTTATCTTTAGATCAACTCTAGGTCCTTTGATCTTTTAATTGGTGATCCAGAATGTCTTCTTTTTTCTTTTCTTTTTAAGCAAATTAAATCAATAACATTTCGGACAACATACAACAATGGTGTGATTCAATCAAATGTAAAAACAGTAAAAATCAAAATAAAAATCAGTTTGTGTGAACAAATTGTAAATACAATAAAATAATTTTTGCAATAAACACCTCCTGTAATAAAATAGTTCATGTCAGGATTAGTAAAACAGTCTCTACTTCAGGTAGCCCCTGCAAATAAGAGTTTGTGGTACAATCACACAGAAAACCGTTGTTGGCAGAACCTCTCCATTCCAGCACTCCATGGGACCTCCTCTGGGGTTGTCATCTCCATATCTTATGGGTCCTCATCTTCACCCCCTTCTTCAGTGCAGGAGACTTTCCATGGGACTCCAATCCAGGGGTTTCCTCCAGGGTTGATCGCTCCAAAGATCTGGCGCTGACGAGGAAAACAATTATTTTTCTAAAATAAAAAGAAAAGACACATTAAGTATCAAGCCCAATAAACCTTCAATTTCCTTTTCCAGTAGAGCATCTGAAATCAAATGTGATTATGCACACAAATACACATTATAGAAATAACATGGCATACAACCAAGACATTTTTCCAATACATATACAACACACGCACAGCATTTTCAGATAAGAGCCCCTTTGCACTTTGGTGCACTAGCACTATTTACACCTAATAATTTGCTATGGCAACTCTCTCTCTCTCTCTCTCTCTCTCTCTATATATATATATATATATATATATATATATATATATATATATATATATATATTTATTGTCATACTCTGTTAGTTTCAACTTGCTCCAATATTTTGATCTCATGCTTTGGAAGGAGAGGTTTGATCTGATTAACTTGGACAAACTGTTCCACTGTCAATTCACTCTCCTTTTAAGCACTTCTGTAGACCACAGGTGAAACCTTATCTGTCATTTTACATGGCCCTCGACACGCTGCAAGGAATTTAGAGTGTTTGTGTTTCCCCGTCCCAAAATTAAATTTAAATACTTGATCTCATATTTCATATTCCTTTACAGATGCCTTCCTATCATACTATCTTTTTGCACCATCAGCAGCCTTTTCCAAATTCTGCTGCACAAATGCAAACACATGCTGCAAGTGCTTCCTCAATTCTTCCACATACTTATGAATTCTGGATGCACTTACAAGGACTTGTTCATTTGTTTTGTAAAGTAAGTGTTGTAGCAAAACCATCTTCCTTCCTGTCAATATTTCATGAGGGCTGAGATTTGTCAACTTAGCGGGAGTCGACCTGATAGCGATTAATACCAATGGAAGCCGTAAATCACAAATAGAACCTGCTTCAACTACAAATTTCTTTAACATGTCCACTATGGATCTGTTACACTATTCCACTCCCCCTGAAGAGAAGGGCGATAAGAAATGTGTAGTTTTCTCTTCACACCCAAAATCTGCCATATCGTTGTCATTAATGCACTAGTGAAAGTACTTCCTCGGTCTGACTCTATCCTTTAAGGTAAACCAAATCTTGAAAAAATGTGATTTACAAGCAATGTCGCCGCCGTATGCGCAGTGCAATCCGGGGCTTGAATGCACTCAACCCATTTCGACATTAAACAGGTTACTGTCAGCAAGTACCTGTTTCCCCTTGCTGATCTTTTTATGGGCCCGACATAGTCAATTTGCAAATCAGACCATGGGAGGGTCAAACCCCTTTTCATTAATGGCGCTCCATGAATAGGTGACACAGGTTTCAAATGTGCACATACCAGACACCCTCTGGTGTAGAGTTCAATATCTTGGGACATGTGTGGCCAATAAGCATAATCTTTAAATATTTCAAAGTTTTTTGTGAACCTCTGTGTCCTGCAGTTATGACATGGTGGGCATGATGTACCATCAATCCCTCAAATGACAAGAGCACTACCCATTGAATTTGGGCTGTCACAGATTCTCTTATCATCAGCCCGTCTTGTAACCTATATCTCTTTTTATTCTTTAGTAACACTCTCAACTCCTCTTTCCCTTTGTAGACCTCTTCAGTCAGAGAATTTTGTTATGCATTTAACAAATGGTTATAAAATAGGCTTGGAATAAGATCTTCCTTTTGCGCTTTGATCATCTCCTAATCTGGAGTATCAAAACTCCATTACACCACAGGCTGATCAACTGCTTTTGGAGTTTTAGAGCGTGTTATCGCATCTACCTATATTTCACCAAGCAGGTGTTCAATAGGACATAATTCCACCATTACAGCTCCAATTTTGGCTAACTGATCTGTCTTGTCATTCCCTTCTTTGTCCTCACCAGGCGTTTTCAAATGACAACATATATTCCTCCAATGTATTACTAAATCATTTTCGTACACAAGTTTGTCTATGGCTTGAATCATCTTGCCATGTTTAAGTGTTTTTTTATTATAGGTGAGCATGCCTTTTGCTTTCCAACCAGGTAAATATTCTACAAAGCTATTTCACACATAATCAGAATCATTCACTAAAACTATTTATTTGAGTTTATTTTTTACTGCTGTAGAGATTGCTTTGTAAATGGAAGCTAATTCTGCCACTTGACTACTTCTGAGACCTAACCTCATGCTTACTCTTGGAATGTTGTCACATCTATACCTTATGTTTCCTATTCCTGCAACAAGCTATTTTTCTGTATTATTTTCTACATGATATGTGCATCCATCTACATACTCAGTTGGCAAATCCCTACATATTTCTTCATTGAATGCTTTGTGTGGGGATTGCTCAAATTCATTCAAACTCAACTCTACTTCTGTGCCCTCAGGTGCACACGTGGCTGCACAATCATGCAAGTCTGCTAGCCCTTGGGCAACCAGGCTTTTTTAATTTTGTCCATATTTCACTTCCACGGGAAATCCCTGAAGCGCTAATGTCCAGGAAGTAATTCATGAATGGACCAAATTACCTGATTTGATTCTCTTACTTTGCAGAAACTGCAGAGGTTGGTGATTTGTTTTCAATAATTACCCTATCCCCTTGAATTATGGGGCAGAAATGTTGTAACACCCAGACAGTGGTC
Source organism: Ambystoma mexicanum (assembly GCF_040938575.1). NCBI lineage: Eukaryota > Metazoa > Chordata > Amphibia > Caudata > Ambystomatidae > Ambystoma > Ambystoma mexicanum. The sequence goes on from NC_090921.1 coordinate 1,441,332,226, forward strand.
AGAAGCGCTTTTTCGCAATCACTAAATTTGGTCTCTACCTGTGACAATGCTTTCCTAGCATTTGCAATAGTTTTGTTATTTACATCATGTTTTTGATATAACACAGCTGACGTGCATTGATCAGTGAATCCTATTCCTACAAAGAAATCTTGGTTCTTTATTTGATATGCCAAACATGGCGCTTTCACTAGACAGTCTTTTAACATGGCCACTGCCTCACTTTGTTCTTTTTTTCCCATTTCCAGGCTACACCCTGCTTCAGTAATCAGGTTAAAGGTTGTGTAATCTCTGCATAATTCTCAATATATTTCCTGTTATAACCTGTCATACATAACAAACCTTTTAATCCGTTTAGAATAGTGGGATCTTTCAGTTTATGTATCTCCTCCACTTTCTTCTTTTGTGGGTTTAACCCATTCTCGGTCACTTCATGACCTAGAAAGTTCACCTTCTTTTTACACCATTGTGCTTTCTGTAAAGATATGTTTGCCCCAGCTGGCTAAGAACATGTCTGATCTCATTGAATTGACTTTTCAGATTCTCATTTTAATTAGCACATCATCTACATAAACAATTGTCCCTCTTTCAGCTGCATTCGGGAGTGCCTTGCTCAGGAATATCCCAAACTCACTCGCACTATTGACATACACAAAAGGTGTCTGGGGCCATGCATATTGTGATTTGTAAAAAGAAAATGCAAACAAATTTTGAATATCTTCAGTCAGTGGTACACACCAGTATCTAGCCATAAGATCTAATGTGGTAAACACCTTTGACCCATGAACCTGTGCGAGACCCTGATCAATAAATGGAAGGGGCCACCTTGAAACAGGTACCTTTTTATTTAATTCTCGTAGATCTGCACACAAACGCCATCGGCCATTCGGTTTTAACACGCCCAATATAGGGGTATTCGATGTGCTATGAATAGGCCTAATAATTCCTCTAGATTCAAAACCTTTGATTATTTCAGCTAGTGATTCCAAAAATGCCAGGGGTAATCTATAGTGTTGCACACATACTGGCTCCCTACATTTCCTTCTGGTAATGTGGCAACATGCAAATCTGTTAACCCACAATCATATGCATTCTTGGCAAAAACCTGTTTGAATTCCATAAATATTTTTCTTAATTGGTCTTTTTCTTCTTCATTTGTGCAAGCATGTGCAGCCTGAATGTGCTCTTCTACCATTTTAGAGAACTCTGGGACGTCCTCTAAAGGAGGAACCTTTGTACTTTCCTCTAACCGTTCGGCTGTATCTCTTTGGAGAGTCGACACACTCAAATATTTTGTAATATTGACCTCCATTTCAATATGCTGTTTCTCACTTTGAGATTCACCTAATTTGAATAGGATGCAATCTTCTTGATGACAGCACACTTTTTCACTCGACTCATATGGATATACAGACTGAACTTTAAAGATTCTTTTAGGCTTAGAATCCAAGATTTCTGGCAACTCACCCTGTGCACATGGCTTTCAGGGACGTTCCCAATCACTGCATTACTGAAATCCGCAGCATAGTAAGACATCTGTATTGCCATTCCTATTGCTGAATTCTCCTCCAATTGAATGTCTTGGCACCCTTTATTGCCCACCAGGATTTGAATGGGCCCATCCCCAATATTTATTTGTGAAGTACAATCACATTCTAAGTCTTTCTGCCTCATGGATTCATTTAGGCATAAAAATCGATCCAAATCTTTTATCTGTTGTCCTATTATGTACTTTAATGCTATTTTAACTTGCCTGGTGAATGCAGGAGTGGTAACATCCTGTTTCACCTACAGATCAACTGCATATGGTGCCATCTGTGCGCAATGGTAAGTCTGTCTTTTGTCTTCAAATTCAGGTGCGGCCCCACCTAACCTGGACCAAACCTTTTGATTTAGAAAGTCTAACACCGTACACATCCTGTGTATGATGTCATTTCCCAAATAAAATTAGTTTTGTGTCCCGCTCACGATCCACACATTGTGATGGATACACTTAGGACCAATTGTAATCTTTAACATGCATCTTCCTACAATTCTTTGCCCAGACTCAGAATCATCCAGACCAAAAATGTGTTGATTCTTTATTCTGAATTTTGGGATCTCCTACCTGTCAATTATTTTCTGGAGCTTTTCATTAATGAGACTTCTTTCATGTTCAAGTGCTAACGTGGCTTCTATCATTTCAGGATTCTCATTCACATGGATAGGAATCCATGGCTGCCCATCTCCCATGTGTATTCTGAAAGGGTTGAAATGTGCTTTTCTTTACGTATCTCTGTAATGACGTTTGGTTTGCCTTTTTCTTAATTTAGATAAAAACGCAATGTGTTTTCATCTATTTCTGTTTGCATTTTTTCTTAGAGTCCAAATAAATCTCCAAAGACTGCTTCTCTTTTTCTCCCCTGTATTTCACCCTGACACGTGAGAATGACAGTGGCGCTAGGAACACAGCCATTCTCAAGATACACTTCCACTGCACTTTCTGATTTATCAACGTTATGGCATTTTTTTACACTGTTTTTTTCTTCCAGTATTTTCTTAGGCCCCAATGTTTTTTTGGCTGGGGACTGCAATGCTCCATTTACCCCATCAATGAGAGGCGAAAACCTCTTTAGGCAATTCGTCCTTATGAGAAAAAGCATTTCATTGATGGATGTGATTAACACTTCCTGTCTCATCCGATGCTTCCCTATCTTTATGTCAACCTCAGTGAAACCTTCGATAGGTATCTCTTCACCATTGAAATTGTGCACAGGCCCTTCATTTCGTGTCAACTTTTTGTTATTTTGTGGGGATCTCCCTTCATTGATACTTTTCACTAGTTCTTTTGACATTATCATTGCCTGGTCACCTGTATCAATCATTTCAAATGCATTATATTTTTCTTCCAATAGCGATAGGAGCTCCTCTAGCACACACAAAAAGTATGAATTTTTGCTGATTTCTGGACTCACTTTCCTTAGCTCTTTTTTACTCTTTGCTAGACAAATGGGCATATGAAATGACATTTTCCCCTCCTTTTTGCCTACTCCATTTTGAATTTCTTTGTCTACTCTACTGGGCTCAGTACACATTTGGAGTGTAGCCACTGACTGCCCCTTTGATTTGGGACTACCAGTGTTCACACTGCAAATTTTTGACTGAATATTTTCACAAGTGTCACATGGCAGCCTGTCAACTTCTTGCACATGACACTTGTCTGTGTTTTGCATGGTGCCTTTCCTTTCTGTCTCTTGGAATATTTGTGGTTCAAATTACTCCTCAGGTGATTGACTTGCACCCTCCTTTTGAGCTACTGTTTTCTCTGTATGGGTATCAACAGTATTCTGACTATCAAGTTAGGATATTTTAACTGTTGATCCTAACTCTTCTTCTTGTGTCTTATTTTCACATTGGATGTTCTTTTTAGGTACTTCTTGTTCATTTTCCCCTTTTTGCTCTTAATGTTCACACAACTCAATAGTCCGATTGAACTCTAGATTGAAACACACTCCTTTCTTGTGTGTGTTGAAGTTCCCTGTCTCGCCTTCATTCGTTTGTTTTCTTATTATTAAATCAGTAGCAAATTAAGAACCATTATTCACAGGTGATTCCTGTGCTTCTGTGTTTTCATTAGTACCGGGGTCATTAAATAGTCACATATTATCTGAACGCATAAGATCACTCCTATGACATTCTGCACCTTCACTTGGCTGTTGTTTTTAAACTTCACGTAGCTTCTCTATTTGTTCAGACAACTTTTTGACACGGGCCTCTAAACATTGAAACCTATCCATGTCTCTGGATTCCTCTCTTTGTGGCCTGGGCCGGTACTGGTTAAATTCACCCTGATTAGGCCTATTCTGGTACCTCTCAGAAGATTGATTTCTATTTGTGTTATCGAGGTGAAATCCCACTCGGGGGGAAACACCTAGATAGCTAGGGCTAATGTAAGACTCCCTAATGCTGGGATCAACTGATTGTAACACAGGAGTTTGGGGTGATGTCATCTGTGGAGGCATACCCCTTTCATTAGGTGTCATGTTGTTTCTTGCTTGTGCTTGGGATGATTCAAGAGGCATTTTTACAGATTTTACCTCCATTACTGCTGGCGCGGGTTCTTTAGATTTTGGTTTTGTCTCCTTACTCTTAGGCCCTCTTTCTAACCATATAACACTTCATATAGTTTGGTCCCCTGTTCGATTATCCATTCTAGTGTTTTTTCCTTGTCAAATTCACAGATTAATGGGGATACAATTTATGTTTGGAGCCCATAAAAATATGCAGTCTTAAATTCTACAGAGTTAGTGTTAAAGACCACATGGAAGCATGAAAATATTCTTTTCAAATCTTGGAGGAACTGGCGAGGGGACATATCTGGCTTTGCAGTCATAGTATAAGCTGCTTTTTTGGCATCTTGTGTAGACTGATAAGGAGAAAACTAATGTCTAACCTCTTTCTCAAAGTCCGCCCATGACAAGTTTCCTGTTCTTTGAGACCCTGGATGACACTAGCAGCTGCTGAATCAAGTGTTAGGTCAAAATACTGTCTATATTATTCCTTGGGTATATGGAGGGCTTTAGACATATTGTGGACTGTCTCTAAATGGTCATCCATGCAACAATTGCCTGAATTTTTGAATGGTTTAATCACAGTTTTAATAGACTTCATGATCTTGATAGGACTACATAGTGCATTCTGGTGTTCATCAGTTTGTCGCTCATATCTGTTCTCTTGTGGACAAGAATGATTGTAATTATTTGTTGGTGATTCATACACCACCACTGGGCTATAACCAAGTCTGGCCATTGTTCCTTTGGACAGAGCTGTTATTAATTTCATTTCCATTGAATGTAGTGCCTTGTCGCCTTTCCTGAGATTTTAGACTAAATATTTGCTGTTCTAAATTCTTGCACTCTCCATGAAGTTGTTCTGCCTCATGAAAGAGATCGGAATTCTCATCCCTGATCTTATTAACTTATTGTTTGCAACTCACTTATTTGTGCTTGATACCGGTCAAGCACTTTTTCCTTCTTGTCTTTCTCTTCCATCAATTTGAATATCTCCTGTTCTACCACGTCAAATTCCTTGTCGTTTTCCATGTTATGTTTTCTAAGGGTTTGGATTTCCAAAATGGTAGCATCTTTGTCTTGTCTTATTGCATCTTAAATCCCTTTCAAGTGCATTAATTCTTGCTCACTCTCATTGAATTGTTTCTCTTTCTGAGCCAATTGAGTATCCATATAGCTGCATTTAGATCGCAATTCTGTGTTGCACTGTTCTAATTCTCCTTTTAGTTGCTGCACTTGATCACCTGCATTATCACATGCATTGTCAGTTTGTCTAAGTTCTGATTGTAAGCAGCGTTTATATCAGCGAGATACAGATGAACCTAGGAGCAACCACAACTATTCCAACAGGGAATGATAGAAACGCTGCCTACAATCAGAACTTAGACAAACTGACCAAACATCGACTTCAAGATGTTGCAGGATGTTCAACTCTAAGAAGATCACACAATTGTGAACCACTTACCAAAATTGTGAAGAACCACGGAAAAATATTCAATTAGAAAACTTCAATAACACAATACTGAGAAACTAATATTTGTGAATGTTGATTGCAAACTTCTACACCATGAATATACTGCACTATATTTATGATAAATACACAATGTATTAAACCAATGTACTAGTGAATTGAAAAGCCCAAGAAAGGGCGAAACAAACACACGTGCCTCCTTGCAGAGTTATGTTGGCACAAACTGTTATGAACTGACACAAAACTGCTATGAATTATGTATGTAAATACACTGATTAAATTGAATTAAAAACAACATGTTTTTGTCACTAACTAGTGTACAGCTGTACATTATTGATGAAAAGCTATATGAACTGCATACTCTCAATGCGCATGGGCTAACATAGAAACGCAAACCGACTTATATCTTCTCTCCTCACAGCATGTTATGTACAATGCTGTAGTATCCCCTTGAGGCTGAATTGCAAAATCATAAACAACAAACTGAAACACTGCACTTTCATTCACTTTCTAACTAGATAATTCACAGCAGTTATTTCACCTTGAAACATTTAGTATTGCGCACTTGTCTGTGTGTGCAGATCAAATAAAATGACTGACTGCCGCAGAAATGTACCAATTAAACATGGTAACAATTACACATAGGACAGAATCTTCAGTGCAAGTTTATTACAATGAGAAATGACACATTTCAAAAATAGAATAAGCTGTGACCAGTCTTACTGATCCAAACTTGAAAGCGAAGAACTTGGCAAGAAATACATTTTGATAAAAAGGAGAACAAAACCACAAAGACATTCATGTGAATTCGAACTTGCATGCACTTTTAACATTGGGCCTCATTCCGAGGTGGGCAGTAAGGGATACCGGGCACCGGTAAGGAGACCGGTGCCGGTAATCTCTTACCGCCCAATTCCGAGGTCCCTTAGCGGGAACTGCAAGGGACGTGTGGTCGGACCATACGTCCCTTACAGGTCCTGTTAGGGGACCAGGGCACTAATTACGGGCCTGCCATTAGCAGGCCCGTAATTAGCACCTTCCCCATTCCCATTGAGCCCTACGGGGGCTCAAATGGGAATGGGGAATGGCATTTGGAATGGGGTCTTACCGGGTCCGCCTAGGGCGGAATGTCCCGGTAAGTCTCCACTCCACCAGACAGGACCCGGACGCGATTTTAGAGGCAGCCATGGCGCTAATAGCTACCTCCAAAGTCCTAATGAGGCCCATTGACAGTATTAGACATGAAATGGTCTATTTCTCTGACTAATTGATTGACAGGCACTCCAACCCCCTCACCTTTGAATTAAATTTACCTCGAAGTTGGCTATATTCCTGTCTCAGCTGAACATGGGAATCCCCTCAGGGTCAGCCACAGATAAGAACTACTACCAGGATACCTGCATGCAAGCTCATCTTAGCCCAGCATTTGAGGATTTCTGACCCAGCTACACCCACTCAAAGCCCTTTTCATAGCTCCCACTGTCACTCAAAGAAAATACCTCCCTACTAGATTCAACCACCTCATCTGATCTGTTTGATGTACTTTCCTCATTGAAGTAACTGACAACAAATGTTACATCTCTTCCTTTGCTTCCTTTGCTTCCTTCGCTTCTGCAATGGTTGTGTCACAAATGGGCAATGCCTTCTGGTTCTCCATTTCATCAAATTTCACATTAACATACTTAATCCCTCACAATTGGGATACATTTGAAAACCAAAAACAGCACCCATTGTCCATTTACTTATTCATAATCTACATATAAATCGGACACAAAATGACGTGGCAGAACTTCTGACCGGTCAATTTCACTGAATTCTGTCAAACAGGCTCACCGTGCATAGGGTAAAAAGAGCTAGAGCAGGAGGCGCTAGCTTCCCCTACCTTGCTTCACTACACTGGAATGCCCTTCCCACAGCCCTCCACTCTGAGGCTTCACTCATGGCCTTCCGCAAAGCCATGAAAACCACCCTCTTCATCTGATCAACACCACAGTCACCCTAGGTGACTGCCTACCTAATCTCTTGTTAACCCACAAATGTACTTGTAACCTCACCTGTAATGTATTAATGTAAAACATGTAAATGTATAACCCACCTGTACCTTCCCTGTAACTAAGCTCCCCTCATGTAACAGCGCCACGATGCCTGAGGGCTGTTTATGCACTATACAAATGTAAAAAATAAAATAAAATAAACATAAATAGGCTGCTCACTTTGCAAAATTATGCTGCTAAATGTTTAAATCAAATATTGTTGAGGCACACTGATTGCACGTTTTGTTTCCTCAACTGATCCATGAGTTCTGGAGCATATGCACCATCTCTATATAAATAAGCAATTAACCTTGTTTGAAACATCTTTTTAGCTTGGTTAGTGAGAACCTATACTTGATTGGTGCATGTTCTGTGTGAGTTCTCTGTTTTAAATTTTTTATTGGAGGTTCACAGTATCAATACTACCCTAACTGCTAAGACTCTCATTGCGAGTAAGAGTAGCGAAAACTGTTTAGCCTATAACTACACTTAAATTCCCAAAGTCAGCAGCATGCTTTCCTCCAAACAGTTCATCATATCCAGTCTTTAAAACCTCTTTCATACTCACGTGGATGACGTCTAGCATCAGGTTAGAAACCATGTCTATCTACATCATTAATCAGAAGAACCTTCATAGAATGAAAAATCCCACTAATCTCATGTACTGCCTCTCCTGACTGTCTCCTGTACTCAAGTTTATTTTGATGAACATCTGATAGCATCAGGAGACATTGTCGTATGCTGCCAAACCAGTGGCAGCAGTAACAGCACCATATACATTGTTTCCAGTTTCTTCATTAAACAAAATCCTAAATGCTTCATAAGAGAATACTCGTGCCTGAACCCTCTTCTCACATATCGAAGAAACGTTTTGAAGTCATTACATGGGCATTATTTTTATCATGATCGATACAATGTTAGGTTTCTTCTGTGATCTTCATGTACATTTCCCTGGCACTTTAAGCTTTGAAACCGTCCTGCAGTTCAATCATTTCCCAATAGACCAGAATAGCACACACTCTTCTACAAGGCCACACATATTCAATAAAGCTGCCAAGAACTAAAGGCACTCTTAAATGCGTGTCAATTTTGTTCTGTGACTCCATTGTGAGCAAGGTCCTGTACTGGGCTGCCTGAACATTTTGTAGGCCTGCTTGAAGCGTTATGGGAATGGTAATGGTGGTGTGGGAGGCTTGCTTTCTCTTGGATTGTGTCTGGGATCTTCTGGGAGTTAATCTGCATAATCTAGTCTTGTCGGTATAACGTCCTTTCATCGTGGGATGTTTTTTCACTGGGTTTTTTACCGTGAATTTTTTAACGAAAAAAAACTCATCACATTTTTTAGGGGGTTTGGAAAAATATATATTTGGGGTGTGGGTGTTCGGGATCATATAAAAAATAAAAGTGGATGGCAGTTTGGGGGTAGCCACCCGGGGGGAACCCACCCCAAAAATGAAAAATAAAAAATTTGATGAGTTTTTTCGTTGAAAAATCCATGGTAAAAAACCCAGCGAAAAAACATCCTGCAATGAAATGTCATAGACCCGTCTTGCCTACCCTTCTCAAGCAGGGCTGCAGTTATCTTGAAATAACAAAACACGACATAATATGGCATGGCATATCATAACCTGCTAGTTTAAAAAAGACAAACAAGGCAATAAATGGGTTTTGCAGGTGGAGAATAAGTAAGTTTCCAGATAGATAAAACCAAAAACCAAAAACATTCAGAAAACTATGTTCAGTTAAGAACGTTGTCACACGAGTAAATTTTTCTGGCAGCATGTTCACATAGAAGCATCTTCCTACTACCCCCGAAAACATTTGTAATAGAAATACTAATGATAAAAAGATATTCAGAAAGTAACCAACAAGCATTCAAAAGCACAATCTAAGTGAGCTTATAATTAATTAGTATTTACCAAACAAGTATTGAAAGTATTGGAACATAATTGCTGTGTAACTGCTAACTATATCCTATATTTGTTAATAAGATCAGAGTTCTATTTTAAAAGTCAACATCATTAATATGTAATACCAATGTATAGACTACATCCAATATTTTCAAAAAATGTTTCGCTTCTCTCTTCTATTTTCAACAGAACATATTGAAAGGTGCCCTATAGAAATTCACTGTTTCTTCTGGGGACAAGCCATAAGTAATTAAAGAAAACTGAAGACCTCGGTCCATTAAACCATTCACATTATGGTACATGTAAGATCAGAAATTACGTCACAATTGTACACTTGCCAAATTACTGTTGTACCTGCCCAGTAGCTAAACTAACATACTCACATGAATAATGTACGTAGCTGTGCTAGGTTCTAACTTCTGCTTTACTTGCTTTTATCAAAAGTCTCCTGCATAGGACATAGTTCAGAAAATAAATGTCTTGCCAGACCTTCTTATAAGTACCCTCTATTTTTCAAGAAATGCCTCATTTTGTACTATCAATTCCCAATCTAATGACAATTGCATGTGCTCTAACTTACAAAGACATGTGCAATTGTTACATTGCCAATTGAAAGGCCATTACTCATATCCTCCGCCAGCCATGTCAATTAAACAAATGACTAAGCCTGCCCTGTAGCAAACACACAAACATACATTAATAATCATTATCCGTTAGATGCAGCACTTAGTTGTACGTTCTGCTTCACTTTGTGATATGCATTCACTCCTGAAAAGATCATATTCAGCCTCATCAGAAAGTCTACTAAAGACACTTTATTTCTAAAAAAAATAAATAACTCATGGCCTTCAGTCATGCATACACCCGGGCTAAGCCAATGAATGTAGCACTGGGCCCACCCTATTGCAAAGCAGACATATTAAAATAAGTAATACTTGCAATTGAGATAGAAAACCTAGTTTCAACTTTTATTTTACTTCCTTGTACCCACCCATTCGTTCTTTTGCAAGCACTTTTTAATCCTTTAAAACATGTAGTATTTGAAGGCCTAGTGGTTTGTTTTCTCTGCTTTTCAAGAGATTATTGATTGTATGCCTTCTCTGAGCTCTGGATCTAACCACAATGTAAAGATAACTGACTCTCACACACATATGCAGTAGTCACATTGTTCAATTCAAAATCTTTATTAGTGGTAGTGTTGATCTGATGAGAGATTGGTAGGAATTTTGGAACACAACATTTTTGGGCAATTCCATGTTTTGGGAATATAGTCAATAGATAAAACAACAAGAGCAGTTTGAGAGGAATAGAGCCAACAGAACTGTGTTGGTACTCTGGTAATGCCTTGGGAAACTGATCCCCTTGATGTGGGGTACAGAAAAGTGAGGTGGTAGAAAGTGGTAATAATGGAAATCTTGTTACCCAAATTGATTCTCTTGACGATGCCATGACTGCTATGCGATGGAAAAGGAAACATAGCACTCCAAATAGAACACCTGTAAAGCAAGATTATGAAGGGCCGCAATATGGTTTCCATTTACAAAGGAAAAAGCCTCATCACCATAGTATTGAGCAAAAGGTTAAAAAACGTAAGGTCATTTTCGATGGTGCAACTCAGTCCTCTTCGAAGAAGAGGATGGAGCCTTTGATTTAAAGCAAAACCCTACTAAAACTCATTTCTATACAAAGCAAAGAGGCAAGTGCTCAAGGATGCCCAATAAGCTAAACGAGGAGAAGCAATTCAGTCTCATGGCCTTCACAAAATTTGGGGTCAGGAAATTGTCACATCTGAAGATGGCTTCTCTGCAGCAAAAGATATCTTGAAGGGGAAATTAAATAGCTATAACGTACTAAGATTTCAAAAAGAAAAATAGAAAACAATATGAAATGCTGACAAAGTGTAGAAAGATCTAGAAAGTGCAGTAATTGATAATCCAGATAATAGCAGTATTTCACTCTTCGACATAGAATAACTAATGTCAATAGAGTGTTGAACTGCTTTTTTCCAGGCCAAAACGGATGAGAAAAATTAGAACGCAAACAAAAAGTGGGATACTTTAAAGGAAAATGCATCGAACATGGAATTAATGGTGGAAGGACTATGCCTCCCTGGAGTATGACTCTCTACTTGAACAGAAGAATCATCCTGGTGCTATCTAAAGTAATTCCCTCTCTTTGAGTGATTACTACAAAAGATTTCTGAGGCTACATTTCCAGATCATTGTAACTTACAGAAGCCCAAGGTACCCTTAAAATGAGCTGCATTCACAAGACTCTTAGTGAGAGAAATGGAATCATGGAATCTCTCCTAAGCATGGGTTTTGACACATTGGGCCTCATTATAAGTTTGCCGGTCCAGGAACTACGGTACCGGCAAGCTTGCCGGTAATGTAGTTCCCGGACCGGCAAACTACGAGTTGTGCTCGCGGGTGCCTTTCTGCCCGGCAGGTTGGACCTGCCAGGCAGAGCCGCAGCCGGAAGCACAGCATGTCGGATGCACCGTCACCGTTATAAACGGTGCTGGTGCATCCAAACTCCCCATTCCCATTCAGCCCTATTGGGCCAAATGGGAATGGGGAGCATCTTTTTTCCGGCGCCCGCAAATGGGCAATTACCGGGTCCTGCAGGGCCGTAATGACCCGGTAATTGCCCATTCGCAGGCGCAGGAAAAAAAATTACACCAGCGGCAGCGGTGCCTGTGTTACAAGCACAGCTACCGCTGATGTCATAATGAGGCCCATTGTCTTTGAAAACCAATGTGAAAACACAGTTTGTTCAATCTTACATGAATGCAAGTAGGTTGGGCGTGGTCAATAGCCACAGAGAGATGCAGAAACTGAGATGCTTTCAAGAGCCAAATTCTAATGGAAATATGGAACAGATTGAGAAACATGAAAACTGAATTAGGGAAAAGAAAGGCCTGGGCGTGGTTGGTGGGTGCTTTGCTTCCAGTGACAACGAAACGTCCCTAACAAATAGTTATTGTTTAAAAACATTCTGTGTAAAGAAGCTACCCTTGATTTTACATTTTGCGCTTGAAATAATTATTAGTGTGCATTTTTTTTTTTCTTTTTTGGTATTGCATTGCTTCTTCAACTTGCACAACATGGGAAAAGGGCACCAACATGTCAGTCTTTTAATTGGAATAAAACATTGATTACAGATGTGTAAGATTGAGACTATATCTGAATCTACTAACACTTTACCAGCTTGTACAGGGGTTCCACGCACCGTAAACAACTTAGAATTATTGATAATATATATACATGATCCTCCCAATATGGCATACCCAGAATATGTCATTCGTACATTGTAGGGAATAGCAGAGAATTGGTACTTTAGTGACAACACGGTTGTCGTTATCGTGGCAGCTTCTTTTTATTTAATGCCCATGCTTAGAGAAATACATGATTCCCAGTGTCAAAGAATGTTCAACTGAACCTTTCATTTGGACTGCAAAACATAAACAAACAAGTCCATGTTTGGTTTGAAGAACATCGCGATTGAAGCCTGGCTATGATTAATGGGTGCAGTGAGGGTGTAGAGCAGGGCGAATTTACAAGATTTTCTCAGGAATCAGGCTATATATTTGACCATGTTTTTATCTCAAGGTCCCACTTAAATTCTAGAAGTAACTTTTCTGGATAAACCTAATGAGCCTAGTTACCACTTCACTTTACTGGTAGGTTTTACTTAAGTAATGGGCGCGAAACAATGTGCAAAGGCCTGAAATGCACAAATGCTAATTATCCGGTTGAGAGGATTGTCCTTTTCCACAAAGAATGTAGATCGGATAAAATGACACTTGGCAAATGACTGGCTTCACTTACGAAATTATTCCCATGTGTGGAATAGTATTTCTGATCCTAGGACTTTCATCTACTGGGTTATTAACCTTACAGGCAAATGTGCTACGGTCAAACATCGGTTGGCCTCCCAAGAAGAGGTGGCCTTATCAACCTTTATGGTAATATTATTGTAAAGGGAAAATGTGAGTTCAAAAAACAACTTGTAATTACAGAAGCCAGAAAGACAGAAGATAATGACCAAACATTGGAAAACGAAAGGAAATTAAAACAAAGTCATAGGAATTAGCTAAACATATATAAACACAAGTGTATGATAAAGCAATGTCAGCACATGTTACAGATTAGTACATTAGGTAACTTTGAATAATTTGGTTGTTAATTAAAATCATAACACAAAAGCATCCATTAATTAAACCAGCCCTATCTGTGGAAATTCCTGCATTGAATTTATTGAGAAAATGTATGCAGGCTCATTGTACTCATTGTAAAATCATTATCACTTACATGTTTTCCTATTTGGGAATGCCAATTGGGTGTATTTGCCATATGGGGAGCAGGTGCAAGTGGATCTAGGTCATCTGGCCTAAGCTCCGCCCACCTGGTGCCTTCCTGCCTGCCGCTTTTTTCACCACTTAGCAAGCCCCGCCCACCTTGTGCCTTCCTGCTTCCCGCTTTTTCACCACTTAGCAAGCCACACCCATCTGGTGCCTTCCTGCTTGCCGCTCTGTTTCCCTACTTAAGGAGCCCTCCAGCCTCTTTTCCTTTGCAGATGGGGAGCAGGTGCAAATGGATCTAGGTCACCTGGCCTAAGCCCCGCCCGCCTGGCGCCTTCCTGCCTGCCGCTCTTTTTCACCACTTAGCAAGCCCTGCTCACCTGGTGCCTTCCTGCTTCCTGTTCTTTTTCACCAATTAGCAAGCCACGCCCACCTGGTGCCTTCCTGCTTGCCGCTCTGTTTCCCTACTTAAGGAGCCCTCCAGCTTCTTTTCCTTTGCAGATGGGGAGCAGGAGCAAGTGGATCTAGGTCACCTGGCCTAAGCCCCGCCCACCCGGTGCCTTCCTGCCTGCTGCTCTTTTTCACCACTTAGCAAGCCCCGCCCACCTGGTGCCTTCCTTCACCATCACCGTCTTGAGGCCAATGCTGGATTTGACTTTTATGGACTTCATTCATTCACGTGCGTCACTCTTTCTCAATTCTCATGCTGGACTTCCTTTGCATCTTGTACTCATGGTGGCCCTGAATCATGCTATTCCCATCTTCATCTTGTATCCTGGCTTGCAACATTATGTGTTACTACTGACTTCTGCAATTGTATTCGCTCTCCACTCTTGCTTCTCCACTCTTTTTTGACTGCTTACTCTCTGTTCTCTCCTCATTTCCCTTCTCCCTTTTCCAATCTCCTCCCCTTACTTTCTTCTATGCACTTACTCTATCAGAATTGTCCCTGGACCTAATATGATAGCAACCTCGTCTGTTTCCTCCACCCTCCCATTACTGTTTTTTTCCTCCCCACCACCCATCCAGCACTATCTGAAATGTTGTCAGGCCTAGTATGATAGTCGCTTGTTTTGTTCCTCCCCTCCCTTTCTGCACCCCTCTCCCTCACCTTTATTTTTTCTTCGGCTCTACCAGAAATGTTGTCAGGCCTAGTACGGTAGTCACCTGTCTGTTTCCATTTCCTTCCCACTCTCCCCCCTTCCCTTCCTTATCTATGTCTTAGCTCTTGCACTATCTGAAATGTCGTCAGGCCGAGTACGATAGTTAATTTCACATCCTTACTGTTCATGGCCTATAAGAATGTGGTTGTATTTTCCCTTGTTCCCTCCCTTGCCTTGAAGCGCTTTGAAACACATTGTGTATAGGCGCTATATAAATAAACAATCATATCATATCATATCATACACCATAGGATCAGGCATTAGAATCATAGCATGCACCATGTCCAGATGGGCTGACAAACATCGTACTAAACAAGGCCCTGTACATTTGGTCAGTTGTTTTATAGTCTCTATTCATCAACATTGTTAGAACCTCTAAATTACTGTTGGTGTGGGCAGACACCTTTCTAGTTTCCATTTATAAAAGAGCTAAGAGAGGAGATCCTTGTAACTATGATGTAAATGCATTACTTGATACTTCAAGTAAAACGTTTGCATATTTGCATTACAGAGAAAATGGGCCGTTGGCAAGTGTGTTCTACCTATGTGAAACAGCCTTTAGACCTGAGATGGCTACTTTACATAATGGTCTTGTTCTTAGTGCTTTTGATTAGATACCTTTTACCTGGGGCAATCCCCCTTTACACATGGAATTCTTAAATCTCATGGCTGCATTTGACCATGTGGACAGGAACAAACTTTGGAAGAAGTTGTACAATTTTGCTATAGATTGTACCCGCCATAAACCGAAAATATTGTATTAACAAGACTTTCATTAGATTGAGACTGGATGGGGAAGATGCTTTTACTGTGCTGATCAAAACACAGCATGGTTGTAATCAAGGTTGTGTCTTGGCCCTGTTTTTTTTAACCACAGCCTAGTGGGTATAGATGAGGCAACATGAGAAGCTAGAACAGTAGTCATCATATTCATGAAATGGCTTATGCAGATGATCTAGTCCTGTTGGATCTGACCCTGATTGGTCTTCAAAGAAGCCTGGCTACATTTCCATCATTTCTTAACAAAGAGGCCTTAAATATTAACCTTAAACACACAGGTAATTTGATTTACAATAAGTAGGAAAAACAAAAACGTTCTCTGGAATTTGGGATCACTTGCTCTTCAAGTTGTAGATGACGTTTGCTACTTCAGTATTAACTTGAACCACACATTGAGTAAACAGCAGCTGTGTAATAAAATAAATGTTCAGATCGCATCAGCAATGGGAGCACTGTGTCATTTTTATATACAAAGTGGAGGATACCTATTGCTTCCCTTGATTAGACGGTACAGGCAAAAGATTGTTGAATGAGTCTGTGAGAGAATGCAATCTGGTGAGAACTGAACATTTGTTATTGTTGTAAAATCTGTTTTTATTTTTAAGGATACATACATTCATCCATAAACCTTGATGTACAATGAAATATCAAAGCAATCAAGGTTTGCAAACTTTACATATTTAAATACGTTTCAAATGTCAATGCCTTCTCAATCTAAGTTGTGGCGAAACTAACCTCCTCCCAACCCCCTGTAAGAGGATTCAATTCAACACTACAGCTAAGTCAACGCCTAGTCTATAATACTGAATGAAAACCCTTATTGATATATCTTTATGTCCAGTTCATGCGTTCTGGATGACTACCCCTATATAACACCCCTCCCTTGGAATCCCCCTGACCCCACTGAGCCAAGAAGTAGTTCTGTTTTGCAAGTTTAAAGGTTTATTTGATAACTTAAACAATATATATTATATCACGCTTTATAATAAATTAATAATTGGATATCACACTTAATCTGGTATGATAAAGATTAACAACGGAGAATCTGGCACTAGCACACTTCTTGATAATCACTAAGGAGTTGACATGAAATGGGTAAGATAGCAACAATACTTTTATAGTTTCAAATGGATGCAATGTGGAATGAAATGCAGTAAAGAAAATACTCAATATGATTTCAACAAAACAATGTAATCACTTTCTTGGACAATTCACCCCCCCCCCCTTTTATGCTATGCAAGGAAATGGAAGAAAGGCACACAATTCTCAGAAATGCAATTCAAATGTAATTCAGTTCACCCAGCAACTTAGACTACAGAAGTTGAAAACACAGGCAAAATGCTTTGATATGTGCTGGCAATGGAGTGAAAATATGTTAAAATGCTTTTAATTCCCTCTAGAGGTTCAGGGTGAGTGGTATCTAGTTAATATTAGTCCAGGCTCACTTTAGCAAGGATCTAGGGTGTAACTAGCAAGTTAAACGAATTTCTGGCAAATGGAAGGCAAACAAACTGCAGATTTTTACACATGGAGAAATTTGCAAATCGCGGTAAAATGTCAAATCGCGGCTAAATTTGTGAATGCGCCGAGCGCGATTACAGAGGAACAACAAGGACTATCACTATCGTTTTGGGGTCCTAGGAAAGCCTAGGATCTCAGCTTCCAGATGAAAGTTACTGCAAGTCTCTAGCACAAACGGTCACGGAGATATGAGCGATTAAATAAAGGTCGTTTTTCAGATTTGAAATTTTAAAGTTCACAAAGACAAGTGCAGCTTGCAACTAGAAAATGACAAGTGACAGCTTTACAAATGACAGGTGACAGTTAGGAGGCAGTTCTACTTAGATTAAAATAGCTTGGATTATATTATTTTAACTAAGAGATTGGTTCTGCACAGTTTTCTAGGTACTCACACTATATTTAGAAATATGCCTCGCCACGGATCTGGTCAGGTTTTAAACTGGACTCTGGTCTCTGCACTTCACAGTGATCTGGGTCTGCTCTCTCTCTGGATTCTGAAGATTGAGGGATTTAAAGTCTGGATCTTTCTGCACAGCTTTCTCTAGAGATTGATGGAGGTAAAGTATGGATTTTCCAGCAGAGCGTCCCGCAGCAAATGGATTTGAAGGTCCCTATCTGTCCTGTCTGTCTGCTTTTATGTGTTTTCAAAATGGGTGTGTGTGCAGCATCACTAGCCAGCCCCTCTCCACTTATCATTGGCCAAGCTTTCATTTCTCCCCTGATTGGGGGAGCTAAGTTGTGTCAGAGTGATGTCATTTTACAGCCTGCAGAAAGTCCACTCCTCCTGTCAACTTGCACACAAATCTAGATTTGAACCAAATACATATTTGCAGAGGTACATATTGTTTTAAAATCATATGCACCCATCATGCATTACAGGAGGTATACCCTGTTCAAACTCTGCTCTTCCTGGGAGCTTGCATTCAGAAATGGCAATATTTTGCACTTTTTAACTGGTTTGCAATACCGGACATTACCCCAAATTTACACACATGTGCGCAAGGAGTATGGACATTAGTTGATGAAGTGTCAGATTTTTCACGTGCACACATTTTGAGTAATATCCTCTTTTCCGCTAAAACCCCCCTGAACATACCACCGGGTCCTAGCACGTCTTAAAACGTGGGCAGAAAAATCACAAGAATTATGGTGTCATTTAAATAATTTTCACAAGTCCGTACTATGAGTTATTCATCTTTTTAGAGTTATGTTCTGGCCCCAAAGGGGTGTGGTTTTCCTCCAGCACAAGGTTGAATTTCTGGTTTTTCCAGTTCTGCCAAGCCAGCTTGCTCTCACAGGCAGTGCCCCTCCCCTTTGCTTCAGGAGGAAGCTACTTTTACGACATCTGCAATAAACCATCTGCCTGGGTCAGGACAGGGCTTTGTTCAGAGCTCCTGTATTCTGTGGGGGCTCCCCTTAATTCAATTATCAGAGAGATGGCATATCCTTAGTGTGGCCAGCAAAAGGCAGATAGGCCTGGGAACACAGCTGTGACTCAAGTTTCACTCCTGATGGGGGTAGTTGCCAGGCAGAATTCAGTTTCTCAAGCCAAGTTTCAGATAAAATGTCACTTTTCGTTCCCCAGTTTCTGCATTCAAATAAAACTAAACATTTTCACATATGCAGCTAGAATGCTGATTCTAAGTTTAAAACTATGACATTTAAACAATTGCAACCTATGTGACACTCAAAAGTAGGTCACTCAGTCAATTTAAACACTTAGATTTTTAGTGTCTTTCAGTCCAAATTTACTTAAACTGCTGAAATCCACAGCTCAGCCAGTCTTGTTATAAACCTTCAAGTCACTTCAGAATATAACTTTACATTGGATCCACCTCTCAGTAAGTCTTTCTTTGGCATGTTTTGGGTTCATTTATTCAGTTTTCTACAAAAAAGTAAAATCTGGTGTTGTTTTAAAATGCCGGCTTTTGGATAGTGGTGAGTACTGGTACTGCACCCCTTTTTGGGATTTAAGAAAATGAATTCCCAACAGTTATGGGTTTGCTTTTGGCAATCAGCATTGCCACTCCCAATGGTTTCAGACTACTGTGTGGGTAGTCCACTGGTGGTTTTAGGCAGTGTCCTTCTGTGCCCATAACACCGGCAAAAATGAGTGGCAGCCTATTCTTCATGCATTTCCCTGTGCATTTTCTGGGAAGCTCTGGCCATCATGATGTTTTCATGTCAGTACTGCACAGTTTTGAGGTAGGGCTCGGATGCATGGGTAAATACATCCCACAAGCCCCCCTCTTGCGATGGCCATTCGGTTTCACTGATGGGACTCGCAAGATCTGGGATGTTTCCTCATCTTCTTCCAATAGATGGCACAGTTCAGCATCTTTTCCTCCATCCGGTACTGGTCGATCGGTTCTCCTCGCCGGTCCTGATGGGAATATTGGGCGGTACCCCGGGCCCGTTGCGTCTCTGCTCCCGGTCTCCGGATCGTCCTCCTTGTCCCGTCTCCCGGTTTTCTTTCTCCTAGGATGACAAAGGAAGAGCGGCAATACCTATTCATAGACATTTTTCCACCACTGTTGAGATAGTAGGGCAGCATGTGCATTTCACCATAACGAAACATTACATTCTTATTTTGAAAAAAAACAAACAGTATAACTAAGAGACAGTTTCATGCAAATCACAATATTTTAGAGACTAGATGTGGTATGTTTTATGGTTGGAACTGAATTAGTCTGAGACAGTACCCGCTAGGATTCCAGAGGATTCCTCCAGTTGTTGCAGAGCGTGCCTGGGATGGCAACATTTCAACTGGTTTATGTGGACCCACTTGTCTTCCCCCGCTGCCAAAGGACCTTTGGGGATGTGGATTTTGTAGGCCACAGGGGAGATCTTGTCGATGATCTCAAAGGGTCCCTTCCACGTAGGCAAAAATTTCCGCTGTTTTGCCTGGTTTCTTTGGAAGTTGTATAGATAGACCCGGTCCCCCACCTGATATTCCTTCCTGGAAGTCTTCAGGTCATAGTGGGTCTTCATGCTATCAGCCGATCTTTCTAGATTCCGCTGAGCGTAAGCAAAAGCATGTTGGAGGTGTTTCCTTAAATTCTCCACATACTCATGAGTAGTGGAGGCATTTATCAGTGTCTGCTCTTGGGTCCTATAGAGCAAATGCTGCGGAAGCACCATCTTGCGCCCAGTCATCAACTCAAATGGTGACATTTTGGTTGCAGATGAAGGGGTAGATCTGATGGCCATTAGGACCAGAGGTAATCGGATATTCCAACTTGGCCCAGAATCTGCCACAAACTTTTTTAAGATGCTCACAATTGTCCGGTTGTAGCGTTCCACTGCTCCAGAAGAAGCTGGCCTGTAAGCAATATGCAACTTCCTTTTGACCCCCAGTATCTCCCACATCTTTGTCATTACTTCACTGGTGAAGTGGCTACCCCTGTCTGACTCAATCCTTTGAGGGAGACCGAAACGGGAAAAGATGTGGTTAATCATCAAGGCAGCTGCTGTTTCTGCCTTGCAATTTGGGGCTGGGAGACATTCCACCCACTTGGTAAACAAGCATGTCACAGTCAACATGTACTTATTCCCCCTAGCAGAGCGAATCACAGGGCCTACAAAGTCGATTTGTAAATCTGACCATGGCAGTGTCATCCCCCGCTTTTGGAGAGGCGAGCGGTGCGTGAGGGATGATGGCTGAAATTGTGCACACACAAGACACCCCTTCAAGTATTGGTCGAGGTCCTGCCCCATGTGTGGCCAGTATGCAACCTCTCTTAAGATTTCCAATGTTGTGTGAAACCCCCTATGACCGGCGGTGGCCGCATCATGGGCGTGACTTAACATCAGGCTTCGGAATGAGGTAGGAACCACCCACTGATCGTGGCCAGCTTTGGATTTCCTTACCAGCAAACCGTCTTGGATTCGGAACATTTTTGGACATTTCATCAACACTCTTAGATCCTCTTTCCCAGTGTAATCGGTATCCGTCAGGGGAAAGTTCTCAGGGTCCTCAAGGTGTTGGTAAAATTTACCAATTATTGGATCCCCCTTCTGAGCTGTAATCAAATCAGCATCAGGGGTCTCCTTTCTCCATTGTGCAATTGAAAGATCATTGTGAGCATTTGTCTGGGACCTAGTGATAGCAGTGACCTGGACTTCCCCCAACAGGGACTCAATCTCAATTAGATCCCCTTGGATGGCCCCGGTTTTGGCCAGCTGATCAGCTAAGTCATTTCCAGTTTTGTCTGGTCCCTCTACTTTGGAATGACCCTTGATCTTTTTCCAATAGATGGTCATCTCATTCGAGGTGACCAGATCATCAATGTTTTGGATCAACTTCCCATGTTTCAAGGGTTTGTTGTTAGCACATAACATGCCTCTGGTTTTCCAATTAACCAGGTGCTCCACGAACCCGTTCCGTACATAATCCGAATCTGTGATTATGACCAGTTCGTGGAGTTGATGCTGGACAGCAGTGAGGATGGCCTGATGCACAGCCATCAATTCTGCCACCTGACTACTTCGGGGACCAATTTTGTATCCAGCGGAGGGTTCTGGGGACTCATTCACCCATGCATTCCCTACGCCGGCCACCAGTTCTTTCTCCCCGTTGTTGTCAACATGGTACGAGCATCCATCCACATAGACAGTGGGCATTCCCTCACACTTGTCCTCTTCAAAGACTTTGTGTGGGGAATTAAGGTATGCCTCCATGTTGTCCTTGATTTTTAGACTTTCGTCCTCGAGACAGTTTTCTCTGGCACAATCATGCAAGTCAGCCAGACCTTGCGCAAGGGAACTCTTCTTGTTTTGGCCATATCTGACCGCCACAGGAAAGCCTTGCATTGACAGAATCCAGGAAGTAATTCGGGAATTACTCACATTTCCGGCCCGGATTCTGTCACTTTGGAGATATTGCAGAGTCTGGTGTGGAGTCTCCACTATGATGTGTTCCCCCTGGATAAACGGGCGGTAATTCTTCAATGCCCACACCGTTGCCAGGAGTGCCTTCTCACAATCGTTGAATTTTTCCTCCACAGAGGATAAAGTTTTGCTCGCATAGGAGATTACTTTATTGACCCTGTCATGCTTTTGGTATAATACTGCCGTCAAGCACGTATTAGAGAACCCTGTCTCCAGGAAGAACTCCTTGTTTCTGACAGGGTAAGCTAGGCAGGGCGCTTGTGAGAGGCTTCTTTTGAGTTGTCTTACTGCCTCGGCTTGTTCTGGACCCCATTCCCACTTGACCCCCCCCTTCAGGAGATGAATCAGGGGTCTGGTGATCTCTGCGTAGCCCTCAATGAACTTTCTGCTGTAATTAGTCAGTCCAAGGAGGCTCCTTAGCTCCCGCAGAGTTGTGGGGTCTTTCAGTTTTTGAAGTGCTTCCACTTTCTTTTCCTGGGGACAGAGACCCTGAGGAGTAATCTCATGCCCCAAGAAATTAACACGGGTTCTACACCACTGTGCTTTCTGAAAGGAAAGTTTTGCTCCGGCGGCCCTGAACTGCGTCAGAACATAACGGATCTCCGCTATGTGTTCCTCCACAGATGAACTTTTGATGAGGACATCATCTACATAAGCCAGGTTACCCCTCGCACCCAGGTCGGGCATGGCCTTATGTAGGAAAATGTTGAATTCATTGCCGGAGTTGAGGTATCCGAAGGGAGTCCGGGTCCATGTATACTGCTGGCCCCCAAAGGTAAAAGCCAGCTTGTATTGGTCCTACCTACTGACAGGCACAGTCCAGTATCCATTGGTCAGGTCTATTGCAGTGAATACCTGTGACCCCTGAATCTGGGCCAGCCCTTGGTCAATGTAGGGCAGAGGCCATCGGGAAGTATGGACCCGTTTGTTGAGCTCCCTGAGGTCAGCACAGAGTCTCCACTGGCCGTTTGGCTTCAATATTCCCAGCACCGGATTATTGAAGGTGCTGTGGACTGGACGGATTATTCCCCGGGACTCAAGGTTCTTAATTATTTCAGTAAGGGACTCCATTGATGCGAGAGGCAAGCGATATTGCTTCACAAACACAGGAGTCATGCCAGGGTCCGTGGGGATTGTTGTTGTGTGGAGGTCGGTGCGACCACAGTCATATGAGTCTACCGCAAAGAGATCTTGGAAATCCAAGAAAACTTGTTTCAACTTTTGCTTTTGTTCCAGAGTCACACAGGCATCAGCTAGGTTGACTCTCTCTTCCACCATCTGCCTGAAGCCTGGAAAGACTTCTGGTTTGGCTATCTCCGCGGCCTCCTCCAGCTGGGTGGAGAAGTCCCTGGTCAGAGTGCTGATTTGGACTGGAGGCTTCAGGTGGGAAAGGCAGCCCTCATGGACCTGGAAAATCACCTCATCCCTCCTGAAGTCACAAGTCACATCTTCCTTACCATAGGGGCAGGAAGTGTACACCAGGAAGTTCCCCCCATGCCGGGTAAAAATCCTGTCTGGTGTTGTATTGTCATCACTGTCACTGTCAAAACAGTCCTTGGGGATTGGTCCTAACAGTTCATTTCCAAGATCAATGGAGAAATGTCAGTCATCAACCGCCATTCCAATAATGGTGCCTGCGGCTAGAGTAATACTCTTTAAGTCGCTGTTATCCACCTCTATTGGAATGGTGTCATGTTCTATGTTGACTAATGGAGTTGGGTTTACCCCCAACCCTTGCAGTTGGAGAGAAGCATTTAGATGTATGTAAGCATCAGGGTTTTTCAACTCTTGTCCCCTTTTAACTTTCACTTCCAGGGAGAATTGTCGGGTCCTTTCTGGGATGGTGACTTCCTCTTTGATCTGAATTTCAACTGCATAAGGTAGCAATTGAGCTGACCTAAATGCTTTTTCTGGATCATCAAAGCCCATGGGATTATCCGCTAATCGGGACCAAGCTTTGAAGTTTATTAGGTCCAAACTAATGGCAAAGCGATTGAGAATGTCACTGCCTAAGTAAAAGGCGGCAGGGATGTCTCGCACGACCCAACAATTGTGGACTATGCTCTTGTTGCCAATGGAGATTTTGAGCATACACCTGCTTGGCAGGAGATGTTTGGCTTTAGGTGCTTCCAGGTCCATTTCCCATTTGTCTATCAGTTTGAATGTGGGAATGGCTGGATCTTTTGGGAGTTGGCGAAACATGGCTTCGCTGATGAAGCTCTTACCGTTGTTCACACACACTCGAGCGAGAACAGAGTCCTTCCCATCATTTAACTGAACAGGGATGAACAACTGCTCTCCAATTTGCTGAATCTCAGCCAGGCTCTGAGCTGATTTCACATCTTTCTGGACTATAGGAGTGGGAGTTTCTGATTGTGGATTAGTAAAGAATTTCAGGGTGTTTCCTTCCAGTGTGGAATACCACCTTAAACTGGAAGGAAGGTTGATTTTCAGAAATAGAGAGGACCCCCCATCACCAGTCTGTTGTCCTACCGCTATTACTGTCACGTCTGGAATCTGGTTGTTCTGGAAGTGAAATTCTACTTGGTCAGATTTTTGTTCAACCATGTGGCAGGTGCCGTTTAAACTAACATGGTTGACACTCTGTTTTAATTTTATTGGTCGGCTAGTCTGGGTCCAGAGGACCTTGTTTACGCAATCTATTAGGGGTGACAACCTTCTCAGGAGGTCATTCCCTAGTAAACAAGGGGTGCCCTCTGGGGTCACAATTATGACCGGGTGTTTCAACTTGTGTCGCCCGATCTTAATGTCCAAGTCTGCAGTCCCCTCAACGGGAATTTCCTTCCCGTCAAAGTTCTGCAGTTGTCCAGGAAGAGAGGTGAGAGGAATTTGGTAATTCTCTCCCCTTCCTGCATTCAGTTCGTCAAAGGCCCTTCTGGACAGAAGGGTAGCTTGAGATCCAGTGTCCACCAGTGCCAAAATTGTACCCTGCCCCTGTACTTGTACCGGGGCATAGTATCTTCCCTCCTTCTCCTCAAGGGGGCACAGATAATGTACATTTTTGGACAACTGGTGGGCTAATTTTCTGGTTTTGGACATCGCTAGCGAAGAGATTTGGGCAGAATTCTGTGGAGAGCCTTGGGAATCTGAAAGAAAAAGTTGGCAACTGGAGATCAGAGCCATTGTGGGTTCCCCTGGCTCCGGTTCCGGGCCGCCCCCCCCCCTTTTTGGAGGCAGTCACCAGGATGGGTTTGAACCAGGGGATTTTCTTGCTGTTGGTTCTGGGATGAGATGGTGGGCGGCGGTAGCTCAGTCTCCACATCTCCCCAGTCTGGATTTGCATCCCTAGGGACCCATTTTTCTTTGGGAGGAGTTCCCCCCTCTCTGAAGGAGAAGATCCTTTTCCCAGGATCCTCTGAGGATCCCTCTCCCTCAAATTGGAATATCTGTACCTCCTCCTCAAACTGAGTCTGTTTGGGTCTTTTGTTTCTCCTACCCCCCCTCTGCTCCTTAGGAGGCAGACTTTCAGGGGCAAGAGATTTTGTTTCCGGTTCCTGGGTTTCCAGGGGCTGTTTACAAGTGAGGAAGGAAGCTTCCTCCAAGGCTTTACACCCCCCTTCCCTTTGTGCCTCCTCCCTGGGAACCGGTGAGTTATCGGGGTGCTGCCCCTGTCATTGTTCTGGGGCACCAGGTCCAAAGTTGGGTGCGTTCTGCGCCGGCATGCCCATCTGGGGGTTCTGCTGTGCCCTCAGTATTTGACCCAGATCCCGTGCCATATTTTGGACCTGGCGCTCTAACTGGGAAACCCGCTCAGGCTGATACGGGGCCCTGTTTTCTCCCTTGGGCTGATCCCGGGAAGGGTAGCTATCCCTTCTTTGGTAGTACCCCTGGTTGGGGAGATTTGGATACCCCTCCACCCTTGGCCTCCCCTCTCCCGGATTAGGTTGTCTGGGCTCAGGGAATTGGGGAAAGAAGGGTGGATGATTTTGGGGTTGGAAGTTGGGTGGATACCTGGGGAAGAAGTTCTGCCCAGGGTTTGGAGAATTTCTGCCCTCCGGTGGGAAGTTAGGAGGGAAGTTCCCTGGGTTAGGTGCTTGGCTGGATCCCCCCCCTTGGGCTGGAGGAGTCCACACATAACCCAGGATGGGTCGATGTCCCTTGTAACGGGGACTTACATAATCAGGAGAGCGAGGGACCCCATTTGTGGGGCTGCCTCCTTGGCTCCCTGTCTGTGACTGACCCGAGGACCTCCTGGGCCTAGCATTATTAGGTGCAGGTAGGTTTTTAGGCCCCCCCATCTCCAAATCCAAAACGGGGGTGACCTTTACCTCTGCCACCTTGGCAGCAGCAGGGGTGCTGTTGGCTTTGGGGTTTTTCTGGGCATTACTTTTGCTATCTACCGGTTTCTGCACCTCATAGATCCGGGTAGCCTGTTCAATGACCCAGTCTAAAGATCTTTTCTCGTGAAAATCCCTCACGAGCTGGGTCATTATGTATTTGGGCAAGGCATGAAAAAATGTATTAATGAATTCTCTACTGTCTGTGCGCACCCTTCTGGTGGTCTGCGCAAAAGCACGTTTCAGTTCTTGCACAAATTCTTGTGGGGCCTGATCCTCCCCACATTGCAAATTGTAGGCTGCCTTGCGAGCCTCTTGAGGATTTCTGTGAACAGAAAAGTGTTTCAAGATGGCCGCCTTATAGGTGGACCATCTTAAATGATTTTGGTCCTCCAGCCCCGCAAAGAAACTGGAGTATTCCGGGGAGAAGGTCCACTTTACATATTGAATACAGCTTTGGCTGTCCTTCAAATGGAAAGTCTCCATCATTTGCTCAAACAACTCTAAGTGCTCCCAAACAGAATACTTAGCGTTCTTATGGTAAGGCGTGATGACGCTCCTGATCGCCTTAATCTGCTTTAAGGGGTCCTTAAGCAAGGCCCTTTTTGCCTTATTGGCCTTTTTGGTTCGGGTAACCCTTGTCCATTCATCCTCTGACTCAGAGGCACTGCTCCCAGAGGTTCCTGTCTGCTCTTCCAGGTTTTCCCGGATTCTGCGAGCCTGGGAATGGCTGGCAGAATGTGGGAACCTGGTCTCCTGTGTCCTGCGCAGTTCAGAGGAGTCTTCAGATTCCTCCTTGCTGCCAGGATTTGATGGGTACCCCCCCCACTGACCTAACTGGGCAGAGGTTTTCAGGATGCCCTTAATGGGCCTACTCTCCTGGGGTTCCCCATTAAATTGCACTGTGCTGGGGTGCCCATACCCGGATGCCCGCCCCTCCATTCCTGGGTGGTACTGGCCTATGAGCCCCATGCTTCTGGCTGGATAGTAATCTGCCATCCCTGTGGCCCTGTGCTCATGTGCGCCAGGGGACATGGGGGTGGCAGAGTCCAGGGACCGAGAGAGATAAAGGCCTCTGGTACTAGGGCTCCTGGGGTTATGCTCAGGAGTTTCTCTTTCCCAGCGAACCTCATCTCTATCCGCCCCTGCTCCCTGTTGCAATGCAAGAGCCTGCGCCTTCAGGTCCTCAGTTAAGGCCTTACTAGACTCTATCAGTCTCTCCTGCATCGCTACCTGTTGTTGGAGTCTATCATTGCGCTGGCAGAGAGCCTCATTCTCTCTCTGTGTTTCCTGATTGGTCCTGGAGCACTGGGCCAGTCTTTGCTGCAGGAGGGTTACCTCCTGAGCTGTGTCCTTATTGGCCTGCTCCTTTCTTGCTAGAGCATCCTCCACCCTCCTGGTGTGCTCTAACAAGTTCCGGTTTTCTTTTTGGAGGTCACCCAGCCCCTGGAGGGCCAGGTGATTTTCTTCAATTTCCTTTTTTAAGTGGCAGACTTCCTGGCCTAAAGTGTCTCTTTCCTGACTGAGAGCCTGCATCTGTGCTGCCAGGTCGTCCCTCTGTCGTTGAAAGGCACCAGCTTTTTGGCGCTCCTCATCAAACTCTGCCTGGGTATCCAGGTCTTTCAGAATCAGTTTATTGCTCTCCTCTTTCTCTCTATCTAGCTGGCTTTGCAGGGTGACTACCTGCTCCGCGCATGCCCTGTTGAAATTGATCTGTTGCTCCAACTTTTTCTGGTTCTGCAGTAAGGAGTCCAAACTGTCTTGGTGCTCCTTCTGCAGGGCCAGAAATCTGGTATCCTGGTCTGTCTTTTCCTGTTGTAGGATGCCCATATCCTCTTTTATTTTAATGATATATTGCCTACTATCATTTTCTGACTCCTGGCTCCTCTGCAGCCTCTGCTCAGAAGAGGCCAGATCAGATCGGGCCTTCTCTAATGCCATCTGTTGCCTATTTGCCAGATCTTGGCTTTCAGTGCATTTATCCTGCATGTCTCCCATATATAGGTACAGGTATGCTGCTATCCTGGCAATCTTATTGTGTTCATCTTTGGCTTTAGGAGCCATATATAGTTCACTCAGGGCCACATGTAATGGACCCTGATCTCTCCATAGGTCTGACCCTGTTTCAGTGACCTGTCGCGTGATGGCCTGCAACCAGGCATCCTGGCCCTGTTCAGTCCATTCACCTCTCACAAATAGTTTATGTAAGAGGTGCTCTCTGGCTATTTTCATGTCTACTAAGGTCGTCATTCTAGAGATTGGTCTCTGTCCTGACTTACAGAAGTTTGTATTTTATTTTTGCAAAACAGACCTTTTCCTAAGAGCGTTCCTATGAGGAGTGCTTTACAGCGTAACACAGCGTGGTGATCCGACCGGATATGTGTATCTGGTCAGCTGGCACGCTGTATTAATCTGCACAAATGGTAGATCTAACCCAAACATCCCGGACGAGCCCCCAATTTGTAAGAGGATTCAATTCAACACTACAGCTAAGTCAACGCCTAGTCTATAATACTGAATGAAAACCCTTATTGATATATCTTTATGTCCAGTTCATGCGTTCTGGATGACTACCCCTATATAACACCCCTCCCTTGGAATCCCCCTGACCCCACTGAGCCAAGAAGTAGTTCTGTTTTGCAAGTTTAAAGGTTTATTTGATAACTTAAACAATATATATTATATCACGCTTTATAATAAATTAATAATTGGATATCACACTTAATCTGGTATGATAAAGATTAACAACGGAGAATCTGGAACTAGCACACTTCTTGATAATCACTAAGGAGTTGACATGAAATGGATAAGATAGCAACAATACTTTTATAGTTTCAAATGGATGCAATGTGGAATGAAATGCAGTAAAGAAAATACTCAATATGATTTCAACAAAACAATGTAATCACTTTCTTGGACAATTCACCCCCCCCCTTTTATGCTATGCAAGGAAATGGAAGGAAGGCACACAATTCTCAGAAATGCAATTCAAATGTAATTCAGTTCACCCAGCAACTTAGACTACAGAAGTTGAAAACACAGGCAAAATGCTTTGATATGTGCTGGCAATGGAGTGAAAATATGTTAAAATGCTTTTAATTCCCTCTAGAGGTTCAGGGTGAGTGGTATCTAGTTAATATTAGTCCAGGCTCACTTTAGCAAGGATCTAGGGTGTAACTAGCAGGTTAAACGAATTTCTGGCAAATGGAAGGCAAACAAACTGCAGATTTTTACACGTGGAGAAATTTGCAAATCGCGGTAAAATGTCAAATCGCGGCTAAATTTGCGAATGCGCCGAGCGCGATTACAGAGGAACTACAAGGACTATCACTATCGTTTTGGGGTCCTAGGAAAGCCTAGGATCTCAGCTTCCAGATGAAAGTTACTGCAAGTCTCTAGCACAAACGGTCACAGAGATATGAGCGATTAAATAAAGGTCGTTTTTCAGATTTGAAATTTTAAAGTTCACAAAGACAAGTGCAGCTTGCAACTAGAAAATGACAAGTGACAGCTTTACAAATGACAGGTGACAGTTAGGAGGCAGTTCTACTTAGATTAAAATAGCTTGGATTATATTATTTTAACTAAGAGATTGGTTCTGCACAGTTTTCTAGGTACTTACACTATATTTAGAAATATGCCTCGCCACGGATCTGGTCTCTGCACTTCACAGTGATCTGGGTCTGCTCTCTCTCTGGATTCTGAAGATTGAGGGATTTAAAGTCTGGATATTTCTGCACAGCTTTCTCTAGAGATTGATGGAGGTAAAGTATGGATTTTCCAGCAGAGCGTCCCGCAGCAAATGGATTTGAAGGTCCCTATCTGTCCTGTCTGTCTGCTTTTATGTGTTTTCAAAATGGGTGTGTGTGCAGCATCACTAGCCAGCCCCTCTCCACTTATCATTGGCCAAGCTTTCATTTCTCCCCTGATTGGGGGAGCTAAGTTGTGTCAGAGTGATGTCATTTTACAGCCTGCAGAAAGTCCACTCCTCCTGTCAACTTGCACACAAATCTAGATTTGAACCAAATACATATTTGCAGAGGTACATATTGTTTTAAAATCATATGCACCCATCATGCATTACAGGAGGTATACCCTGTTCAAACTCTGCTCTTCCTAGGAGCTTGCATTCAGAAATGGCAATATTTTGCACTTTTTAACTGGTTTGCAATACCGGACATTACCCCAAATTTACACACATGTGCACAAGGAGTATGGACATTAGTTGATGAAGTGTCAGATTTTTCACATGCACACATTTTGAGTAATATCCTCTTTTCCGCTAAAACCCCCCTGAACATACCACCGGGTCCTAGCACGTCTTAAAACGTGGGCAGAAAAATCACAAGAATTATGGTGTCATTTAAATAATTTTCACAAGTCCGTACTACGAGTTATTCATCTTTTAGAGTTATTTTCTGGCCCCAAAGGGGTGTGGTTTTCCTCCAGCACAAGGTTGAATTTCTGGTTTTTCCAGTTCTGCCAAGCCAGCTTGCTCTCACAGGCAGTGCCCCTCCCCTTTGCTTCAGGAGGAAGCTACTTTTACGACATCTGCAATAAACCATCTGCCTGGGTCAGGACAGGGCTTTGTTCAGAGCTCCTGTATTCTGTGGGGGCTCCCCTTAATTCAATTATCAGAGAGATGGCATATCCTTAGTGTGGCCAGCAAAAGGCAGATAGGCCTGGGAACACAGCTGTGACTCAAGTTTCACTCCTGATGGGGGTAGTTGCCAGGCAGAATTCAGTTTCTCAAGCCAAGTTTCAGATAAAATGTCACTTTTCGTTCCCCAGTTTCTGCATTCAAATAAAACTAAACATTTTCACATATGCAGCTAGAATGCTGATTCTAAGTTTAAAACTATGACATTTAAACAATTGCAACCTATGTGACACTCAAAAGTAGGTCACTCAGTCAATTTAAACACTTAGATTTTTAGTGTCTTTCAGTCCAAATTTACTTAAACTGCTGAAATCCACAGCTCAGCCAGTCTTGTTATAAACCTTCATGTCACTTCAGAATATAACTTTACATTGGATCCACCTCTCAGTAAGTCTTTCTTTGGCATGTTTTGGGTTCATTTATTCAGTTTTCTACAAAAAAGTAAAATCTGGTGTTGTTTTAAAATGCCGGCTTTTGGATAGTGGTGAGTACTGGTACTGCACCCCTTTTTGGGATTTAAGAAAATGAATTCCCAACAGTTATGGGTTTGCTTTTGGCAATCAGCATTGCCACTCCCAATGGTTTCAGACTACTGTGTGGGTAGTCCACTGGTGGTTTTAGGCAGTGTCCTTCTGTGCCCATAACATCGGCAAAAATGAGTGGCAGCCTATTCTTCATGCATTTCCCTGTGCATTTTCTGGGAAGCTCTGGCCATCATGATGTTTTCATGTCAGTACTGCACAGTTTTGAGGTAGGGCTCGGATGCATGGGTAAATACATCCCACACCCCTTCCTCCATGATATGTTCACATCTCTTTTGTAACAGTATGTACTATAACGTTAGGCACTCCATATGCCACAAATAACAACTCTCCACGTATTCCCCCATATTCTCTCCAGGAGTTGGAGTCGAAAGGGTCATGCACCCCTCACCTGGTGTTGAACGTACATCCAAATCATCAGGTTTCCTGGCCTTACTATTTGTAACACCTGTACATAGAAGGATATAGATGTATTGCAATCATATACAAATCTGTTCACTTGTCCAGATATTATGGTTGCGTGGTCCCGCATTCCCCCAGTCCCATCTTGTTTCTGCTCCAGAGCCCCTGCTCTGAATAACATGTTTCCCATATATACCAGCCTCCTTTCAGGTCATCCCTCCTGCCGTCACATACTTAATCACTACCTAAAGGGGACCTCTTAAATATATGGTTATAGTAGTTCTCAATATTGTTCCACCTTTTCAGCACCTGACGGTGATTGTCGCTTGAATGCGGCCCATTCCTATATGCACGTTTTAGATAGCAGTGCAGTCCACTAAGTACTGGTGGAGGGGGGGGCTTGTCTTCCAATGTATGAACAGCAGCATTTGTGCAGTAAAGAGTATTAGCCTCTTGGCTCTATGCATCAGCGCATCTGGGTGCCATTTGTTTCTACTTGCCCCAAATAGCATATTGTCGGGGGCCATTGTATTCTCATCCCTGTCTATGTCAGAGATCTGTTGGTGCACCATATGCCAGAATGATGTTAGTACAGGGCAAGACCATAGGATATGTCCCATTGTACCTACTTGGTTATGTCCTCTCCAGCAAATCACCCAGTGGGACAATCCCATCCTAAAGATCTTTTTTGGGAATGATTTTAAATTGGATTTCCCATTTTCTATTTGTGGAGACTGTTGAATTATGGTAAAATAATCATATATTTCTGCGGTATCAATTGATATCCCTAAATCCTCTGCCCATGCTGTCGCTAAGATACAGTTTCTGCCCACATTATTAGAAATGGACAGCGAAAAAATGTGTGAAGGCATACAAAGGTAGTGCAGTGTTGTTCTATTTCCTGCTCACATGGAGCAGGGGGGGCTTGGCGGGTAGCACTCAATGTATGTTTGAGGATTGTGGCTTGTATTGTGTTATCGCGGAGTCAATCTCCCCTCTCAAGGCCTAGTATATTGCATGCTGATTGGAATTGGAATAAGATTTCCCCCATCACAGATGTCCATAATCCATATATATGTGCCCACTCCGTCTCTTGTCTGCAGTGTACCTTCTGCTTAATCCCATATGAGAGTACAACCTGGATACTTGACCATGATGGCACCTTTTGTATGGGCACCCCTTGTGTGGACTACATCCTGTGCCATTGCATTATCATTGGTCGTAGTATCGGTGTAGTTTAATTTGTGGTGGGAGTTTGGTCGGAGGCGTGGGCTGCACGTCTATGGGGGAAAGCAGAGCCATTAGGGCCAGTTCCATGGTCCTCCAGCTTGTGTCATTGCTCCTATTGAGCCAACGTTTCACCCAGCAAACTTGGGCTGCCTGGTAATAGGCCTTCCATGATGGTGCTGCCAATCCGCCCTCCGCCTTAGTCACTTGTAATACTTTGAGATAGAGACATACTTTTTTACCTCTCCATATAAACTTGGTGATCGAATTATCGAGGCCCTTGATTATCGTAGGTGAGGGACTGACAGGCAGCATCATAGCAATGTACACTAGTTTTGGCAACAAGTTCATTATTAGGGCATTGATCCTGCCCGTCAAAGAGAGGGATAGACTATCTTAGCAGGTCTGAGCAGATCCTATCAAAAACTTGTGGGTAGTTCAGATCTCGGAGTTCCCCAAGAGAAGCGCTAATATTGATCCCCAGATATTTAATATGATGCATTTGAAGTGTAAATGGGGCTACTCCTCTGTGGTCCCAAGGGATATCTTGTCTTAAAGGTATAACCTCAGATTTGCCCCAATTAATCTTGTAACCCGCCATTGGGGAACTCCAGAGGGTTGTAATATTCCTACAGAAAACTCACCTGAACAAAACCGAATCAAAAACGTTAGAATGCGGGCGGGTGGGAGCGGCCGCCCACTCACCATGCAATAAGGACCATATATATGGGAGGGATCTGAGAATATTGCTTATGTATAAAAGCAGATCATCCATGTATAGGGAGACAAAATGTTCTTCCATACCCGGGCGAATGCCCGTCCATCCGGGATTGGTGTGTAATTTAATAGCAATTGGTTCTATGGAGAGCGCGTATAAAAGTGGTGACAAGTGACATCCCTGGCAATTTCCAGACTGAAGATGAAATGGAGAAGAGGCAAAGCCATTGGTGACAACCGAGGCCGTTGGACCAGTATACAGCAGTTTAATCAGCCTAATGTAATATTGTGGGAAACTGCATTTGGCCAGGGCAAGAAACATAAATTCCCATTGGACTTTATAAAAATGCTTTCTCCGCATCAACCGTGAGAACCACGTCTTCCAAGATTTCTGTCACCCGCCAGGATATGTAGTAGCCTATGGGCCTCATTACACAGAAGGCGGTAAACCAAGGTGCTAATAGCACCTTGGTCCATGCTGGTAAATTACCGGTACCGCCATGGAGGAAAGGGGAATTACCGCCCTATTCCACGGTTGGCAGGGCGGTAATTCCCCCTTCCTCCATTGCCCTTCCCCATTCCCATTTTTGCCCCATAGGGCATAATGGGAATGGGGAAGGTGCTAATTATGGTACCGCAAATTGCGGTACCGTAATTAGCACCCTGGTCCCTTTGCAGGTTCTTTTTTTAAAGCCTGCTAAAAGCAGGCGTTAAAGTACCAACCCGCAAAGGGACCTCGTAATAAAGCGGTAAGGGTTAACGGTCACCAGTACCCTTACTGCTGACCGTTAACCCTTACCGCCTTCCGTGTAATGAGGCCCTCTGTATTTTATGGCCTGAATGTCTATTGCAAATAAAACCAGTCTGGTCTTTATGAATCAGCGATGGAAGTATCTCCTCTATTCGCTGTGCCAAGCATTTTGCCAATATCTTAGCATCAAATTTGATTAGCGATATAGGTTGATACAAGCTGCATTCTTCTGGATTGCGCCCTACTTTGTGGAAAACTATCATATTTGCTGCTAATATCGACTGTGGTAGTAGCCCTTGGTCCTTTGCCTCCTCAAATACAGATTCTAATTTAGGTGCTATTTCATCGGCAATGATTTTATAAAAATCAATGGGAATCCCATCTGTGCCCGACACCTTCCCTGAGGGGAGCGAGGAGATTGTGCATGAGATTTCTGAAGCTGTAATGGGGGCACCAAAGTTGTCAGTTTGAGCAAGGGATATCTGAGGTAGGGTCACAGAGTCAAGAAACTCCCTTATATTTTGGATGAACAAGAGCTAGAGGCTGTGTAAAGTTCGTGATAGTATTCCACAAATCGGGCTTTGATATGATCGTCTCCGAGCACTGGATGCTCTTGGGTTCTTAAATGGAGGTGATCATTTGCGTGGCATGTCTCTGTTTTAACGCTAGTACCATCATATGTAGTGGTCTATCAGCCTCCAGGTAGTACGCTTGTGACCAGCTCGTAAAATATTTCTGCACCCTTGTGGTGGAAAGTGTTTGATCTCCATCCATAATCTATGGAGCTGTGGTTGTGTCTGTCTATCTCAGGTCTGTTTATGTTGTTTCTCGGCCGCTCAGAGTTATTCCATCAGCTCGGCTTGTTTTTTCCCCCAAGTCCTTAGTTTATAAGACCAGCCTGATATGCATTAGCCTCTGAGAAAGGCCTTGAAGGCATCCCAGTACTTGTAAGGGGAGTATCGCAGAGTAAGATTGGACTCCCAAAATATATTGATATCCCCCTCTAGATGTGTGAGAAAATCTGGGTATTTGAGAGCTCTTAAGTTAAGGCGCCAGGTCGGGGTTCTGCATATTGTATCCGAAAGTGCTAGGCACAAGAGTCACGGGCATGATTTGATAGGGTAGTGGGGAGGATCGTGCAATCCTTGACCATATATAGCATTTTGGCATCATCCAGTGACCTATCCAGGAATAGCTACGGTGTCAGTGAGAGTAAAATGTATAATCCCGGTGGTCGCAGTGTATCTGTCATCATATATACTTAGGTCATAGGTCGTTCATTAGCAACTGGAGAGCTATTTGTTTTCTCAAGTTAGTGGGGGCACCAGGCACAGTACTTTGATGATCCATAAGGGGGTCAAGAGCCACATTTAGATCCCTGCCCACAATGGTCAGATTCCCCATATGTTGTACACATGATGTATACGTACGTGTTAAAAACGACTGGGTATCAGTCGTGGGGATGTATATGTTCAGTAGTGTTATGGGATGCAATACGTGATGGAGCAGATCCAGTTCACGGACAGGCATAGCTTTAACTGGGTTTTAGAGTTATGTTCTGTGGGCACAGTGAGCAAAATGGCCGCCAGCCCAAATTAAAATGCACGTTTTAGCATAGTGATATGCCAGTGTACCTTACAAGGATTTCTCAATCCCTGTTTTTATTTTGTTTCAGCTGCACAAGCTAGAACCTCAAGCAACCTGCCTATATATATAGGAGCCAGTAATTCACGGCGCACAGAAGGCACTGCATGAGAGAGACATCGTTTTTCCCTCTCCCAACCTGTGGCATCCAAGAAATGGGCTCAGGTAGGATATTCACTCACACACATCATAGGAAAAAAATTCTATAGAGAGACACCAATTGTTCTAATTTCACTTTCCCGTTTTTTAGATTTATTATCCACAAGGCAATTCAAGTGACACACCACAGCCTTACCCATCAGTCCTGAAGACGGCACTAGAACATCCACTGAAACAGTTCTTGCTAGAAACACCAAAAGTGTTGACAGATAGATGTTTGGTTAGGTAAACCAGACTCTAAATCACCACCACTACTAAGTTCTCACTGTGCAAAGACTAATTTACAAATTGTTATGATATGGAAGTTGAATATGATAAAATTTGTAACAATACTCATAATTGATGTGGTTAAACATGGCCACATATGTTAAACGGCCTGAGTTGATTTTTAAAGAAGCATTTGAAAATAAATGTGTTATGTATATAAATGAAACATTGGTGATCTCTAACTTATGTACCGACTAAATCACATGATCTGTCATTGTGTGTTGTGATTAATTACCGGCCAACGCCAAACCGGTGGTGTAGCCTAAGTTCCCTTGTGTTATATATACTTTAATGCATGAGACAAAAAACATTTCCGAGAGGTCCCCTTGGTACAGGTACTTCATAGTTAATCCTGCCATGAAAATGGCCCTCTCACAGAAGGGTGCTCATTATTGTAGTCCTTTTGCAGTAGGCAGGCAGAGGAAGTGGTTGGGTTTAGAGTGGCCCAGAGGTGAGGGTTAGTCTAGAAAGGGGTTCCACCATTGTGGATTTTGCTGGAGCCCCCCAAAGTTGCTACCTCATCCCACTCCTTGCGGACAAAGTACAATGGGTATGCTGCATCAGGCAAAGGACACTTGCTACAGCTGCCATGATTAGACTCTTGGCAACAGGCTTTTTGTGGACCAATCCACTGTGGCATTTTGCCTATATATGGAGGGGCCCTCACATTAATTAATACATTTTTGCACTCCAAGACAAGAAGAATTCACCTGGAAATATGTTGGAGATACGGTATATTCCAAGGTCCCCCACCAAAGAAGTGAATCAGGAATTCTCCAAGGAAGGGGAGAGCCCTTCTCCATACCCCTCATAAAAAGCACATATGAAACTGCTTTGTGGAAAAGGCCTACTGCACTTGAAGCAATAGTACCCAGACCCCATGCAAGTGTAAATCTTCCTTTTTGGAAATGACAGAATAAAGCATTCACCTTGGCCTTATGCTATGGAGTGGGTCTCCCAACAACCACAGAACCAGAAAAGGGACCCTGGGCTCTCCCTGCATCTCGAAAGCTCTGCAATGCCAGGTTGGGAAAATTCAATGCCATCAAAACTGCTGCAAGGGACCTGTCAGAGTCATTGTTGACCTCAACACCCAACCAACTCGGTCTAGGTCAATGCCCAAACTCTGCCATCTCCATATCTGGGGGTTGCTGAGTCTTCTAGCATCCCCAACTCGACACAACTGCCTGGTCACTCGCTTCTTTGAGCTCCAAGCAATCACTGCTGCAGTAGCATTTTGCATCAGCTTGTGAATTATTAACAGTTTTATCAAAGATCCTATTATTATGGAACATGGGTGCCATAAAACAAAGGATGAGGTTTCTTTTTGCACCACCAAACTATTGTTCTTTGTGTTGCATCTGTGCTAGCTCCACTCCTCCTGAAGATTATAGTTTGCCCTTAGTTCACATTACCAAAATCAGGAGAAGGAGGTATACCTGTAGAGCTGTGCCTATTTCACCTTTATGTTTGGGATCACTGCTGGTTTTGTTGTAGTGTTGGGCTGAGTAGACACTTTATCTAGTTCATCACAGGGTCCTCTATGGTTGTGAAATGAAAATAGACACTATTACTGCTGGGCTAAATCGTCTTGAGGGCTGTATAAGGAAAATACTCAAAGTATTTCACCTAGCACACCAACCCAGTTGATAAGAGCACTTGCTTCCTTCTTCTGACTTAAGAAAGGTTTGCAAAATATCAAGATAAGGCAGGCATCAGCCAATTCCTTGTTAACCACTTAAAAAAAAGAAGATGCACTTGGTTAAAACCAAAGAAGTGCATTGTTGTATACAACAAATAGAAAATGTTGTAATTAAACCAATGTAAACATAGACAGATCTCACACCAGAAATCCTATTATGAGGAAATTAAAATGGAAATACATTAATACCATCTGATTGGTACAATAACATGACATTTGAAGAAGACCACAATCTTTCTGTTCAGTATGTTGAACTATTTCCTGCTTTTGAGAAATTTCAGAACTATATTGCTTGCTTCCCAGACAAAACACAAGATGCATATTTATACCAATGACTTAAATAGGCTACAAATTCTTGAATTAATTGGAAATAGACTTGTCTTAAAATACAAAAACACTTGTAGGTTGTGTAACAACTATTGTCGTGTTGAGGCTCTTAAGGGTGTTCTTATTGAATGTAAGGAACATGTTAATATTCATCTAAAATGTCGCAGCAGATTTCTTTACAATGTAGAAATTACAAAGTCAGACTTATTATGGCATTGTGTGATGTATAGCCAACAGATTTATTTGGTGGTCATGTTTGTGACCAAGTTAATTGCATAGAGGGGACCTCCTCTGTGTGCACTCTTGTGGAAAATGTACCCTCCATGCCATTCTCTCTTCATTTCCATTGAACTATTAAACATAGGTAAAATCACGTTTACTCTTCACTTTTCCACTACTTTAGTGCATAGCATGATTTGCAAGCAGCATTAACAAAGGATTCATATGCAATCCACCTGTTTTTACCAGTTGGTAATTTCAGGCATATTCCATAAGAATCCATTACATTAACGCCAGCATGAAAATCCCTTGTTATATCCGCCCTGCTCGCCGACTTCAACGTACAAATATAGGAACATTGGGCAGATTTGAAAAATTGGCAACAACAGTGTTTTCCATTAGTTTTACTGATATGTTTCACCTACTTCCATTGACTCTTGCTATTTTAGAATTATGCAAAGGATAAAAGAAAAATCGGATATTTTATTGTTTACATTAAGGTGGAACTGTATGATGAAAATTGTTTTTAAATGCTTTCTTTTAGCTATGAGAAATGACAGTTGGAAAGGTGTGCTTTAAACAAAAACATAGATATGCCATTGGTCTTCTAATGCATTAAAGGTACCACTGGTCGAGCTCTCTAGCTCTTTAGTTAACAGCTTCACTTTACCTAGTTTCTTTCCTAAAATATAAATTATTTAGCCTCCAGAAACCAATATTAGTCCTAATTTCTACTTCAGTTCCTTTGAACTGGTCTCTCCTACACCAATCATGTACACATTTGAAAATAATCTCTCTGTGTTGTGCCACTTTTAAAATGGTCTTGAGTCTCACAGACATGTACAGTTGCCATGTTGTCTGTGACTTGCTTTTAAGTCGTGGCATAGGATCTGCCGCGTCACTGAAGGTAAACTGTGCTTATCAGAGATCCACAAATAGGTGAATGATTTCAGCAACCAAACTTAGTTCAAACTCCTCCTTCATGTCTTTTCAACTGGTCTTTCCAGCAAAAATCATTGTAACACTTTAAAATTAAAGCCTTTCACAGCCAACCGATTACTCCAGAGTCCAATTTCACCAGACTCCTAGAAAAAAAAATTATATTATAGTCTCCTTCACGTACCTACTCTGTATATATCACAAACGCACCTTAGAAATTAGAATTTGGGGCCTGCATACCAATGTTTCTCACTGAACACAGAGCTCATGCAATGCAAAGAACAAAACAAAACCATGGAATGTTGTTCATATAGGGGTGGAACCTCCCAAACATAAGTGAACATATAAGATCAGGGACACAGTGTTTTTTTAATTGTTATTTAACTATGCCTTGTTTCTGCATCACTTTAGAGAGTCCACGGACTGCCAAGAATGCACCAAAGTGAACTACCAGCACAAACATTAACCATTGTACCAGAATTTAGGCCTCTGAGTGTTCTGCCATGTTGTTTTTGTGATTCTGCCATTTTGAATTCCATTTCTGAACATATCAAAGAAAGCCTACGAGCTGCTGAGCACTTGGCTGGGTGGTCTAGCAGCACAAATATTAGCTATTAATTTAAGAGTCAAGCCTTGGTTACACTTTCTTATGAAATCTTTCTCAAAGGATTTGAACACACAATGAAATCATAGTTTTTGTCCTTGGCATAGCCAGACAAGTATGAAATAGTACTGAGGACAGGCTTTAACGTGGGAGAGTTTCAGGTGCGGGGAGTAGCACAGGGCACCAAGTTATCTGGTCTCATGGCAGAGCATGTTCTTCCATTTAGTTTGTTGCTGGTGAAGGCAGATTTTGCTCTAATTACTTACTGTGCGTGATTAGGTCATCTTCAGGGGGATTCACATCCAAATGTATCCCGTTATACTACTAATTAATCAAGAATAGGGATATGTACTAACCAATTAGAATAGGGCAATTTCTGCTGACTTAGGTTTTATATTGGCAGGAGCCAATAGGGTGCTTAGAATGTAATTACAAATAATGTTTAGATTGTACACAAATGTATTCTAATTTTGTGGTTTTTCTCTTTAAATACTACTTTATGGGGGAAACACCAGATTATCTTTCTACTAGAGTAAAAAAGCAACTCCCCATCGGACTTTACATTTGAATAACAAATTGTTGCTGGAGCATCCTCAGATTACCTTGAGAAAACTTGGCGGTGCGAGTTTCAATGTGTGGGCCCCATCACTTGGGAATCTGCTCTCACCGGATATTAAGGGATGCGGCTCCACACAGCAAGGAAACGCCTTATAACATTTCCTTTTGACATATAATGAACTAACAATGTCATCCCTACTTTGAAAGACCCTCCGGTCTATTCTTGTTAAACTGCCCACCAGCATACTGCTTATTGTTTCTTGTTTTTTGTCATGTGAGCGCCCTGAGGCCTGACGGTGTGTTGCCTATATAGAAAATGTTTTCGTTAGTTAGTTAGTTAGTACTGTCTAATGTGGTTGGGGTGAGTTTTCAGCTTTATGGTTTCACAAGACTGATTGACGCTCCCGACCATTATTTTGCATTTGAAATAAACCTGTGTTTTCTAGAATTCGGGCCCTCTCGTCATTGTTTGGATTTTCTTTGGGGTCTACAAAGTGGTGACTATGGCATGATCTCCAATGTCCCCCGTAGGGTGCTGGGGGTCCCCTGCCACACGTCCCAGGTCGCTGCACCTGCCTCCTCAAATCCTTTAGTGCACACACCAAGATAGGTGAGCTGACGCAGTGTTTCTCTAAAGGTCTGCCTGGTTTCTGGCTTGGGGCACCGAGCCTGGACTGTGAAGGCTGTTGACAGAGGTGAGGCATCGGAAGGACTCACAGGACAAATAGTAGGTTGGGGTAGATGTTTTGTATAAAAGACAGAGTTCTCTATATTTTCTGATTGCTTGTGAATTTCTATTGCTTGGGAATTGAAGTATTCTGGCGAAATTGATCGTAATGAGGAAAGACAGCTTTGTATAATATGACATGAGTATGGATGAATGATTGAGATACAGCTCTCCTTGAAGGGGAAATAAAATGCTGTGTAGTGACAAAGTAGTGTGGATAATCCCCCCTTTCGCAGGGAAAGACAGTGTTGTTTAGTAACAAATTAATGTGGTGAAGCTCCTCATCAGTGGGGAAAGACAACATTGTGCAGGATATCCCTCAGTTCCCGAGAAAAGAACGCAAGGAGGATTAAATACCCTTGTCTCAAGGTAAGGGGACAGAGGAAGGATCTACATTATTGTGTAAATCAATGTGATTTGTTGCAGGTATTATCAATCAATGTGTAAATAAGGTTTTTGTTGTTAACTATTGATTGCAATAGGATATATAAAAAGTGTTTGTTGGTAAGTATTGTTAGCAGCTGTAGAGAGGAAGGGGTTTGGAGTCAAATATGGGTTTTGTAAGTGTGTTCATGGAGGTTTTTTCTTTTAAATGTGTTAGTAGTTTGTGAACAAGCAGATCTGCTATTAGTATTGTGACCACTTGGAGTGTTTGTTAAGGTGTGTGGGTGCCAGGCCGGTGCAAATTGACTTTTTGAGCATGGTTTTAGCATTGTGACAGCATGGATAAGCCATTGGAGGAAATGTGTAAAGCACTTCTGCAATAAAAGGAAAACATTTTGAAGTACCACAAAGAGTGGGTTTGGGGAATTTTGGGAAAATTGTTTAAACCATGGCCCAAAGAGGACACGCACAAGAAGAACATATAAGAATACTTTCACATGTACTTGTTGTCAACCTATAAGCGGAAACTGTGGAAAAATTAGCAGAGTACACTCAATTTATGGAAAATGTTTGTGGAAGAATGTAGTGCTTTTGATAATGGTGGGGAAGGGCCTACCCAGGTAAGCAAAACTTTTACCACCTCATCACCCCATATAGATTTTATCCCTTACAGCCTGCCATAGGATACACT
This sequence comes from Ambystoma mexicanum, assembly GCF_040938575.1. NCBI lineage: Eukaryota > Metazoa > Chordata > Amphibia > Caudata > Ambystomatidae > Ambystoma > Ambystoma mexicanum. The sequence goes on from NC_090921.1 coordinate 1,441,375,161, forward strand.
AACCTCCAGTTTTCTCCCCCCATGTAGAATGGCAAAGGGACTTAAGAAAGCCTTGTGGCACCAGCAAAGATCAGACAATTTTAGCGATGAGAACAAGGCTCACAAGCGGGTGGAGTTGGCATTACACAAAATAGAGCAGGAGCTAACACGAGCATTGCACGAACAGAACAGACAACAGGGGCAAAGGGAGAGGCATAGCGCGGCTATAGGTAGTGATGAATGGAGAGTGGAACAGATCCTTTTTAAGATCGATGGAAATGTTTTTAACGAGACCCACTTCTCGGTAGCTCAGACCTTCCCCAGCAAGATCTTGCGGTGGGGCACAAGTGAGGAAGCACAATTCATGGGCAGGGAAAGGGGTATATCAGACGGGGATATATTAAGTGAAGAGTAAAGCCAGGGGGTAGACAACAACAAGTGCTGAATCCAAGGACTCGCAGGAGGCAATAACGTGGAGCTGCAGACTTCGATTGTGGACCAGGCAAATGGTCTCAGCCAAAAGTAAGAAGCAAATGAGGGCCTCAAAGCGTAACCAGCAGGGAACCCATTTTCCTTTGTTGCAAAAGGGACCAGGGAAACCTCATAGATTGTTAATATAATGCACACCTTGTCCTCCCTCGCTCTGGGAGCTGGGAAATGGATCTACGCCCTTGAAAAGCAGACAGCAGGCATCACTGTCATGATGCCTACCTCCAAGGGGCCAGACAGGGCCCGGGCACCCTCAGAGGCAGGCAACATGTATACTAGGGAAGTCCCAGCCACCCCAGATAGGGGCTCTTTGGACTCAGTCCTGGCGCCGTTGGCGTCAGGCTCATAAGGGATAACAGTCCTGGCACCATCGGCGCCAGGCTCATACAAGATATGGAAGGAATAGTGTTTGGTGCAAACTTACCTGGCAGACCATGCTGCAATTTCCTTACCTGGCAGATCATTCTACAACTTCCAGATGAAAAAGGAACTACTTAACCACACGGGAGTGGCTGGTGGCAGGATACATACCTTCAGTGGAAGGATACATACCTGGGACTACTTGAAAGGCTATTTAAGCCACGCCCAGACAGCAAACCACGCTTCGCGTTGTTCTGCTCATAGCAGCTGGACGCTCACCGTGCCTGCTCCTGCTCCAGTCCTCGACCACGCCTGCCAGCATCCTGGAAACACCTAAGGATAGAAAAGGGAAGAAGAAACAGGTGAAAACAAACCTTACCTGTTAAAGCTGCATTCCGGATTCAGCGCGCCAACGTTCCTGCAAAAAGACATCATTTTAAAAACTCACTGCATCGCATACATCTCGGCGCACTTCTCTTACCTGCACGTGGTGCCTTCGGCTCTGCGACGCCCATCCGGATCTCCTGCAGCATTCCAGCACCTACGGGGAGACGAAGAGAAGAAAGCAAGGTGAGAAGGGGAAAATAACCAAGAAGCACTTACCCGCCAAGCTAATTCTTCTTACCTTCGGGTCGATGCCATTCCTTGGGCATTTCAGCACCCCGGCCCCTATGGGGAAAAAGCAAACATCACATTACTGAATGCAAGAACCGTAGCAAACAAACTATTTTAAACTCACCAGCTTACAGGTCGGACTCAGCTTCTGCTTCGTACCGGCTCAATTTCTTTGGCATTCTCGAACTCCGGCCCCTAAGGAAAAAGAGACAGGAAAAGACAGTAGTGGGCCTACACCAAAACTCACCGGAAATCAGGTTTTCGACGGAAACCGCCCTCAGCCCGGAGTCTTCCATTACCTGCAAAAGAGAAGAGGAACAGTTTAGACTCAAGCTTGCCATAAACATTTACGGTACTTACCGGAACAGACAAGCAAACTCGAACTTACTATCCAGTGACGTAACTTGATCCCAACGCGCCCCTGCATCAGAAGCAGGATGGAGAGCTCGCCTTTTCAATCCCTAAGGTGAGTCTCCACAGGGAATTACAGAAGGGTTGCAAGGAGGGTGAGAAGGGGAACGGGAGATCAACACAAAACCCGCAGAGTATTAACCCTATCCTTTTGTCTCACAGAAGGGTATTCATCCGAGCCAGACAAGCCGGATTTGGGAACCCAGCCCACTCCATCTTCAGGGTGCTGAACATCTCCTTCGAAGAGGCCACTGCCGTCCTGACCACGCCCGCGCCTCCGTGGGAACCAGGTGAGCGTTACAATCACCCTATCTGTGGTAAATATAAAGAGTTTGTTCGCCTCCCTGTCAGGAAGAAAGCAGATGAGATATGGAGTAACCTGGGTACAAGGGGGCAATGATGAACCGTACCACCCACAATGGTGCCCCATTTAATAACTGTCAAGCGCAGGTATGGATTGTTTTGAGGAACATTTACCCTGAGAGACCTGATATGAATTCTATTGTAGCCCGCACAATGAAAGCAAATGAGGACCCCACCCGTTAAATACAGCAGATTCAGGAGATATGGAAGTTAGAGACAGCAGACGCATGGGACAAAAACATTGTCATTATTTATCACATGTTACAGAAGGGGCTCCCTTGGGAAGTACAGGCAGATTTAAATAAGGTGGTTTGATTAGTAGCTAAATTATGGTACGAGATACATGTGTGCATCACTCATGATTGCCAACAGAGACAGGAGAAAGCTAAGGAGTGGGCAGAACAAGCAGAGAGGGCAGAAGCAAAATTGGTACAGAAGAAAGTACAGAGGAAATGAACAAAGCTAAGCGTGGAAGGTGCAGTAATAACTAACACCATAGAAGGACAGTCTGAACACATCCCCACACAGGGGTGGGTAGTAGGTGGCAGCGATTTTGAGAGGGGAAAAGGGGGTTTCCAGAGAGGAAAATGATGTTTTAAATGGGCAGAGGGGATGGTAGGAGAACCATGTGTTTCCGATCAGGGCTGCAAAGTTGGTCTTGTGGGAAGATGGGTCATTTTGCACGAGGTTGCAGGAGCAGACCAACCATGCCATTAAACCACAACATCCCGGCCTACCACCCTGCCTTTAATTCACAGCCAAAATTCACCCTATATGTCCCAAGTCCCGTACACCAACAGCAAATGCAGTTGCGGGTACTAAATATTACACATCCTCATGCCCAACCATGGGATAAGAATCCCCTGTCACAGGGCACAGTCACTCACTCCTCGGCACTGAGTGTATTGGGGGGCTATCCATTCCTGCTGCCCGGAATCAACACGTACCCTCAATCGGACAGTCTACAGAGAGCTTTGGGGTGCCCAGTACTATCAGTAATTACTGATCCAGAACAGGAGCCCTGAGTAGGAGTGAAGATAGGGAATGGAAGATTTCTTTTTTGGTTGACACAGGAGCTACCAAGTCCTATATTAAGGTGGGGATGTTACGCATGTCGGAGAAACTAATAGACAAAAAAGGGTTTTCAGGGGCTGTCAAATTGGTTCCTTTCATTGAATACATTTGCGAAATACCCCAGACAATCTTCTGGGTATTGACAAAATGAGCAAATTGAACATGACCATTTAATTCTCAGAAGAGGATATAGTGTGTTCTACCCCGGGCACCTACCATACTAAAGCTGTCACAGTAATACAATCACTCCGTGGTCACGGCACCCTGTGATGAGTACCTCTCCATCTCAATTTGTTCCTCCATGGGGTAACAGTTGTGTTAGGGTGGGTGCCAGGGATTGAGGATAACATTTTGTTTGGACCTGCAGAGTTCCTATTTCAGCCAGCGGACCATCAGGAATGGGCACCCGGCACCATTGTCAAGATATATTTACAAACAGTAATCACAAAGGCAGACATGGTAATCCTGTCCAGTTTGGACAAGGAGGATCTTGAATGGCACACGGTTTTATGAATTGACCCAACCCAGCAATTGAGGATGTAGCCAATGAAGATCTGTTCAAATACACAGAAGAGGAGGGGGAAATTATATTTGAACTCCCCATACCCTGCCATGTAGTAGTGGAACACATAGAAGTACCTCACACCCTGCTCCTTGACAAAGATGTATTGTCACACTTACAGGAAGATATAAAGAGGGTACCCATTCAATTGTGGAACAGTGGCCCACACAATGCAGGCCTGTTAAAAAGCACAGGGGCGGTTCACTACTCCACCTTAGATGTAACACAGCTATTTATCCTGTGAAAAAAGTAAAAGGGTCAACCTTCTTCGCTTTCTGCCTTCCTTCAGCACGGGCTCTCTCTCATGCTGCACGAGGCCAGGAGGTCCCCCCATTACCACCAGGAACTAAGGAAAGCCCCTGTTGGGCCCTATGTGAATCACTCCACCTCCCACAAAAGCAGTGCACTGCAGGCACATGCACTGTACATTTTGACCAGAAAAATACTTTTATTCTCACCAAGTCTTCATTTGATCCTGCACCTGTTGCAGAGCTTCACGGCTGCTGTGTGTTCCTCTTACATCTGGCCGTCCATTCATTCCTGCATTGGGCCACGCATCCAACATGGCCACTGTTGATTCCTGGCACCGGAGTGCCTGCCTTGTGTTCTGACATACCGCATTGTGATTGGGAACCCTCCTCCATCTAGGGGCCAATCAGGTGAGCCAGCTGGAGAAGCCGGACCACCCCCCATGGCCCGATCCAAGGTGCCAACCTTCTGCCTCCATTCTTCTTTGCTCTCTGCCGTCCTCCAGCACAGGCTCTTTTTAAAGCTGCATGAGGCCATAAGACCCCCATCACCACCAGGCACTAATGTAAGCCCCTGTTGGGCCCTGTGGGAATCACTGCACCTTCCACAACACTGGTGCACAGCAGGCACATCCGATGTACAATTCGAACTGTAAACATATTTTTATTCTCATCAAGTCTTTGTTTGATCTAGCACCTGTTTCAGCACTTCATGGCCGCTGTGAGTGCCTCTTACATCTGGCTATCCATTCGGTCCTGCCTTCCAACATGGCTACCGTTGATTCCTGGCACCGGTGTGCCTGCCATGTGTTCCGACATGCTGCATTGTGATTGAGCACCCTCCCCCACCTAAGGGCCAATCAGACGAGCTGGCAGGCGAAGCCGACCTGCCGCCCAAGGCCCAATCCAAAGGCCTTGTCTGTGCATGTCTGGGCCATGAACGGATAAGAGGGCTCCCTCCTTCTGGCTCCGTCTCTTTGTATCATGAGACAGCAGGTGCCAACTCAAACTGGTGACCCTGACCCCACACTGTCTCTAAGTCATCAAGTGAGTGATGTTGTGTTGTTATATTATGTTAAAGCATTTGCAAAGAGCAAGCAATCACCAGCTACGGCATCAAGGCGCTAGGCAGCGGGAAAGTCCTCAGAATGCAAGAAGCAGAAAAAAAAACACAGATGAATTAGTACAAGAGAAAACATAGAGTTTTCAGCTGGCGTCGAAAGGCAAGGTGGTTCGGAACCTGACGCAAAGAGAGGGGAAGAAGATTCCATAGCTTAGCAGCATAGACTGAAAATGAGTGATCACCAAAACGAGCGTGTTGAATACAGGGACAGAGATGCAACAGGAGGAGGAGGAACAAAGAGAACGAGAGGTGGTGTAATGTGGAAATTTAGCTTGAAGATATAGAGGTCCCTTCTTATAGTAAGCCCGGTGGACAATACACAAAAACTTAAAATCCACCCTGGAAGCAATGGGTAACCAGTGCAGAGTATTCTGGGCAGCAGAACCTGAGGAAAGCCGAGGTACCCCCAGAGCAAAATGAGCCGTGGAATTCTCATTTTGGAGACCCTGGAGACAATGGAGCAGATATTTGGGTTGAGCCAAACACAGGGAGTTACAGTAATCTAGGGAACCAGAAATAAGAGAGGAAACAACCACAGAATGGAAAGAGACCGGGAGAAAAGGAAGAACTTTCCGAAGGACATGATGTTTAAAATGTCCAGTCTGGCATACTGCACTCACCTAGGGAAGAGAAAGGTAGGAGGAAAGTTTAACCCCCAGGTTTTTAATGACACTGGATGGGGTAGGTAATGGACCTAGCTCCGGAGGCCAGAAGGCTGAGGACCAGAGGGAGGCATTCGTCTGGGAACCAACCAGAAACACCTCGATCTTGTCTCCATTGAGACAGAGCCAGAAACAGACCATCAGTGAATGGATTGCGGACAAGCAAGACCGGCAGCGGGAAGCAGTATCAGCCGCGGCAAGATCCAGCCGCATCAGGATCTGGGTATCATCCACGTAGGAATAATAGCAGAAGCCAAAAGCCTGGATTAGCAGAATAAGTGGATGAATATAGATGTTAAAGAGAAGAGGAGAAAGTGCTGAGCCTTGAGGAACACTGCAAAGAAGAGGAAGCACAGAAGATGTGAAAGGAGACTAAAACAGAGGCTGAGAGCGGTCAGTAAGAAAAGAGACAAACCACTGCAGGACAGAATCAGAGATACCAAGTAAAGAAAGTCTCTGAACCAGGATGGCATGATCGATGGTGTTGAATGCGACTGAGAGGTCTGGGAGGAGGAGGGCAGCCCCTGGTCAGCAATCTCCGCGAGATCATCCACCACCAACACTAGAACAGATTCAGTACCTGGCCTGGCCAAAAACCAGATTGAAAAGGGTCAAGGGAACCTGAGTTTTCCAGGAAAGAGCAGAGAATAGGCATAATGAGAGATTCATGGGATAGGACAGAAATTAGCAGGAAGAGGGGGATCCAGGCTGGGTTTTTTAAGAAGAGGAATGACTAGCGCATGTTTGAGCGAGAAAGGCACAACATCAGAGGATAGAGAGAGATTACCCGAGGCAGATACCAGGCCAGCAATCTGAGGAATAATTTCCTTAATGACCCTGATTGGGTCAGCCGGAGGCACTGACTTAAGACGCAGTGTAGCTGCAATAACATCAGCTTCCAAGAACATGGGGAACTGCGACCAGAGAGTAATAGGGGGAATAGGCTGAGCAATACAAGGTGGCAGAGGAGCCGAACACTGAGCAGCACTGACATTCTGACAAATGAGAGAGATTTTGTCCTAAAAAAATTAAGAAAGGGAGCAGCACAGAGCGAAGAAGGCTGAATAGAATTATCAGAGGGAAGAGTGGACAAGGCCTGTGCTGTTTTGAACAGAATTTACAGGGCATTTGCAGCCTCCTCGATAGAAGAGGTGAGGTAAGCATGTGTAGCCTTAAAGATGGCACGCTGATAGCATGCCATTGCATCACAGAAAGCAGAGAGAGCAGGAAAAGAGTAGTCAGTTCTCCATCTGTGTTCGACCTAGCGTTTAACAGAGCGTAAATCAGCAAGGGAGGCTGAAAACCAAGGTTTAGAAGGGCGGCCACAAGATTTGGATGGGTGAAGAGGTGCAAGAAGGTCAGCAGCGGCAGTAACTGCGAAGGACAGAGAAGAGAAATCCAAAGGAGCAGATAAGGGCAAAATTTCATTGATATTTTGAATGATAGGAGACCGGCGAACAGTGTTTTAGTGACGAGCAAGGGGGCAAGGAGAGGGGGACACAGGGAGTGCCAGGAGAGCCTTGATAGAAAAGGGAATAACAAGATGATTGGACCAAGCGACAGGAAAGCCTGTGTTAAAGGTTGTCAGGTCCGAAGCAGCGAAAATCAAATCAAATCAAGCATATTCCCAGAGCAGTGAGTAGGGCCCACAATGCGCCGACCTAAATCAAAGTCAGAAATCGTGGACACAAAGCTCAAGGTAAGAAGATCAGAGTAACGAGAGAATCATAACAAAGCCTTAGATCAGATACAATTTCAAGAAAACACAGAACAAAATCAGCATCACAAGGTGGAGGGTGATAGACCAACAAAAAGTGAAAAGTGCAGGAGAGTGAACATTAAAATCAAACAGAGTGTAAACTGAATGCATAAAAATAACAGTGAAAAGGAACCCCCCCAGTACTGCGCTCGATGGAGAGGAACATTTTGAGTCAGCGTGCCATGAAAATGCCATTAAGAATACGAGCCAGCGAGCTATGAAAATGCTCATAAGGATACCAAAGCATTGATGAAGCTGTAGTTCAATCAAGCTTAAGAGAGAGGATCTACTACAATCTCTGAGATAAGCGGGAATAACCAAGACGGTTTTTTCACTCCCCAGGATATCACTCACCAAGACTGGTTGAATAGAGACATATACCTACAAAGGTTGATGACCGCACCAGTTCACATTTTGAGAAGTTGTATGCTGATCCATACTGGATTTGAAACATTAAATAGAATTTCACCTGTGGTGATCTAGGTTCTCAGCTTATTGAGGAAATTGATATTCCTACTAAATCACCTTGATTGATGAATTGATTGTCAAGAGGGTAAATTCAAGATGCATATCTCTACCACCGAAAAATTGTTATGAAGAGCCATACCTACAGGACCTCCAACGCTATTAAACCCCTGAAGAATTTCCATGTAGCAGAAGATTGTGGTTTATTGGAAAGCAACATGTTGTGTTCTTATGGGTTCTATTTAGTATGACCCAGCAGTGTACACCAGCTAGACTTTGCTAGTTATGTAGCATTTACTTTTAACAGTTTTTCATTTTTTGATTCAACCTTTTTTCTTCCCTTTGTCAGTGGGTAATAGATGAATTGATCAGAGGGATTATTTATGTCTGATTGATGTTGTATATATGTTATACACTTATTTAGGTGTGTTCAGTTTATTATTATTTTTTTTTTAGGTAATGTTTATTTTGTGGAGGGTAGGTATTGTCTGGTATGTGCATCACTTTGTTTCTGAATCAATTTGAAGAAATTACTTTGTGTAAACATTGTTCTACTGTTTTCTGTTTAAATTGAGTATTTGATATTTTATTATTCAAATTATATTATTGTAGCAATGCAACTTGTCATATTTCATCTTTATATTGATTGTTTTAGTATTCCATTGATTGACTTTTTTAGTATAATACATTTGTGAGAATATGATGAATCGGATGAATCTGATATGAATTAAATCTTTTCTTGTTCAAATTTTTGTTCAATTTCTAAATGTTGATCAGAATTGAACATTATTAGAGCGGTGGAGAGTTTGGTCTATTTGCATTCTCTACTACTCCAGTCCTCTTTTTTGTCTTTATGTCTGTTGATATTAACCAGGTATGACCAGAGTTTAAAGTACCTGGTATCCCCGTTCACTCTTGTGTGCTGAGTGAAATGTAAATCAAACAGAGCATGTGCATGAGGTAGAAGCAACCTGAGCACTGTCAAAGCCAACAAGCAGTTCGGGATCTCCGAGGGATAAGGAAGTCAGCCCCAGAAACAGCCAATCAGCAGCAAGTCCCAGTGGAGAGCGAGGACAGACTCAACGGGTGCTTGCAGGAAAGAAAAGAAAGACTGCCGATCAACAGGACGAGCCCAGACAGCCTCAGAACACAAAGTGGTTACAAGGAAACCAAAAAATAAAATGAAATATTAAAGGAACAAGAGTGAAAATTAAAATCAAACAGAGAGTAAGCTGAATGTATAAAAATAACAGTCAAAAGGTAGCGTCCCAGTACTGCACATTCAGGAAGAACCTGTAAAAGGAAATCAATAAAAACATAATAGCAATTAAAATGAAACTCAGCAGAAATTAAAAGCAAGTATGCATGAGGTAGAAGCAATCTGAGAACTGTCAAAGCCTAGTGGCTGAACTCTTCCACTGCCTAGTTCACTATAAAATGTAAACTCCAACTGTGCCTTCCTCATTCTGCATCTGGCCTTACCATATCTACCTTTCCTCACTACATTGCGCCCTGTTTTTGATTTTCAAACTTAGGTGTGTTTTTAAACATCCTGTACCCCATATTGTGCATTGCATTCTGTGCCCTGTTTTTGATTTTATAACCTACGTATGTTTTAAACATTCTGCACCCCATATTTTGCAGTGCATTCTGTGCCCCATTCTGTGCCCCTCCGGTAACCACTAGGCTGCCTTGTGAGTTGGGCCAGTACTGTGTAGTGCAGCCTCTCCTCTTTCCTTCAACTATCTTTTGCCACCCTGGCACTCACCATCTCTCCTATCATCTCCAACTGCTACATTATCACATACCATCCCTCTCTTACAAAGTCTAGAAGATAAAATCACAAAAAAGACATACTAAGACACAACCCTGGCCTACCCATCGCAGACACCTATGCCAGTGCAACTTCCAGACAGGTCTTCACCAACATGATATGATATGATGATATGATATGGCATTTATTACGCGCCTGTACACAAGTGTTTCAAGGCGCGACAAGGAAAGGGGGAGGAACAAAGGGAGGACAGACAATGATCCTACTAGGCCAGGTGTCATTCAGATCGTGCAAGTGCATGGGAAGGGGGGAAAGGAAAAGTTCACAGGGGGAAGGAAGAGGGGAAAGTGCAGTACATGGGAATGTAGAATAAATAAGATAAATAAAACAGCCAGCTAGTGGCAAGTGCAAGGAAGTGCAGACATAAGTGCTGGTAGGGGGACTGTAGGGATACAGACAAACGGTCCCCAGGTGCAGGGGTTGCCAGGGAGGCAGTGCAGGTGGGAAATTGATGGGGCCTGGGCAGAAAAGGTGGCCAAGTAACCAGTGCAATTTCGGTCAGGAATTCAGCAGGGGAGAGGAGGAGAGAAAGCAGAAGCAAAGAGGAAGGTTTTGAGGTGCTTCCGGAACTGGAGATGGTTCTCCTCGAGTTTCAGAGAGGCAGGAAGGCTATTCCAGAGAGAGGCTCCTGCCGAAGAGAGTGATCTGCCACCAACTCGTTGCTTGGAGAAGCGACTGACCCTGAGGGAGTTGGAGGTGGATGAGTGAAGAGCTCGAGAAGGAAGATATTTAGGAAGAGAGAGTTGAAGGTATTTCGGCCCCAGATCCCAGAAGGCCTAGTTGCTTGGAGAAGCGACTGACCCTGAGGGAGTTGGAGGCGGACACCCTTTTCTCTGTCCCCTCTCCAGATCTATGGACTCCTCATCTCATCTCCACTCTCCCACCTTTCACATCCTGTCCCCATTAATGGTGCAACAAAGTGAGAAGTCCTTTTGACCGGCTTCTCATCATCATGCTGCATCATTAATGTCTACCCCAGAGGCACTATCTTGGTTCAGGGTCCTCAATCCAAATCCCCTTCTCTTTGACAGGCACCTGCAGCCTCTCAGTAACGTCCTTCCTTCAGCTGCCTCTCCCCTACCACTCTCTCTGACCCTTCTCTCTGAATGGTGTACCACACCCCTATACACCACCTCAGAAAACCTTCAAATGCAGAGACCTCCTGCACCTGGCTACTTGTAACAGCCACTCAGTCAACAAATACTCTGCCGACATCTGCCTCCTTCTTGAAGACACTGACCTCAAGATTCTCGCTCTTATCAAGATGTTCTTCAATGCCAGCTCAGTCACTGCATTTTGACTCCCTTCTCCCTGATGATCATTTCCAAGCCACAACCCTGCTGTACTGGCGGTGGGGTTGGCTTAATTTTCCCTGAGTGGGTTCCATCCTCCATCATACCCACCCAGCTCTACTCTTCCTTTCAGTGCCTGGTCTGCAAGTTGGTTATCTCTCTCTCTTACTCTCTGACCATTGACACTATCTACAGGTACCCCAGCACTACCTCCCTGTTCCTCTCTGAATGGGCCAATCTGTGTTCCTCTCTCCTCTCAAGCACCTCCAATCTCCTCCTCTTGTGTGATTACAACATCAAATTGGACTCCCCTATCACAGCATCCACACTCTTCCTTGACCTTTGCACTTCTCTATCCCTCTCCATTCTCCCTTCTGGTCCAACCCACTCAGATGCACACACTCTGAATACCCTCATACATTCTGACCTCTTTCTCTCTCCCCTCTGGTCAAACCACTCTTTTGGTCCGACCACTCTCCCCTCTCTTCTTAGCTGAGTCCCCTCGAACACCTGACTGGACCTCCTCCAGCTCTGCAAACCTCGTTCACGAACATCCGTCTGATGAAATGAGTGTCTGCTTCTGCCTTCGCATCCACCTTCACCCTGAATTCTCCCCCACCCCACCCCTGACTCTACTTCTAACTCTGCTCTCAGCAACCCCCTTCTGGCCATTACTAACACTCTCGACATGCTTGTCCCAGTCATGAGGATCTGCCTGAAACCTGCCTCTAAGCATAATACCTGTTACGAATCTGAACGTGCAGCCCTGAAACACAAGTGCAGAGCTGCAGAAAGGAAGTGGCAAACCTCAGGCACACCCCCTGACAAACTGGCCTGTCGCCTGCTCCAAAGGCAATACAGTCTCTCCATCCATGCCAAGAAAAGGGTCCACATCCAGGCTTGGGTATCTGGTGCTTCCAACAACACGGCTGAACTCTTTCAAATCTGTAGGGAACTAACCAGCCCTTCCACAGTCTCCTCCTCCTCTGTTCTTTCCCAGGCCCTCTGCAATGCACTGGCCACACACGTCACCAATACAACTGTGGAAACAGTGAAAGTGACAAAAGCACCTGGTGGATTTTTTTAATGGAACTGTGTCCTCATGCCGAAAGAAACACAAGAGTGTGCTATGCTCAAGTGAACTGCCTTGTCCCATTCTAATAATGTGGGGAAGGGATGTCAACGGTCTGACCATCCTGACTTATAATTTAGTGAACACTTCTTTCTTTTTCATGAACATTACCCCACCCTATTTGTAACTTAGCAGTAAGGATTGGCAATAGCTTTTTTAGCATAGGCCCATTTTTTGACAAGTGTCCACTAGGACTGCATTATTATTATTATTTGATGCTCATAGCTTGCTCCCATCTTAGATTTAGGTTTAGATAGGTGTTTATCACACCCCTGATTATGTTAAATAAACACCCTTGAACTGTGGTAAATTGTGTCTGTCTTACTTTGATACCATGCCTTCCTTACATATGGTGTCAGGGTGGGATGTGATTCAACTCATAAAAATTGAAATCCATGCTAATAATTGTCATACCACCAGAAGGAGAAAATGGAATCATTGAACTCCTTGACTCTGACCACGTATCCATGCTAAAAAAGGTTTTGCTCTCTCAACTATGTATCCTGACTGGTCAACAAGATATGTTCTTTAAAACTCAAGTATTATTAGACACCCTTCCTCTCTCCCATTATGATATACAACAGTATGATCGAATAATATTGAAAGTTCGACCAGCCTTTACCTTTATTAGACCGAGTGACTTAAAAACCCCTGCTCCTAAAATGTATTTTTTTTGGTACCCAATTGTCATCCGTCGCGAGGCCATCAGGGTTAGAGACCAACCTACCAAAGTCAATTCCTTCGGCAGAATCAGACTCAGTAGAATCAAATGACTTCAAAACCTTTTCTGAGGCAGTTGAGACCTGTTTCTTTTCTGATTCAGAAAAAGCCACATAAGGGACCCTTACCCCACCTCAAGAAATGGCCGACCTAGCCAATGTCATAGCCCAGGTGAGAGCCCATCAAATGCAGGCTGAAGCTATAATCCAAGAAAATGTGACTGAAGTGGTTGAGTTGCAAGCTGGACCCTTACTACCATTGTGGGTAATTCAACCATACCTAGAAGGCAAAGATCTAGGACATATTTTCTTGAATTTCAAATGCCTAGCTGAACAACTAGGATGGGAGGAGAACCTTAAAAGGTGCTATTTGGTGCCTGTGTTGAAAGGTGAACTACAAACCACCTATCAACTGCTTAATCTCACCCAGAGAGCCACCTTTATATCCATCAAAGAACGGTTGTTGAAAAGAGTGGGCCCAACCTGCAATTTATATTGGCAGAAATTCAGGTCTATTAGATCAAAACCGGGAGAAACTCCCCTAGAAATGGGTGAACGTGTCAAAAACACTGTAGCCCTTTGGATCAATAACAAATCATTAGAAGAGCTGACAGAGATGATCACCTTAGAACAGTTCACCAATCACTACCTGCTTTTTTGCAAAAAGCTGTCATACAGTTAAGCTGACCTACCCTAACCATGGTCATTGAAACTGCACAAAACCACTCAGATGCAGCTAAACACTTTCACTCAGCACATCGAGGGGAGGAACGGAAAGATTACAAATCTATCCACCAACATCAACCTCAGGGATTAGACAAACAAGGTTGCTCGTATAGAATCAAGGAAAGGATACCAAAAGAAAGAATAGAAATCAAAAGATCTGACACTCAAATCAAAGACGAAAGCAGAAGCTAGGAAACTAAAGGAAGCAGACCACCCACTCTTATCTGTTTTTCCTGTAGAGAAATGGGGCATTTAGCTGGACACTGACGAACCCATAGAAATAGGCTGTTTAGAACCTGAAGAAGAGTTAGAGACCTTTAGCATATGTTTATGTCACTCTTCTGCTGACATCATTTGAAAAGGCTTGGATGAATGGGAAGCAAGTAAAGGCATTCATGAACTCGGGTAGTAAGCAAACCGTTATACGAGCTGACTTGGTCACAACAAAGGACTTCAAGAACACTGCCCTAGTTAGAGTTACCTGTAAACACAGGGACTATGAAGTATACCCCAAAATACCCGTACACATTAACATCCGGGGCGAGTCCTGTTTAATATCTTCAGCCATCAATCCTGGACTCCCCGAGGAAGTTATTCTGTCTCGGGATCTCCCTACCTTTTCTACACTCTTGCAGGAAACCCCACCTCCCTTTGGAGATTTTGTACCCCAGGATTCCTGGCAGTCAAATAACTACTCCCAAAACTCTCCAATATGGGACTGGTAAAATTCAGAACCTATGAAACCGGAGTCAACCCTTAGATACCAGTTCATTGATTACCACAGAGAGACCAATATAACCACTCCACCTCTACCTACACCGGCCAAAGAAAATCAATGGAATATGTGAGAGTTCTTGGACATATCTCCTCCCTGTTCTCTCCCAGGTCTTAACAATTAATAACCTGGACAAAGAACAGACATATCCACCTCGCATAGGGGAAGGGTATGTGAGAAACCTGAAGGTGTCTCACCCGCTAGTCACCGGGGATCTATCATCCAGGTGGCAAGGACACAGCCATCACTATTGGAACCAGTTACTGGGGTCAGTGCGGGAGGATCACCTGGATGAGGGGTCCTCAGGGAGTTGAAGTGGGACACCAGAGGGTGAGACGCAGTATCCCCTTCCCAATAACATCTTTTCCCCATCGTACCAAGTAGGATACCTTGGAACTTAACCCGCCCCACCCCCGTTTTCAGGCACCAACACTTTCTTGTGGACAGTTCACTGTGAGCAACAATGGACTAACACCAGAGCCGTATACCTGACATGTCCCAACACAAGGATCAGGCAGAGTCAGGCAATTACTGATAATTACACACACCTGATTTACATTACACTTCCTCACATGGATAAAAGGTGGAGCATGAAAGTACACTCTGACCAAGGCAATATGCACCAGGAAGCATTAATTCCAAGATGGCAGTTTAAACCGAGGAGAAAGGGGGGAAGACCATAGACGGCTGCAAGGAGGGAACTACCCTTGACCCTTTCGGAGAAGAACCGTGACTTTGAAGAGGCCTCATGGAAAAGAAACATAAGACCGGGAATAACAGCTGAAGAATGGTGCAGTGTGTGTTGAAGGTACACAGTGCCCTCATGCATTGATAGCCAATTCTGGGAGAATAAATTGCCCCTCTGGTACTGTCCTTGGCTCCAACAACAAAGCAGCCAGTGAATTCAGCACAGCCGGTGAGCCGGAGAGACTGATAGCAGACTGGACCTTGTTACAATCAAGGTTGCAAGCGGCAACAGTGTATGAGAGAAGATGACTCTTACGAGATTGAACTTTACAAAACCGAAATAGGTACCGTATACAGAGTGGTCCGGCACCACGTGGATGCTCACTCAAAGGTTTCTGTTTGTTATCCAACTGAGAGTGCAAATTTGTGAACAGTAACATCGAAGTGGTCCTGAAAAGGGTCAAGCCAAACCCTGTGCACAAGGGGATCTGAGTAAGACTGAGGGGGATCTGAAATGAACCGTGAGTCACCCGAGAAGAGCGATACCAATGGTAATTGGTCCAAACCCGGCTGAGTGAAACTAATTGTGTATCAGGGATTTGAGCCCGGCTGAGGTAAATCCGGGGTGAACCGTGAGTCACCTTAGAAGGAATTGTGGAAAAACAAAGGATCTGAGCCCGGCTGAGGGGATCCAGGGTGAAGAGTGAATTGCCCTACCTGTATACTTGGAAAGGAACATTTTGTTTGTTTGATTCATCAGGCTCTCTGAAGCAAGATACTTTTGATAACTTGAGAGACTTGGGTGTAGAAGGCCCTGGTGTTTGTAATGGAACTGTATCCTCCTGCCGAAGAAGCCCAAGAGTGTGCTATGCTTGAATGAACCTCCTTGTCCCATGCTAAAAACGTGGGGAAGGGAGGCCAACGGCCTGAACGTCCTGACTTATCATTTTGTGAACATTTCTTCCTTTTTCATGGACATTAGCCCACCCTATTTGTAACTTAGCACTAAGGATTGGCAATAGGTTTTTTAGTATAGGCCCTTTTTTTACGGGACTCCACCAGGACTGCTTTATTATTTGTATGGTCGTAGCTTGCTCCCATCTTAGATTTAGATAGGCGTTTATCACACCCATGATAAAGTTCAATAAACACCCTCGAACTGTGGTCACTTGTGTCTGTCTTACTTTGATACCATGCCTTCCTTACACTGCAGGCAGTGGCATCATCACAGGTGTAATTTGTGAAGCAGCACGACAAAGAGAGTCAGCGGGCAGATGAGGCGGCAATTGCAACAACCAGGGCCATGGTTGCAGAGAGGTTGGAAAGTATGCGAGCTGCCAACTTGGAGTTTTCTTGCAGGGCAGCAGAATAGATTGAATCTAGGATGAGGGAGGCCATGCAAGCCCTCTGGGAAACAACAGAGGCTTGCCTGCAAGAGGCAGATGTGGATGGGGAATCGGGCTTGGCTGAGGCACTGTCTGAGATAAACATGGACTAGCCTGCTGACTCTTGTTTATTGTTCACTAATTATAGGTTTCCTTTTGTTTTATTTATTTTTTCAAGTACCATTATTCTGTTTCCATCATTGTACATAGTTCTGCATCAATACATTCCTATTTTATTATTCAACACCATTGTTTGATGTCTCTTTGTGCCATGTGCAGCATGTGTTGGCTTGCTGGTTTATTAATGCTTTTGTGCTTCTTTGTCGATGTGCACCTTTTGTTTGAACATAATCTCCAACTAAGTATGTCCAACGGCTGTCATGTTGGTTAAGGGCACACTTTGTTGGCCATATTGGTACTGGCATACTTTCTGCGTTGTGTGAATTCTTCATATGAGTGTGATGTTTAGTATGTTGCCTTCATGGCGAATGTACATATGTGGACAATGGTAGGTGTGGGCAGATGACATGTTTGGAGTTGCACGTGTTTCTGGCTTTGTCATTCACATCTGTTGCTTAGCTACTTCTATGCTTCGAAGTACAGACATTCTGGTCATTAATGTAAATGGTGTGCATGTGAGTGTCAAACATGCATGCTGCGATTGGCATGACACTTCCTTTGTACATGTGTTCATGAGTGTTGTGTCATGTTGGGGGGTGTTTGAGGTAGTCATGGTGACATTACTTTGATTGACTTGCCCATATGGCCATGTGGACATGTGTTTCACGAGTATGGAAGAGACCATTGCAAGCGTCGGGGTAGCAAGAGATGGTTGCCTGATGCAATTCCTTGTGCTGGGGCATTGCATGTTTGCTGTCAGTGTATCCGTGTTGGTTATGTTATGGATTGTGTGACTAATGGGGTTGATGTGTGGAGACATTTGGGAATGAGAGGTATATTTCATGATGGGTCTCTTATTGAGGATGGGTACTAATTTGTTTAGGTGTCTGGATGTTGCAGGGATGTTTGCGATATCTTTTGACAGCTCATTCAACTCTTCCAATTCACTTCTCAAGATTTCAGTTTCTTGGACGTTGTGTTCCTTTATGCTACCACTGCAGTTTAGGTGGCCCTTTGGCACTGGCCTGTCCATGTGTATGTGCACACACTTCAGCGACTGATATAGATTATTGGCATTGGGGATTACGAGAAGGGATGTGGTCTCACTCTGATTCACTGGGCTAAATACCTCACGTGTGGACTGTTCCACCTGAACATCAAGAGATCAAAGTGTATGCTGAAGTAACACTATGGTTGCTGTTGCTGTGCAGTTGAGTGTGATTCAAGGGGCAGACCTGGAAGAGGTGACAGTCCTGGATTCACAAGCACTATTTCCAAGTGATTATGGTAGAGGAGGATGTCTGTCAGTTGTAGTTCATGGAAGACGCAAGCCAGAAGAGTTGAGGTAGGTATGTTTTCCACATTGTACTAGACCATGGGTGTGCAAGATGTTTAGCTGGCAAGTGTTGTTGCTGTTACAATGATTGTAAGGCTAAAACTTCATTGTACAGAACAAGGTCCACAAGCCTGATCGTCACCTTGTAGGGACAGTGAATGGGTGTGCGCATCCATTACTATTGGGTATGTGACTGTACCATTTTCTAAACAGATCATCAGTGTGTGCCAGCATACTGTTTTGTCTGTTCAGTAGGCAACAAGATTTGTAGATCTGTGGACGTCCAATTGCTGTGTCTCTATGTGCAAGGTGTATGAGGGGGTGGGGGGACATCCTGTGAGCTGTTGTTATGCAAGTGTTGTAGCCAAATTACATAGGAGTGTATGTGGTCTACTTAGTGGGACTGGGGATTTATCATGGACCTCCGCAAGAAAGATGGTTAATTGGATATTCATTGAGACATTTCACATTTAATCCAACTCCTGGTGTCAGTACAGTGCACTGAAAGAGTAAAAGCGGGCATTGGAGTTATGTTTATTTGGGGTCAATTATTGGGATGTGGTACCTTGTTGGGGCAATTACTGTGTGGGAGTCGAGTGGGCATGGAGTGAGGTGGATTTCGGGGTGCAGATTGGTGGGGGTACCGGAATGAGGTTCTGACTATTGGGTGCTGGCTTGATGTAATGGTTGGGGTTCAGATTAATGGGGGTACTGGGATGAGGGCAGTCTTGTGGGTGCTTCCTTAATGTAAGGCGTTGGAGTGCAGATTAGTGGAGGTATTGGGATGAGGGCAGACTTGTGGGGGCTGCCTTAATTTGGGTGGTGAAGCACAAATTAGTGTGGGTACTGGGATGAGGACGAATTTGTGGGTCCTGCCTTAATCTAGGGTGATGAAGTGCAGGTTAGTGTGGGGACTGGGATGAGGGTGAACTTGTGGGTGCTGCCTTAATGAAGGGGGTTGGGGTGCAGATTAGTGGGGGTACTGGGCCGACGGCAGACTTGTGGGTGCTGGCTTAATGTACGGGGTTGGGGCACAGATTAGTGGGGGTATTGGGAAAAAAGCACACTTTTGGGTGCTGCCTTAATGTAAGGTGTTGAGGCGCAGATTTGTGGGGTTACTGGGACAAGGGCAGATTTGTGGGTGCTGCCTTCATGTAGGCTGTTGAAGTGCAGATTAGTGGGGGTACTGGGATGAGGACTTGTCGGTTGCAGGAGAGGAGTAGAAGTAATGGTGATTGCTGGTACGCAATCCTTGATTACTTTTTTCCTTGGGTCCGGCACATTTTCTTGACAACGCTATGCTCTGTTTGCCATGGACGTGCCGGGCGCTACAGATGTTTTTTTTGGCGCTGCAAGTTTATGGGTGCTTTTTGTTATGCCTGGAACCCCAAGGCACAGGGATCAGGCACATGGTTGCTGGGGGCACCCAGCCGACATCCAGATAACAGGGATCACCCTGTTACCCTGTGGTCACACGGTTGCACCATGCCCTGGGAGCACCCAGGCCATTAGAGTACACACAGCCTGAGATGCCATGCAACGGGTCCAGGACATGGATGCAGAGCTGCCACACAGGGGTTCTGCTGACTACAGGTGGCAGCGTTGCCTCGAAGCGGCACTGCCATGGTGGAGGGCTCTGCAATGCAGGCCCTCTGTTTGGAACGCAGTGCTGGTGCAGCGCTGTATAGAATACACACCAGGCAGGTGTCTGGTGGAGTGACTGAAGAGCGGGAAACCGCTCATCCCTTTTATTACATAGATCACGTGGTCACAACATGTGACATTAGCACAAGCCCTTACCAGGGGCTTGTTACATATCAAAGGGGAACAACCACACACTTTTGATTCCATGAATCGGCTTCCAGAACAGCATGTTTGTTCCACACAATGTTTTTGCACAAGTTAACTATTTAGTGCAGACTTAGCGCTTTGTTTGTAAGTCAGCCCTGGGTGTATTTAACCTCCAGCAGGGGGTTTTTACAGCATCAGTACTTCCTTAACAGCTAGAAATACAGGACATTATGGGGCTGATTCACAAGGCGTTTTTCAATTTGCGAATCAGAACCCTATCTATACATATATTTATGAAAGTGTGTTTGTATGTTCGGGGTTGGCACCAGCACCATAACAGTGGGTTGGTTGAAATTTTGGCCCAAGGTCGGCATACCAGTCTGGGGTGCACTGGCGATATTTAAATTTGACCAACCACACTCATTCGCTCTGCACAGTGCGGGATCCGGCCCTGTACTATCAGTATAGACGGTGCATCACAGTTCTTAATTTTAAAAGGAAGTTTATCAAATGAATGCTGGTAAAGTTGCTGAAAATATATGAATTCGGAGTTCTGCTATTTTGCAGGCAAGGAAGATTGTCAGCTATTTAACCTTTGGTTTTCACAAGGCACAGTACTCGATTCAGCACGAGTTCATTTTAAACATGTAGAACAAAAAATGCCTATTTCATCAATATAAAAACAGATGTTTGCCAGTGATATTTCCCTTGCCGGCTTTTGCTGCACAGATGGGCAATGGGGCTTGCATGGCTAAATGACTGCATTGCCGAATAATCACACTATAGATGTTGCTCTCCACTCGCACAATCAGCACCCGCCCAAGCACAGCAGACATTATCTGTTTTCCCCAAAGTATGTGCATGGAACACACAATTTTACTTTATGAATTAATCATATTTGGGGCCTCCAATAAAATATTCAAACAAGATAATTATAATAAACAACATAACTTGTATCATCGACTCTTTAAATAATAAATTACCACTGAAACGTGATATACTCCCATCCCCTTTACGGTACCTGTCTAACCGCAAACCACCTTATATAACTCATTCCTGCTCAAAATCCAGAGAGAACACAATTTCTCCATAATAAATTACAATAAATAATTCATCTAGTGTCTTAATTTAAATATGGTAATCACACACACCGATACATTTATTTATCAGTCACCTATTTTTAATTACAACTCTTCAACTGGCCACTATAATTCAAGTCTGCTCCCTGAAGGAAGCCAAGAGCAAATATTGCCACAGACGCAGGATTGGCTATTTTGAAATGATACTAATAGGTGGGTGTAACTGTGTGTCAACGAAGAGGCTCGCAGAAAAATACACGTGACACGACACTGATACGTAAAAATTACGGAGCACGTAGCCCTGCCGTGCGTTGACTGCAAGATTGGATTTGATTAGATTGAACAGTTGCTGTGAGAAGCAGTGTGTGTGAACACTCTTTTTTATGAAGAGATTCTGCCAAAAATAAATGTTTGGATGTATACTTGTGTAGCCTCTATATGGCAACAGCAAAGTATGTGCTGAATAGTGAAAGAAGTGTGGCATGGAATGCGAACACGATCCCCAGGCGGGAAGTTCCTGAGTCACGAATTGTGAGATGTAGGAGTATCAGAATGTGGCTGCAAGCTGTTGGCAGGCGTGTCTGCACGTGTACAAGAAGCTAGGAGTTCACGTGTACATGAAGCCATTCGTGTTGTTTGTGTTTGATCAAATGCATTGTGGAGAATGTGTGCCACTGTGTTTTTCGTACAATATATCACATGGGCTTGGTCGTTTGTTTATGCCTGTGTTGATTTAATCTTAATTGCCAGGCTATTATGCAAGTCTATGCAAAGAGGACGATCATACTCGTCCTTGGCACTTAAGGTGCTTTTGGGTAGCATTTGTCCATAGCTCTCAACTCAGATGCTTTTGGCGGGTGTAACCCGCCTTGTAAAGAGCTGACTCACCCGCCAAACCTCTTGCACGCCATTTCATTTTAATGGGCTCTCATCCCCCAAAAACAAAATCGTGTGTTTTCAAGCAACTCGACAGAAATGGTTGAGAGATATGTTTGTCTGGGTATTGCATTGACATGTGTTTGCCCTTGTTATTGGTGTATCTCACAGTTGTGTGTTGTCATTTGGCCACATGTGTGACCTTTGCTTGTGTGATTCCTGTTATTCTCATGCTACCTGCATAGATAAGCGGCTTTCCTTGTGTAGTGTGGGCCATTTGGTGCTGCACTTTCAGAGCTATCTCCATGTGGATGCTGATGGGGATTTGGGCTACTATCATGCATTTCTTACTTTTTGGATTCTAGGTGGGCTAACAGTCCCTGTCCTTTCATGCAACATTATTTCTTCATGGCACTATTTTGTGGCATGCAACAAAAATGTTACCGGCCGGTGGACATTTTACAAGCTAGAGTTATATTAGCCAACTCTGGTAGAAAAATTTGTAGATGTAACATGTGACTTTCAGAATGCATGGTGGAGTAATAACCTACTGGTTCAAATTTTACTATTCCATTATGATAGAATGTATTCCTCTACCTCAGTGCGGTGGCTTTTTTCAATGGCGAAATTACATATTTACAATTGTTCACCAGTAATGCACCCTCATCTCAGTGGCAAGTTTGTACTCTTTCTTATAATGTTCATGCCATTGATATTAAAGCCTATTTGGAGGCTATGTCTAAGCAGAAATATCATGAATTGCCAGGTGGTAACATATCCGTAATATGGCCCTCTATCATATCTACATCTTCTGCTATTTCTCCATTTGTCACAAGCTTCTGTGTAGTCCTCATATCAAATAAGGAGATAGTGGTTGGGGAAAATTCTCTCCTATGAAGGAGAAGGGACCGCGAAAAAAAAAAAACAGACAGCAGGCTTCATCTGTAAATAAAACAAATGCAAACCACGTTGTGAAGCAATCTGTAAAAAAAAGATAGCAATGGGCTGGAGATAGCTACACTGCCACAGTGCTGGGGTGCATTCAAAGGCCCCAAACCAAAGTCCCTTTCACATGAACAGCAGTATTTTAAACACTGAAACAAAAACGGCTTGGCCTGTCTTTGTTTTCAAGTAAAATTGAAGAGCCATGTGGAAAAGCAGCATTTCAATGTACATAAATGGAAAAATCAAAGATCCCTTTTGCATGGGAAACAGGACTTTTAAACAATGACACCAAAAACGACTGGCACAGGTGTGTGCAAATAAAAGCAGTTTATATGTGAAAATGTATCACTACTAACGGAAAAATTTCAAGGAAAAGAATTGACGTGTGGGTTGACAAAAAGCAATGTATATTAGGTTTCACCTACAAAACTCCACTAACATTTGAAAAGCCAATTTGTGTTCATGAATGTCAGTCCAAGACAAACACTTTTGCTGGCTGTGGGAAACTTCACAAGTAAATCTCCCACTCCCAGTCTGGATGTCACATCTCCCATGTAATTTCCAACTGCAATAAAGTGTCCTGCTAAAGGAGTCAAAATTCAGAGTTTTCCAGACCTACTGACTCTGAAGGCATTGACTGCAAGAGATGTTCCCCTTGGATGGAGCATGACTAATATGTGTGAAAAAGGGGGCAACAACTTCAAAGAGCAAGCTCCCAACACAGAAGAGACTGATAAATAAAAAATTTGGGTACAGGCTGACCCAGTGAAAACAAATGGCCGGAAGAGGGCAATTTGTTCTGCATTAAGATTCACAATTAATTTAAAAGGACTATTATCAATTAGACCTTTGTCTCAGCAACCAAAAGGTGGATTGATATAATATATGTACAATTTTATTTGTAATTTTCTGGTGATTTTGGGATATAAAATTCATCCACCTGAGACTCAGGGAACTTTAATGGCCAGTTAAACTAGGTTTCCGACTGATCTGAACATGTTCCAAATGTGAGAGTTGGTGAGCAGGTAGAGAACAAAATTAGGGATATGGGTAATAACTTACATATTCATAACTGTTATACATTTATGGAAATGGCAGAAACGTGCCACATGACCGTACTACATGGTACGGACTTGGTGGTTGGCTTATCTAATTCTCCATGATTAACTGAATCAGAAAATATGTTTATTATGGCAATTGCTAGTAAAATTATGAAGTTGTGATACATAACTAGTTTTTGCCAAAAAGTTGAAAGGAGCATAAATGGCAATTACAAATGGGAATTGCCATATGTTGCTCCAGACCCCTAAACTAATCCTGACATGGAGGCTGGGTTTTGGAGGAGACTGTCCAATCCTAGTTGCAGGAATTATTGCAGGGTACGTCCCAAGTTTGTAAATTGGTGGTGTCATCGCTGCTATATTAGGGGGACACATACAGATTTTTAGCAAGTGAAGAATTATAATTGTGTTCTTTTCAACAAATTTTTGTGATTAATTTATGCTTTGAGAAGTGAAGTTGATTGTGTTTTGCCATGGATAAAGTGGTGTTTGACATTTCCATGCTAATTTCTATTACTTAAAAAAAAAAATATATATATATATATATAAATATATATATGTTTCCTGCACACCGGCCTGGTTCTTAGCTCATTGTTAGCTCAGGGGAGAGGGTTCCAAGGGCATGAGATGTGTCTGTGATAGGGCTAAAGAAAATAATGTGTTGAACAGTTTGTTGCGTCAAACCTTAAGTGGGGAAGGAAGGAGATCCCTGTGTTGAGGGTGGCTTCTCAATAAACTGTTACAAATTGGGGGGTTCAGGCCAGGATTTAGCTGCCTATTCCTGACCCATGACAAGTACATTGTGATAGTCTATTCATTTTGATGAAATTGCAATAGGGTGGAGGGAAAGCCATCTTTGTTTTGTTAAAGTGCTGCGAGGACTTGACCCCTGAGTTCCAGGGAGGAGTATTGGTGAAAAATTAAGATGGTGTAAGAATTTATTTGTGTGAGGAAGTCAAGCAGGAACAGGGTGATTTTGCCCTTGCATAAAGAAAGTTTTACGAAGTTGCAAAAAGTAAATTGAGAAAATGACTACTGTACAAATTGGGGAAGCCAACAAGCATCTCCTAACTAACTTATTTATTAAAGTAGAATGGGTTGAGGATGATGCAGGAAACTGGTAATCCAGAATTGTGCACAAGGTTACCTCAGTAAGCAATGATATTTGGCTTGAAGGCGGAATATTGCACAAAACACTTGAGGCATTTTAGGTGACCAAAACTGCTCATGATGAACAGATACAAATGGCTAAGCTAACTGCTCAGTTATATTTTCGTTTGCTTTTAGTGGAAGAGAGTTGGCAAAATAGTGAGGTTAGTAGGATTAATCAGGCTGGAGACCTGTCACAGGCCCAGGATTGTGTTCAACAACTCAAACATGAGCTGAAAACACTGCAGCAAGAGAGTGCATAGCGTGAAACACAATTCTGTGCACTGAAAAATTCACATAAAGAGTGTGTAGAAAATCTGAGCACACTGCAACACTAGTAAAATGACTATGCTGCTCATAATAGAGCCATTCTGCATGATATTATGGCCTTTCAATTGCAAATAAAGCAGTTGAAAAATGAAAACAGCCAGTTAATTATCAAAGGGGTTGATTCCCAAAATTACTTTGATCAGATACATCAGCAGCAAAGTACTCTGAAACAACAATGTATGCAGCTTGCTCAGGAAAAAGACCCCTTGAATCAGGATAACAACGTCACAGTACATAGGATAAATCAGTTGGAAATGGAGGTAGAAAAGGGACAGTATTTAGAGAAAGAAGGAATGAGGTAGTAGTGCGAGTGAGACCAGATTTAAAGAAGAAAGGAATGAGCTAGTAGAGCGAGTGAGGTAAATAGAAACTCAACTATTGAATATTAAGCTATTGAATATGCGCGCAACATACAATGCTCATAGAGGGAGAATGAATCCCTTCAGCATGAGGTGCAGCAAACAAAGGATCGGTTGGTAGTTCAGAGCAGGGTGCATGAGATTAATCAGGCCTAAGGGTCAGAATTAAAAAGCCATCTCTCTGACTATCAACAGCAAATAAATAGAGACACAGGTGTGAGATCCTCACCAAGGAAATTGAAAATTATAAACAGGACCTGAGGGACCCTGACCAATCAGAATATGGTACAAGGCCCACTGAACACGGTGAGGTGCCCTTCCCAAAAGAGGCCTCATACCAGTTAGTTACAACCTCTCATACGCAAATGGGAACTGACCTCATGCATGCCACCTATCAAGAACAGGGTGACATGAGGCAGTTAGACTTACCCAGACCTAGCCCAACTGATCAAAAAGGCCAGTACCTTTCTGATGTTGGTGAGTATTCATCTCTACCCCACAGAAGGGAATATGGCCGAATGAGTGTGTCCTGGGAAGTATGGGATAATACTATAAGTACTTCAGACCATGACAACTCCTATTAGGAGAAAGTCAGGGAGTTATATTGGCTGAAGATGTGATTACAATGAGACCACATTGCCCGCTTTGCTGAAGGAGACAAGCCAGACCCTCAGCCTACAAATGACATTCTAAAAACCTCCATATATTCAGGGCAAGGGAGGTATTCCCCAAACTCCCTGGTAGGAGGGATGAGGAAACCAGGTTATATCCTGAACTTGAAAGGAACCCCAGGGAGAATGACCCTGAGAGTTTACTTTTGTCCAGGCGAGAGGAGTCCAGACCATGTGGTACTGGGAGATATTCCAGTCTCATAGAGATAGCGAGCACCTAGAAGACAGGGAATGGAGAACCAGTAGCAGTTCTGAGTCAGAAGGTGAATGGACTCTGATGCAGAAGAAGAAAAATGCAGGGAAACAAAGAAAGGGTTTTGTGAAAGACCCAATTAGACAAATTAAGGCCATAAAGAGTTTCCCGACCCCATACCACAGGAATACCAAGTATTCAGAATGGGAACACCTGGAACTTTATGAGCAGGTGATGGCATCATACCAGATCAGGAATGATGTGAATTGTATAGCATTTGCTAAATGGATGTTGTCACCTTAGTACTCCATTTTCTTTGCAGAACTGGAGGACCAGGATCATCATTAATGGTCCACCTATAAGGTGGCCATATTGAAAGAGAATTCCACGGACCAGTATCCGCAACAGGCCCGTAAGGCTGCATATAACTTGCAATGTGGGAAAGATCAGGCGCCTAGGAAGTTTGTGCAGGAGTTAAAGCGGGCATTTGCTCAGATTTCCCGGTGGGTGAACACCAATAGTAGAGAGTTCATAACTACATATTTGCATGCTCTCCCCAAATACATAATGACTCTGTTGGCGCGTAACTTTCACAAGCATAGGACCCTGGATTGGGTGATTGAATAGGCAACCAGGATTTATGAGGTCCAAAATCCTGCTGAGAATAAAAATACAGCCAAACCCCCAAAACCATCTAACACCCATGCTGCTGCAAAGGTGGCAGAGGTATAAACTACCCCTCCTTTGGATCTGGAGATGGAGGGGCTAAAAGTAACACTCCTGCCAACAAGCAAAATGGAAAGCAGAAGGGACACCGAACATGGCCCAATTGAATGGTAGTCAGGCAGGGCCCAGAACAATGATCCCCCTGACTCTGCCACCTATAAAAGTCCTATGTACAAGGGTACTAAACCAATCTTGGGGTTTGTATACACTCCCCCGGCACAAAGGGGTGAACTAATCAGATAAGTACTGCCCTGGGAAACTTCCCTCCAAACGTCCCTCAGGAGAGAAGTATCACTCCGTCTCCCAATCAGAAATGTTTCCCTAGATATCCCCCAAACCAGAACTTCCAAAACAATACTCCTCTCTCTGCCTGGTTCCAGGATAATAGATCTGTGAACCCAAGAGAAGGGAGATTCAGGATGGAAAATTATCGGGGGAATTTCCAGTACCCAAACTATTCCGGGAGAATGGACAGTTACCCCTTTCAGGAGCAGCAGTGGTATGAATTGAGACCTCCCTACTACCCAGAACAGACAAGGTCTCGCAACTGAAGGGCCATATCCAGCAACTGACCAATGATCTGAGGCACACGTGGAGGAATAAATCCAGCTCTCAACCTAACCCTTCTTCCCAAAATTCCCCATCACCCTGGGCTGATGCCCCAGGGGGGAAATTATGTTGTGAAATATCTGACAAACCACAGGTTCCGAAGGAGGGAGCCCGCGAGGAAGGGAGATGCCAAGCCCTAGAGGAAGCTTCATTTCTCACCCAAATAGAACCCGTGAAAACCTCATAAAGAGTCTCTTCTACCCAGAAATGTTAGACCCTAAAGAGCAAAGGGTAAGTAGGAGAGACCAAAGAAGAACCCACTTTGTGGAGGAACTCCAGAGTATCCCCTTTGAAAGAGAAGAATCCTTGGAGGATTGAGGTAAGCAGACCTTCTCTTTCAGAAATGGGGGGATCCCTCCCAAAGAAAAATGGCTCCCAAAAAGACCCTGAGTGTGACAGGGTAAGTATAGAGACCGACTCAGAACCAGAAATGATTCAACCCCAAACATGTGAGCCAGACAGTAGTGAAACGGAGGTTTACTTTCTCCAAACAGGTTAAGAGAACTGTTGTCAGGTAATGGGGACAGCCAAGGAGCTGGGGAAAAGGAGGATTCCCCAACATCTCCATTGCGAGTTGCAAAGATTTTTTTACAGATTCCCAAACAGAAAATTGCCCAAGATCACAGAATGTCAGAGTTCAATATTATGAAAATGACCACTGGGCTGTCAAATAACTCACACTTTCTTTGCACCTTGGAGGGGAAAGAAAGCCAATTTTATGTACCAGTCAAGGTGCAGGCTCAGTGTGAATTATCAGCTCTGCTGGATAAGGGCCACCAAATTCCACTCATGCCATTTCCACGGAAACTCCAAAATTTCAACGGGAATGATATTTCTGTCAAAGGGCCTGCGGATCTTGACATAAAAATTGGGCGACACCGGCTGAAACATCCGGTGATCGTTGTGACTCCAGAAGGCACCCCTTGTTTACTGGAGAACAATCTTCTTGAGAGGTTATCACTGCTGATCAACTGTGTAAACAAGGTTCTCTGGACTCAGACTAACCACCCGATCAAATTAAAAATGAGTACCTATTATATAAGCCTGAATCGTACCTGTCATGTAATTCATCAACGTTCTGAGAATGTAGAGTTCCTTTTCAAGAATAAACAAGTCTGAGACATCACTGTCGTCTCTGTAGGAGAACAAAATGGATGATGCAAACCCTTCTTCATTCTTGAAAATGAACCTCACTCCCAGTCTCAAGTGGCAATCCACACTGGAAGGGAAAACCCTACGTTTTATACCAGTCCAGAATCAAACAAGACATTGAGTCCCTTGAAACCAGACAATGGAAGAACCTGCTCAAAGTCTGATGGACGTTCAATAAAAGGGCGAGCAGTTGTTTTTCCTCATTCAGTTAAATGATGGGGAGCAACCGGTGCTCGCCAGAGTATGCATTAATAATGGAGAGAGCCTCATCAGCAAAGAACTATTCTGAAATCTCCCAAAAGATCAGACGATTCACACATTTAAATTGATTGACAAATGGGAAGTAGGTCTGGAAAACTCAAATTACAAACATTTGCTGCCTTGAAGGTGTATGCTAAACATTTCCATTGGCAACAAAAGCATAGACCATAACTGTTGGGTTATAAGAGATCTCCCTTCTGCCTTTTTTCTGGGAAGTGGCATTCTTAACTGATTCACAATCAATTTGTACCTAATTAATAATAAAGCCTGGTCCCAACTGAGGAGTAACCCTGTGGGCTTTGACAACATTGAAAAAGCATTCCGGTCAGCTCAATTGCTGCCTTATGCTGTTGAAGTTCAAGTGCGAGAATAGGTTACCATCCCATGACAGGTGCAACAATTTACTCTTCCCCTAAAAATTAACCGAGGACAGAACCTCAAACATCAGTATGCCTATATGAATCTCAATTCCCATCTACAACAAGGTTTGTACTTAAATCTGACTCCTTTAGGTGACCTAGAACACAACACTATTTGATTATTGGTGGATAACAACGACCCTCGAAGTATCACTTTGGGCGCAGGCACCTTTATTGGAATGGTGGGGGATGCCCAACATTATTGTATTGATTTAGGTAATGAAATCAAGGGACCAAACCCTAATGACTGTTTCGACATCAGCATCGGTATTCGTCCAGAAAATATTTTTACTAGGCATGAGGGGAATTTCCTGGTGTACTCTTCCTGACCCTACGGTGTGGAAGAGGCGACCTATGACATTAGGATGGAGGAGGTAGTGTTCAGAGTGAAGGACCACTACCTCGATCCCCTGTCCAGGTCAACAGCATCAAAAGAGATCTCTCCACCCAACTAGAGGATACAGCTGAAAGTGCCAAGCCCAACGTCTTTCCAGGTTTCAAGCAGATGGTTGTGGATCAATCTTGCTGATGCCTGTGAGACCGAGGAGCAAACACAAAAACTAAAACAGATCTTCCTGGAATTCCAAGATATCTTTTCAGTGGACTCATATGACTGTGGACACACTTCCATTCATTCAACCACCATTCCCACAGACCCTGAGATGGCTCCAATATATATGAAACAATTCCAGTTACCTCTTGCGTCCGTGGTGTCACTCACTGTGATTATTAAGAATTTAGAGTCCCATGGGATAATTCGTCAGATCCACAGTACCTTCCACAACCCGGCACTGGAGATCCTCAAACCAAACGGCCAACATAGACTATGTGGAGACCTGAGGGAGTTGAACAAACAGATCCACATGCAGGGGTGGACTGGGAAGCAAAGGAGGCCCTGGAAATAGTTTTCAAAGTGGCTCCATGTTACACATTTTCGGCAAGCCCAACCCTTTTCGTATGGGAACATTTGAAAATACCACACAAAAGAGGCCCAGGGTGCAGAGGCCCACCCGGAAATCTCCAGAGTTCCCCATGGGCCAGTCCACCCCTGTCCACATGTCATGATGACCCCTTCCCTACATTGATCAGGGACTGACTGTCACGATTCGCTCCCTTCGCTCCCGTTCCCGCCACTTGGGGGCAAGTTTTGGGGTTTATTCCCTACTGGACATTTCCTCCGAACCTAATGCTACAGTGCTGTGATGAATTGGGAGCGCTAAAACCTTATTTTTCAAGTTACTTCCGTTCCGGATCCATTCCAGGTTTTTGGCAGCCAGCATGCTACTTTGATCAAATGACTATGCTTCCCAGAATGCCTGGCTCACTGCTTCACCTTCTCACTTGCAGGACACGGTTGGGTGGAGGATAGGCAACACCTGTGGCTGCAGGTGCAGCAGGCGGCACACCTGAGGGGTGTGCTCGTTAAGCAGCTTTAAAAGCCTCAGTTTACTTCAGTCCAGCGCTGGTCATCGTTGCAGTGTTTCCTGTTGTGACTAGTCCCTTGTTCCTTGTTCTTAGCTTATGTACCTAGTTCCTAGTTCCTGTTTTCTTGCTCCTCCGCCCTGGATTTCGGATTCATGCGCTAAATTGATTTCTGCTCCCTTGATTCCCTTTTTGTCTTCCTCTGTTTGCAGGCAGCATTTCTCAGTGCTTTCCCCTTTTAGATGCAGCCCAGTTTGTCTGTGTTCTATATTTCTTTGACTTTGTCCTTTGCTGCTGTAAACCCGTATGCCTTAGCCTTCCTCTTAGATTAGCTTCCTGTCTTTTCCTTGGAGGGGTAGGGGGAAGTTTGCCTTGGTTATTTCGTTTTCCCTGCTCCTGATCCTTACTTTCTATTGGGATCCATTCCATGTTTTCCATTGCACTTCTGCATTTATTTCCCATTTGATTATTAGGTGTGGTGTGCTGTTGTAGCTAGCTCCTGTGTGAATGCTTATGTTTTCCTCACTAATTTGTAATCACTATTCCAACTTAGGTATTTAGTGTTCCTCCCATTGCTGTTATAGCCTTTCTGGGTCCCAGTTTCATCAACAGGGTTCGTGGGCTTGCTGACATTCAAGAGGTTTATCTCGTCCTCGTGAGTACTGTTCTTTAGTTCCGTTATTTAATACCATCAAGAGTGTTAGTTCACAGATCCTGTCATTGCTTGCCCTCCACGTGGGTTTAGCGCTGTCAGTACCTGTAACAGCAATTGGGGGTAAGGCGCTTGCCGACTTTCCTCGCGGTCAGGTCTTCCCTTTTCATATATTGGTTTTGTTGTCACACTCTATTTGCACTCCTGAGTTCTAGCATACATGAGTCGTTGTTCCTGTGTGCACGTAGTTTAATTCGAAGCTATTCACTGTGTGATTTAGTGCACATTTCCCTTGCCATATTCGCTGCCTTTGTACTCGCCTGACTAATCTTGACAGAATGACCAGCCCAAAATTCCCATTGAATATGGCAAGTTTAAGAAAGAAAGGCAGCAAGGCCTCTAACAAGTTTGTACAGAAAGCTTCCCCTACATTTACCTGTGACAATCAAATCACTAGTCCTGACTTAAAGGAACTCCTTGTCACGAATGGGCATTTACGTGCAAAGTATTTTTCCCACAGGATGGCACATCCTACATTGCCTGATCCTAGTTCTGTCTTTTATTTAGATCCAGATTCTATGTCAGTGCAAGCCTTAGCCGCAGAAAACAACACACCGTTAGACTTATTATACAGGAGTACCTCTGTTGTTGAACCCCATGATTCCAGTTGTGCTTCACCTCAGATTGAACAGTTTCATGGTACAAACATAAATAATGGAGGGGTTCCTTGCATAACTTCTGTTTTCTATCCTCAGTCTAAAGCATACTCCTTTGAACAGGTACATACTGTAGTCCCTAATGCCAAGAAGTCTAATGTCAATAGTTTGCTTAAGGGAAACACAGACCAAGTTGGTAAGAGAAAGTATAAATCACAGAACCTGCAAGCAGTAGATGACAATGTACAATCGGTGCACATCCAGATTGCTAGTGCAGGATCCAGCCCTGATGCCACCATGCCTTCCCCTGTGCCTACTGATAGGGATGTACATTTAATGCAGGGCATGCTAAGAGCTAAGCTTGAGGAGTTAAGACAAGAATTCATTTCTTTACAAGAGGAGAATAAGACCTTGCACTCTTTACTGAATACACCTCAGACTTTATCTGTTGATGAAGTGAACACTGTTCAGCCCCTGAGTGCAGAGACTTTGGTAAACCATGATATTTGTCAATATGTTAGATCTATTGGGAGTGAAAGTCTTTCTTCTAGCACAGCGCTTAATCTGGGCACAGTTTCTAACAATTGTTCTGCTGTTTGTCAGGGATTGCAGTTAGCTTCTGATTTCCAAACACAATCCACAATGGTGGCATACACAGATTCAGTCATTATAGTAGGCTTAGGCCCTGCTCTTGATACAGCTGCTGAGACTGAAGTAGATGTTCAAGCTGATGTGGAAAACGATGTTACCTCTGGGTTCACTCTTCCTCCTGCCAATTCTGATCAATCCGAACAGTCAGAGACAGTACAGATTTCATGTTCTGATGGACTCATTCCACAGTATACAGAACCAAAAAACCGGCAGGCGATTCCTGAACTGTTGATTGTTAATCTGCCTCTTTCAGAAGCTAAGACAGAGGAATGGACAATTGACGAAATCCTGATTAACAGAGACTTTACTATGGTGATTCCACTGGTTGATTTTGACTTCTACAAAGAAAGAGACTCTGTGTCACCCACTAAAGAAAGGGACTGCAAGGGTACAGCTCAGTCTTTGGTTACTGGTGCCAAGGAGTCTACTGCCCTAAAGGTGCTCTCCATTCCTGAGCCACCAATGTGTCTGTCAACTTCTGAGACTTCTGTCTGTCCTCCTACAACCATTGACTCTTCTATGATACAACCCACAGCCCTGCAGTCATCTTTGGCACACGTGTCTTCATCCAATGAACCGCTGCCATGTCTGCCATTTATTCAAGAGCCAGTCCCAAAGACCTGGACATGTTTGTATCCAGCAACCGAGATTGCTCCAGCTTGCATGCCTTCAGCCTCAAGGTTTCCTCTGGCCTGCCTGTCTTCAGCTACAGTGACTCATCCTGCAGATCATCCTTCAGCTATAGAGCCTCCGGTAGTCCATCATAAGTGCATTTCTTCAGTCCCGGAGTATACTGAGTATTTGCCTTCAGTTCATGAGACGCCTGTATCCTGCTTAGCCTCGCTGCCAATATCAGAGGTATACCTGTCTACACCATCAGATCCTGCTGTATTTTCTTCTGCTCCAGCGATTCCTCCTGAATCCCAACCATTTACTGCCGATGAACGTCTAGCCTGCCTTTCTTTTGCTTCAGGAGGAGCACCAGAATGCCTGCCTTTTCCACAAGACGATTCTCCCAACTGCTTCACTTTAGCATCAGAGCCTCCTAAATATGCAGCATCAGAGTTTGAGACTTTTGCCAGCTCCCGCTTCAGAGTCATCAAGCTGGACCAAGTGATGAGTCAGAACCACTCACCTGGGTGTGCACAGGGGGTGGTGCAGACCGGCGTATTACCTACAGGACTTGTGCAACAGAATTCCGCCAAGAAGCACCAGTTGGGTGCTAGTAGCCAAAGGAAGGGAATGACTGCTGCAGTTCAAAATGTGTCTGTTATTGCTCCTTCTGCGAGTGTGCCTGAAATACCAAGTACTGCGTCTATCACTCCTATCAGTATGCCAAACGTCCCTGCTGTTGTATCCCACGTGCAACAAAGTGGCTACACGACTGTCACCAGGAGTACCAGCCGTGTACAACCCATTGGACTTCCAGGTCTCCAAGGCGTAGAACATGTGCAGTCAAACCTTAGTCACTTTCAACCACAAGCCTTTTCCCAGATGGATGACAGAAGAAAATCTGAACCTCTACCTCAGCCGCCACCTTCTCTAATGGCTGAACATAAACCTTTCCTGAAGCCAGCAATTTCCTCACCTCCTGCATGTCCACTCTCGGCAGAAAGGCTAACAGGGCTTCTACCATTGTCTAAGGCATGTTGCACCAGCCTGCCTCCCTCCTCAAAGACTTATAAGTGTCCACTCCCAGTGACTGAGCTTCCTGGACCTTCCAACTCTGCTTCAGGTCCTGCAAGTCCTTCATGCCTTTCTTCGAACCATGAGTCTCTTCCTCACCAGAAGCCACTGTTTCCATCAGTGCCACCTCCAAAGACAAAGCGCTCCTATCATGGAAGGAAGAGGTTTTGTGCGGGTGACGGTCGCCTGGAGGCGGCCATGGGAGGGGGCATACTGTCACGATTCGCTCCCTTCGCTCCCGTTCCCGCCACTTGGGGGCAAGTTTTGGGGTTTATTCCCTACTGGACATTTCCTCCGAACCTAATGCTACAGTGCTGTGATGAATTGGGAGCGCTAAAACCTTATTTTTCAAGTTACTTCCGTTCCGTATCCATTCCAGGTTTTTGGCAGCCAGCATGCTACTTTGATCAAATGACTATGCTTCCCAGAATGCCTGGCTCACTGCTTCACCTTCTCACTTGCAGGACACGGTTGGGTGGAGGATAGGCAACACCTGTGGCTGCAGGTGCAGCAGGCGGCACACCTGAGGGGTGTGCTCGTTAAGCAGCTTTAAAAGCCTCAGTTTACTTCAGTCCAGCGCTGGTCATCGTTGCAGTGTTTCCTTTTGTGACTAGTCCCTTGTTCCTTGTTCTTAGCTTATGTACCTAGTTCCTAGTTCCTGTTTTCTTGTTCCTCCGCCCTGGATTTCGGATTCATGCGCTAACTTGATTTATGCTCCCTTGATTCCCTTTTTGTCTTCCTCTGTTTGCAGGCAGCATTTCTCAGTGCTTTCCCCTTTTAGATGCAGCCCAGTTTGTCTGTGTTCTATATTTCTTTGACTTTGTCCTTTGCTGCTGTAAACCCGTATGCCTTAGCCTTCCTCTTAGATTAGCTTCCTGTTTTTTCCTTGGAGGGGTAGGGGGAAGTTTGCCTTGGTTATTTCGTTTTTCCCTGCTCCTGATCCTTACTTTCTATTGGGATCCATTCCATGTTTTCCATTGCACTTCTGCATTTATTTCCCATTTGATTATTAGGTGTGGTGTGCTGTTGTAGCTAGCTCCTGTGTGAATGCTTATGTTTTCCTCACTAATTTGTAATCACTATTCCAACTTAGGTATTTAGTGTTCCTCCCATTGCTGTTATAGCCTTTCTGGGTCCCAGTTTCATCAACAGGGTTCGTGGGCTTGCTGACATTCAAGAGGTTTATCTCGTCCTCGTGAGTACTGTTCTTTAGTTCCGTTATTTAATACCATCAAGAGTGTTAGTTCACAGATCCTGTCATTGCTTGCCCTCCACGTGGGTTTAGCGCTGTCAGTACCTGTAACAGCAATTGGGGGTAAGGCGCTTGCCGACTTTCCTCGCGGTCAGGTGCTTACCCCACATCCCTTTTCATATATTGGTTTTGTTGTAACACTCTATTTGCACTCCTGAGTTCTAGCATACATGAGTCGTTGTTCCTGTGTGCACGTAGTTTAATTCGAAGCTATTCACTGTGTGATTTAGTGCACATTTCCCTTGCCATATTCGCTGCCTTTGTACTCGCCTGACTAATCCTGACACTGGCCCAGATCCAAGGGTCAACTGTGTACACCTCCATTGATCTGACCAACAGTTACTGGACAGTACCTGTGAGTAGGGAAGACCAGTACAAGCTTGCCTTTACCTTCAGGGGCAGAAGTACACGTGGACCCGAAGCCCCTATGGCTACATAAACTCCAGCGATTAGTTCAACATCTTCCTACATAAGTCCATGCCCGATTTGGGGCGAAAGGGGAAACCTGGCCTATGAGGATGATGTTTTGATCAAGAGCTTAAATGTGGAGGTCATGTTGGTACATATAGCAGGAATCCACGATGTTCTAACTGTAACGCTCACCTGATTCCCGTAGAGGCGCCGGTCTTGACTGGGCGTATACCGTATCTGCAAAGGTGATGTGTAACACACGGCTGGCTCTTTGGGCTGGACCTCTGTGCACTGTATGTCTGACTTGAAGGGTAAGATGTCTGCAGATAGAAAATATGGGATTAAGGAACTGGGTTATTGAATGTCTCTCTCTTCTTCCCTTTCTCTTCTCCTGTAGAACCCCAAAGGTTAACGCTCTCACCTTAGGTAAGTGAACGCCGTGCTCTCCATCTGCCTCGGGGCAGGGTGCTGTAACCAGTTTCTTCACTGGATAAGGGGAGCAGGCCTCTTGACTTTAGAGGACTGCTGTCCGTCGTTTACTGCACGAACGGTAAGTTTCGAGTAATTCTAATGTCTTTAAAGTCTTTAGTAATGATGTTTCTTGTTTTGCAGGGTTCCGGCGATGGCGGATGACGGGCTGAAGTGAGTTGAAGATGGAGCCCGTGTGATGAATAGAAGCGCCTGGAAGCACGTAAGTAAGCGCTTGTTGCCTGCTTCCGATACGCTCTAACTGTCTTCTTATTTTGCAGGTACAAGTTCGGAGCGGCTGCAGGGTGCCGGAATACCCACTGGGTTAGATGTGGAAAGGAGTAATGGCACGTGAGTATTAAAGTTCCCCAATGTCTTTAAACGCACCTTGTTTTGTCTTTCAGATGCGGGATGCAGCGCCGAAGGCCTCCGGAGCGTGCAAAGAGTTGGTAAGCTTTTTTCTTTCAGATGCCGGAATGCAGTGTGAAGACCTCCGGAGCGCACGAAGAGTAGGTAAGCCTTTGTCTTTCAGATGCCGGAATGCAGCGCGAGGCGTTGATGACAGCCGATGGACCAGGTAAGTGAAGAGCTGTCACTGAAGACCGTAATGCTAACCTGTTCTTTCTTGTCTTTATAGGTGTTGCTGAAGACTGGATTCAGGATGGTAAGCCTTTTTCCTTAGGCCCAGGATCAGATGCAGAAGACACGATGAGCGTTCTGCTGCAGAGGATGCAGAATAACGCAAAGCAAGATTCATCCATCGGGTGTGGTTTAAATAGCCTCCTGTAGTGCTTAGGTGTCTCCTTCCACAGCCACGCCTAGGTAAGAAAAGAGTTCCTGCTTTCCAGAAGAGTTCCAGTGTTCTGAATCTAGGGAGTGGCTCCTGCCCCACCCAACAGGAAAAGTAGTTCCAAACAGAAGAGGATCAGAGGCTCAACTGGCAGGCAAGTAAGCAGCATGGTCTGCTGCAGGTAAGTCCACCCAAGCATTATGAGCCCGGCGCTTCCAGCGCTGGGACTGGGCATATTTATGAGCCTGGTGCCACTGGCGCCAGGACTGGGTCCAAAAGGTCCCAATTGGGACTGGTTGGCACTCGGAACCTGGGTTATGGATCTGCTTCCAAGGGAGTTGGGAAAACCCTGACCTTTTGGAAGCAGAGATCATGACAGTACCCCCCCTCAAGGCCCCTCCCAAACCGGGCTTCTCCGGGGGTTTTGGCTTGTCAGGAAATGTTCGGTGAAATCTTTTGATTAGGCGAGGAGCGTGGACATATTCAGCAGGTTCCCAGGATCTCTCTTGGGGGCCGTAGCCTTTCCAGTCAATTAGGTAAAATAGTTTAGATTTGGAGATCTTGGAGTCCAGAATGCTTTTGACTTCAAACTCGAGTTCTCCATCAACTAGGATAGGTTTTGGAGATTTAGTTAGTCGGGTTTGAGGTTGCACGGGTTTTAATAGAGAGACGTGGAAGACCGGATGTATCTTCATGTGCGGGGGCAAGTCCAACTTGACCGCTACTGGGTTTACTATGGTAGTGATGGAATAGGGACCAAGGTATCTTGGGTTGAATGTGCGTGGCCCTTTTAGAGGTAGATATTTGGTGGATAACCAGACTTGATCCCCTACTTGATATTGAGGGGCTTCCTTCCGATGTTGATCTGCTCCTTTCTTGTATTGTTCTTTAGCTCTTTGAAGGTGAGAAACAGCTTCCTTAAAGGCTTGGGTGATTGTAGAATGCAGGTAGTCTACTGCTGGTGTTTCAAGATCTTGGAGGGGATCCAACTCCGAGGTTCGAGGGTGACTGCCGTACAAAAGAAAAAACGGGGTTTTCCCAGTTCCCGAATGGACAGAGTTATTGTAGGCATATTCGGCTATCCAAAGGATGTCTTTCCAAGTTTTTTCAGTTTGTTGCAGCATGCAGCGTAAATACTGTTCCAGAGTTTGATTGGTCCTCTCGGTTTGTCCGTCAGTCTGAGGGTGGTGACTGGTCGATAGTCTCACATCAATTTGAGCCGACCGACAGCAACTTCGCCAAAAATGAGAAATAAATTGACTACCTCGATCCGAAATTAGAACCGAAGGAAAACCGTGCAGTCGGACGATGTTTTCAAGAAATTCTCGGGCCAGAGTTGCTGCTGTTGGCAAGCCTTTGAGCGGAATGAAATGCGCCATCTTGGAGAATAAGTCCACGATTACTAGAATCGTATTGTATCCGGAGCATGGAGGTAGATCGGTGATGAAGTCCATAGAAAGCGTATGCCAAGGGCGAGGTGGGATGTCAATAGGGCGTAAGAGGCCTGCTGGTCTTTCCTTTTGACTCTTGTTTTGGGCGCATACTCCACAGGACATTATAAAGTCTCTGATATCTTTTTTCCAAGACGGCCACCAGAAGTAGCGCTTGATCTTTTCTGAGGTCTTGGCCAGACAGGGATGTCCTTCCATTAAAGAATTGTGATAACAAGAGATTACTTTTTTCTGTAAATCTGTGCTGGGTAGGTATAATCGTTCTTGGAAATACAATAAGTTGTCCTTTACTGCAAAGTCCTTTCCCTGCAGATGCCAATTCTGTATGTCTGCTGGAGTTACAAGTTGCCTGGCCTTATCCTTAACTTCCTCTATGGATTCTGTGGCGATTACACCCAGAATTCTTTGTTCAGGAATGATTGGTACAGGTTTAGGGTTGATCAAGTGTTCTTCCACTCCCATCCGAGATAGGGCATCAGCTTTACCGTTCTTTGTACCAGGTCGATAGGTAATTATGAAGTCAAACTCGGCAAAGAATAATGCCCAACGGAGTTGTCTAGAGGATTGGGCTTTTGCGGTTTTCAAATATTGCAGGTTTCGGTGATCCGTAATCACAGTAACGGTGTGTCGGGCCCCCAGCA
Organism: Ambystoma mexicanum; assembly: GCF_040938575.1. Classification (NCBI taxonomy): domain Eukaryota; kingdom Metazoa; phylum Chordata; class Amphibia; order Caudata; family Ambystomatidae; genus Ambystoma; species Ambystoma mexicanum. The sequence goes on from NC_090921.1 coordinate 1,441,414,978, forward strand.
GATAATGCCGCCAAGCCTTAAAGGCAGACTTGATAGCCAGAAGTTCCTTGTCAGTAATCGTGTAATTGATTTCAGGAGGCGAGAATTTGCGGGACCAAAATGCCACGGGATGCAACTGATTGGTTACCGGGTCCTTTTGTGATAGAACTGCCCCCATGGCAAGGCTTGAAGCATCAGTTTCCACGATGTAGGGGAGTTCGGGGCGAGGGTGTTTTAAGATTGGTGCAGAGATAAATTTAGTCTTCAAATCCTGGAAAGCTTGTTCCGCCTCGGTAGACCATTCAAAACGTTTGGTTTCTTTAACAAGGCAGTGATGGGCTGGACTATTCGAGAGAATTCGGGGATAAACCTGCGGTAAAAGTTAGCGAAGCCTAACATGCTTTGCACACCCTTTACGGAGGATGGTGATGGCCATTTGAGAACTGCATCGACCTTCTTTGAATCCATACGCACTCCGCCAGGTGATAATATGAATCCCAAGAATTCAACTTCAGTCACGTTGAAAACACATTTTTCCAACTTAGCGAAAAGTTTGTGTTGACGCAATCTTTCGAGAACCATTTTCACGTGTTTCCGATGTTCAGATTCCGATGAAGAATAAATGAGGATGTCGTCAATGTAAACAACAACACACACATCTATGAGCTCTCTGAGGACATCGTTCATAAAATATTGAAAGGCGGCCGGGGCATTGCAAAGTCCGAAGGGCATGACCTGATATTCAAATAGTCCTTACTTGGTGCGGAAGGCCGTCTTCCATTCATCGCCCTCTTTTACTCGTACCAAGTGGTAAGCTCCTCTAAGATCCAGCTTTGTATATATGCATGCTTTTCTGACTTGGTCCAGGAGTTCAGGGATCAAAGGTAACGGATATCTATTCTTAACGGTGATCTGGTTCAGGGAGCGATAATCTATACAAGTTCTAAGGTCTCCTTCCTTTTTTGGAACGAAGAACAAAGCTGAAGAAGCAGGGGACTTGGAAGGACGAATAAACCCATTTGCCAGGTATTGATCCAGGTATTGTCGAAGGTGAAGGTTCTCAGGCTCGGTGAGGGCATAAATTCTACTACAAGGAGGAGTAGATCCAGGTATCAGGTCTATCTGGCAGTCATAAGACCTATGAGGAGGTAGAGAGTTAGCCTGATCCTTCCGGAAAACATCTTGGTATTCTAGGTATTCGGGAGGTAACTGGGGAGTCTCTGAAGAAATTGCTGCCAGTGCAACACCAGGTGGAGGGTGACAAGTAGAGACACATTCTGGAAACTGGACCGTTCTTGCTCGCCAATCGATCAGAGGATTGTGTTTCTCTAACCAAGGTATTCCTAGAATAATCTGAAACTGAGGGGCCTTGATCACATCGAACACGATCTTCTCATGGTGTCCATCATGACTTACTAGCGTCACCTCTTGAGTGGTGTGCGTTACTGGCCCGGAGGCTATCTCCGTACCATCCACCGTAGTAATGACGTCCTTTACAGCCTTGGGACAAAGAGTTAGATTCATCCTCAAAACCATTTCATGATCCACATAATTGCCGATGGCACCGCTGTCGACGTAAGCTTCAATTGCATGTAATCGATCCGGATTATCAGGGCTAATGAGGACCATAGGTATCACGAAATGCGAGGTCACAGAACTGGTTTTCACGCTCGGCAAGAGGACCTCTATTCTTGTCGGGCGAGGTCGTTTCCCTGCTCAGAGTTTGTAACTTTGGTAACTGCAGCTCCTACTGCCTTCTTGGCAGGTTTCACCGGACAGTCTCGAAGAAAGTGCCCTGAGTTTCCGCAATAGAGGCATAATTGCAACTGTTTTCTCCTTTCCCGCTCCTTTTGTGTTAGAGGACCTTTCAGACCCCCTATTTGCATGGGTTCCCCGGGGTCTACTCCTTTGGAAGGAGTTGGCGGTTTGGAAAATACTTGAGCATCAAACTTGGAACGATCGGCCTTCCTGTTCTGCAGTCTGTGATCTATTTGAACGACTAAGTCTATATAGTCCGAACAATCTTGTGGGGGATTCACTACTTGGGCTAACACATCTTTGAGCTCTCTACGTAGACCTCTATAAAACAGCGTAATACTTTTGTCCTCAGGCCATTGAGTTTCCACTATCAGTCTGTTGAAAGACGCAATATAAGCCAAAAGGTCTTGATTACCTTGTCGCAACGAAAGAAGCTCATTGTCCAAGGCCTGCCCCTGTGAATGTCTTGCGAACAGTTTTTCCATACTGAGCTGAAAAGCTTGAAAATCATGGAGGACCGGATCATCTTGATTTACTAGAGGGATCGACCAGTCTGCCGCATTGCCACTAAGGTACGAAAGCACGAAAGCTACTTTAGCTTGATCAGTTGGAAAGGCTGCTGGCCGACATAAGAAATGCAACCGGCACTGATTGATAAATACTGCAAACCTCTTTGGGTCACCAGAAAATCGTTCGGGCGGAGCCAGAGGTACATTCCCAGGTAGGTTGATCTGCACTGGATTCATAGAGGATGTAGAAGGAAGATTTCCCCCAGATGCGGGTAACGGGGTCTGTCCGGCTTGTGACTGTAGCAATTGTCTAGCGAGATCATCTGTTCGCTCCTTGGAAATAATCAGTTCCCTTCTTAGAGCGTTTGTTTCCTGACGGGCTGCATGCACTTCTGCCCTTAGTTCCCCAAGTAACTGGGCTAGCTGGTCGGTATCCGAGGTTTCCATAGCGCCTGGACGGGAGTTTTGTGGTAGGCTTTGCGTTCTGTAATGCTCACCTGATTCCCGTAGAGGCGCCGGTCTTGACTGGGCGTATACCGTATCTGCAAAGGTGATGTGTAACACACGGCTGGCTCTTTGGGCTGGACCTCTGTGCACTGTATGTCTGACTTGAAGGGTAAGATGTCTGCAGATAGAAAATATGGGATTAAGGAACTGGGTTATTGAATGTCTCTCTCTTCTTCCCTTTCTCTTCTCCTGTAGAACCCCAAAGGTTAACGCTCTCACCTTAGGTAAGTGAACGCCGTGCTCTCCATCTGCCTCGGGGCAGGGTGCTGTAACCAGTTTCTTCACTGGATAAGGGGAGCAGGCCTCTTGACTTCAGAGGACTGCTGTCCGTCGTTTACTGCACGAACGGTAAGTTTCGAGTAATTCTAATGTCTTTAAAGTCTTTAGTAATGATGTTTCTTGTTTTGCAGGGTTCCGGCGATGGCGGATGACGGGCTGAAGTGAGTTGAAGATGGAGCCCGTGTGATTAATAGAAGCGCCTGGAAGCACGTAAGTAAGCGCTTGTTGCCTGCTTCCGATGCGCTCTAACTGTCTTTTTATTTTGCAGGTACAAGTTCGGAGCGGCTGCAGGGTGCCGGAATACCCACTGGGTTAGATGTGGAAAGGAGTAATGGCACGTGAGTATTAAAGTTCCCCAATGTCTTTAAACGCACCTTGTTTTGTCTTTCAGATGCGGGATGCAGCGCCGAAGGCCTCCGGAGCGTGCAAAGAGTTGGTAAGCCTTTGTCTTTCAGATGCCGGAATGCAGCGCGAGGCGTTGATGACAGCCGATGGACCAGGTAAGTGAAGAGCTGTCACTGAAGACCGTAATGCTAACCTGTTCTTTCTTGTCTTTATAGGTGTTGCTGAAGACTGGATTCAGGATGGTAAGCCTTTTTCCTTAGGCCCAGGATCAGATGCAGAAGACACGATGAGCGTTCTGCTGCAGAGGATGCAGAATAACACAAAGCAAGATTCATCCATCGGGTGTGGTTTAAATAGCCTCCTGTAGTGCTTAGGTGTCTCCTTCCACAGCCACGCCTAGGTAAGAAAAGAGTTCCTGCTTTCCAGAAGAGTTCCAGTGTTCTGAATCTAGGGAGTGGCTCCTGCCCCACCCAACAGGAAAAGTAGTTCCAAACAGAAGAGGATCAGAGGCTCAACTGGCAGGCAAGTAAGCAGCATGGTCTGCTGCAGGTAAGTCCACCCAAGCATTATGAGCCCGCCGCTTCCAGCGCTGGGACTGGGCATATTTATGAGCCTGGTGCCACTGGCGCCAGGACTGGGTCCAAAAGGTCCCAATTGGGACTGGTTGGCACTCAGAACCTGGGTTATGGATCTGCTTCCAAGGGAGTTGGGAAAACCCTGACCTTTTGGAAGCAGAGATCATGACAGTACCCCCCCTCAAGGCCCCTCCCAAACCGGGCTTCTCCGGGGGTTTTGGCTTGTCAGGAAATGTTCGGTGAAATCTTTTGATTAGGCGAGGAGCGTGGACATATTCAGCAGGTTCCCAGGATCTCTCTTGGGGGCCGTAGCCTTTCCAGTCAATTAGGTAAAATAGTTTAGATTTGGAGATCTTGGAGTCCAGAATGCTTTTGACTTCAAACTCGAGTTCTCCATCAACTAGGATAGGTTTTGGAGATTTAGTTAATCGGGTTTGAGGTTGCACGGGTTTTAATAGAGAGACGTGGAAGACCGGATGTATCTTCATGTGCGGGGGCAAGTCCAACTTGACCGCTACTGGGTTTACTATGGTAGTGATGGAATAGGGACCAAGGTATCTTGGGTTGAATGTGCGTGGCCCTTTTAGAGGTAGATATTTGGTGGATAACCAGACTTGATCCCCTACTTGATATTGAGGGGCTTCCTTCCGATGTTGATCTGCTCCTTTCTTGTATTGTTCTTTAGCTCTTTGAAGGTGAGAAACAGCTTCCTTAAAGGCTTGGGTGATTGTAGAATGCAGGTAGTCTACTGCTGGTGTTTCAAGATCTTGGAGGGGATCCAACTCCGAGGTTCGAGGGTGACTGCCGTACAAAAGAAAAAACGGGGTTTTCCCAGTTCCCGAATGGACAGAGTTATTGTAGGCATATTCGGCTATCCAAAGGATGTCTTTCCAAGTTTTTTCAGTTTGTTGCAGCATGCAGCGTAAATACTGTTCCAGAGTTTGATTGGTCCTCTCGGTTTGTCCGTCGGTCTGAGGGTGGTGACTGGTCGATAGTCTCACATCAATTTGAGCCGACCGACAGCAACTTCGCCAAAAATGAGAAATAAATTGACTACCTCGATCCGAAATTAGAACCGAAGGAAAACCGTGCAGTCGGACGATGTTTTCAAGAAATTCTCGGGCCAGAGTTGCTGCTGTTGGCAAGCCTTTGAGCGGAATGAAATGTGCCATCTTGGAGAATAAGTCCACGATTACTAGAATCGTATTGTATCCGGAGCATGGAGGTAGATCGGTGATGAAGTCCATAGAAAGCGTATGCCAAGGGCGAGGTGGGATGTCAATAGGGCGTAAGAGGCCTGCTGGTCTTTCCTTTTGACTCTTGTTTTGGGCGCATACTCCACAGGACATTATAAAGTCTCTGATATCTTTTTTCCAAGACGGCCACCAGAAGTAGCGCTTGATCTTTTCTGAGGTCTTGGCCAGACCGGGATGTCCTTCCATTAAAGAATTGTGATAACAAGAGATTACTTTTTTCTGTAAATCTGTGCTGGGTAGGTATAATCGTTCTTGGAAATACAATAAGTTGTCCTTTACTGCAAAGTCCTTTCCCTGCAGATGCCAATTCTGTATGTCTGCTGGAGTTACAAGTTGCCTGGCCTTATCCTTAACTTCCTCTATGGATTCTGTGGCGATTACACCCAGAATTCTTTGTTCAGGAATGATTGGTACAGGTTTAGGGTTGATCAAGTGTTCTTCCACTCCCATCCGAGATAGGGCATCAGCTTTACCGTTCTTTGTACCAGGTCGATAGGTAATTATGAAGTCAAACTCGGCAAAGAATAATGCCCAACGGAGTTGTCTAGAGGATTGGGCTTTTGCGGTTTTCAAATATTGCAGGTTTCGGTGATCCGTAATCACAGTAACGGTGTGTCGGGCCCCCAGCAGATAATGCCGCCAAGCCTTAAAGGCAGACTTGATAGCCAGAAGTTCCTTGTCAGTAATCGTGTAATTGATTTCAGGAGGCGAGAATTTGCAGGACCAAAATGCCACGGGATGCAACTGATTGGTTACCGGGTCCTTTTGTGATAGAACTGCCCTCATGGCAAGGCTTGAAGCATCAGTTTCCACGATGTATGGGAGTTCGGGGCGAGGGTGTTTTAAGATTGGTGCAGAGATAAATTTAGTCTTCAAATCCTGGAAAGCTTGTTCCGCCTCGGTAGACCATTCAAAACGTTTGGTTTCTTTAACAAGGCAGTGATGGGCTGGACTATTCGAGAGAATTCGGGGATAAACCTGCGGTAAAAGTTAGCGAAGCCTAACATGCTTTGCACACCTTTTACGGAGGATGGTGATGGCCATTTGAGAACTGCATCGACCTTCTTTGAATCCATACGCACTCCGCCAGGTGATAATATGAATCCCAAGAATTCAACTTCAGTCACGTTGAAAACACATTTTTCCAACTTAGCGAAAAGTTTGTGTTGACGCAATCTTTCGAGAACCATTTTCACGTGTTTCCGATGTTCAGATTCCGATGAAGAATAAACGAGGATGTCGTCAATGTAAACAACAACACACACATCTATGAGCTCTCTGAGGACATCGTTCATAAAATATTGAAAGGCGGCCGGGGCATTGCAAAGTCCGAAGGGCATGACCTGATATTCAAATAGTCCATACTTGGTGCGGAAGGCCGTCTTCCATTCATCGCCCTCTTTTACTCGTACCAAGTGGTAAGCTCCTCTAAGATCCAGCTTTGTATATATGCATGCTTTTCTGACTTGGTCCAGGAGTTCAGGGATCAAAGGTAACGGATATCTATTCTTAACGGTGATCTGGTTCAGGGAGCGATAATCTATACAAGTTCTAAGGTCTCCTTCCTTTTTTGGAACGAAGAACAAAGCTGAAGAAGCAGGGGACTTGGAAGGACGAATAAACCCATTTGCCAGGTATTGATCCAGGTATTGTCGAAGGTGAAGGTTCTCAGGCTCGGTGAGGGCATAAATTCTACTACAAGGAGGAGTAGATCCAGGTATCAGGTCTATCTGGCAGTCATAAGACCTATGAGGAGGTAGAGAGTTAGCCTGATCCTTCCGGAAAACATCTTGGTATTCTAGGTATTCGGGAGGTAACTGGGGAGTCTCTGAAGAAATTGCTGCCAGTGCAACACCAGGTGGAGGGTGACAAGTAGAGACACATTATGGAAACTGGACCGTTCTTGCTCGCCAATCGATCAGAGGATTGTGTTTCTCTAACCAAGGTATTCCTAGAATAATCTGAAACTGAGGGGCCTTGATCACATCGAACACGATCTTCTCATGGTGTCCATCATGACTTACTAGCGTCACCTCTTGAGTGGTATGCGTTACTGGCCCGGAGGCTATCTCCGTACCATCCACCGTAGTAATGACGTCCTTTACAGCCTTGGGACAAAGAGTTAGATTCATCCTCAAAACCATTTCATGATCCACATAATTGCCGATGGCACCGCTGTCGACGTAAGCTTCAATTGCATGTAATCGATCCGGATTATCAGGGCTAATGAGGACCATAGGTATCACGAAATGCGAGGTCACAGAACTGGTTTTCACGCTCGGCAAGAGGACCTCTATTCTTGTCGGGCGAGGTCGTTTCCCTGCTCAGAGTTTGTAACTTTGGTAACTGCAGCTCCTACTGCCTTCTTGGCAGGTTTCACCGGACAGTCTCGAAGAAAGTGCCCTGAGTTTCCGCAATAGAGGCATAATTGCAACTGTTTTCTCCTTTCCCGCTCCTTTTGTGTTAGAGGACCTTTCAGACCCCCTATTTGCATGGGTTCCCCGGGGTCTACTCCTTTGGAAGGAGTTGGCGGTTTGGAAAATACTTGAGCATCAAACTTGGAACGATCGGCCTTCCTGTTCTGCAGTCTGTGATCTATTTGAACGACTAAGTCTATATAGTCCGAACAATCTTGTGGGGGATTCACTACTTGGGCTAACACATCTTTGAGCTCTCCACGTAGACCTCTATAAAACAGCGTAATCCTTTTGTCCTCAGGCCATTGAGTTTCCACTATCAGTCTGTTGAAAGACGCAATATAAGCCAAAAGGTCTTGATTACCTTGTCGCAACGAAAGAAGCTCATTGTCCAAGGCCTGCCCCTGTGAATGTCTTGCGAACAGTTTTTCCATACTGAGCTGAAAAGCTTGAAAATCATGGAGGACCGGATCATCTTGATTTACTAGAGGGATCGACCAGTCTGCCGCATTGCCACTAAGGTACGAAAGCACGAAAGTTACTTTAGCTTGATCAGTTGGAAAGGCTGCTGGCCGGCATAAGAAATGCAACCGGCACTGATTGATAAATACTGCAAACCTCTTTGGGTCACCAGAAAATCGTTCGGGCGGAGCCAGAGGTACATTCCCAGGTAGGTTGATCTGCACTGGATTCATAGAGGATGTAGAAGGAAGATTTCCCCCAGATGCGGGTAACGGGGTCTGTCCGGCTTGTGACTGTAGCAATTGTCTAGCGAGATCATCTGTTCGCTCCTTGGAAATAATCAGTTCCCTTCTTAGAGCGTTTGTTTCCTGACGGGCTGCATGCACTTCTGCCCTTAGTTCCCCAAGTAACTGGGCTAGCTGGTCGGTATCCGAGGTTTCCATAGCGCCTGGACGGGAGTTTTGTGGTAGGCTTTGCGTTCTGTAACGCTCACCTGATTCCCGTAGAGGCGCCGGTCTTGACTGGGCGTATACCGTATCTGCAAAGGTGATGTGTAACACACGGCTGGCTCTTTGGGCTGGACCTCTGTGCACTGTATGTCTGACTTGAAGGGTAAGATGTCTGCAGATAGAAAATATGGGATTAAGGAACTGGGTTATTGAATGTCTCTCTCTTCTTCCCTTTCTCTTCTCCTGTAGAACCCCAAAGGTTAACGCTCTCACCTTAGGTAAGTGAACGCCGTGCTCTCCATCTGCCTCGGGGCAGGGTGCTGTAACCAGTTTCTTCACTGGATAAGGGGAGCAGGCCTCTTGACTTCAGAGGACTGCTGTCCGTCGTTTACTGCACGAACGGTAAGTTTCGAGTAATTCTAATGTCTTTAAAGTCTTTAGTAATGATGTTTCTTGTTTTGCAGGGTTCCGGCGATGGCGGATGACGGGCTGAAGTGAGTTGAAGATGGAGCCCGTGTGATGAATAGAAGCGCCTGGAAGCACGTAAGTAAGCGCTTGTTGCCTGCTTCCGATGCGCTCTAACTGTCTTTTTATTTTGCAGGTACAAGTTCGGAGCGGCTGCAGGGTGCCGGAATACCCACTGGGTTAGATGTGGAAAGGAGTAATGGCACGTGAGTATTAAAGTTCCCCAATGTCTTTAAACGCACCTTGTTTTGTCTTTCAGATGCGGGATGCAGCGCCGAAGGCCTCCGGAGCGTGCAAAGAGTTGGTAAGCCTTTGTCTTTCAGATGCCGGAATGCAGCGCGAGGCGTTGATGACAGCCGATGGACCAGGTAAGTGAAGAGCTGTCACTGAAGACCGTAATGCTAACCTGTTCTTTCTTGTCTTTATAGGTGTTGCTGAAGACTGGATTCAGGATGGTAAGCCTTTTTCCTTAGGCCCAGGATCAGATGCAGAAGACACGATGAGCGTTCTGCTGCAGAGGATGCAGAATAACGCAAAGCAAGATTCATCCATCGGGTGTGGTTTAAATAGCCTCCTGTAGTGCTTAGGTGTCTCCTTCCACAGCCACGCCTAGGTAAGAAAAGAGTTCCTGCTTTCCAGAAGAGTTCCAGTGTTCTGAATCTAGGGAGTGGCTCCTGCCCCACCCAACAGGAAAAGTAGTTCCAAACAGAAGAGGATCAGAGGCTCAACTGGCAGGCAAGTAAGCAGCATGGTCTGCTGCAGGTAAGTCCACCCAAGCATTATGAGCCCGCCGCTTCCAGCGCTGGGACTGGGCATATTTATGAGCCTGGTGCCACTGGCGCCAGGACTGGGTCCAAAAGGTCCCAATTGGGACTGGTTGGCACTCAGAACCTGGGTTATGGATCTGCTTCCAAGGGAGTTGGGAAAACCCTGACCTTTTGGAAGCAGAGATCATGACAGTACCCCCCCTCAAGGCCCCTCCCAAACCGGGCTTCTCCGGGGGTTTTGGCTTGTCAGGAAATGTTCGGTGAAATCTTTTGATTAGGCGAGGAGCGTGGACATATTCAGCAGGTTCCCAGGATCTCTCTTGGGGGCCGTAGCCTTTCCAGTCAATTAGGTAAAATAGTTTAGATTTGGAGATCTTGGAGTCCAGAATGCTTTTGACTTCAAACTCGAGTTCTCCATCAACTAGGATAGGTTTTGGAGATTTAGTTAATCGGGTTTGAGGTTGCACGGGTTTTAATAGAGAGACGTGGAAGACCGGATGTATCTTCATGTGCGGGGGCAAGTCCAACTTGACCGCTACTGGGTTTACTATGGTAGTGATGGAATAGGGACCAAGGTATCTTGGGTTGAATGTGCGTGGCCCTTTTAGAGGTAGATATTTGGTGGATAACCAGACTTGATCCCCTACTTGATATTGAGGGGCTTCCTTCCGATGTTGATCTGCTCCTTTCTTGTATTGTTCTTTAGCTCTTTGAAGGTGAGAAACAGCTTCCTTAAAGGCTTGGGTGATTGTAGAATGCAGGTAGTCTACTGCTGGTGTTTCAAGATCTTGGAGGGGATCCAACTCCGAGGTTCGAGGGTGACTGCCGTACAAAAGAAAAAACGGGGTTTTCCCAGTTCCCGAATGGACAGAGTTATTGTAGGCATATTCGGCTATCCAAAGGATGTCTTTCCAAGTTTTTTCAGTTTGTTGCAGCATGCAGCGTAAATACTGTTCCAGAGTTTGATTGGTCCTCTCGGTTTGTCCGTCGGTCTGAGAGTGGTGACTGGTCGATAGTCTCACATCAATTTGAGCCGACCAACAGCAACTTCGCCAAAAATGAGAAATAAATTGACTACCTCGATCCGAAATTAGAACCGAAGGAAAACCGTGCAGTCGGACGATGTTTTCAAGAAATTCTCGGGCCAGAGTTGCTGCTGTTGGCAAGCCTTTGAGCGGAATGAAATGCGCCATCTTGGAGAATAAGTCCACGATTACTAGAATCGTATTGTATCCGGAGCATGGAGGTAGATCGGTGATGAAGTCCATAGAAAGCGTATGCCAAGGGCGAGGTGGGATGTCAATAGGGCGTAAGAGGCCTGCTGGTCTTTCCTTTTGACTCTTGTTTTGGGCGCATACTCCACAGGACATTATAAAGTCTCTGATATCTTTTTTCCAAGACGGCCACCAGAAGTAGCGTTTGATCTTTTCTGAGGTCTTGGCCAGACCGGGATGTCCTTCCATTAAAGAATTGTGATAACAAGAGATTACTTTTTTCTGTAAATCTGTGCTGGGTAGGTATAATCGTTCTTGGAAATACAATAAGTTGTCCTTTACTGCAAAGTCCTTTCCCTGCAGATGCCAATTCTGTATGTCTGCTGGAGTTACAAGTTGCCTGGCCTTATCCTTAACTTCCTCTATGGATTCTGTGGTGGTTACACCCAGAATTCTTTGTTCAGGAATGATTGGTACAGGTTTAGGGTTGATCAAGTGTTCTTCCACTCCCATCCGAGATAGGGCATCAGCTTTACCGTTCTTTGTACCAGGTCGATAGGTAATTATGAAGTCAAACTCAGCAAAGAATAATGCCCAACGGAGTTGTCTAGAGGATTGGGCTTTTGCGGTTTTCAAATATTGCAGGTTTCGGTGATCCGTAATCACAGTAACGGTGTGTCGGGCCCCCAGCAGATAATGCCGCCAAGCCTTAAAGGCAGACTTGATAGCCAGAAGTTCCTGGTCAGTAATCGTGTAATTGATTTCAGGAGGCGAGAATTTGCAGGACCAAAATGCCACGGGATGCAACTGATTGGTTACCGGGTCCTTTTGTGATAGAACTGCCCCCATGGCAAGGCTTGAAGCATCAGTTTCCACGATGTAGGGGAGTTCGGGGCGAGGGTGTTTTAAGATTGGTGCAGAGATAAATTTAGTCTTCAAATCCTGGAAAGCTTGTTCCGCCTCGGTAGACCATTCAAAACGTTTGGTTTCTTTAACAAGGCAGTGATGGGCTGGACTATTCGAGAGAATTCGGGGATAAACCTGCGGTAAAAGTTAGCGAAGCCTAACATGCTTTGCACACCTTTTACGGAGGATGGTGATGGCCATTTGAGAACTGCATCGACCTTCTTTGAATCCATACGCACTCCGCCAGGTGATAATATGAATCCCAAGAATTCAACTTCAGTCACGTTGAAAACACATTTTTCCAACTTAGCGAAAAGTTTGTGTTGACGCAATCTTTCGAGAACCATTTTCACGTGTTTCCGATGTTCAGATTCCGATGAAGAATAAACGAGGATGTCGTCAATGTAAACAACAACACACACATCTATGAGCTCTCTGAGGACATTGTTCATAAAATATTGAAAGGCGGCCGGGGCATTGCAAAGTCCGAAGGGCATGACCTGATATTCAAATAGTCCATACTTGGTGCGGAAGGCCGTCTTCCATTCATCGCCCTCTTTTACTCGTACCAAGTGGTAAGCTCCTCTAAGATCCAGCTTTGTATATATGCATGCTTTTCTGACTTGGTCCAGGAGTTCAGGGATCAAAGGTAACGGATATCTATTCTTAACGGTGATCTGGTTCAGGGAGCGATAATCTATACAAGTTCTAAGGTCTCCTTCCTTTTTTGGAACGAAGAACAAAGCTTAAGAAGCAGGGGACTTGGAAGGACGAATAAACCCATTTGCCAGGTATTGATCCAGGTATTGTCGAAGGTGAAGGTTCTCAGGCTCGGTGAGGGCATAAATTCTACTACAAGGAGGAGTAGATCCAGGTATCAGGTCTATCTGGCAGTCATAAGACCTATGAGGAGGTAGAGAGTTAGCCTGATCCTTCCGGAAAACATCTTGGTATTCTAGGTATTCGGGAGGTAACTGGGGAGTCTCTGAAGAAATTGCTGCCAGTGCAACACCAGGTGGAGGGTGACAAGTAGAGACACATTCTGGAAACTGGACCGTTCTTGCTCGCCAATCGATCAGAGGATTGTGTTTCTCTAACCAAGGTATTCCTAGAATAATCTGAAACTGAGGGGCCTTGATCACATCGAACACGATCTTCTCATGGTGTCCATCATGACTTACTAGCGTCACCTCTTGAGTGGTATGCGTTACTGGCCCGGAGGCTATCTCCGTACCATCCACCGTAGTAATGACGTCCTTTACAGCCTTGGGACAAAGAGTTAGATTCATCCTCAAAACCATTTCATGATCCACATAATTGCCGATGGCACCGCTGTCGACGTAAGCTTCAATTGCATGTAATCGATCCGGATTATCAGGGCTAATGAGGACCATAGGTATCACGAAATGCGAGGTCACAGAACTGGTTTTCACGCTCGGCAAGAGGACCTCTATTCTTGTTGGGCGAGGTCGTTTCCCTGCTCAGAGTTTGTAACTTTGGTAACTGCAGCTCCTACTGCCTTCTTGGCAGGTTTCACCGGACAGTCTCGAAGAAAGTGCCCTGAGTTTCCGCAATAGAGGCATAATTGCAACTGTTTTCTCCTTTCCCGCTCCTTTTGTGTTAGAGGACCTTTCAGACCCCCTATTTGCATGGGTTCCCCGGGGTCTACTCCTTTGGAAGGAGTTGGTGGTTTGGAAAATACTTGAGCATCAAACTTGGAACGATCGGCCTTCCTGTTCTGCAGTCTGTGATCTATTTGAACGACTAAGTCTATATAGTCCGAACAATCTTGTGGGGGATTCACTACTTGGGCTAACACATCTTTGAGCTCTCCACGTAGACCTCTATAAAACAGCGTAATCCTTTTGTCCTCAGGCCATTGAGTTTCCACTATCAGTCTGTTGAAAGACGCAATATAAGCCAAAAGGTCTTGATTACCTTGTCGCAACGAAAGAAGCTCATTGTCCAAGGCCTGCCCCTGTGAATGTCTTGCGAACAGTTTTTCCATACTGAGCTGAAAAGCTTGAAAATCATGGAGGACCGGATCATCTTGATTTACTAGAGGGATCGACCAGTCTGCCGCATTGCCACTAAGGTACGAAAGCACGAAAGCTACTTTAGCTTGATCAGTTGGAAAGGCTGCTGGCCGGCATAAGAAATGCAACCGGCACTGATTGATAAATACTGCAAACCTCTTTGGGTCACCAGAAAATCGTTCGGGCGGAGCCAGAGGTACATTCCCAGGTAGGTTGATCTGCAGTGGATTCATAGAGGATGTAGAAGGAAGATTTCCCCCAGATGCGGGTAACGGGGTCTGTCCGGCTTGTGACTGTAGCAATTGTCTAGCGAGATCATCTGTTCGCTCCTTGGAAATAATCAGTTCCCTTCTTAGAGCGTTCGTTTCCTGACGGGCTGCATGCACTTCTGCCCTTAGTTCCCCAAGTAACTGGGCTAGCTGGTCGGTATCCGAGGTTTCCATAGCGCCTGGACGGGAGTTTTGTGGTAGGCTTTGCGTTCTGTAACGCTCACCTGATTCCCGTAGAGGCGCCGGTCTTGACTGGGCGTATACCGTATCTGCAAAGGTGATGTGTAACACACGGCTGGCTCTTTGGGCTGGACCTCTGTGCACTGTATGTCTGACTTGAAGGGTAAGATGTCTGCAGATAGAAAATATGGGATTAAGGAACTGGGTTATTGAATGTCTCTCTCTTCTTCCCTTTCTCTTCTCCTGTAGAACCCCAAAGGTTAACGCTCTCACCTTAGGTAAGTGAACGCCGTGCTCTCCATCTGCCTCGGGGCAGGGTGCTGTAACCAGTTTCTTCACTGGATAAGGGGAGCAGGCCTCTTGACTTCAGAGGACTGCTGTCCGTCGTTTACTGCACGAACGGTAAGTTTCGAGTAATTCTAATGTCTTTAAAGTCTTTAGTAATGATGTTTCTTGTTTTGCAGGGTTCCGGCGATGGCGGATGACGGGCTGAAGTGAGTTGAAGATGGAGCCCGTGTGATGAATAGAAGCGCCTGGAAGCACGTAAGTAAGCGCTTGTTGCCTGCTTCCGATGCGCTCTAACTGTCTTTTTATTTTGCAGGTACAAGTTCGGAGCGGCTGCAGGGTGCCGGAATACCCACTGGGTTAGATGTGGAAAGGAGTAATGGCACGTGAGTATTAAAGTTCCCCAATGTCTTTAAACGCACCTTGTTTTGTCTTTCAGATGCGGGATGCAGCGCCGAAGGCCTCCGGAGCGTGCCAAGAGTTGGTAAGCCTTTGTCTTTCAGATGCCGGAATGCAGCGCGAGGCGTTGATGACAGCCGATGGACCAGGTAAGTGAAGAGCTGTCACTGAAGACCGTAATGCTAACCTGTTCTTTCTTGTCTTTATAGGTGTTGCTGAAGACTGGATTCAGGATGGTAAGCCTTTTTCCTTAGGCCCAGGATCAGATGCAGAAGACATGATGAGCGTTCTGCTGCAGAGGATGCAGAATAACGCAAAGCAAGATTCATCCATCGGGTGTGGTTTAAATAGCCTCCTGTAGTGCTTAGGTGTCTCCTTCCACAGCCACGCCTAGGTAAGAAAAGAGTTCCTGCTTTCCAGAAGAGTTCCAGTGTTCTGAATCTAGGGAGTGGCTCCTGCCCCACCCAACAGGAAAAGTAGTTCCAAACAGAAGAGGATCAGAGGCTCAACTGGCAGGCAAGTAAGCAGCATGGTCTGCTGCAGGTAAGTCCACCCAAGCATTATGAGCCCGGCGCTTCCAGCGCTGGGACTGGGCATATTTATGAGCCTGGTGCCACTGGCGCCAGGACTGGGTCCAAAAGGTCCCAATTGGGACTGGTTGGCACTCGGAACCTGGGTTATGGATCTGCTTCCAAGGGAGTTGGGAAAACCCTGACCTTTTGGAAGCAGAGATCATGACACTAACCCAGTTGCAGAAAGCCAGAGCAAAACTGTCCTTTCAGAAGGCATAGTGGTGTAAGACCCGAGTGATCTTCTTAGGGCACAAGATCACCACTGAGGCTCTTAATCCCCAGGAGAACAAGGTGGAAGCCTCATTGAAATTAAAAGACCCTACAACTCTGTGAGAATTAAGAAGCCTTCTTGGACTTACTAATTATAGTCAAATGTTCATTGAAGACTACGCAGAGGTCACTCAACCCTTGGTCCATTTTTTAAAGGCCAGAGTCAAGTGGGAGTGAGGTCCAGAACAATCTGAGGCAGTAAAACAACTGAAAAGAATCCTTTCTCAAGCTCCTTGTTTGGCTTACCCCATAAAGAACAAGGAGTTGTTCTTTGAGACATGGTTCTCAGATACTTGCCTAACAGTGGTATTGTACCAAAAGCATGATAAGGTCAACAAAGTCATCTCTTATATGCAAGCAAGACTTTGTCCTCTGTGGAGGAAAAAAATCAATGACTGCAAGAAGGCACTCCTGGCAATAGAGTGGGCGCTGAAAAATTACAACCCATTCATACAGGGTGAGCACATCATTATCGAGACTCCTCACCAACCCTTGCAATATCTACAAAGTTACAGAATCCGGGCGGGGAACATTAGTAATTCCTGAATTACTTCCTAGATTCTTTCCATGCAAGGCTTTCCTGTGGAGGTCAGATATGGCCAAAACAAGAAGAGTCCCCTAACACAAGGGTTGGCGGACTTGCATGATTGTGCTCTCGAGCATGAAAGTCTAATGACCAACAACAACATGGAGGAATACTTAACTTCCCTACACAAGGTCTATGAAGATGACATGTGTCAGGGGATACCCACAGTTTATGTGGATGGGTGCTCCTACCATGCTGATAGCAACAGTGAAAAAGAACTGATGGCTGGCATTGGGAATGCCTGGGTAAATGATATCCCAGAACCACCCTCTTCTGGTTATAAAATAGGACCACGAAGTAGTCAAGTTACAGAGTGGACAGACATTTATCAAGTCACCCTCACTGCAGTGAACCACCAACGAAATGAACTGGTCATAATCACTAACTCTGATTATGTCAGGAATGGGTTTGTAGAGCACCTGATTAACTGGAAGAATCGAGGCATGCTTTGTGCCAACAAAAAAACGCTAAAGCATGCCAAACTGATCTAGTCAATTGACGATCTGGTGACCTCCAATGAGATCACCATATATTGGAAGAAGATAAGAAGTCATTCCAAAATAGAGGGGCCGGATAAGACTGGAAATGACCTGGCTGACCAGCTGGCTAAAACCATAGCTCTGCAGGGGGATTTCATATAACCGGAATCCCTGCTGGGTGAAATTCAGAAGGCAGCTGTCACCAGTACACAAACTTGGGCTAACAGCTGACTCTCTCCAGCCCAGTGGAGTAAAGATACCTCAGGTGCAGATTTGATCACTGCACAGAAAGAGGACCTGATCTTTGGGAAATATTATGGACACATTTGAAGCTTTCCTCTAACAGAATCGGATTATACCTGTTAAGAGGATCTCTGGGTGTTGATGAAGTTTTCCAAGATGTTCTGGATCAAAGACGGTTTGATGGTAAGGAGAGCCCTATCTGGCTGTGACGAGTGAGTGGTACTTACTTCATTCCAAAGTCTGATGTTGAACCATTCCCATGATGTGGCTACTGCCAGTCATAGGGGGTTTCATACAACATTGGAAATCTAGCACCAGGTTGCCTACTGGCCACACATGGGCCAAGAACTCGACATTTACCTAAAGGGGTGTCTTGTGTGTGCTCAGTTTCAACCCAGTTCACAGACACACACAGTGCCCCTACAAAAAAGTGGAATGCCACTGTGTGATGCTGGAAATGCATCGAAGGGACGCGGCATCTGTATCCTTGTCCTTTATTGCTTTATTATGTGTGTTGTGTCTTGTTTTCCGTGCAGGAGTGGCGTTGCAACTTTTCCTTTTTTTGGATTGGTGAATGCTAGGAAAGATTTCTTAATTGTGGGTAATTTTCCTTCCATGTGGCAACCCCTAAACTTTTTGCTGTTGTTTTTCACCATGATCTAGACTTTGCCAGAGAAGTGCAGCCTTCTGCCGCACTCCTCTGGGATTTCGCTCTATTCTTACGGGGAAACTGACATGCCCTTAAAACAGTCAGTACCGGGAAACGCTGTTTTCTGTAGTTCTTTTATCATGCTGCAGCTTTCGCGCAACCTGACACAAGAGGGCACTGTAAGCTAAGTTACTGCTCTCTTGGGTCTCTAGTCACTCTACAGGCCCTAGACACTCGCTTTGGATTGTTAATGAATGGTGCAAGTGAATCACGGACGGTACTGGTGGCAGCGATCGTTTCTTTGTGTTTTGAGCTCCTTTTGGCTGTTTAAGCGCGTTTCTCGCGCTTAGCCCAAAATGGTGACCTGGCTCCCAAAATGGCCAGACCACGAGGCTCTTTGTCCTGCCCGCTGACCGTCTTGCCCCCTTCACCTTCCCCAGGTCGAGCCGACCCAGGTCCTTCCTTATTTGGGCAGGTACTTTCCCACGAAACACAGATGCTTTCGCGGGCTTCTACAGGCCTTGTGTGTGCCTCCAGGATGTGGGCTGGGATGTCTGGTCCCAATACACATCCTGGGTGCCCGAGCGTCTAGTGTGTCGTGAATGCCTGGGACCACCATGGTCCGTGATAGGTCCACGTATGGTGTGAGTGTTTTGTGTGCAGATCTCCTATTGGGTCCCCACCGTTTTGGCGCGAAGGGAACCGTGGATAAGAGGAGGCTGGAAACACCAATACCATGTCGATCTCCTGAGTTCTCACGAACGAAGGAATACAGGAGCCAAGTATCCTGCAACTACGAGGCTGAACCGAGGAATCGCTGGTGACCCGCTGAAGGACCAATACGCTGCCCCAGCCGAAGGGGAAACCCAAGGCGAAAGGAGTAAGAAAGTCAAGACGAGGGAAAGAGAATATTCCCCCAAACTCACCTACCACTGCGGTGGAGGAAGTTGGTCAATCGCCGGGGCCTGACGAGGAGGTGGCGATGCCTGAAGTATTTGACCCCAATGACCATCCTGAACTAAAAGACTTGTTAGTAGAAGGTGGTCTTGACAGGGAAGAATTCAGTAAAGGCAAACGTGAGTGCCCATCTCTGGAAGGCCTAAGGAGACAGGCCTGCTTCCAGCTTGAGGGTGAACCTCCTGGGACGCATCGGATTTATTGGGAAGGTGGACTCCTGTACAGCGAGCCCACAGAGTCTACAGAAGGAGACCATAGGAGGTTGGTGGTTCCCCTTGCTGTAAGACCCTTCCTCCTGAAGCTGGCGCATGAAGTGCCCCTTGCTGGTCACCTTGGTATTAAGAGGACCAAGCAAAGATTATCCATGCACTTCTACTGACCCAAGATGGGGGTGCAAGTAGAAAGTCACTGCAGGAGTTGTGCCTCCTGCCAGTTATCTGGTGAGAGTGGCTCAACAATCCAAGCTCCATTGGTACCACTCCCAGTTGTGGGAATACCATTCGAAAGGGTAGGGATCGACATCGTTGGTTCCCTTGACCCGCAGACATCCTCAGGCAATAGGTTTATCTTGGTGCTAGTCGACTATGCAACCAGATATCCTGAGGCTTTCCCATTGAAAACTGTAACTGCCAAGTCAGTTGCAAAAGCATTACTTGGCATCTTTACTAGGGTTGGCTTCCCTAAAGAAGTTGTGTCTGACAGAGGCAGCAACTTTATGTCAAAGTATATGCAGGCCATGTGGAAAGAATGTGGGGTCACCTACAAGTTCTCCTCTGCATACCACCCCTAGACCAATGGTCTGGTGGAACGTTTCAACAGAACGTTAAAGAGCATGATTGGGGCTCTGGAAGAACCTCAGAGAAGAAAATGGGATCTTCTTTTACCATGCTTACTGTTTGCCTACCGAGAGGTACCACAGGAGGGTGTTGGCTTCAGCCCCTTCGAACTTCTGTTTGGTCATCCTGTACGGGGACCCTTAGCCATAGTCAAAGAGGGATGGGAGATGCCCACTCCCCCTGTTACTACCAACGTAGTAGATTATGTGCTGGGGCTCAGAAAACAGATGGTACTTCTGATGGGTCTGGCTAGTGATAAATTGAAGGCAGGACAAGCACTGGTGAAACATTGGTACGACGAGAAAGCTTCCCTCATCAACTTTACACCTGGTCAGCAAGTCCTGATCATGAATCCCGTAAGGCCTCGAGCTTTACAGGACAAATGGTCAGGCCCTTACACAGTGGTGGAGCCCCTGGGTGAGGTTAACTATTTAGTGGACCTTGGAAGGCCTGGACAGGCTCCAAAAGTGTTCCACGTAAATAGGCTGAAGACTTTCGTCCCAAGAGTCGAAATCGCAGCACTGCTACTGGCTTCAGATGTTGAGGAAGAGGAGTCTGAACCTCTCCCCGACCTGTTCCAAAGCAGTCCTTCAGATAGCTCCTTTGCGGGTGTCCGAGTGGCCCCTCACCTGACTTCTGATCAGCAGGCTGAGGTGAAAAGTTTGCTTACGCAGTTTTCCCCCCTGTTTTCACAGTCGCCTGGTTTGACACCTTGGTGCAAACATAACATAGACACAGGAGACAGTGTACCTACCAAAAGTAGAGGATACAGATGTCAGACAAAGTACGGTCTTACATTAAGACCGAGGTCAACAAGATGTTAGACTTTGGGGTGATTGAACCCTCTAGTAGTCCTTGGTCCAGCCCTGTGGTTTTGGTTCCAAAGGCAGGCACTTCTGAATTGAGGTTCTGCGTGGATTACAGAGCTCTGAATGCTGTCACCAAGACAGATGCACACCCCTTGCCTCGAACAGATGAGCTGGTGGATACCTTGGGTGCCTCCAAGTACCTCAGCACGTTTGACCTCAATGCTGGCTATTGGCAAATAGCTTTAGCAGAACATGCCAAGGAGAAGACAGCATTTTCTACTCCCGACGATCTTTACCAATTCAGGGTAATGCCGTTCGGTTTGAAGAACGCACTTGCCACTTTCCAGCAGCTTGTGAATCATGTGTTGAATGGGTTGGACGAATTCTGTCTTGCATATCTGGACGATATAGCAGTTTTCAGTGCCACCTGGGAAGACCATGTGAAACACCTCGGGATTGTGCTACAGGCTCTTTAGAAAGCACACTTGACCATAAAGGCTAGTAAATGCCAGATTGGACAAGGGTCCGTGGTTTACCTTGGACATGAAGTAGGTGGAGGGAGGATACAGCCTCTTCCCAGTAAAGTACAAGCAGTACAAGACTGGCCTACCCCCACTACACAGACCCAAGTGAGAGCCTTCTTAGGACTCACGAGGTATTACCGCAACTTCATGGCAGACTATGGCACCATACCTGCCCCTCTGACTGCCCTCACCACTCCGAAGAAACCCAAAAAGGTAACTTGGACCGACGAGTGTGAGATGGCCTTCAATGGCTTAAAAGAATCTTTGTGCCAGGCCCCTGTCCTCAGGGCCCCTGATTATCAAAGACCTTTTATTGTGCAGACAGACGCCTCTGACACTGGGATAGGAGCTGTACTATCAC
Organism: Ambystoma mexicanum; assembly: GCF_040938575.1. Lineage (NCBI taxonomy): Eukaryota > Metazoa > Chordata > Amphibia > Caudata > Ambystomatidae > Ambystoma > Ambystoma mexicanum. The sequence goes on from NC_090921.1 coordinate 1,441,436,321, forward strand.
AAGTAGATTAGAAGGGTAAGGAACACCCTATTGGTTTCATTAGTCGCCAGCTTAAGGACAGAGAGCTCAGATGGTCCACAGTAGAGAAAGAATGTTTCTCTGTTGTGTGGGCCGTACGGAAACTGAGGCCCTACCTCTATGGGACCCACTTCACTGTGCAAACTGACCATAAGCCCTTAAAGTGGCTGATGAACATGAAGGGAGAGAATCCAAAGTTGCTTAGGTGGTCCATAAGTCTACAAGGCTTTGACTTCACTATTGAGCATAGGCTAGGTGTCCAACATAGCAATGCTGATGGGTTGTCCAGAATGTTTAACCGACCTGAACAAGAGACTCATCCAGGGGTGGATGAGTTCCCCCTGTCCATAGTCAGGGAGGGGCGAGTGTTAGGAAAGATTTCTTAATTGTGGGTAATTTTCCTTCCATGTGGCAACCCCTAAACTTTTTGCTGTTGTTTTTCACCATGATCTAGACTTCTGCCGCACTCCTCTGGGCTTTCTCTCCATTCTTACGGGGAAACTGACATGCCCTTAAGACAGTCAGTACCGGGAAACGTTGTTTTCCGTAGTTCTTTTATCATGTTGCAGCTTTCGCGCAACATGACACAAGAGGGCACTGTAAGCTAAGTTACTACTCTCTTGGGTCTCTAGTCACTCTACAGGCCCTAGACACTCTCTTTGGATTGTTAACGAACAGTGCAAGTGAATCACTTGGTGGCAGCGATCGTTTCTTTGTGTTTTGAGCTCCCTTTGGCTGTTTAAGCGCGTTTCTCGCGCTTAGCCCAAAATGGTGGCCTGGCTCCCAAAATGGCCAGACCACGAGGCTCTTTGTCCTGCCCGCTGACCGTCTTGCCCCCTTCACCTTCCCCAGGTCGAGCCGACCCAGGGACTTCCTTATTTGGGCAGGTACTTTCCCGCGAAACACAGATGCTTTCGCAGGCTTCTACAGGCCTTGTGTGTGCCTCCAGGATGTGGGCTGGGATGTCTGGTCCCAATACACATCCTTGGTGCCAGAGAGTCTAGTGTGTCGTGAATGCCTGGGACCACCGTGGTCTGTGATAGGTCCACGTATGGTGTGAGTTTTTTGTGAGCAGATCTCCTATTGGGTCCCCTCCGTTTTGGCGCGAAGGGAACCATGGATAAGAGGGGGCTGGAAACACCACTACCATGTCGATCTCCTGAGTTCTCACGAACGAAGCAATACAGGAGCCAAGTATCCTGCAACTACGAGGCTGAACCGAGGAATCACTGGTGACCCGCTGAAGGACTGCTCCTCTGCACTGCTGTCGCTCTGTGAAACCATTCTGCCTCTGATCGAACGTGAAGGCCTGTACTGGTACTTGGACCCTTTGTAATAGTGGGAACAACTATTCTCGGCATCTTCATCATCTCCTGCACGTAAGCCTTCGGAAGCGTCTCTCGGCCATCCAGTGGACTGACCAGCTTACCCAGGAGTCTTGCTCTGTAACCGCCGTCAGGTTGCTGCTGTATTCCGAGTCTTTGACACTCTCACACGATTCGTACACTTAGCATTCCCAGGTCTGAAGTGAGAAGTGAGAAGTGTACATTGGGCTGAAATACACACGGCCGCTCCGTTGCCCTGCTGTGGTAACAAACTGTGCAGGTTCACTGCGTTTGGGACATCCTCAACTCTAACTTCTGCTGCCGCGGAATCTACACGACGCCGAGACGTCCCCTGCTCGCATCTGAACCTGCCAGCACTGAAACTGATGCAGAGAAGCCTGGGTCTGCCTGCATCGGGGACCGGTGAGTAGCAATGCTAGGAACTGGTCGCCCTCCTGCAGTAGCCCGTAGCTTTTCCTCGCTGTGTTAAACAGCACCCCGTTCTCGCAATCGCGCTCTGCTTCTGCCCGCAAGTGGAGGCCGCGCTGGAGTAGCGGAGATCTGTTCGCCCTCCTTTGTTCACCGCTCTGAACTGCTTGACTTCCTTGAAGAGACCCTCCTTGGCCCATTGGCACCAGCGTGTGCAGGTACTTTTGAGCACAAGGGTCCACTCTTCGTAGGGCTCGGACTTCCTTCTAGTTAGGTGGCCTCTCAAGGCGAACTGGGTCTAAACGATTACTTGCACTGCCTGTTTTTCCTCCCCATCTAGGTGGTCTGCATATTTCGTGCTTCTAACTCGTTAGACCCTTCGGTAATTGTATATATATTGTATTTGATTGTGATGTGTTGGTTTACTTGAGTTTTATCGTGATTTCTTGCTATGGTCAATGTTACAAAGGCCTTGTAATAAATTTTTTTTTTTTTTATTAGATTTTTATTGATTTTTCAACACAAACAACGATACAAACCAAACAGCAGTGCAATAAACAATATTCCAATAAACATTTAACCATTAGTGCGCACTACTCCCCTGATCCCTCCCCCCTCGCGAGCCATTTTCCATGTCTTGTTCCGCTTCTGTTGCACATGAGCGAGCATCGTCATCATCTGGATCTCCCGAAACCCCTGTCCCGAATATGCAGGATATCAATGTCTTCCATGCCATCAAAGAGCCCAGTTCCTCCTCCCAAGACATACAACTCGCCTCCTGCCACACCGCTGTCTCAGCCTCCGCCCATTTCTGTAGGTCATTCCACCACACCTCAACCCGTGGCTTGCTACATTTTTTCCAGCCCATGGCTATTCGTCGTTTGGCCAGCACATACGCTAAGTCTTTCAGTTTGCTTACATGTTTCTGCTGCCGAGGTCTGGGAAACCCACCCAGAAGGCATGCCCAGGCGGTGTCTATGGCAAACGTGACCCCTCTCTCTCTCAGCTTGCGCGCCGCCTCCCTCCAGAACCCCTCAATCACTGGGCACGCCCAAAACATATGCGTCATGTCCGCATTTTCTTCGTCGCATTTGGGGCACGCCTGTCTGCCTGCATTCCGAAATTTGGATATCCTCAAGGGGGTCATGTACGCTCTGTGCGTGACGTACAGTTGTATTTGCTGCAGTCTGGCATTTCGAGACACTTTCCTGTGGTACCCCAAAGCCCGTTCCCACGTCCCATCTCCCATTTCGATCCCCACCTCGCTCTCCCATTCCAATCGTAGGCATGTCAGTTCCTTCCCAACTTTCGACATCACCATCTCATACAGCCTAGAAATTTCATGTCCCCCTTCCGTTGTATCATATATCCCCGCCATCGTAACCTCCGATTCGTCTGCCATGATATTCTCAGGCCACAGTTCCCGAATTTTCTTCCCCAATCTGTGGTATGTAACATATTGGCCTTCGTGCAATCCAATCTCCTCGCTAAGTTCCACAAACCCCTTAATGGCACCCTCCTGCCACACATCGCCCAATGTCACCAACCCCACCGATTCCCAGTAGGTCCTAATAATCCCCCTCAGCTGTCCATCCAACCCCGCCAGGGCAACCAGTGGAATTTGCGGAGAACACGGAAGTGGGTCACCCATCATTGTACATGCCCGTCTCCACACCTTCCACCCCAGCTTCACCATCGCCGGGTACCTTCTCGTGACAGCCTCGGGCAACCAAATGACCTCCTTTAAGAAAAATGGGGCACAATCTTGCCCGAATAGTCTGAGTTCTGGGGTCTCTTCGTCGGACAGCCATTTAGACACAAACTGTAGTTGGCTCGCTATGTAATACGCCTCAAAGTTTGGGAGTTTGACTCCCCCCTTTTCATGAAAGTTCTGTAACTTCCAGAGCGCTACTCTGTTACGAGTACCATGCCACAGAAACTCTCTGCAAACCCCATTTATTTTAGTGAAAAAGCCCTTAGGGATCATGTATGGGATGTTGCTAAAGTAATGTAGCAGCCTAGGCAGAACTACCATCTTGATCATCGCCCCACGCCCCATCATCGCTAGGGGCAACTTCTGCCAAAAGCTCATACATGCGCGTATCTTCTCAACAGCCATCTCCGTGTTGCGCTTGTATTCTTCCTCCACCGTGTGGTAGATATCTATTCCCAGGTAACGGAATGTATTGACTGACCAGGGCACCTGGAGCACCGGCAGCCGCTCCGTGGGAACACCCCTATAGCAGCCCAACGGGAAAATGTATGATTTCTGGGGGTTGACCGCTATGCCCGACAACCTCGCATATCTCCCCATTACGTCCAGGATATATTGTAAATTCTCCTCCGGATGACTCAAGTACAATAACAAGTCATCCGCATACAGGGATATCAGATGGTTTTCTCCCCCCACCTCAATGCCCACGATATCATACTGCTGCCGCAAGTACAGTGCCAGAGGCTCCAGGGCCAAGATATACAACATCGGGGACCAAGGACACCCCTGTCTAGTGCCTCTACTAAGCTGCCATCTCTCGGATATAATCATGCCCGTCCGAACTCTAGCCAGCGGAGCGCTGTACAGCAGCTCCGCCCATCTAATATATCCTGGTCCCAGTCCGTATTCTCTCAAGGCCGCCAGCAGCCACTTCCAATTAACCGAGTCGAAGGCTTTAACAGCGTCCAACGACACTATCGCCATTTCCCCATCACTGTTAGATCCCATTTCAATCACCCGGTGGAGTCGTCTGTGGTTTTGGGCAATGTTTCTCCCCGGGACATATCCCGTTTGGTCCGGGTGTACCAGTTTGCCTATCACCCTCCGCAGTCTGTTGGCCAGGACAGCCGTTAGTATTTTGCTGTCCTGATTCAGCATAGATATTGGTCTGTACGACCCACAACTATGCCCGGGTTTATTAGGCTTAGGGAGCGGTATAATAATCGCTTCCCTGAGCGATTCCGGCAACCTCCCCTTCTCGAACGCCTCATTAAGCATATCAAGCCTCAGGGGGAGTACTTCCGCTCCAAAAGTTTTATAAAATTCACTGGGCAGGCCGTCCGTTCCTGGGGTCTTGCTAGTGGGTAGCTGCCGGACGACCGCCTCCAACTCCCCTAGTGTTATTGGGGCATCTAGTTCCTCTCTCTCCTCCGTGCTTATCCTGGGCAGCCCGATATCTTGCAGGGTCTCCAACATTTCCTCCCGGTCGCCGCCACCCGGATCCCCATACAATGCTTTATAGTAATTTACGAATTCCTCATTGACACCCTCCTGGGTATCTATCTGCTCCCCATCCTCTCTAATTATTGTCCTAATCGGGGGCCTCGGGGTTTCTCTTTTATATAACCATGCCAAAAGACGACCCGTTTTATCTCCTCCCGCATGTTGCCTTTCAATATACTTTTTGTAATTTAGATTACAGAGCCTCCCCCAATGTTCTGTACACTGCTGCTGCAGTTTAAGCACCAGTTCGTTATCTATATGCTCGCTCTTCAGCGCCTTTTCCAGCTCTCTCTCCGCCTTCTGTAAATCAACCAGGCCCCCATTCTGCAAACCTTTCGATTTAGCAATCGCCACCCCTCGTACCACAACCTTAAAGGCCTCCCACAGAGTTCCCGCCGAGTCAACGCTGCCAGTGTTGGTATCGAAATAGCTAACTATTTCCTCCCGCATGTCTTCCCTAAAAGCCTGGTCTTTAAGCGCCTCTGCGCGCAGGCGCCACGTCGGGATCCGCGCTCTGGGGCGGCCATATTGCCATCCCACCATCATAGGCGAGTGGTCCGAGAGGACCCTCGCTCTATATTCCGCACTAGACACATCCCCCAAGACGTCCGACGTGGCAAAAATATAGTCTAGCCTAGTGTGCAACTGCTGCGGGGCCGAGTAATGCGAGTACTGTCTCTCATTGGGGTGCTTGGTCCTCCACACGTCACCGAGCTCAAAGTCCCGCAGCAGCGTCCGCAGCACCCGGGCTGCCGGGGCGGGCCTAATCACCTTATCGTCGGATCTGTCCATCCCCGGGTCCAACACACAGTTAAAATCCCCTCCCCAGAACACCGCACTCCCCACACACCAACTAAAGTTGGTACTCATGGTCCGGAAGTACTCTGCCGTGCCCTGGTTCGGGGCATACGTGTTCACTACACACATCTCTCTGTTCTCGACTACCCCTCTCACCATAGCCAGACGCCCCTCAGTATCCACAAGTTCCTGCTGCAGTTGAAACGGGACATGCGGCGCCACCCAGATCAGCACGCCTCTAGCATAAGCTGAGTACGCGGATCCTACCACCGTTCCACCCCACTTTTTCTTCACCAGCTCTAATTTGTCTCGGGTCAAATGCGTCTCTTGCAGTAATGCGACGTCTATCTTTTGTCGCCTCAAGTACAACATAACTTTGTTCCGTTTAAGATAGCTATTGAGGCCCCTGACGTTCCATGTCAACAATTTTAGCTCCCCCATGATGTACTGATATCTTGCACTCTCCCCCCCGACCATCCCTGCTCATTCATGCTATCCAGAAGTCTCATCCAAAATCTTCCCTCAGGGCTCGCGATCCCATTCAAACCTCCCAACACTATGTACACCCCAACTGCCCCCACACCCCCCATTCCCCCTGCCCATCCCCTCCCCCCCAACTCCCTCCCCAACTGTTGCCCAGCTCCATCCCGGGAACTCAGGCCCCCCCACATCTAGTTCCGGCTGTTACACACAGAGCCCAGTAGGGTAAAGTCGCCCTAGCGGCCACTTAACTAAGAAATACTAAACGGGGGTGAATGGACCAGCCCCGAAAGGCTCCCATGTATGACAACAATTACAGTGCAAACAGTGCATTTAACATCCAGTTCCAGGCCCGACCTCCCCAGGCCATAGCAATAACTATAGTCAAGTCCCATAGTCTCCGGCAACACCCTCTCTCGTCGTAGAGCACTTATCTCTCATTGCCACCTTCATCCGCCTGGACCTCCGACTCCTGGGGGCTGCCCTGCATGTCCAGCCAACCCATGGCTTCCTCCGGTGACTCAAAAAACAGGGATCTATTATTGTGGATCACCTTTAATTTGGCCGGGTAGAGGAGCATATATTTCTTCCCTGCCTCTCTCAATCTTCTCTTGACCGCCCCGAAGTTCATCCGACTCCTCTGCACCATCATGGTGTAGTCTGGGTAGGCCGTTATAGTGGCCTCCCCCCTTTTGATGGTTCCTCCTTTACGAAAATGCTCTAAAATCCTTTCCCGGTCACGGTAGTTAAGGATTTTGGCTATCATTGGCCTGGGCGGACCGCCCGGTGGAGGCCTACTAGCCAATGCTCTATGTGCTCGCTCCACCGCAAAACCCTGCGACAGCGCACCCCCGGTGATCTCTTGGAGCAACATATTTTCAATGAAGTCCGTGGGGTTATGACCCTCCAATCCTTCCGGGATGCCCACAACACGGATATTGTTCCTTCGGGCGCGCCCCTCCGCTTCTTCGGCCCTGTTCTCCAAGTTGCGTACTTTCTGTTCCAAAATATGCAGGTCGGCCTTGTGTGAGGCACAATCTGCCGTGTTGGCGCTGCCCTCCTTTTCCAGACTCTCTGTGCGCTCCGATAGGGCCTTCACATCCTGTCGAAGTAGGTTCACCTCCTCCCGAACTTCTCCGACTTTGAGGTCGAGCGCTGTTTTCAGGTCCGCCACCACCATTTCAAGCTTGGCCTCCCAAGCGCTTTTCAAGTCCGCTTTCAGTTCAGCGAGAGCAGCTAGCACGTCCTGATTTGGGCTAGCCGCGGCCATGGGTGGCTTCTCCTTGGTCCGAGCACTCTCTGGGCCCGTCAGTGTCTTGGTAAACTCGTCCAATGTGGGCTGTTTTGCTCTCTGTCTGACGGCCTTATTCGCCATTCCACAGCCGCTGTAAGCCGTGGGCCCGTACACGCGACCCCGTCGTAGGATCAGCCACTATCCGAGTATCCCCCAAAGGTCAGGGCCAAAGCACGTAGTCCGTTGCACCGGTCAGCTCAGGCGGGTCCTAGTGCCGACCGCCGACCGCCGCCGACCGTTTCCCAGGCCCGCGTTAGGTCATCGGTGCCCACAGAGACGCGCCAACGCTCTCCCAAAGGCTTATCTGTATCTCCACGGCCTGCACCGCCCACGTCGCCGCCGATCACCGCGAGGGTGTTCCTTTCAACGCGTTTGTGTCCCCTCCATTGTCCGGTGTGGCCGCCATTTTCACTCCGTCCGGTCCGCGACTCCAGGAACTTCGATGGCATTTATCTACCGTTGCCGGGCTTGTGGAGGTTTCAGCTCTTCAATAGTCGTGCAGCTCACATTCATGGACGGGTACTCTCGTTTCTGGCCTGCGGGAGTTAGTGCCAATGCACTATTGCACAGGATGAATGTAGGATCTCCGGGAGCTCTCCCAAGAGCGCGTCCTCTCACATGGCTTCCAAGCCACGCCCCCCAAGGCCTTGTAATAAATGTGTCTATATTTTTAATATAACACCTGCGTGGTGTAGTTTGTAAGTGTCCTTGCTTTGTGTGCTCATAGCGGGCTTTCAGTCACCCTCACCCCTCTTGAGACCTAGTCTTGACTGCCGCGATCGCTACCTTGATTGGTCTGGCTTGTCCAGAAGTTACCCTGTTCCAAGAAACTAGGCTGGCCTTCTGAACCTCTGCCCCTCCAGGACAGAGTTCAGAAATCCATCTTAACAGTGAACAGACTCTTGGGATACCCTTATGGCACCCATGGGTGGAAGTACCACCCTGTACTCCTAGTGTATGTTTTTGGGCGCCTGCGTGTGGCCCACAGAGCAGGGTATGGGGTGGTGGCAGCTCTGTGCTGAATTGACAGGTGCCCTGCGCATCCTCCATTTTGGGGTGCCCAGGCCTTGTCATTGGAATCAGTGGATTTCTCATAGGAAACAAGATGGCCCCTGTGGCCTCTAGCTTTCAATCGCCTGTTACTTTACTTTTTCTGAAGTCCTGGGAAGCCCTGACTCTGTCCCTTCCTCCTGACTGGCTGTTGGGTGGAAGTTCCATATATGGTGTTGTGGGGAAGTCCAGGCCAGACCAGCTAACCTTCCCAATGACTGTATGTTGTGGGTACACCTGTGGGGTGGGACTTGGGTGAATGCAGTGTGTGACTAATACGCATTTCATGTCGTAGATGTCTAGTATCTGGTTGTTTACACAATGACTGAGACAGCCCTGCCCGAATCTGGTTTACAAGGTGGAGGGTGTCCCAAGAGGCCGCAAGAAATACAACATGCACATTAGAAGTAGCTAAAACCCCAGTAAATAAGAAGAAATTCACTTTCCAACCTGGTCCTCTAACACGATCAAGAAATGAAGAACACTAGTTATTTATTATGAACCAACCACAGATAAGACACTTGCTGAACTTCCTAATAATAATAACTTAGCATTTATACAGCAATACGATCCCTCAGGAATCTGAGCGCTGCTTATTATTACCCATGGTGTGTGGTGCTCATTTATCGACCTTGGAAGGATGAAAGGCTGAGTTTGGCCCTGCCGGGATTCGAACCTGCGTCAGCAAGCTCTGCATAGATATCAAAGCGAGCGCTCTACTCGCTGCGCTATCGGATAGGCACACACAGTGCACACACAGACACAAGACAATACACAAGATGACGTACAAAAGCATAGCTAGGGCACATGGCCTGAGGATGATGAGGAGTACTTTTAATTGGAATTATTGCAGACCATGGACCTCTCTCCTCCCACCATATGTCTCCTCTATATCTTAATGTCTTGTCAAAGTGTCCAAGGTTGGTGGGTAAATTGCCAACCAATAAGATTCCCTATTGCCACACTGCCTATAATGAATAGAGCCAACAAATTAGGAATAGATGTAATGATGTAATGAAAGTAGTATCTTTAAGGGGCTGGGCCCAAGTGGAGCCATCAGATATGTCTAACACAATCATAGAACTAACACCTCTCCTTCTACCATCTAAGCACCAGGTGAGTGCAGGGCGCCTTGTGCCCCTAATCTGGCCTGAATTTATTTGATAAAAATCTGAGGCCCCGTGTGACTGAATCCCCTCTGCCATCGGTGCTCTCTTCCTGGTTCCCCCTCCCTCCCACCACCAAGCCTGCCCATTGTCCCTGATTGGCTGTATATCCTCGTTGTTTAGGGTATATCGACCTGCGCTTGCCCTTCCTGCTTCCTTCTACCATTTAAGCAGCAGGTGAGTGCAGGGCTCCTTGTGCCCCCAATCTGGCCTGAAATTATTTGATAAAAATCGGAGGCCCCGTGTGCCCGAATCCCCTCTGCCCTCGGTGCTCTCTTCCTGGTTCCCCCTGCCTCCCGCCTCCCAGCCAACCCAGCGTCCCTGATTGGCGGTATAGCCTCGTTGTTTAGGGTCTAGCGACCCACGCTTGCCCTTCCTGACTCCTTCTACCATCTAAGCAGCAGGTGAGTGCAGGGCTCCTTGTGGCCTACTCTGGCCTGAATTTATTTGTTAAAAATCTGAGGCCCTGTGTGCCTGAATCCCCTTTGCCCTTGGTGCTCTCTTCCTGGTTCCCCTCCTTCCCGCCTCCCAACCCGCCCACCGTCCCTGATTGGCTGTATAGCCTCGTTGTTTAGGGTCTAGCGGCCCGGGCTTGGTCTTCCTGCCTCCTTCTACCACTTAAGCAGCAGGTGAGTGCAGGGCTCCTTGTGTCCCCAATCTGGCCTGAATGTATTGTTACTAATCCAAGGCCCCATGTGCCCGTATCCCCTCTGCCCCTGGTGCTCTCTTCCTGGGTCCCTCGCCCTCCCACCTACCAGCCCGCCCGCTGTCCCTGATTGGCTGTATAGCCTCATTGTTTAGGGTCTAGCGACCCACGCTTGCCCTTCCTGCCTTTTCTAGCATCTAAGCAGCAGGTGCGTGCAGGGCTCCTTGTGCCCCCAATTTGGCCTGCATTTATTTGTTAAACATCTGAGGCCCTGTGTGCCTGAATCCCCTCTGCCCTAGGTGCTCTCTTCCTGGTTCCCTTCCCTCCCGCCTCCCAGCCCGCCCACCGTCCCTGATTGGCTGTATAGCCTCATTGTTAGGGTCTACCGACCCACGCTTGCCCTTCCTGCCTCCTTCTACCATCTAAGCAGCAGGTGAGTGCAGGGCTCCTTTTCCCCCCAATCTGGCCTGTATTTATTTGATAAAAATATGAGGCCCTGTGTGCCGGAATCCCCTCTGTCCTCGGTGCCCTGTTCCTGGTTCCCCCTCCCTCCCGCAGCCCAGCCCTCCCACAATCCCTGATTGGCTGTATAACCTCGTTATTTAGGGTCTAGCGACCCACTCTTGCCCTTCCTGTCTCCTTCTACCATCTAAGCAGCAGGTGAGTGCAGGGCTCCTTATGCCCACAATCTGGCCAGAATATATTTGCTAAAAATCTGAGGCCCTGTGTGCCTACTTCTACCATCTAAGCAGCAGGTGAGTGCAGGGCTCCTTGTGCCCCCAATCTGGTCTGAATTCATTTGATTAAAAATGGGAGGCCCTGTGTGCCCGAATCCCCTCTGCCCTCGGTGCTCTCTTCCTGGTTCCCCTCCCGCCCGCCTCCCAGGCCGCCCACTGTCCCTGATTGGCTTTATAGCCTCATTGGTTAGGGTCTAGCGACCTGCGCTTGCCCTTCCTGCTTCCTTCTACCATTTAAGCAGCAGGTGAGTGCAGGGCTCCTTGTGCCCCCAATCTGGCCTGAAATTATTTGATAAAAATTGGAGGCCCCGTGTGCCCGAATCCCCTCTGCCCTCGGTGCTCTCTTCCTGGTTCCCCCTGCCTCCCGCCTCCCAGCCAACCCAGCGTCCCTGATTGGCGGTATAGCCTCGTTGTTTAGGGTCTAGCGACCCACGCTTGCCCTTCCTGACTCCTTCTACCATCTAAGCAGCAGGTGAGTGCAGGGCTCCTTGTGGCCTACTCTGGCCTGAATTTATTTGTTAAAAATCTGAGGCCCTGTGTGCCTGAATCCCCTTTGCCCTTGGTGCTCTCTTCCTGGTTCCCCTCCTTCCCGCCTCCCAACCCGCCCACCGTCCCTGATTGGCTGTATAGCCTCGTTGTTTAGGGTCTAGCGGCCCGGGCTTGGTCTTCCTGCCTCCTTCTACCACTTAAGCAGCAGGTGAGTGCAGGGCTCCTTGTGTCCCCAATCTGGCCTGAATGTATTGTTAATAATCCAAGGCCCCATGTGCCCGTATCCCCTCTGCCCCTGGTGCTCTCTTCCTGGGTCCCTCGCCCTCCCACCTACCAGCCCGCCCGCTGTCCCTGATTGGCTGTATAGCCTCGTTGTTTAGGGTCTAGCGACCCACGCTTGCCCTTCCTGCCTTTTCTACCATCTAAGCAGCAGGTGCGTGCAGGGCTCCTTGTGCCCCCAATCTGGCCTGCATTTATTTGTTAAAAATCTGAGGCCCTGTGTGCCTGAATCCCCTCTGCCCTAGGTGCTCTCTTCCTGGTTCCCTTCCCTCCCGCCTCCCAGCCCGCCCACCGTCCCTGATTGGCTGTATAGCCTCATTGTTAGTGTCTACCGACCCACGCTTGCCCTTCCTGCCTCCTTCTACCGTCTAAGCATCAGGTGAGTGCAGGGCTCCTTTTGCCCCCAATCTGGCCTGTATTTATTTGATAAAAATATGAGGCCCTCTGTGCCGGAATCCCCTCTGTCCTCGGTGCCCTGTTCCTGGTTCCCCCTCCCTCCCGCAGCCCAGCCCTCCCACAATCCCTGATTGGCTGTATAACCTCGTTATTTAGGGTCTAGCAACCCACTCTTGCCCTTCCTGTCTCCTTCTACCATCTAAGCAGCAGGTGAGTGCAGGGCTCCTTATGCCCACAATCTGGCCAGAATATATTTGCTAAAAATCTGAGGCCCTGTGTACCCGAATCGCCTCTGCCCTCGGTGCTCTCTTCCTGGTTCCCCTCCCTCCCGCCTCCCTGCCCGCCCACTGTCCCTGATTGGCTGCATAGCCTCGTTGTAAGGGTCTAGTGACCCACGCTTGCCCTTCCTGCCCCCTTCTACCATCTAAGCAGCAGGTGAGTGCAGGGCTCCTTGTGCCCTCAATGTGGCCCAAATTTATTTGATAAAAATCCGAGACCCCTTGTTATTTTGTTATGTTATGTTATGTTACTTGGCATTTATATAGCGCCTTATGTATCATTGGTATGATCTCAAAGCGCTGGAGGTTGAACGCCCTCGGGAACGTCAGTGGAGAGAGAGAGAGTTCTAGGTGCGTATGTGCACTGGATATGTGTATAGCCGGTGAGGCAGTTGCGTGAAGGCTGCTTCTTAGCGGTAGGTGTGGTGGTTGGGAGGTCGGATATATGTGTTAGTTCTGGAGGGATTACGCCCAGACCGATTTGTGGCTGTGTTAGGCCTGAGGATACGCTTAAACTAGCGGTGTGTGCTAGCTTGCTGTGTTTAATTAGGATGTTGAGGAGTATGAGGCGGGTGTTAGTATGAGAACAGCTATACCGAATGTGTCATAGTATCTCTGTGTTCTAGTTGGGTGGTGGTGTATAGGAGAGAGTAAGTGTGGTAGTGTGATGTGGTGGTTATCAGTTAGGTGTTCCATCCACTCCATCAGTTCCATCCACTTCATCCGTTCCATCCTCTCCATCCTTTCCATCTGTTCCATCCACTCTGCATGTTTCATCCACGCTGTCATTTTTCTTTAATGTATCTGTCTATCGACTTCATCCGATCTATCCACTTCATCCGTTCTATCCACTTCATCCGTTCTATTCACTTCATCCGTTCTATCTACTTCATCTGTTCTATCCACTTCATCCGTTCTATTTCTCCCATTCCCATTTGCCCTTTCTGTTCCAGCTTCCATTTGTCACATCTATTCCTTTTGTTCTATCTATACCATCCATCCCTTTTGTTCTATCTATACCATCTGTCCCATTAATTTCAACCAGTACGTACACTCTGTTCTATCTGTTTCATTTGCTCCATCTGCTCCGTCTGTTTCATCCATTCCATCTGTTTGTTTTGACAAGAAGATTCAGTCTGATCTCTCTGTTCCATCTGTTCGGTCCGTTTCATCCACTCTGTCCGTTCTATTGACTCAATCACTTTTGTCTGCTCCATTTGCTTCATCCATTGCATTTGTTTTGTTAGCTCCTTTTGTTCCATGTACGCCATATGCTCTATTTGTTCACCTTTTCCATTTCATTCTTTTATTCACTTTATCCATCCATTCCATCCTTTATACTTGTTCGATCTACTTTCATTTCGTCTACTTCATCGGTTCAATCCACTTCATCCGTTCCATCCGCTTCATCTGTTCCATCCGCTTCATCCGTTCAATCCACTTCATTTGTTTCATCCACTTCATCAGTTCCATCCACTTCATCCGTTCCATCCATTTCATTTGTTCCATCCACTTCATCTGTTCCATCCACTTCATCCGTTCCATTCACTCCATCTGTTCCATCCATTTCATCCGTTCAATCCACTTCATCTGTTCTACTAAGTTTATCGGATTTTATTTACATTGTCCAATATAGTTTTCTGTCTGTTCGATCGGGTCTCTATGCTGGATTGTTATCTTTGATTCAGCAGCCTTCAGTTTCTGTTTATTGTGCTTGTTTTAAGGGAAGAGCCACATTTTAATTAATTTGCAGAAAGACATGAGGTCTTCGGTGAGTTGAATGTGGGGTGGAAGTGAGTTCCACAGAGTGGGAGCCGAGGCTGAGAATGATGATACACCTAACCTGATTGAGTTGGTGTTTGGTATGACTAGGAGGCGGGCTGAGCTTGATCTTAGAGTGCACGGTAGATGGTAGTGTTTTAGCTTGTCCTGAAGGTATTGCGGTCCGGTTTTATGCATTGCTCCGTGAGAGATGCATAAGGTTTTGAAGGACACCCTTTGTCCAACCAGGAGCCAGTGGAGGGTTTTGAGCGCTGGGGAGGTGTGATCTCTTGGGCCAAGTGCTAGTAGTAGTTTGGCTGCAGCATTTTGTGCTCTTTGTAGTTTTGTCAGGGGGTATGCTTGGACTCCGAGGTAGAGGGAGTTAGCATAGTCCAGTCTTGACATTACAATTGTTCGGACTGCAGCAAGTCTGTTGGGAAAGGAGAGGTAAGGAAAAATGCTCCTATGAATTTTCAGGTGGTAGTGGCAGGACTTTGAGACGTTGTTGACTTGGAGCGAGAGGGTTGAGAGGTTTTTTATTGAAGTTGAGGTTGTCGGGGAAATGCCCATGGCTGATGGCCAGGGCAGAGGTTGCGGGAGAAGTTTGGTGTTGCCACACACCATGATTTCAGTTTTGGTGGGGTTTAAGAAGAGGTGGTTTGTCGTCATCCAGTGATCAATGTCAAGTAGGCAGGCAGCGAGGTCAGGCTCGCAGTTGGGTTTTGAGTTAAATAGTTTTAGGATTAGTTGGCTGTCGTCGGCGTAGTTGTAGCACAGTATATTGTGCAAGCAGATTATTTGTGGGAGAGTGGACATATAGAGGTTGAACAGTAGGGCTGATAGGGCGACGGAGGCAAAGACGGAGAGGAGGGTTATTTGTTTCCTATTGTTAAGGAAGGATGCTATCCACTTGAGAGCATTTCCACGGATTCCTAGGGAGTGGAGGCGGTCGGGGAGGATTGAGTGGTTGATTGTGTCAAATGTGGCAGATAGGTCAAGAAGGATTAGTGCAGTGCATCCCGCAGAGTCTGCAGTGTTTTTAAGGTCATCCCAGATTGAGGTCCGGGTGGTTTCGGTTCTGTGTCGGGGTCTGAAACCTGATTGAGCGGGGTCTAGCAGATTGTTGGCTTTGACAAAGGCATTTAGTTGAGAGTAAGCAGTTTGATCTATTAGTTTAGCAAGGAACCTGGTGTTTGAGATGGGACGGTAGTTTTTAGGGTCAAGAGGGTCGAGGCACAGTATCTTTAGGAGGAGTATGACATGGGCAGTTTTGAATGCATCGGGAAAAATTCCTGAGGAGAGGGACTCGTTTATGATGGTTCTCGCGTATTCTCCTGCGCAGGTAGATGTGAATATTTGTTTGAGGGTTGAGGCTGGGCAGGGGTCTAGCGGGGAGCCGGATGGTTTCCATGCTGAGAGAAGTTTGGTAAATTGGTCAGTTGATATTGGTCTGAACGAGTCGAAAGTCGGTTGGGTTGTTATTGATATTGATATTGATATTTTATTTCTATCGCGCTCATACACAAGTGTTTCAGAGTGCGACAAGGGAAGGGGAACAGGGGAGAACAAAAACAACGATCTTGTTGAAGCGGGCTGTGGGTTGGCAGGTGGGGAGAGTGGATTGTGCGGTGGGTGCAAGTGGGCCAGTTTGTTGATTAGAGAGTTTGTTCTTTCGAGAGCAGTGTTGTAGAAGTGGAGAGAGAGTGAGTCACAGAGTGATTGAGAAGGGGTCAAATGGGTGAAGGTACATGATGGTTTGATAAATTCAGAGATGATTTTGGGGAGTTCTTTGCTGGGGTTTTCACAGTTGAGGATTCTAGAGTTGTAGTGGGCTTTTTTTGCTTTCCGGATTTTGGCTTTCTATTTGTTACGATATCTCATGGGATTTCTCGACAGTATTTCTTGTGGCGCCGTTGGCATCATATTTCCAGCATCCAAATCCCTACTCCCAAGATGCCCGCTATACCTCAGGGTGAAGGTACAGAGGTTCTGAAAGCAGTAGAATTGGCTCCTCCCATCCACAACGCGAAAGTACTTCTGGCATCGAACACAGTACTGCATTGCGTTGCTACTGGTCTCAGAAGCCACGCTCCGTGAGTATCGCAACTAGGAACTCCTAGATCTTTACTAACACGTTACCCTTTAATCACATCTCTTTTTCCTTTCTTCCCATTATTAGGATTTCCAATAATTCTCCCAAGTCCAATGGCTTGTATTTCCAAGAAGTATCTTACCCGGCTCGTCCCCGAGAATCACGCCACTTAGGTAGACGTACAACCCTTATTTTTCTTCCTCTTCCTCATTAGCGCGCCTCAGAACGCTCCAATTACTAAATTGTTTCCTCCCTTCATTCAGCACATTACGCGATTTGGGATAGTTCGAACTACAACTCCCAGTCGTCACTTCGACTTAATCACTGAACTTTTCTCCGAACCATTCCTTTAATCCTCCATTCAGGATTTCGGTACGAAAATCCCCCCTTCATGCTTCTCCTCTTCCTTTGTTCTCTCTCAATCTGTTTAAGTGTTTGCGTTTCCATTTAGCTCCTCGTTCTCACCATCCTTTGAGGGTTCAACCAACAGTAGCTCCGACTACAACTAAAACATCAAGGATAGTATTTATAAGCAACATTTGAACTTACGTGTTTCCTTGCACCAAAGTTAACTATCCCTTCTCTTTGTAGGCAGTTCTGGCACCGGGAACACTCTTTGACCTCTTCATTATGACTCGACAGTGACTAGCCTTCCCCAGAAGACATCCACCTGAGACACCCCGGGTCTTACTTACCACGAACACCATCATCAAGGTTTTGCTTCCCCTCGAGGGTTTCCCTGGTGTTTTCACACTGTGCTCACCTTACCAGCACTGTGGAAAGACGCCAGGTGAATCACTCCTGTCCACAATTGACCGTTGAAGACCAGGTAGGATTTTGTATTTTTATACTTGTGTACCATATGTGGAGATGGTAGTGTGCTTATCCTAGCTCAACTGAGTTTATAGCCAGAATTACATAACAGTATTGGCGATCGTGCCGGGCTAAAATGGATCTGCTCAGGGTGGTTTTCTCTTTCCACCATTTGCGTTCGAGGGATTTATACAGTTGTTTTGCAGTCTTCAGTTTTGGTGTAAACCATTTTGGAAAAATGCCATGGTCTGCGGATGATTGGCAAGTGGGCGTGAGCGGGCTTAATGCAGTGTTGAGCCATGTGTCAAAGGCATCGGGGGTTATGCTTACATTGTGTGTGGTGGTAGGGGGAGGGGACTGACTGAGGACGTCGGCTAGGTCGGGAAGGATTTTTAGTTTCTTCCAGCATTTTCGTATATTTGGAGGTTCTGTTTCGGGTACAGGGAGTGGGGCGGGTGAACAAATGCTGAAAGGGACAATGAAGTGATCAGACCAGATGAGGATTGGGGGGTTTTAGATGTATATAGTCGTGGGAGCTGAAGATGGCATCCAGGGTGTGACCTTTACAGTGAGGTATCCTGTTTATGTGGGTACGGAGGTTTATCACGTCAAGGCAGTCGACTAGAGAGTGGGTCATAGGGTTGGTCGGGATGTCGAGCCAGATATTGAAATCTCCTGGAAGAGTGAGGGTGGGATGGTTTAATTGGATGGTGGCTATCGAATCACAGAGGTTGCTTGAGAATTGTCTGTCGTAGCCAGGGGGTCTGTAGATGATTAGGAAGCTGTGGGAGAAATTTGGGGGGAGGGATAGTTTGACGAGAAGGAATTCGCTGGAAGGGATGGTTGGCTGAGTGTCAATGATTGAGGCGGAGAAGTGCAACTTGAAGGCAATTGCTACTCCTCCTCCTCTCGAAGGTCGGTTGAGTGGGATGAGGGAGTAGTCTGGGGGGAAGGCTTCATTGGCAAAAGGGCCAAAGTCGTCAGAGGACAGGTTTCTGTGAAGAAGACCAGGTCTGGTTTGTCTGAGTTTAGGAGGTTAAAGATGCTGTGTCTGTTTCTTGCTACAGATCGGGCATTAAAAAGTATGCATCTTACTTCAGTACAGGAAGATGATGAGGAGGTTGAAGAGATGGAGGTTGGGTGGGGTGGAGGAGTTGGTTGTGGGAGGTTAGGGGGCAGTGGAAACTGAGGGTCGAAAGGGGGGGGTGGTCGATGGTTGGAGGGAAGAGTAGGCAGGCGGTCAAGGTGGTGGTCGTGGGGGGGTGGGGTTGGACGGGTGTGTGAGATTGGTTGGATTTGGTTCAAGGGATGCAAGGGTGGGGTATAGGTGTTTAGGTGTTCCAGTTGAGTTAGGTGAGAATTCAAGGCAGAGGGGTTTAAGGTAGGGTGAGGAAGGGGGGGAAGGTGGTGGTGATCGAGATTGGGTGATTGAGGTGGTGGGTCGAGACAGGAGTGGTGAGGAGTAGTGAGAGATTGAGGGAGACCAGGTATGTTTTCTTTCTACTGTTTCTTTTTCAGTTGGAGTGTGAGAGAGGATAGGGGGGTCACAGGGTGAAAGGGATGTGGCTACGGTTCTTGCCAGGGCAAGACGTGCAATTTTTAGAGGGGAAGGAGTGGAGTCGGTGGAGGATGTTTGGGGGAGTTGATGAGAGGGTGAGGGTGGTGGCAGGGTTGGATGTGCCAGGGAGGCTAGGTGGGTTGTTAGTTGGAGGGGCTTGGGTTGTGGCCATGATGACAGTAGGCAGGTGGGTGGGGGGATGGGATGAGCAGGGGTCTGAAGATGGTCGGGATCCTCTGGCTTGGTGTTTGCATAGGGGTTGGGTCAGGGTCTGGTTGACAAGGGGTGGGCTGAGAATGTGGTGGCTGGTTTGATGGTTTGGGATGGGTCGGTTTTTCTGTTTTGGGAGTTGGATAGGGAGTCGGCTGAGGATGTGGTGGAGGGTGGAATGGTTTGGGGAGTGGGAAGGGAAGTAGGGTGAGGGGGAATGGAGGTGGGCGTAAGTGGGACTCTTTCGGCGGACCTTGGTGGGCTGGGTGGACTCTTGGTGTGGCTAATTTTGACTATGCTATAGTTGGTCGTGGGATGCTTTGTTTGCATTTTCTAAGTTCAATTGTACCACAGGATGATATAATTCACACTTTACGGGTTCAACTATACCACAGAATGATATTATTCACACTTCTTAAGTTTAACTATAGCATAGGATGAAAATTATACATGCCTTCTAAGTACAATTATACCACTGGGTGAGATTATTCACACTTTCTAAGTTCAGCTATACCACAGTTGGGGACACATTCTAAATTCAACTATATCACAGGATGATATTATTCATACTTTCTAGTTTCAACTATACCACGGGATGGTATAATTTACAGTTTCTATGTTCAACTATACCACAGTTAGGGACACATTCTAAGTTCAACTATACCACAGGATGATATTATTCACACTTTCTAGGTTCAACTATACCACGGGATGGTATAATTTACAATTTCTAAGTTCAACTATACCACAGTTGGGGACACATTTTAAGTTCAACTATACCACAGGATGATATTATTGGCACTTTCTAGGTTCAACTATACCACAGGATGGTATTCTTCACACTTTCTAGGTTCAACTATCCCACAGGATGGTATTACTCCCAAAATTCTAGGTTCACCTATACCACAGGATGGTATTTTTCAGTTTCTAAGTTCAACTATATTACAGTTAGGGACACATTCTAAGTTCAATTATAGCACAGGATGATATTATTCACACTTTCTAGGTTCAACTATACCACAGGATGGTATTTTTCACAGTTTCTGAGTTGGGCACGAATCCCCTCTGCCCTTGGTGCTCTCTTCCTGGTTCCCCTCCCTCCGGCCTCCCAACCCGCCCACCGTCCCTAATTGGCTGTATAGCCTCATTGTTAAGGGTCTAGTGACCCACGCTTGCCCTTCCTGCCTCCTTCTACCATCTAAGCAGCAGGTGAGTGCAGGGCTCCTTGTGCCCCCAATCTGGCCTGAATGTATTTCTTAAAAATCTGAGCCCCGGGGTGCCCGAATCCCCTCCGCCCTCAGTGCTTTCTTCCTGGTTCCCCTCCCACCTTTCTCCCAGCCCTCTCACCATCCCTGATTGGTTTTATAGCCTCTTTTTTAGGGTCTAGTGACCCACGCTTGCCCTTTCTGCCTGCTTCTACCATCTAAGCAGCAGGTGAGTGCAGGGCTCCTTGTGCCCCCAATCTGGCCTGAATTTATTTGATAAGAATCGGAGGCCCCATGTGCCCGAATCCCCTCTGTCCTTGGTGTTCTCTTCCTGGTTCCCCCTCCCTCCCGCCTCCCAGCCCGCCCACCGCCCCTGATTGACTGTATAGGCTCGTTGTTTAGGATCTAGCGACCCACCCTTGCCCTTCCTGCCACCTTCTACCATCTAAGCAGCAGGTGACTGCAGGGCTCCTTATGCCCACAATCTGGCCAGAATATATTTGCTAAAAATCTTAGGCCCTGTGTGCCCGAATCCCCTCTGCCCTCGGTGCTCTCTTCCTGGTTCCCCTCCCTCCCGCCTCCCAGCCCGCCCACCGTCCCTGATTGGCTTGATCATTGTTCTTAACTGACTACTCCAGGGCAGCCCTCTGCCCTTATAGCCCTGTGGCGAAGGGCCCAAGGCAAAGGACGGCTCCAAACAGTATTTGCAGGTGTCCGCAGGAGATGCCAGTGAAGCCAGTTGCCAGCCGTCAACCAGCACCAACCTCTAAAGTAAGTGAGGCACGGGTGGGGTGTGGACCAATTACTTCACTCCAGAAAGCCCTGCCATTCTATATTAACCTACCTTTGTACTGTGAATGTTTGCATGTGTCACACTTAGACATAACTACCATTGATGGCATGCACCACACCCAGATATAGGGCCTCATCACGACTTTGGCGGTAACCCTTAAATCCGGCGGTAGCGCTATTACCGCCGGATTTAAGGGTCCGCCAAAGCAGGAAATCGGCGGATTTCTCCCCAGCTCTGAGCTGGGGGGAAATCCGCCGAAAATTTGCGCTATTACCGCCGGCGGGAAATCCGCCGGCGGTATTAGCGCGAAATTTCCCCATTGAGCCCAATGGGGAATGGGGCATTCCCGAATGGGCTCAATGGGGAATGGGGATTGACATTACCGCGGAACTCGTGATCCGGCGCTATTAGCGCCGGGGAGTTCGGCGCTAGGGCTAATACCGCCCGCGCTAATAGCGTTACCGTTACCGCCCAAGTCGTGATGAGGCCCATAGTCAGGAACATTAGTCTACATCTAAACCGCAGTTAGATTTGAAAAGTTTGGCCTTTTTCGGACCAGGGCCGATTTGTCAATGATAGCAACTGCCTCTTTAGACTCTGTCCCACCTGACAGGGTGCCCAAATATTACTGTGTTGTTGTATGCTTCCTAAGACTGACTCACATCTATGTAGTGCGCTGAGATTTACTGTGTTATACTCTGCCTTTTAGGACTGTCACATCTAGATAGTGCACTGAAGTTTACTGTGTTGTACTCTACCTCTTTAGACTGTCACAGCTAGATAGTGCGCTGAAGTTTACTATGTCGTACTCTACCTCTTAAGACTGTCACAGCTAGATAGTGCGCTGAAGTTTACTGTGTCATACTCTGCCGCTTAAGACTGTCACATCTAGATAGTGTACTGAAGTTTACTGTGTTGTACTCTGCCTCTTAAGACTGTCACATCTAGATAGTGTGCTGAAGTTTACTGTGTTGTACTCTGCCTCTTAATACTGTCACATCTAGATAGTGCACTGAAAGCACCAAATGTTTACTGAGTTGTACACTGTACATCTAGATAGTGTGATGAAGTTTACTGTGTTGTTCTCTGCCTCTTAAGACTGTCACATCTAGGTAGTGTGCTGAAAGCACCAAAGGTTTACTGAGTTGTACACTGCACATCTAGATAGTGCGCTGAAGTTTACTGTGTTATACTCTGCCTCTTAAGACTGTCACATCTAGGTAGTGTGCTGAAGTTGACTATGTTGTGCTCTACCTCTTAAGACTGTCACAGCTAGATAGTGCGCTGAAGTTTACTGTGTTGTGCTCCGCCTCTTAACACTGTCACATCTAGATATTGTGCTGAAAGCACCAAAGGTTTACTGAGTTGTACACTGCACATCTAGATAGTGCACTGAAGTTTACTGTGTTGTACTCTGCCTCTTAAGACTGTCACATCTAGGTAGTGCGCTGAGGTTTACTGTATTGTACTCTGCCTCTTAAGACTGTCCCTTCTAGTTAGTGCGCTGAAAGCACCAAAGGTTAACTGAGTTGTACACTGCACATCTAGATAGTGCACTGAAGTTTACTGTGTTGTACTCTGCCTATTAAGACTGTCACAGCTAGATAATGTGCTGAAGTTTACTGCGTTGTACTCTGCCTCTTAAGACTGTCACATCTAGATAGTGTGCTGAAAGCAGCAAACGTTTACTGAGTTGTACACTGCACATCTAGATAGTGCGCTCAAAGATTATTGTGTTGTACTCTGCTTCTTAAGACTGTGTCACATCTAAACAGTGTGCTGAGAGTTTACTGCTTTGTATTCTACCTCTTAAGACTGTGTCACATCTGGATAGTGCGTCCAAAGATTACTGGACAGTTAATGAGTAGTATTCTACAGTGACTGTGTCACATCTAGATATTGTGCCCAAGTGATATTGTGTCATATTCCACCCTCTTAGCCTATCTCAAATCGAGATAGCGCACTGAAAGTTTACTGTGTTGAATTCTATCTAGCAAGACTAGATGGCAACCCCATATCCACCTCTCACACCCGTCCAGGTTCCTAGAACCCAGCGCTCCCTCCCTCCCATCCTCACTCAGTCCCCACGGCTCATCATCCGCACTCTACCTCCCACTTTTTCAAACCCCCCTCCATTCCTTCCCTGAACACACCCATAGGAATCCCCCATCCACCCCACTTCACCATAATGCCACTCACCAGATGACCTACGATCACCCTTCATCCAACTGTAAAATCAGAGCCGAATTCTGGCACGCAAACCACCTCCCCCCTCGGAAACCCACTCCACCCTCCCCTTTCCACCCAAACTCATCACTCCCAACCCTCCCTCTGACCGCTTCTGAGAACGCCCCAATACTCCTCGACATGATAACCTGCCCCATATCAAACTCGAAAATCAGAGCCAAACTCTGGTGCGCCAACCACCTCCCTCCCCTGAACCCCATACAGCCCCTCCATTCCCACCCAAACTCATCACTTCCACCCTCCCTCTGACCACTATTGTCAACTCCCTAATACCACTCGCAATGACCCGCCATCCCCTATCGAACTTCCGAGCCAGAGGAGCCCGCTGGAGCTCCAAATACCTCAAACCCTCACCTTCTTCAACCCCTACCTCCCACCCAACAGAAATCATCCCTCCCCGTCTTCCCCCGATATCTCAGAGTACCTATCCCCTATCTCACCACAGAAATGCATATCCCCCTGCTTACAACCCCCTCCTCCCTCCCCTGCCCACCCCTTTAACCTCTCCTCGATCCTGCCAACACCCACCCACCATATCCCTTCCCCCCTCTAAAAGCAGCATGTTTCGCCCTCGCAAGAACAAAACCTGCATCTGCTTTTCCCCCGGCGACACCCCCACCCTCTCTCACACCCCTACCGCGCATAAACCCTTGAAAAGTAGAAAACAACCATGGCCCGCCTCCATAACTGTCTACTCCTCACCACTTCTACCCAGCCTCCAAATCTCTCCCTCCCCATCCCTGCTATACTCACCCCTGCCCTCCCCCGTTACCACCCCCTCTCTCTTGACTTCTCGCCCTGCACACCAGACCCCCCCGATTCTTCGAGACTCACCAGAGACTCTCCCGCCCAAACGTCCCCTCGCCCAATGACTTTTCGTCCACTTGCCCACGCCTCCCAATCCCTAACCACACCCCTCACATACCATCATCATCCCGCCTACTCTTCCTACCCGGCACGGACCTGCTGTCAGATTTGTCAGTAATATCCTCCTCCTCACTTAAATATTGGAGTACGTCTTCCTCCCCTTCCTCCTCACCTGAGGTGGTTGATGAATAATCCAAGTTCTTTCTTCGGTTTCGCCGAGAAGCCACCTTCTTTTTTTTGTGCAGATAAGGCCTGCCTCGGAAGGTAGCCACGTGATTCAAGTCCTAGGAATATCCGGTGACCCCTCTCCGCAACAGCTGGAACGTTGTGGGGGCAAAAGCCTCTGGCGTAAAAAAGAAACCTTCCAGATATTCACTGCTGATGAACCGGTCTGTTTGTCTTGAGAGTAACGAACGGCAAATGCCTAGAATTCTGGCTGCCTTCGTAGACAAAGGGATATACACTGCAGATTGTCCGTGAGGAAATAAAGAATTGAGTTCTTGAATGGAGTATCTGAACACCAGTAGTAGGCAGGATAACCTTCAGGTGCACAAGTGAAATGAAATCCCCCAGAAAGCAAGAGGGGAATAGCAAGAACCTGACAGGCTGGGGAAGAAGAAAAATAAACGCAGAAGTAAGGAACGAGGAGGCTAGGAGAAACAGGGAAAATGAAAGAACAAGAAAAAGGCAGAAATACGAGTGGGGTGGAAGCGAGGAAATAACGCGGAGAGAAAAACTTGCAGAAGTTTTAACAAAGGGATGGGCGGACCGCCGCCAAGAGAAATGATGTGGAGCGCTTGCAACGAGGAGAAATCTAGTGAGTTGCAACGCGCCGAGCCGCTGAGTGAAGGATGGTAAATAGAACTCGGCGGCATTCTAATGGAGACCTACTCTCCACCTTCTCCATACGCGCCATTTACACGAGTTTGTGACAGTATGCCGCCCTCGAAGGCCTCGTCCTCCAGGCTTTCCCAGGTGGAATCTATGGAACCTTCTCAACAAACGAGGGGCCCGAATATTGGACCAAGGCTCCCAGGAATCCTCGGAAGTGGGATACCCCTTCCAGTGGACTAAATATTCTAAGCGACCTCTGTGATATCTGGAGTCCCGGATCAGAGAGACTTTGTACTCCTCGGAAGTAGAGCTGGGTAATACAGGCAGTTTGGGAGCAGACTGCATCCTGATACCAGGCAAAAAGGCCATAAGAGAGAGGAATGGAAAACTGGATGTATCCGTCTTAGGTTCTTTGGTAATTTAAGGCGATAGGCTACAGGATTAATCTTAGAAAGTATCTCATAAGGACCGATGTAACGAGGAGGCAATTTGGAGGGATGGACCCAGCGAGGTAAGAATTTGGTGGAAAGCATAACCTTGGTACCTACCCCCCATTCCGGTACCTGTCTTCGCTGCCTATCGGCTTGTTCCTTATAGCGACTACACGCCTCTTTAAGACTCCGTCTAGCAGTATTGTGGGCCTCTTTGATTTGACTAAGTGAAGTCTCAATAGATGGTATGTTAGACTCCACCAAGAAAGTAGGTACAATGGATTGGGGTTGTATCCCATAGGTACAGTAAAAAGGACTGATTCCTAGAGCAGTGTGTATGGAGTTGGTGTATGCAAACTCAGCGGTGGGGAGTAAAGACATCCAATTATCCTGTTGTTGGTTGATAAAACATCGGAGGTACTGTTCTAAGGTTCCATTCAGCTTCTCTGTCTGTCTGTTGGTTTGGGGATGAAATCCCGATGAGAGAGCTCTTGCAATACCCAATCCTTCACACAAGACCTTCCAGAATTTTGAGGTGTATTGACTGCCCCGATCTGATACTATCTTCTGAGGGAGACCATGTAATCTGAAAATGTCCTTCAGGAAGACATCTGCCATAACAGAGGCGGTGGGTATTCCGGCCAGGGGGGAGAAGCGCACTAGCTTAGAGAAAGTCTACAGTAACCATAATGCATGAACAGCCTTGCGAGACGGGTAACTCAACGATGAAGTTGGTTGAGATATGCCTCCAGGGTCCAGGTGGAATTGGTTCTTGTTGAATGAATCCCAATGGCTTCTGTGTAAGATGCTTGCTCTGTAAACAAATTAGACAGGTTTTAACGTACTCTTGAGTATCTGCTCTCATGTTGGGCCAAAAGGATGACCTCTGGAGTAATTCCAGAGTCCCCCTTATTCCCCGGTGTCCAGCGACCTTAGAGTCATGGCAACACCAGAGAACCCTTTGTCTGAGATCGCAAGTGGGAAAGATCAACCTCCCTTGGACAAAGTATAGCCCATCCCTTCTTTCCACCGGTTGCTTTATTAAGGTAGAGGTTGGCTTCTCCAGGCTGAGGGAAGCCTCCTGGACTTGTTGCAAAAAAGAAGTCACTGGCAAGACAATCTTTGTACAGGGAAACATCAGCTCCTTTCTTTGCGTGGGATACTTGTCGAAGTCTTCTTTAGGAGACAAAGCATCAGCTATCTGGTGTTGGGAACCTGGTATGTACGTAATGCTGAAATGGAATTGAGCAAAAAAGTGAGCACATCTGGCTTGGCGGATGTTATAGCATTCCTGTTGTTTTAACACTTGCAGATTCTTGTGATCTGTCTGTATTAGAAAGGGATGTAGACTTCCTTGGAGCAAATGTTTCCACTCAAGGCAGGCTAGTTTCATGGTAAACAGCTCACGTTCGATAACTGAGTAGTTCTGTTGGCTAGGGCTCAAAGTCTTTGAGAAGTAGGCAATGGGATGTTCTATGGAATTGTTAGACTGAAGGAGGACAGCTCCCACCACTGCAGCAGAAGCATTGGTTTCCAGTATAAAGGGTTGTTGTTGATAGGGCTGTCTCAGAAGAGGAGCCGTGCAGAATCTCTGTTTGAGGTGGGAAAAACTGTCATCGGCCTCCTTAGTCCAGTTGAAAGGAACAGAGGATTTCTTCAGAAGAGAAGTGATTGGAAGTGTAAGTTGGGAGAATTCTGGTATAAACGTCTGGAAAAAGTTGGCCTAACCGAGAAATCTTTGGATTTCCTTGTCCGAGAAGGGTGGTGGCCATGTCAAAACAGCTTCTACCTTCTTGGGATACACGGTGACACCTTGGTCAGATAAAATAAACCCCAAATAGGAGATCGAGGATAGTGAGAAAGCACACTTTTCAGGTTTAGCGTGAAGGTGATGTAACCAGAGCCTGCGTAGTACCTCTTTGACATGCTGCTGGTGGTCCTCTAGAGTACGAGAAAATACCAGGATATCGTCGAGGTGCACTACAGTGGATTGAACCAGTAGATCCGAGAACAGGCGATCCATAAAACGTTGGAATACTGAAGGGGCGTTGACCATCCCGAATGGCATCACCTGATACTTGAACAGGCGTAGGGAGTGCGAAAGGCAGTCTTCCATTCATCACCTGCCCTGATGCAGAGCAGGTGATTAGTGTTTCGGAGGTCTAGTTTAGTAAACACAGTAGAGCCTGGGACAGACTCCAAAATATCCGAACTGATGGGCATTGGGTAGCGATCTCTGATGGTTAGCTTGTTCAGACCCCTATAGTCTATACAAGGTCTTAGTTCTTTAGTATCTCATTTGGGAATGAAAAACAAAAGAAGCCCCAGCAGGGGACTGGGAAGGTCTGATGAGCCCATTAGCAAGATTGTCATCAAGATAGCGCCTAAGTACCTTCTTTTCTGACACAGAAAGGGGGTACATCCTGCCGAACGGAACCAAGGCCTGGGGAACCAAATTGATTCTGCAATCCTCTGGTCGATGCAGAGGTAGTTCTCGAGGAGTCTGTTCCTTAAAGACTTCCGTAAACTCAGATAGATAGCTGGGTATGCAATGGATAGAACTGGTCTCGGTAGAACTTACTGTTTTCACAGTTTCAAATAGTGGTTCTGGTAGGCATTCCTCCTTATAGTAACTGGAGTGAAAACTCAAAAGGTTGTTGGTCGAGTTTATGGTGGGATTATGTCTTCTGAGCCATCCTATCCCCAATATGACTGGAAAGTGGGCTGCACGGATGACATCAAACCTCATTCTTTCTGAATACTGTTGAATGAAGACTTCTACTTCTTCAGTAGTATGCATGATTAGTCCGGAACACAGGGGTGTCCCATCCACACCTTCTAACTTTTGATCTTCCGCCTTGGCAATTCTCTTTAAACCCACCTTCTCGGCCCATAGGGTGTCCAAGAAGTTACCCGCAGCTCCGCAGTCCAGCACAGCCTGCGTCTCGACTTCCCTCCCTCTGAACTGGATCTTGAGGGCAACAACCATGAGATGTGAATCTTCGGATGTGTTTGCGGAGGTTACAGAAAGGGTTGTGTAGGGACTGGTGGTCACCCCTCGATAGTCCGTCCGGTTCACTATCGAGGGCGCTCATTTCCTGACCTCCTAGGGGGAACATCTGGACAGTCCTTCAAAAGGTGTGTGGACGCACCACAGTACATGCAGAGGCTCCAATCTCTTCTCCTCTTTCTCTCTTCAGGAGTTAATGGAGCTCGAGTGATTCCTATTTTCATAGGCTCATCTCTGACAGGGTGCATAGCAGGTGAAGGAGGTATGGGGTTGGCTTCAGAATAGGATACAGAACTATGGTTCTTCTTCTTCTCATACTTTCATTCTGTCATGCGGAAGTCTATTCTCAGAACTGCTGTAAGAAGGTCAGAAAAGGTATCCGGGCGAGGAATCGGAGCAAGCTCTTCCTTTAATTCTTCTCTCAGACCCCTGTGAAATATGGTGTATTGGACCTGTTCTTGCCAGCCAGCCTCGGCAGCTAATTTTTTAAAGGTTGAAATGTAAGTAAGTAGGTCTGAGTTTCCTTTGCACACATCCAACAAGTCTTCACTGGCAACAAAGGCACATTCAGTCCTTAGGAATGTCTGCTGTAGGAGGGTCTTGAAAGCGGCAAAATCTTGTAATACTGGGTCGGACTGAGACACTAATGGGGTTGCCCAAGCCAAAGAGTTTCCAGTCATATGGGTAATCATGAAACCCACCTTTGCATGATCGGAAGTGAAGGCGCCCTTTCTAAAGGCAAAATTAATGTTACGGGCCTCCAAGAATTCCTTTACCTTCTTTTCAGACCCGTCAAATTTCCCTGACACTAGGGGTTGAGGGGGGAGATCGGAAGTCTGTTGTTCTCTAGCAGCAACTCTTTGCTGTAAGGCTGCATTGTCGGTTTTGAGAGCCTGAACCTCAAGGTTAAGGTCTTGGACCGCTGCCACTAGCTCTTGAATCTGCTGAGGTGTAGCCATATCTTCTGTTTGGAGTTGCAAGCTTTCAGATTTGTCAGTAATATCCTCTTCCTCACTTAAATATTGGAGTATGTCTTCCTCCCCTTCCTCCTCACCTGAGGTGGTTGATGAATAATCCAACTTCTTTCTTTGGTTTCTCCGAGAAGCCTCCTTCTTTTTTTTATGCACATAAGGCCTGCCTCGGAAGGAAGCCACTGTGATTCAAGTCCTAGGAATCTCCGGTGACCCCTCTCCGCAACAGCCGGAACGTTGTAGGGGAAAAAGCCTCTGGCGTTAAAAAAAAAACTTCCAGATAGTCACTGCTGATGAACCAGTCTGCTTGTCTTGAGAGTAACGAACGGCAAATCCCTAGAATTCTGGCTGCCTTCATAGACGAAGGGATATACACTGCAGATTGTCCGTGAGGAAATAAAGAATCGAGTACTTGAATGGAGTATCTGAGCACAAGTAGTAGGCAGGATAACCTTCAGGTGCTCGAGTGAAATGAAATCTCCTGGAAAGCAGAAGGGGAATAGCAAGAACCTGTCAGGCTGTGGAAGAAGAAAAATAAACGCAGAAGTAAGGAAAGAGGAGGCTAGGAGAAACAGAGAAAATGAAAGAACAAGAAAAAGGCAGAAATACGAGCGGGGTGGAAGCAAGGAAATAACGCGGAGAAAAAAACTTGCAGAAGTTTTAACAGAAGGATGGGCGGACCGCCGCCAAGAGAAATGATGTGGAGCGCTCGCAACAAGGAGAAATCCAGTGAGTTGCAACGTGCCGAGCCGCCGCGTGAAGGATGGTAAATAGAACTCTGCGGTGGCCATGTTGAAAACCACTAGACCGCCGCTCACGTTGGGAAGGAAACGTAACGGCACATTCTAATGGAGACCTAATCTCCACCTTCTCCATACGCTCCAGTTACCTGAGTTTGTGACACCTGCCTCCACCCTTTTTCACCCCGAGCCCACTGACACCCTCCCTCTCCAGCACCCCTCATCTCCTTGCCTCACTGACCTTGAGCAACCAACTGCTCCCTTCCCCCCAAAACCCCCCACGCACCTCTTACTCACACCCCAACAACCTCCATGACCACACCCCACTCCGAAGTCAAGTGCATCCTTTTCAATGCCGGCTCTGTAGAAATAAACGGACACAGCATCTTCGACCTCCTCCCCTTCCGACAAACCTGACCTAGTCTTTATCACTGAAACCTGGATCTCGGATGACTTTGCCCCTGTTGCACATGAGGCATCCCCCCCCCGGCTACTCCCTCATCCCACTCAACAGACCCTCAAGAGGAGGTGGCCTTGCAGTTCTTTTCAAATCTCATTTCTCGGTCCCACTCGTTGATGCTCAGACATACATTTTATCATGCAAATCCCTCCTTATTAAACTTTCACTACCTCCAAATTTCTCCCACAGCTTCCTTATCATCTACAGATCTCCTGGTTATGACAGACACTTCACAACCAACCTCTGTGACTCTCTAGCCACCATTCAAGTAAACCGCCCCTCCCTGACTCTCTTAGGAGACTTCAATATCTGGTTGGACATTCCCACCAACCACATGACTCATTCACTGGTCGACAGTCTTGATGTACTCAACTTCTCCCTCCACATGAACAGTCCAACCCATTCCAAAGGGCACACCCTAGATTCTATCTTCAGCTCTCATGACCTGATACATCTAGCCCCCCCTTACCACTCATCTGGTCCAACCACTTTGCCGTCCCTTTCTCCATCCTCTCCCTGGCCCCTGCCCCCCAACCTGCCTCCCCCCTTCTCCACAAATGCTGGATCAAACTAAAGATCATCCCTGACCAAGTCGAAGCCTTGCTTCTCAAACCACCCCCAACACACCCCCTCCGGACAGATCTCTAACCATCGACTCCTTCGACTCATGGCTCAATGATTGACTAATTCCGCTCACCTCCTCGTGCCCCTTTTCCTCATGCCTCAGACCATTTCGCAAATGGTGTACCCCTGAACTGAGAAATGCCAACAAACTAAATAACTCCTTGGAAGGCAAATGGCGAACAAAAAAAACAGTCTCAGCAGATCTACCTTCGCAACTATAAAGCAGAAATCAGGAAAGCCAAAAAAAGCCCAGTACAATAATCGGATTCTCAACTGTGGAAATCGCAGCAAAGAACTCCACAGAATCATATCTGAATTTGTCAAACCCACATGCACCTCTTCCCAATCTACCCCATCACAATCACTCTGCGACTCTCTCTCCCTCCACTTAATACACCACTGCTTTTAACAGAACGACTTTCCTCAACAACAAACTGTCCCTCCTCTCCCCACCCCAAATGCCGACCAATCCAACAACTTCCCCTCCCTCTTCCGCCGCAACCCCCTCCTTACCCACCGTTGACTCCTTCAAACCCATCTCCAGAGAAGAATTTCTTGACCTTCTATCTGCTCGCAAACCTTCTCGCTCCCCCCTAGACCCCTACCTCGCCTCAGTCCTCAAAGAAGAGCAGAAGAGCATGCAAGAGCCATCCTAAAAGACTCCCTCAGCTCTGGAATCTTTCCAGATACCTTCAATATTGCACATATAAAACCTCTTCTTAAAAACCATCCCTTGACCCCCTTGACCCCAAAGCTACTGTCCCATCTCGAACAACAGATTCCTTGCAAAACTCATTGATCGAACAGCATACTCCCAACTAAACGCCTTTGTCAAATCCAACAACCTCCTTGACCCCGCTCAATCAGGCTTCAGACCGTGACATGGAACCAAAACTTCTCTGGCCTCAATCTGAGATGATCTTAAGGTCACTGCAGACTCTGCAGGATGCGCTGAACTAATTCTCCTCGACCTCTCTGCAGCCTTCGACACAATTAACCACTCAATCCTCCTTGACCATCTCCATTCCCTACGAATCCGTGGAACCGCTCTCAAATGGATCCCCTCCTCCCTCAACAACAGGAAACAAATAACCCTCCTCTCCCCTTTTGTCTCGGCTCCTCGCCCAGTTAATACTGGAGTACTGCAAGGCGCATGTCTATCAGCTGTCCTCTTCAACCTCTATATGTCCACCCTCCCTGGAATCATCCGCCTGCACAATATCTTGTGCTACAACTACAGTGATGATGCCCAAATCATCCTTAAACTCCACAACTCAGACTCCAACTCTCAGCCCGACCTCGCAGCCTGCCTCCTAGATATCGACCATTGGATGACTATAATCCACCTCGTCTTAAACCCCCACTAAAACCCAAATCATGGTATGCGGCAACACTGAGCTTCTACCTCGTCCACTTCCTTGGCCCCCTTCCATGGGCCAACCCCCACCCTCTCAGTCACAGTAAAAAACCTTGGATGCGCTATGGACTCTGGCCTAACCCTCTCCTAACAGATCAACAACATATCTAAATCTTCTCACTACCATCT
Source organism: Ambystoma mexicanum (assembly GCF_040938575.1). Classification (NCBI taxonomy): domain Eukaryota; kingdom Metazoa; phylum Chordata; class Amphibia; order Caudata; family Ambystomatidae; genus Ambystoma; species Ambystoma mexicanum. The sequence goes on from NC_090921.1 coordinate 1,441,469,085, forward strand.
CAAAATTCTAAGGCGCATTTTCCCTTCCTCTCCTTCCTCAACAGACTTGCTGCTGTTTTGTCTATTGTAATGTCGAGACTGGACTATGCCAACTGCCTTTACCTTGGAGTCCCGGCATACAAACTTAATAAACCCCAACTAGCGCAAAACACAGCTGCTTAAATGCTCCTAGCCCTTGGTCCAAGAGACCATACCTCACCAGCTCTTAAAACCCTCCACTTGCTCCCAGTTGGACGAAGGGCCACTTTCAAGACCCTGTGTATCACTCATCGTGCTGTGCACAAGACCGGCCCTCTATACCTGCAAGATAAGTTAAAACCCTACCTCCCAACCCACAACCCTAAGATCAATCTCTGCCCTACTTTTGGTGATCTCAACCACTAACTCTGTCAATATCGGAGGATCCTCTTTCTCAGCTTTGGCCCTGACTCTGTGGAACTCGCTTCCACCTCACATCCGACACACCCAAGACTATATGACATTCTGCAAATTACTAAAAACTTGGCTCTTCCAATAACACCAACAACAACCGTAAAAGATAGATCTGAACTCCCAACAACCCAACAACTAAATACACAATGAGAATCTCTACCATGTCCTCAATGAATTCTTCCTCTGATTCGGCTATAGTCAACCGTATATGAACACTGAACAATGACCTCTGACCCACCCCACCCACAGGATTGGATTAATGGATGGATGGAGTAGATGGAGAGAATGGATGGATGGAATGATGAAGAGAGTGGACTGACAAAATGGATGGATCGAATGGGTCGTGTGGACGGATGGTGGGGATGGATGGAACGACAGATGGAATAAACAGATGGAACGGATGGACGCATATGAAATGATTGGGTCGAATGTATGGACGTGGATGGATGGGACGGATCAAACAGAAGGATGGAACAGAAGGGATGGATGGGATGGACAGAGGGATGGACCGGAATGGACGGATGGACCGGAACGGATGGATGGGATGGATGATGGAGGGGATGGACGGATGGATGTGATGCATGGATGGGACGCATGGAGGGGATGCATTGAGGGGGCGCATAGATGGATGGGACGGATGGATGTATGGGACAGTTGGATGGATGGGATGGATGGATGTGACGGATGGATGGGATGGATGGGACAGATTGATGGATGCATGGAACGGATGGATGGGACGAACTGATAGATGGGACGGATGGATGGATGAGACGGATGGATGGCTGGGACGGATGGACAGGAGGGATGGATGGATGGGAGGGGTGGACGGGATGGATGGAATGAATGGGATGGATGATAGATGGGACGCATAGATGGGACGCATAGATGGGATGCATAGATGCGACGCATGGATGGGATAGATGGATGGATGGATGGGACAGTTGGATAGATGGGATGGATGGGACAGTTGGATGGATGGGATGGATGGATGGGACGGATGGATGGATGGGACAGATTGATTGATGAATGGAACGGACGGCTCGGGCGAATGGATGGATGAGACAGATGGATGGATGAGATGGATGGATGGATGGATGGATGGGATGGATGGACGGGATGGATGGATGGGGCGGATGGAATGGTACGGATGGAATGGGATGGATGGATGGATGGGAAGCATGGATAGGACACATGGATGGGACAGATGAATGAGATGGGATGGATGGATGGATGGTACAGATGGATGGATGGATGGATGGATGGATGGATGAATAGATGGATTGGACAGATGGATGGATGGGTGGATGGATGGATGGATGGATGGATGGATGGATGGATGGATGGATGCGACGGATGGATGGATGGGATGGACAGATGGACAGATGGATGGGACAGATAGATGGATGGGGTGGACGGATGGATGGATGGGATGGATGGATGGGACAGATAGATGGATGGGTCGGATGGATAGATGGAACAGATAGCTGGAATGTCTGGATGGAATTAATGGAATGGATGGATGGAACAGATGGATGGAACGGATGGATGGGACGGATGGACCGATGGATGGGATGGACGGATGGAATAGATTGATGCAACAGATGATTGGAATGGATGGATGGAACGGATGGATAGAACGGATGGAACGGATTGAGGGAACGGATGGATAGAACGGATGGAACAGATTGATGGAACGGACAGATGGGACAGATGGATAGATCAATCTGACGGATGGATGGGACGGAGGGTTGGATGGAGAGGACGGATGGATTGATTGATGGAACAGATATCTGTTCACGTGCCTGGTCTCGGCCGCCTTAAAGATAACCATTATATCACATTGCTAGTCTTACTCTCTACTATACACCATCATTCAACTAGAACACAGCTATACTCCTTATTAATTCCACCTAGCTGTTCACATACGAATATGACCCCATGAACACCTCATCACCCTAATAAAACACAGCTAGCCGAGCACATTCCGGCCTAATTGCTCACATATGCGTCCATCAGGTCTAACGCAGCCAGAGCCCAGTCTGGGTGTCCACCCACCAGACTGCACACATACAACTGATATATTCGGCACCTCACCTAATGCTAGGACGCAGCTACCATCCAGCAATTACAACAGCTGCACACATATCTGATGCACCCATGCACCCTACGATACTATCTCACTCTACTGACCAGGACTACGGTTCACAAGGGAGTTCAACCAACCATCGCTTTGAGGTAATACCAGTGATATATAGAGTGCTATATTAATGCCAAGTAACATAACATAACTTATGTATTCTTTATGTAGCTTGGGATACTAACCAATCTGTGATGCTCATGAGTTTTTTTGTAATCGATATTGTAGTATGACATCATTGGTGTCATGTGTTTAACATAAAAACTACTCACACCTATTGTAATACGAGAGCTACTTGTAAGCTCACCCGGCCGCCATTCTGTATTTTCGATAAAGCTGTTTTTGCCATGGACTTTGAGTACTGCATTATTGAGTATTGTTTTTATGCTAGTGCAGCAAATTGGGCCCACCTTAACATTTGGTAGCAGAGGATGGTTGCATAGGTTTTTCACGGATTATCGAGGATTCCTCACTGTCCGCTGTCAGACAGAGAGGGCAGCTTGTGGAGAGCAGAAATAATGTACATCTGAGAAGAGAGGTCGACGGGTATCCTTGTTGATGATAAGTCATGCCCAGTTTTGCTGCCCCCCCCACCGGGTGCAGAGGGTAGAAAAGGCAGATAGAGGAGATTCGAAACCGGAAACCATCAGAGGATCGGTGGATGTGAGTATGAACTGTGCATGTCAAAATTGAGAATTTAGGGGCCGATTCATGGAACAAATGTGCGCCGAAAATCCCAGCGCAAGCAGGCGCAAGGTGGCGCAAGCCTGAGAAAGCAAGCGCACGCGTGCGATTCAAGGAAGGCGCTGCGCTTCTTTCCCACTGGTTGTGCGCAAAATCGGTGCATGTCGCATGCGGGCACACACGTCATCAAACGGCAGCAAAAGCGAACATAGCGCAGCGCACACAACAAAAGTAGGCGGAACAGTGGGCATAACACGCAGAATGGGGAATAACGCGTGAAAAAGAAGGCGTAACTGGAGAAGTATTGCAGGGAACTACACGGAACGCACACACGCATGGGAACAACCCGTATTCATGGATACGAATACGGGAAACCCACGCACGGCAAAAGATGCACACAGGCGTGAATGTGTCTGCCACACGAAGGCAGGCGGAAGCATCCCCGCGCGCAAACAACAAACACGCATATACAGCTACGATGAATGCCCCATTAGTCGCAGCACTGATCGTGGGACACCGCAGGAGGAGGAGAATAGCCAGGGCACGCATTTTTTCACCACGGACAAGCCTTTTTGGGATGCCTGACGACCAGGTCTACGGCAGGTATAGGTTTCCACCCCGTATCATCCTAGACCTGGTCAGGGAGTGGGAAGATGACCTTATATCCCCCACCCTTTGCTCCAAAGCATTGAGCCCCTTGGAGAAGGTGCTCAATGATCTGCATGTTTTGGCCATTGGGTCATTTCAGCGGACTACTGCCATAGTGGGGGGGGTCTCACAGGCCACGCAGTCACGCTGCCTACACCAGGTCTTGGCAATCATGACAGCGCGCCCCTCAGTCCGCAGGCACATATACATGCCCAGAACACCCGCAGAAAGGCAGGTCGTTGTCCTGGACTTTTACAGGGTGGCACACTTCCCCAAAGTGCTCGGTGCCAAAGTTTGCACCCATGTGGCCCTACGTTCATCTAGGGCCACTGAGCACATCTACCGAAACCGCAAGCACTGGCATTCCATCAATGTACAGGTGGTATGCGATGCAAAGGGAATCATCACCTCTGTCTATGCAAACTACCCTGGCTCCACCCATGACAGTTTCATATCCCTAATGTCTGCCCTGAGCCGGGCCCTGGAAGCTGGGCAGCATGGCAACACATGGCTCCTAGGTGAGTACAAATGCCCTTGCACATGCATGCATGTCACACACACACACACACAAATACACAAACCCCAATAATCACAACCATTATCACCTCTCCAGGGGACAGTGCCTACCCTCTGAGCAACCACATGATGACGCCAATCCGGAACCCCACCACACCACCCCAGGTAAGATACAACGCGGCCCATATTGCAACCAGGGCCATAGTGGAGCGCACATTCGGAGTGCTCAAGTCACGCTTCCGCTCCCTTGACCGCTCTGGTGGGCAGCTACTCTATGCACCCCTAGTAGTGTGCAGGATCATTGTGGCAGCATGTGTCCTGCACAATTTTGCAACACGGCAGGACGTACCGGTGGACATGGTGGTGCCCCCAGATCCCAAACCACAAGCACAGGCGCTGCCCATGGGTGAGGATAGGGCACGTGGCGAGGATGCCCGGACCCAGCTTGTGGACACATTTTTCACCTAAACTCCCACCCCTGCGGAGTGCACACAGGCCTGGCACATACCAGGTGACAATCGATGATGACAAAGAGACAGTCAACTGTCACAACCTTACCACTCTGAGATTGTTGCCATGGAAGTGCCACATTGTGTGCATCCCTAGCTACATAAACACAAGCAATCCTGTGTGACCAAAAGGCACACATGCAAGGTGTGAATCACACACACCTGCAAAACAGGCCATGACTATCACTGGTATGTCACTCAAACCCTCCCAAAGCACAACATGATATGGCAAGCAATAGCCATACACCAACACAGTACCAATAAGGTACACACTGACATGTGAAAAATGTAAATTGGCATCAGACAATGATACCTGACATGAAATCAGATGAAATGACTGACCAACAACCGCCCACCCAAAAGAAGTCATACCCAAATGCATTCCAAAAGTCGAAGTTGTAACATAACAATGAATGCCTGTCTACATGCACATTGTGCATTGAAAAATCAACACTGCAGCTTCTGTGTGCCGTGTCCACCTCCTGCAACACACTGCTCACTGCACAGCACAGTTAACAGCCATTGCGTGTGATGCACACCCTGAGCATCACATCTAAGCGACAAACCACATCAAAAAGCAAATTAGGCATGTAAAGGATCCACAATTGGTCATAGGACATGTGCTGCAGGGTGCAGGGACACAGTGGGCACCAGAAAGAAAACAGAGTGTACACGTGGACATGGAAGGGTGGTTGTACATGTAGTGCATTATAGTGCGAGTGTGTGGGGCAGTAGGGACATGCACTCAACATATGCATGTGCAATCAAGTGACCATCAGTGTCCGCTACACATCACATGTGAACATTCACCATGTGTACACCCCAGCTTGTCAAACCACAACTATCCCCTCACACCTGAAAGGTAAACACAATACATGAACAGGCATTGATCAGCAGAACACATGATGTACATAGGATACCACAATTACAATGTCAGGGTGCCCATCACACTGCAGGGCAAGGCAACTATCACCAACCAAGCACCACCCATCCCTCACAAATCACCATGACCCACTGAACAACTGCACCGGGGTTATGGAGCCTTCATCCTTGAATTTTACCTGGCCACAGGATCACGCTTCCCCTTTGTCACCATCTCCCACCTTGTGTGTAAAAAGTTGCCTGCACCCTCAGAGTCCACCTTGATTTGCAAAAACACTGCATCCAAGAGAACTCAAAGCAGGCCAACACAGAAGCCAAGCAAAAAACCTGCAGGCAGAAAAACTAAGCAGAACAGCCTCCAGTAGATGACTTGAAGTAGCAGTACCTCACAAAGGCCAAGTACTACCACAATGACGTTACAACCAAGGTAGCACAGTAAAACAATGTCACAACAGGATGTGTACCATGTGTGGTACATAACATAGAATGAAGCACCACAAACGGATGTGTACTGTCACTGCTCCCGTGTACAGGTGCAGGAGTGGCACGAACCAACCACCCCCAACGTGATCTGGGTGGCTGCAGGGTCAAACTCACACAGGCCTCTGAGACCCTGGTGGGGAAGGAGGGTCAGGTTTATGGAGTCTGGACAGGCGTTGGCATACTGGATAACCGGAATGAGGGGTAGGAGAGGGGAGTAGGATTGACACGGGAAAGTAGGGAATGGCCAAGAATGTAGTACTCACATTAACACATGCACAATCATACCAAACATTTTCATCATAAACATAGCAGCAATTCACTGAAATGGAAGTCAAAGAAAAACTTATCTCTGAGGTGTGTGCTGGCCTCCTGCCTGCGCACTCTCAGGTCCGGTACCAGGAGCACTTCAATGCTGCAAAGAGAGCCACAGTTAAAAATCTGTGCGTGCCCATAACACACAAACACACCACCAAATATGCCCCAAAGTAACAAACTACTCTACAAACAGACAATCTGGTGTGGATGCTTCGTACCCATACGTAACATTACCCCTGTGATGGTTCATACAGAGTCAATGCAGTAAGTCAGGCGCCGGTGGGTGCGTGGCAAATGGAACACCAATGTGTCACGAATCACACAACATGCAATGTTCCCTGGGTAAGCAGACAGATGCATATAGCAAGGTATGACTTCCAAACAAGTCGTGTTCCACCATGACCCAAATAAAGTAGGCAGTGCATGTTTCAAATTCTACATGGAAATGAAATGCACTGCACCCGAGTCTGTCCCTTGTCTGTCCCTTGTCTCTGTCAGCTGCTTCTTTCCATGTCTCGGAACGCTACATGGGTGATACAAGTGCCTCAATGGACCATGGTGGACCGGAGGGAATGTGCCACTGCAGGTGCCCCAGACAACCTTACAATCAACTAGCCATGAGTCCACCAACACATCTGAGCTGTATTGTGCTTTTCAACACCAATATTCGTCCAAGCTCACCCTCAGTGCTACTAAGCATGCATGCGCTAAGGGTGCGCGCACGCGACCGCCCACACCGTACTTAGCGCCATGGCGGAAAGGCACGCAAATGCCGACCCAAGCGGACATGCACCTAACGCCATCACCGAGGCCGCAAAGTACCTTACCGCCATGGTGCAAATAACGCCATCGCGAACCAACCGTAAAGGGCCAATTCAAGTGAATGCAGCTGCCACAGGTGCACAGAAACAGCACAGGTGAAGGCAATACAGACTCAGGGGAGTACAAAAAGAGCACACCCCACCCCTACCCACACCCAGTCACACTCCACAATGATGCCAATACGACTAGCAATGTTGGGGCTGGAGGACCTGATAGCAATGCATGTGCTACTACAACAGCAACAACAACAACAACAACAGGCAGCACAGAGGAGACGCAGGAGGAGAAGGAGGGCAAGGCAGGCCCAGCAAGCCCCACCAGCACAGCCAGTGCCACCACGCAGGCAGCCCCCAATCCCACGCATCAGAGCCAATCCAAACAACCTCACTGCTGAGCAGATCCACACCCTGTACCGTTTGGACCGGGACACCATCACCGCCATCGTAGACATGATACACGATGACATCGTCAGCATGATAGAAAGTCCAACCGCCATCCCCCCCCTACTGAAGGTAGTGGCTGTACTCCACTTCCTGGCCACAGGCACCTACCAGCACACAGTGGGGCACCTGCATGGCATTTCACAACCATTATTCTCACGAACACTCATCCAAGTGCTCGATGCCCTCCTCAAGCACACAGACGACCACATCTCATTACCACGGACTGCCCAGGAGATTGCAAACACCAAAGTGGGTTTCCATGCACTAGCCAGCATACCCGGTTGCATTGGTGCCATCGACTGCACCCATGTGGAATTGGTGGTTCCACGTGCCATGGAGGTACCGTACCGCAACCGGAAACAGTTCCACTCTATCAACGTGCAAATGGTCTGTGACTCCAACAAGATCATCACACATTGTTGTGCCCGATTCCCCGGATCAACCCATGATTCCATGATCCTGAGGAACTCCACAATACCACGCTACATGGAGCGACATGCAGGCCCAAGATCCTGGCTACTCGGTGAGTGCTATGTCATGGAAGTGGGCATGGGAATGACGTACCAGTGCATACTCCACCTGGCCGAAAGGGGGGGGGGGGATGATGCATACTCCACTGGCCTGTGAGTAACACAGAGAACGGATACAGAGGAAGGGCACTCACAATGCACAAAACCCCTCTGCATACATCGGGTGATGGCATGCAAAACAGGCCATGGCAGCAATGAGCATATACTGGTTGCATAGTGTGAATCAATTAGTGCATGTAGAAGTGAGCCAAGGTAACAGTTCCATGCCAGCCATGGTGGAACATCATGTTCCTGATCAGACAACATGACTGACACATACATTCTCGTCTACATACAGGTGATGCAGGCTACCCCCTGAAGAGGTGGCTCCTCACGCCAGTCCGGAACCCGCAGAACCAGCACGAGGAGGACTTCAACCGTGCACATACACGTACTCGTGTGGTCATAGAGCAGACATTCGGCCTCCTGAAGGCACGGTTCCGAAGCCTCAGCAGGTCTGGTGGGGCACTCCTGTATGGCCATGAGAAGGTGGCAAAGATCGTCATGGCATGTGTCATGCTGCACAATATGTGCGTCAGACGGAATGTGCCCCTGCCCCCTGACGCAGAACTGCAACCACCTGACGATGAGGATGAGGATGAGGAGGGTGCAGATGGTGCGCCACCACATGGAGGAGGCGATGTACAGGAGGGGCGTGCCATGCGCCAAAGTATCATCAACCACTGCTTCTAGCACACACGGCTGGTGTTCATCGCATGGAGACTGCACTTGGGGCACTGTGTGTCTCTGGGGCATGCACACTGTGGACTGTACACCAATAAAGCACACATACGCAATGAAAATGTCCACACATTTCCTTTTTTTGAAAGAAAAAAGTGTATTGGAACCATGAACTGTCGTGTCACACCCCCTCCCACCTCCCCCCTGCACACCCCAACACACCCCCTCCCACCTCCCCCCTCCCCCCTGCACACCCCAACACACCCCCTCCCACCTCCCCCCTCCCCCCTGCACACCCCAACACACCCCCTCCCACCTCCCCCCTCCCCCCTGCACACCCCAACACACCCCCTCCCACCTCCCCCCTCCCCCCTGCACACCCCAACACACCCCCTCCCACCTCCCCCCTCCCCCCTGCACACCCCAACACACCCCCTCCCACCTTCCCCCTCCCCCCTGCACACCCCAACACACCCCAAGTAGCTGTCAACAGATGCCTGTGACAGTGTCCACAGGCCGTCACAAGCCCCCTCTCCCGGCACCCGGGGCACCCCTGGCTGTGGAGCGCAGGTTGCGTCCGGAACGGCGCACGGGGCTGCTCTGCGCAGAACTGGCAGTGGAGGATGTCCCTGGCTGCTCCTGTGCATGCACGTCCTGTCGTGTGTGGGTGAGGCCAATGACCGCACGACGCAAGGCCGCAAGTTCTGCACAGATGTCCCTGGACATGGCCTGCATGGCATCCCTCAGGGTGGCAGTGCTCTGCGCCACTTCCGCCCTTAGTGTCTCCGTGGCCTGTTCAATGCTAAACCTAGCCCCCACACATTCCGCTGCATGCTCATCCAGCATTGCGGACAGTTGATGCTGCCGTTGTGTGATGTCCTCGAGGGACGGCTGGCCGTGCTGGCCCATGGGCAGTGCAGGTGGAGTGATGGAGGGGCTGGTCCCCTCCTGTGGAGTGTGGACAGGGCATGGGGTGGAAGGCCACTCCTCTGCCTCAGTGTGCCCCTGTGTGTCGCCCTCATGGGGGCTGGCGTCTGAGAAACAGGGGGAATGTAGTTGGTCAGTGGGGTTTCTGACCTCCTGCTCCATGTCCGAGTCAGAACATGCAGCTGTTGCAGCTGTCTCCCCGATGTTGCTGCTGGCCGCTGACCCCCTGCCTTCTGTGGCAGGCAATGTCGGTGGAGGTGGAGCAGCAGCTGCTGGCCTGCTGCCAACAGGGGTGCTTGCCGGTGGGACCTCCGGTATGCCTGCAGTGGGACCTGCTTGTCGTGGGGTCTGCCTCACTGCAGCTGAGGTTGAGGGTGCAGGGAGGTTGTTGGTGGACTTCGCCCTCTTCGGCGCAGGGGTCTCCTGGTCCTCTGGGTGTGATTCTGTGCCTGTGGTGGAGCAAAGGTGGGAGGGCGTTATTGATGGGTATACGGACTTTTGAATGACAATGGTTGACATTATTTTGGCCAGTGGATGAGGCAGATTTCAGGCAGTGCCATGCAGGTTGTCTCCTTTTGGTGTGGCATGTGGATGCAGGTATGCGGGTGCCAGCAGTGTATGCAGGGTGGTGCTCGCATGTGGCTATGGGCAGTATTGATTTGTGTTGCATTTACACTCTAGGGCAACCTTGTGCTACACATGATTGGACTGCTGTGTCTATGGCATGTCTTGTATGAGGCACCTACCTTCATCGCCTGATGTCGGGGCTCCCCTTTCCATCCCTCCAACGTCTTCGATGGATTCCATGCCGATGGTGGCAGCACAGATCTCCTCCCACGGTTGGAGTTTCAGGGGGGATTCTGACCCTCCACCGGTTCCCTGGGAAAGGTTGCGGTTTGCCGAGATGACGGCTCTGACCCGTATGCGCAGGTCATCCCAGCGTTTCCGGCACTGCTGTGGGGTGCGGGGTACGGTCCCCACCGCGCTGACGCGCTCAGCCACCAGGGCCCAGATGGCCTTCTTCTTCCCAATTGCTGTCCGGCTCATTTCAGGGGAGAAAACAACACCTGCGTTGTCCTGCAGGGTCTCTGCTAGCATGCAGAGTTCCTCCCGGCTGAATCGCTCCTGGCGCTGGCGGTCACAGGCCTTTTTCACGCATTTCGGCATTTTCGGGAACTTGGGTGGGTGGGTGTTTTGTCGGGACAGGTGTCAGGGTTGGGTCTGGTGTTGTTTGGTAGGATGGCGATGGATTGTGTTTTTAAAGATGGCCGACGGGCTGCTTCCCGTTCCGGCGCGATGACGCTATTTCCGGTTTGGCCTTTTACGGCCACCGTAGATTACGGTGGCCGTAATTTACGCTGGCCGTAAATTACGGTGGCCGTAAATTACGGTGGTCGCTACTTACGCTGGCGGATGGGCACCTTGCTCGCTTAGCGATGGCGGTAGGGGCCTTTTCCGCCATGGCGTTATTAGCATTACCGCCATGGCGTAATGCTCGTGCGCGATGGGTCGTGATGTGGCGCTCTTTACGCCATCGTCCCACGGCGTAAACGCTCATTACGCCATGGCGTTAATGACGGGCGCTTACCGCCAGGGTCGTAATGAGGCCCATATGACATCAAAAATGGTGCGATACACAGGTGCACCCGCAGTGGGAAAAATAGCATGCGCGACTCACCGTCTGACTAGCGCGATGCAGAAAAACACACATAGCCAATACCCCCGCCAAAAGAAGAGATACGTCGTTGATAGCTGTGAAGTTGTGATGGCGCGCGAAACAACACGAAGCAGCAACACACGTTGGTCTCCACGAAAGGCACGTACAGCAAACTGCTGGCCCCACTCACCTTTAACCCATGCTGAGGGAAACGCCCGCGTGTGTCATGTCACACATTCACATTTTTTTCGCGCACGCGCTAATCCACTTTGCCCATGTCACGGGGGAAACGCATGCCCCCGCGCGTCACGTCACAGAAGCGCTTACGCACGAAGGGCCTTTGGTCCAATGAAATCGCTGACGCGCTCACGTGCTAAGGGCCTTTCCTCAAATTACACGCTGACGTGCAATTTTTCACGTGCCAAATCACTCCGTATCAAGCTGGCCACGCGAAAACACGGAATACCACGCTCCTGCCCTGAAGGCCATTTTCCTGCCCACAGAGCCCCGAGCACGCTCCCACCTGTCATCTGGTGCTGCCTGCCTGCTGCCCACGTGCCCTGCTATTTGCTGCCTGCACATCAGCAGTTGCTTTGACCACCCCTGCTGGAACTGAAGACTCCCGACTGGGGTACCATCACTCCACAGCACAGCCCCAGGACCCAGTTGCCCACCCACACCTGCCTCTGGGGTTGCCATGTCAGGCATACCACCATCTGAGACCACTGGCAAACCCCAGCCAGAGAGGCAGAGGGCCACCAGCTTCACTGCCACCGAAGTTGGTGTCCTGTTGGAGCAAGTCCTGGGGCAGTATGATGCCCTCTTCGGAAGTTTGCGCGCCGACAAGGAAGGACGGACCAGGATCTGGACAGACATCATGACTGCCATCAACGCGGAGGGGGTGGCAGTCTGCAAATTCCAACATGTCAAGAAGCGCTGGGAGGACTTCAGGTCCAGGACCCTCAACAAGACCCGGCGCCTCTTGAAGGCAGTGGATGCTAAGGGGCGCCGGGGACACCAGTCGGAACACCAGATGAGGGTCCTGGAACGCATATGCTCAGTGCTCCACGTCCAGGTCCTTGAGAGGCAGACCCGTCTGGAGTCGAGTGGTAAGTGTACATGTATACTGATTGGAAGCTGTGCGTGTGGTGGTGTGCCAGTAGTGTGCAGGTTGCACATGTGCTTTTGTAGGGCCATGTATGGATGTGTATGTATAGGGCCGTGAGGCTAACACATGTGAGTCCTCTCATGTGTGAGACACATGGATGGTGTATGTGTGGGTAAGCATGCAGGCCAAATGCATATGTGTGAGCACACATTTTTGAATGACTGTGTATGTAAGTTGGCATGGTAGTGGTGTCACACATGGATGTTGGTTCCAGCTGCATGTATCTGCACTGTGTACATGTGCATGTGTGTGTACTTGACAAGGGTGCAACAGTGATGCAACATGGATGCATGTGACACTGATATGTAGAAGGCTGATTGCCAGATGTGACATGGATGCCGATCTCATCACTGTGACAGTTGGTGGAGGTGTACATATGCATGTTAGTGTGGTGGCGTGTGTGCATGTCTAGTGCACTCCCTGTGTTTCATGTGATGTCTGGCTCATCTTTGGCTGCTCATGCTGTTGTATGTGTATGGATGGTGCTGGCCGTTGTGATATGGCTGTGGAATAGCTCATGTGTGTGATTTCAAATAACATGTGTGTTGGGGATTGTGATGCCATGTCTGAAGTTTGACCTGCCGCTCATGTGGAACTGTCATGTGTTTATCAGTCCATTGTGCAGTGCCTTGATACCTGTCTCCTATCTCTCCCTGTCTGCAGCATCAACTGATGAAGAGGGCGGAGAGGGTGCTATGGAGCCCAGCGGCAGGGATCGCACCGCCAGCCGGAGACACAAGGCCCGGCTCCCCTCCCAGGTTGTGATCTCGTCAGGGAGTGAGGAGTACGGTGCCGCGTCCCAGGCCGCAGCTGCCGAGGGTAGGTCCAAGAGGCGGAGGTCGGAGTTGGACTCCTCGGCAGCAGAAGGGGCAGCTGAGACCCCACAGGGTCCAACGGAGGAAGATGACATGGAGTCATCCAGGTTGGTGGTGGGTTTGGTGGAGGAGGAGGCCATGCAAGGGACAGAGACGCTAGTGGTGCAGTGCAGGGACAGGAGACAGCACAGGCTGCAGCGGAGGTGCCTGTGTGTAATCCTGTCCCCGATCCTGTCACTGAATCATCCCGCACCAGCAGGGATGCCTACGTTCAGACCAGTTCTCAGGGAGGGGATCGGCTTACACCAACTGGCCTTCCTCTCCCTGCGGATGTGGCTATCCGGCACCGGGTTCAGCCTGTCCTGGGTGGGGTGGCGTTGCGTCAACATGCCATGCGAGCTGACCTGCAGTCTTTTCATAAGGAGACCGCACGTCTTCTCGCATGGCTCGTTGACCGCGTTGACCCACTGGGACAGCTCACCAGGGCCGGATTCCTCCATTTTCTTGACCTTGTTCCGACCCCCTCCTCATCTGAACCCCCTATGCGCCAGTCGTCCTCCGTGCCATCTTCCCACCCATGTGTCACCTGGGTGCCCTGTGGTGCTGCCTCTGACCCTGCGGCCAGGCTGGTGGAGGACACATCCCTGCCACAGTCGGGAGTCGGACGTCCAGCAGGGGTGACCACCTCAACAACTGCACCCCAGCCGGAGGAGGATGTGCAGGCAGCAGGAGCCAGGGCACAGGCAGAGGCACAGCAGCAGCAGCAACAAGGTGGGAGCCATGATGGCTCGGGGCCTTCAACATCGGAGGGGCAGGCATTGGCCAGAGGGTAGGAGGACCCAGGACGGGAAGTGTCTTCCGTGTGGCAGCGGTTGGGCCATGCTATAGATGCGGAGTGGCAGCGGGCAGAAGAGGCACGGCTCACGATGGTCAGGACGGAGAACTCCATGCATAGGGCCCTGAGGCGGGCCGAGTGCCTCGAGGCCATTCGCAGGGACCTGGAGGTCCAGATGTCATCATCCCTGCGAACCCTCGGGGCCATGGAAGAGGACTGGGTCCGGGACATCGAGCAGGAGTTCGATGATGCCCTGGCCCGGGAAATCAGAAAGTGAGCCGTTGGACTAGCCCGCTGCCATTGTAAATAGTTATATAGTGTTAGGTTTCCTTTTGTTTTTCTTTTCATTTGGGGCGCTTGGACAATGCCCCACCTTTTTGTATATAGTTGTTCATTATGTAGGGTTTTTGTAGGTTTCCTTTCAATGGTTGGGCTCATGGACCCTGGATTTGTACTTTGTATATAGTTCCACAATGGATTTCACTTAATTTGCCTTTTTTTTTTAACCATGGATCAATGGATTTTTCTTTTTTTTCACTTTGGATTTGATTTGACGGACAGACTCTTTGGACCCATTTGCTTTTGGATTGATTTTTATTCTGGTTTTACACATCTTCTTTTTCATATTTTGGACATGCAGCTTTTTATTTATTATTTACATTATTGTGTGATTTCATTCCCTTGCTTTTGTGTCTAATACATTTTTATTTGATACTTCATTGTGTGGTATGCTTTCCTTGGTTTCCTGCATGTCACGATGCATGTTTTCTCATTCACTTGCATCCATTGTGTGTGTGTGATGGACATGTATTGATGTGCATACTTGCCATTTGGGATGTTTCATGTGATGGGGATTTCAATGTGGGGTGTATGTAATACTTGGTTGTGTGTTTCGACTGGTGTGGCGTGGGGTGGGATTTGGGTGGCCATTAGGCCCATGATTGTGGATCGTGATGACATGTTGTGGGGGACATGAGTGGGGGCCTGCTGGCAGGTGCCATGCACTGCTGTGGGGTGGGGGTGCAGGGGGACATGAGTGGGACATGAGTGGGGGCCTGCTGGCAGGTGCCCTGCACTGCTGGGGGGTGGGGGTGCAGGGGGACATGAGTGGGACATGAGTGGGGGCCTGCTGGCAGGTTCCCCGCACTGCTGGGGCATGGGGATTCAGGGGGACATGAGTGGGACATGAGTGGGGGCCTGCTGGCAGGTGCCCCGCACTGCTGGGGGGTGGGGGTACAGGGGAACATGAGTGGGACATGAGTGGGGGCCCGCTGGCATGTGCCCCGCACTGTTGGGCGGTGCGGGTGCAAGGGGACATGAGTGGGACATGAGTGGGGGCCTGCTGGCAGGTGCTACGCACGGCTGGGGGGTGGGCGTGCAGGGGAACATGAGTGGGACATGAGTGGGGGCCTGCTGGCAGGTGCCCTGCACTGCTGGGGGGTGGGTGCAAGGGGACATGAGTTGGTGATCAGTGGTGCAAGCGGATAGGTGGCTTGGCTGGGGTGCATGCCCATGGTGGATGGGCTGTCTGCGGGACATGACCAGGGGTGCGGGGTAGTCCCCTGTGGTGTGGTCTGCCTGCAGGGTCCATGGAGGGTGTAGAGGGAACACCTGAGAGGACCCACACTGCCAAATCACGTGTAGGACTCCCCGCGCACCCCCGAAATTCACATACCCCGCTCTGACAGCAAAATCGCGTGCGAAACTTCCCGCGAACCCCAGTAATACACGTACCCCACTCGCACAGGGCCTATCGCGTGTGAAACTTCACGCGAACCCCAGTAATACACGTACCCCACTCACACAGGGCCTATCGCGTGTGAAACTTCACGCGAACCCCAGGAATATTGACCCTGTGCGAGCAAGCGGGGTACGTGTAGTTCTGGGGTACAGCGTGAACTTTTACACGCAAAAGGGCCCTGTTGAGCGGAGTACGTGTATTCCTGGGGTTTGTGGGAAGTTTCACCCGCAATTTCAGCAGGGTACGTGTATTACGGGGTTCGCATGAAGTTTCACACGTGAAAGGGCCCTGTTCGAGCGGAGTACGTGTATTTCAGGGGTGCGTGGCAAGTTTTACACGCGAAAGGGCAACGCCTGTGCACAATACATCACAGACGTGCTTACGCGCTAAGGGCCTTTGGTCCAATGATATCGCGTACGTGTGCTGACGCGCTTACGCGCTAAGGGCCTTTCCACGAATTACACGCTGACGTGCAAGATTTTCACGTGCCAAATCACTCTGTATCAAGCTGGCCACGGGTACACACACGGAAGACCACGCTCTTGCCCTGAATGCCATTTTCCTGCCCCCAAGAGCCCCGAGCACGCTCCCACCAGCCATCTGCTGCTGCCTGCCTGCTGCCCACATGCCCTGCTATTTGGTGCCTGCACGTCAGCCATCTGCAGGGGTCCAGTTGCTGTGTCCACCCCTGCTGGAACAGAAGACTCCCGACTGGGATTCCATCGCTCCACAGCCCAGCCCCAAGACCCAGTTGCCCACCCACTCCTGCCTCTGGGGTTGCCATGTCGGGCACATTTCCATCTGACACCACTGGCAACCCCCAGCCATAGAGGCAGAGGGCCACCAGCTTCATTGCCACCGAAGTTGGTGTCCTGGTCGAGCATGTCCTGGTGCATTATGATGCCCTCTTCGGAACAAAACGCGCCAACAAGGAAGGACGGGAGAGGATCTGGGATGATGCAGTGGTTGCCATCAATGCGGAGGGGGTGGCAACCCACAACTACCAACATGTCAAGAAGCGCTGGGAGGACTTCAGGTCCAGGACCCTCATAAAGGCCCGGCGCCTCGCGGAGGGGGGCCGGGTCAGCCTGAGCAACATCCAGATGAGGGTCCTGGAATGCATATGCCCAGCGCTCCACGCCCAGATCCTTCGGAGGCAGACCCGTCTGGAGTTGAGCGGTAAGTGGCCAAGCATTGCTGTGTGAGACAGGGCCTGTTGCAGTGTGCTGGTAGTCTGATACTTGCCTGTATGTGTGACATAGGCCATGTATGGATGTGTGTGTGCAGGGACATCATGGTCATGCATGTGAGACCAGTTATGTGTGAACCACATGGTAGGTGCATGTGTTTTAATGCAACATGGGGACCTCTATGGAGAATGCACACCTGAAAGCATGGCAGTCTCTGTTCCTGGACATGGAGGGGGGGTGAGGAATGGGTGCTGATGTCATGTACATGTATGGTGCACGTGTGTGTGTGTGTGTGTGTGTGTGTGTGTGTGTGTGTGTGTGTGTGTGCACCAGAGAAGTGTGTGTTTGACTTTGAAACGCCATGGATGCATGTGACTTTGAAGGCAACATCTTGGTTTACAGGGCCCTTGTACATGGGTGTTGATGTTGATTGCAGGCGCCGGGAGTGTTTCTGCATGTGTGTTGCATGCATTGACCCATGTGTTGTGGAAGGACAGGATTGAAGTCACATTTGACAGTGCCACTCATGTGTTATTGCTTCCTGTCTAGGCTATTTTGTGCTGTACCCTGATGCTTGTGTTCTATGTCTCCCTCTACGCAGCGTCAAGTGAAGAAGTGGGCGGAGACGACGCTGTGGAGCCAAGTGGCGGGGGTGCCTCCACCGGGTGGCGACGCAAGGCCCAGCCACCCTCCCAGGAATTACCATCATCCGGGAGCGAGGGGGCTGGTGCCGCGTCTGCCACAACGGCTGTGGTGGAAGGGCCGGGTGAGCCCCCACAGGGGCTTCCAATGGCGGAAGACGGTGCAGAGACATCCAGGTTGGTGGTCTCCACAGAGGAGGAGGAGCCCGCTAATGAGCCGCACATGGGGCCTGGTGGGGGTAGTACCACTGGTGCAAGTGGTGCAGTCCAGGGCCAGGGTCAGGAGGCAGCACAGGTCACCGCGGAGGGGCCTGTGCATGTCGCTGTCCTTGACCCTGTGACTGCACCATCATGCACCAGCAGGGAGGCCCTGTCCCAGGCCCGTCCGCAGGTAGGGGAGAGTGCCATGTCACCTGCCTCTCTACTACCTGCGGGTGAGGGGTCCCGCGACCATATGGGATCCGTCCTGGTGGGTGTCGCATTGCGCACATGTGACATTCGTGATGACGTGCATTGTTCCTGGGCAGAGAACGCACGCCATCACGAAGAGCAGCGTCATGACGTGGCACTGCTGGGAGGGGCCCTGGTCGGTGGGTTCCTACATGTGTCGCGCACTCTGGCGGACCTCTCCTCCTCTGTTGAGGCTATGCGCCGGTCGTTCTCCACATCGTCTTCCGGCCCCGATTCCACCAGGGCCCCCTGTGGACCTGGCCTGACCAACACAGCCAGCTTGGTGGAGATCCCATCCCTGCCACAGTCGGGATTTGGCGGACTAGCAGGGGTGGACACCACAACTGGAGACCAGCAGATGGAGGATGTGCAGGCACCATCTGACAGGGCACATGGACAGCAGCAGCAGCAGCAGGAGCAGGCTGTAGGTTGGAGCAATGATGGCTCGGGGCCATCAACATCGGAGGGGCAGGCATTGGCCAAATGGCAGGAGGACCCAGGAATGGGAGTGTCTTCCGTGTGGCTGCGGTCGGGCCAGCAGATAGGTGCGGAGCGGCGGTGGGCGGAAGAGGCATGGCTCACAATGGTCAGGGTGGAGAACTCGGGCGTTGAGGCGGGCAGAGTGCCTCGAGGCAACTCGCAGGGAGTTGGAACAGGCCATGAGTGCCTCCCTGCGAGACCTCGGGGCCAGGGCAGAGGCCCGCCTCCGGGACATCGACATGGAGTTCGATGATGCCCTGGTCCGGGACACCACAGAGTGAGCCGCTGGACTTGCCCGCCGCCATTGTATATAGTTAGATAGTGTTAGGTTTCCTTTTGTTTTTTCTTTATTTTGGTTGCGCTTGGACAATGCACCACGTTTCTGTATATAGTTTTCTATTAAGTAGTATTTTTGATAGGTTTCATTTCTTCAGTTGGGCTCATGGACCCTGGATTGTTCATCTGTATATAGTTCACCATTGGATTCTTCTCTTTTTTTTTATTTCACCATAGAGCAATGGTTTTCACTTTTCTTTTTTCCCTTGGATTTGCTTTGTTGGACTGTGACTATGGACACCATTTCCTTTGGATTTCTTTGGATTATGATTTCTTGTTTTTCAGTTTTTAACGGACATGCAGCTTTCTTTTTTTATTACCATTGTTGTTTGTTTGATTTTCATTACATTCATGTTGTGTTTAATACATTTTTTTCTTCATACTTCGATGTGTGGTATTATCTCATTGGTTTCATTCATGTCATGATATGGGTTTTCACATTCACTTGCAACCATTGTGTGTGTGTGACGGACATGTGTTCATTTACGTACTTGCCATTGGGGTTGTATCATGTAATTGCCTTTTCTTTGTGGGTGGATGCAATACTTGGTTGGGTCTTTGGGCTGGGGAGGCTGGCCATAAGGGCCATGATTGAGGATCGTCATGACCTGGGGGCAGGGGGACATGAGTGGGACATGAGTGGGGGCCTGCTGGCAGGTGCCATGCACTGCTGGGTTGTGGGGGTGCAAGGGGACATGAGTGGGGGCCTGCTGGCAGGTGCCCCACACTGCTGGGGGGTGGGGGTGCAAGGGGACATGAGTGGGGGCCTGCTGGCAGGTGCCACGCACTTCTGGGTTGTGGGGGTCCAAGGGGACATGAGTGGGACATGAGTGGGGGCCTGCTGGCAGGTGCCCCACACTGCTGGGGGGTGGGGGTGCAAGGGGACATGAGTGGGGGCCTGCTGGCAGGTGCCACGCACTGCTGTGGGGTGGGGGTGCAAGGGGACATGAGTGGGACATGAGTGGGGGCCTGCTGGCAGGTGCCCCACACTGCTGGGGGGTGGGGGTGCAAGGGGACATGAGTGGGGGCCTGCTGGCAGGTGCCCTGCACTGCTGGGGGGTGGGGGTGCAAGGGGATATGAGTGGGGGCCTGCTGGCAGGTGCCCTGCACTGCTGGGGGGTGGGGATGCAGGGGGACATGAGTGGGACATGAGTGGGGGCCTGCTGGCAGGTGCCCCACACTGCTTGGGGGTGGGGGTGCATGGGGACATGAGTGGGACATGAGTGGGGGCCTGCTGGCAGGTGCCAAGCACTGCTGTGGGGTGGGGGTGCAAGGGGACATGAGTGGGACATGAGTGGGGGCCTGCTGGCAGGTGCCCCACACTGCTGGGGGCTGGGGGTGCAAGGGGACATGAGTGGGGCCTGCTGGAAGGTGCCCTGCACTGCTGGGGGGTGGGGTGCAGGAGGACATGAGAGGGACATGAGTGGGGGCCTGCGGGCAGGTGCCCTGCAGTGCTGGGGGGTGGGGGTGCAAGAGGACATGAGTGGGGGCCTGTCGGCAGGTGCCCTGCACTGCTGGGGGGTGGGGTTGCAGGGGGACATGAGTGGGACATGAGTGGGGTCCTGCTGACAGGTGCCCAGCACTGCTGAGGGGTGGGGGTGCAAGGGGACATGAGTTGGTGATCAGTAGTGCAAGGAGACATGTGGCTTTGCTAGGGGGCATGCCCATGTTGGGTGGGCTGCCTGCGGGACATGACCAGGGGTGCAGGGTAGTCCCCTGTGGTGTGGGCTGCCTGCAGGGGGCGTGGAGGGTGTACAGGGAACACCTGGGAGGACCCACACTGCCAAATCACGTGTAGGACTCCCCGGCACCTCCGAAATACACGTACCCTGCTGAAATTGCGTGTGAAACTTCCCGCGAACCCCGTAATACACGTACCCTGCTCCAATTGCGTGTGAAACTTCCCGTGAACCCCAGTTATACACGTACCCTGCTGAGATCGCGGGTGAAACTTCCTGCGAACCCCAGTTATACACGTACCCCACTTGCAAAGGCCCTTTCGAGTGTGAAACTTCCCGCGCACCCCCGAAATACACGTATCTGCATCCAATTGCGTGTGAGACATCCCGCGAACCCCCGTAATACACGTACCCTGCTGAAATCACGTGTGAAACTTCACGCGCACCCCTGAAATACATGTACCCAGGCCAATCGCGTGTTAAACTTCCCGTGCACCCCTGAAATACACGTACCCTGCTGAAATTGCGTGTAACACTTCACGCGCACCCCTGAAATACACGTTCCCAGGCCAATCGCGTGTTAAACTTCCCGCGCACCCCTGAAATACACGTACCCTGCTGAAATCGCGTGTAACACTTCACGCGCACCCCTGAAATACACGTACCCAGGCCAATCGCGTGTAAAACTTTCCGTGCACCCCTGAAATACACGTACCCTGCTGAAATCGTGTGTGAAACTTCCCGCGCACCCCTGTAATACACGTACCCTGCTGAAATCGCTTGTAAAACTTCCCGCGCACCCCTGTAATACACGTACCCTGCTGAAATCGCGTGTAAAACTTCCCGCGCACTCCAGTAATACACATTCCCCGCTTGGCTTTGCTGTTTGGCAGCCCGGTAAACTGGTCCTGGGTTACTGCAGCCCTTTGCGCTGGATTGGGGATTTTGCTGGCTTTTCCTTGCGCTAGGGGCGTTCTTGGGGGCATAACTGGCGCTGCTGCAGGGTCGCGCCACTCTGCGCCATGGCTGCTTTTGGAGGCTAAAATCCATGATTACGCTATGCGCGGAAATCGATTTTAGCGCACGCGGCTGGCGCAGAGATTCGCATGCGCACACTGTGCGCCAGCCGCGTGCGCCACTTGTGCGCTAAATTCTATGAATTACCCCCTTAGTGTTTTGTGTATTATTGATTGATTTATGAGACAAAAAAAGAGAGAATACATCTGACAGAGGTCAGAATGTACCATGCAGTAAGATCCTGCTAGGGGCAGAGAAAACAGAACGATCCCTGCATATAAATGGGAAGACATCTGTATATTTATTTTTGTTGATGATTGCAGTGCCATTTTGTTTTGTTATAGTATAGCAAAGGGAAATAGAGGTATTTTGTTGTGTTAGAAGAAGTATGAATTTGTGTTGATAACAACGAAAAGTGTTTTATGGTGTGAGCAGCGGTTTTGTGGTGCTGCTCAGAGAGGGATTTTTTATCCTATGGTCTTGGAAAGAGATGTGAGTGTGTTAATATTGTAGAAAAGCATTGTAGGGAGGGGTACGAAAAAAGAAGAAACAAGTTTCAGCAAGTTTTGAAGCACTGTTTATCGATTATTTGTAAGCTCTGTTTTATATTTCCATTATGGCAGGTGCTCCCATTGTGCATTTGTGTATGTCACTTCCTAGATTCTTAAATACCGCATTCAGCGGGTGAAAAACATGGCCGGCCAGATGTTTATTCCCTGGCCTCAAGACAGTACTTATTTTAAAGAGGTGCTGCAGCACCTGTTCCTAACTCCTTCCCTCCTCCTCTTACTTTCTTCTATGCACTTACTCTATCAGAATTGTCCCTGGATAGTATGATAGCAACCTCGTCTGTCTCCTCCCATCCCCTTACTTGTTTTTTTTCAACCCCCCCCCCTCCAGTACTATCTGAAATGTCATCAGGCCTAGTACGATAGTCGCTTGTTTTGTTCCTCCCCTCCCTTTCTGCACCCCTCTACCTCACCTTTTGTTTTTCTCCGGCTCTACCACAAATGTCCTCAGGCCTAGTACAGTAGTTGCCTGTCTGTTTCCATTTCCTTCCCACTTTCCCTCTCCTTTCCTTATCTATGTCTTAGCTCTTGCACTAACTGAAATGTTGTCAGGCCAAGTACGATAGTTAAACTCACATCCTTACTGTTCATGGCCTGTAAGAATGTCATTGTATTTTCACTTGATCTCTCCCTTGCCTTGAAGCGCTTTGAAACACATTGGGCATCATTACGGGTTTGGCGGTCCGGTAATAACGATGCCGGCAAGGCAATTACGTATTACGACACAAGACGCATGTCCTACCGGCATCGACAAGGACCTGCTGTGGCCGTCCACAACCATAACAGTATGCGCGCGTGCGTGAGCACGCTGTGCCCGTAATACTGGCATGCCGCAAGGAAGATGACATCACGAGTCGCATGGAGATGCACATACTGGCATCCAGCACAGGTGGAGGCAATGGAGCCAGGCCCTGCACATAAGGAGCACACCCACACACCACACACCTTCTAAGACCAAACTGGTACCACTTGCACTTGCCATACTGGAGCTGGAGGGCATGCCTGCACTGCTACTCCTTGAGCAGGCAGTACAACAGGCAACACCAGGAGACGCAGGAGGAGAAGGAGGGTGAGACTGGGCCAGCAAATCACACCAGTGCAGGCCGTTGTTCCCCGCAGGCAGCCACCAATTGCACCTCAGGTATTTCCGCTGTCACTGCCCCTCCCCGACAGCAACACTGCATTACACCATGGCAACATGTGCAGATGGACAAAATTGGCAGTACACATGCAACAAGGATGCATCAAATTGAACCCATCAAGTAATGAGCAGCACCTACATCGGTGCAATAGGCGTGTAATTGTCCACAGCACATGTGTACCAGCATGCAAGTCGACACTATGCGTCATCTAAGGTACTCTACCCAACACTGGCGGACACTACCAACATTCACATTGTGCGATTTAATGTGATGAGTGTGTAGACGTTGAGGGTCACGTGCATGGCGTCTTCAATGACCCATATGCATCATAGTCTGTACAAGCAATATCATGTAGTACAGCAGCCTAATGCATCAAACATTGCCCAACATGCATTTGGAATCATCCTCTGCCACACAGCTCTCACATGTGTGTACATCATGGACCTTATCAATCCATCTTGGTGGCTGGTGGTACCAATGACAAGGCCCCTAAGTCATGTACGTCACCCCAGACCAGCACCATGGATTGGCAAGTACTGTACAGGGCAGATAGTTGTGCAGATGTGAAGTCAATAGCTGACATTGTCGGAATACTGCATGTGAACATGAACAATGTACAGGCCGAGCACAAATGGAAATAGAGCAGTATCCTTAAAAATAACTTCCTCTGCTCCCATGCAGGTGATGCTGGCTATCCCCTGAAGGCGTGGCTGCTCACCCCTGTCAGGAATCCGCTGAACAAGCACGAACAGGGCTTCAATCGTGCACATACACGCATGCGTGTGGTCATTGAGGAGACCTTTGGCCTATTGAAGGCACGGTTTTGCTGCCTCAGCAGGTCGGGTGGCGCCCTCATTTATGGGCCTGAGAAGGTGGGCAAGATCATCATGGTATGTGCCATGCTGCACAACATGTGCATCTGGTGGAACATACCCCTGCCACCTGAAATGGACCAGCAACCACCGGGTGAAGATGGGGATGATGAAGGATTAGAAGTAGTACATCAGCCATGTGCTGATGCACATGATGGACGTGCTGTGTGCCAATCAGTGATGGAAATTTTTGTATGATGCACTGTGATGAAGAAGGTGCATCAATTCCCACTCGCTGTGCACTGGGATAGCAGGACTCTGGGCACTGTACACTGTTTGGCATTAAATTGTGACACACTCAATAAGCAATGTCCGGTCATGTTATTTGTTTACAAATGAGATGTAATCCAATGAAACTATTTACATAGATGAACAGCCCACCCACGATGCAAATGAGCCTACCCACCCACCCCATCCCCTCCCACTACCCTCCAACACTCATCCCTCTACTCCCCCCCACACACACACCCCAAAAAAACCCCATCCCTCAACTCCCCCACACACCCACGTCCTGGCGCACAATGTGAGTTCTAACAGCCTCTATCCCGCATGTTTGTCTGGCCCCTTTTGTATGGAGGCTGTGGCTTCTCTTGCCGACGCATGGTGCTTAGCGACCTACGCACTGGGCTCGTCTGACTTGAGTTTACAGGGGTACTGCTCGTGGATGGTGGGGTTTGTAACTCTGAAGGTGCTGCAGGACGTTGTGCCATGGTGGCAGCCAAATGTGTGAGCACCTGGGTCACTGATTCCATGCCCTGACGTACCCACCTGGCAACGCGGTTCACAGCACGGGTGAGTGCCTGTGTGCTGTCATGGTGGGCCTGGCATGTGGCTTCCCCTACTGCGATGAATTGTTGCACCAGCCCGTCCATGGACTGCTGACGCTCCTCCATGCAGGTGATGCAGCACTCTAGGTCCTGTATGTCATTTACTGCTGGTGGTTGCGTGGGAGGTGGAGTTGGACTGCTTTGAGGGCTGAATACGGGTCCAGCCATCTCTTCCCAGGAGCTACCACACAAGACCCATGTCCCAGGGAGTGCTGTGGTATGCACCGCATGGATGGTGTTCCCTCAGTGTCCTCCGACATGCATTGGCCTGCCGTGTCAGCCTCGTCCTGTTGGACATCATCCTCTGCACTATTTATTGTAGATTGGGCCATCTCCACTAGGTCACTAGTGGCCGGTGACTGAGGCGCCTCACCATTGCTGGCCGTTGGTGTACCCTCCTCGTTCACATGAACTGCCTGCAGTGGGGCAGAGGTTGTTTTGACTGTGGGCTTGGGGGCCGGTGTGCCTTGTTGCAGGTGTGCAGTGATGGCACCCAATTTCCCAGGCCAGTGCACATTCACATGTGTTGGGGCGGCTGCTCCTCAGGTCCTACAGCCTGTGGCCCCTGTTTACTGGACCTCTGTGGCATGGGGTGCTGGTTTTCATCCGCCCGGCCTTTGACATGGACGGCCTGGTGTCATCATCTTCCCCTCTGCTTCTGCATGCTGCTGTTGCTGACACACAAGATGGACGTGCTGTGCGCCAATCAGTGATGGACATTTTTGTTTGATGCACTGTGCTGAAGAAGGTGCATAAATTCCCTCTCGCTGTGCACTGGTATAGGGGGACTCTGGGCAATGTACACTGTTTGGCATTAAATTCTGACACACTCAATAAGCAATGTTCGGTCATGTTATTTGTTTCCAAATGAGATGTAATTACCAATGAAACTATTTACATAGATGAACAGCCCACCCATGATGCAACTGAGTCTACCCACCTACACCCATCCCCTCCCACTACCCTCCACCACTCATCCCTCTACTCCCCCCATGCACGCCTCCCAAACACCCCCCATCCCTGAACTCCCCGACACACCCACGACCCGGCGCACAATGTGAGTTCTAACAGCCTCCATCCTGCATGTTTGTCTGGCAACTGTCGGCCCCATTTGTATGGAGGCTGTGGCTCCTCTGGCCGGCGCATGGTGCTTAGCGACCTACGCACTGGGCTTGTCTGCTTGAGTTTACAGGAGTACTGCTCGTGGATGGTGGGGGTTGTAACTCGGAAGGTGCTGCAGGACGTTGTGCCATGGTGGCAGCCAAATGTGTGAGTGCCTGGGTCACTGATTCCATGCCCTGGCGTACCCACCTGGCAATGCGGTTCACAGCACGGGTGAGTGCCTGTGTGCTGTCATGGTGGGTCTGGCGTGTGGCTTCCCCTACTGCAAAGAATTGTTGCACCATCCCATCCATGGACTGCTCACGCTCCTCCATGTGGGTGATGCAGCCCTCTAGGTCCCGTATGTCATTAACTGCTGGTGGTTGCATGGGGTGGTTGCATGGGAGGTGGAGTTGGACTGCTTTGAGGGCTGAATACGGGTCCAGCCATCTCCTCCCAGGAGCTACCACCACAAGACCCATGTCCCAGGGAGTGCTGTGGTATGTGCCACATGGATGGTGTTCCCTCACTATCCTCCGACATGCATTGGCCTGCCATGTCTGCCTCGTCCTGTTGGACATCATCCTCTGCACTATTTATTGCGGATTGGGCCATCTCCTCTAGGTCACTAGTGGCCGGTGACTGAGGCGCTTCACCATTGCTGGCCATTGGTGTACCCTCCTCGTTCACATGAACTGGCTGCAGTGGGGCAGGGATTGTTTTGTCTGTGGGCTTGGGGGCCGGTGTGCCTTGTGGCAGGTGTGCAGTGATGGAACCCAATTTCCCAGGCCGGTGCACATTCACATGTGTCGGGGCTGGCTGCTCCTCAGGTCCTACGGCCTGTGGCCCCTGTTTACTGGACCGCTGTGGCATGGGGGTGCTGGTTTTCATCTGCCCGGCCCTTGACGTGGACAACCTGGTGCCATCATCATCCCCTCTGCTTCTGCATGCTGCTGTTGGCTTGGTTTCTGCGTTGGGCCCATCATCGCTGTCTGATACTGTGCCTGTGTGGGATGGAGAGGCAGGGCATGAGTCATGGGTGTAGGGACATCCAACATATATTGAAGTCAGTAAATTTTGGGTCCTATATATTGCTGTCTGAATGTTGGAGGGGCAGACATGGTGCTTACACGTGTTGGGGGTGTGGTGCAGCGTCTGTGCATCCTTCTAGCTTATCCATGTTGTCCATGCGGTTTGTTTGGTGGATTAGGGGTATGCCGTGCATTGCGTGCGGTCTACATGCCTCAGGGTCTGCGTGCCATGTGATGTGTCTCTAGGGCTCTGGTGTACACTTGGTGGTGGAGATGTCTGTACCATGCAGTGGGATGTGACAGTGGTGGAGCCTGCTCCTATGCAGTGCTGCATGTGTGTGTCTGCATGCTGATAGTACTTGGGTTTGGAATTGGGGACTGTGGTGGTTTGTGTCAGTGGGGTTGGTTGCGTGTGTCTGTGACAGGGGTGTAAAAATAGAAGGGGTACCTGTTTTAACGTCCCTAGTTCTACAGGTCAATCAGAAAATACAAGAGAACTCGAACTAGTAGACAGAGGTAAGGATGACGGAATGCACAGGTGATTTTTGACTTGGTTTCAATTCCCCAGATTTTATTATTTTATTCAAACAAAAAATGCTATGTCTAAAAACATATTAAACATTTCATACAACATTATGGCCCATTCACTTTACATTCGTTCACATGCATACTGTTCTCATCAATCTCTCATTCCACAATTCATTCTTTTGAAAAAATGGTCTGTATATAAAAAACAGTTAAACATCTGTTATATCTCCATGTGATTACAATTCATTATAAAGCATCCCCACGAATTTGGGGTATTACAACAGTCTGTGTTCTCTTATTCCCACAGATTCACGTCGACACGTGTTTCAGTTGCTCTCTGCGAGCATCACCATTAATACTCTCTCTGTACGGCAACCTTCTTCAGGACAAAACAACCCATTTTTCAGGCACATATATTGGCATGGGCCACACCATCTATAAAAATATATAAAACACTACATAAGTATTGGGCACTCCCGTCAATCCTTTTCAAATTATTTAATTGCATATTAATATGGTATGCTTTAAAAAATGTGTAAAGCATCCTCCGACTCACCTCCTACCCGATGGAATCAGGAGGGACAGGATGTAGTATTAGATTTCAGCACATCTCAATTGGAATCTCGAGGATGATTGTCCTCTGATCTAAGGGGTTAAGGCATATACCTATTACCATCTATTATACCCAATTTGTTCAATCACAAAAGCCAACATTATTTATATGTTTTTAGTAAATCACAATCAGTCTCCATAAATGGAAGTACAAGGCTCTGTCACTTACTCAAAAGTGGAAACAGCCATGATTTGCGATGTTAATTCGTTTTGGGCGCTTTATTGGATGGAAAAGGTGGCTTCTAATTTCGAGGCTTCCCTTCTTTCCACACCTTGTGTATGGTTCATCTAGTGGTTAGATTTTCTCAGGTACGTGAGTCTGTAAAAATATATACAGAGAACTTCGTTATTTACTCCGTATGACGGATGTTATTGAGTATAGACGTATCTAACTTCATGTTTAAACATTTTCCCTTTTCTTGTAGCACTAGGGGAGAAGGAGAGTGTGGAGTCGAAGATGACCCCGAGGTAGATCTACCCACTGAATAAAAGCTCTCTCTGTCTGCCCATTTAAGTTTTCCCCCTCAAATAGATTAGAGTAATATCACAGGAGAATGTCCATCTTCCCTGAGTCTGATTACTGTGCTTGGCCCCTATCATCCCGGAGCGCTCTTGTGTTATTCTGTACTTGTTGTGACTTAAGTTAATATGCCTCGATATGGGACACTTTTTTAGACATACTAAAATAAATCTGTTTAGTTTTCAAAAGTTTGTATGAGGTGTTTGCAGCCCATAAAGCCTTCAGCTCTGCCCTAGCTTTTTGCCACTGCCTGAACACTTTCTGTGACCCCCCCCCCTTGTTTGTATTACACCTTCTGCTCCCACACATTATCCTCTATCTCCTTATAGGATTATTTTCTGTGCCAAGTCTAAACTAATAGGTTCACCCCATAGAAGAGGTTTAAAAGCTCCCCAGAGTACTTCTGTTGATGTCGCATCATCTTTATATTCTACACAATATAACAAGATCCTAGCTGAGATTGTGGCACAATACGCTTCATCTCTTAACAGTGAGTCATTGATCTTCCACAATGTATTTTTCCATGGGTGCGGACACCATGCTCCAGGCTCATCAATATCAGGCCGTTGTTGGAAATTAATCAATCATCAGATTAGATATTTGCCATAACAGAGACCGAGAGACCAATAAGTAATCCAGCCGAGAGTAGCTATGGTGAACATGGGGAAAGAAAATATAATCTTTGTATGAGGATGGGAGTGCCGCCAGATGTCTACCAAATCTAGGTCAGCTATGCCGCAAAACAGGGATATAGAACCACCTGGATCTGCCCCCCTTCATTGTGTGGGTCTGTCCATGTCAGTTTTAAGCACCACATTGAGATCTCAACCTAGTGCCAATGTTCCCCTCTGAAATTGAGTAATGTATGGAAAAAGCCTGTCATAGAAGGCTTCAGGAGTTGTTTGGGGTCATGAACTGAATAAAAAGGAATAATCATGCCCTCCAGTCTGTATTTGAAGCCCTACATATCATCCTTGGCTATCCCTTGTTTCCACCATTACCCAAAATGTATTGATCCTTTGAATAAAATTACTACCCCTGCTTTCTTTACTTGAGAGGATGCAAAGACCCGATGCAGACACTCTCTACATCTCAGACGTGGCCAGTCTGTCTCAAGGAGATGGGTCTCCTGGAGCTGTATAACATCTGCCCTCAATTCTGTTAATGTAGCTACCACACTTCTTCATTTCATCAGAGAATATAATCCCTTTACATTCCAGAAATGTACTTTAAGAGTTGCCATAGCCATTTCACAGTGCTTCCACAGCTAATCCGCTTCGCCACATTTTCCCACCTTTGTCTCTTCCCCATAACCATTCTATACCACTGTGAATCCCATAAATCATAATATCCATCCACACTTTGTCATGTAGGAAAGCCACACATGAATGTTCCCCTCTTCACCTGTTTAAATGTGCATAATATATTTACTCAGACAGTGCAACAAACAACCACACGTTTTTGCAAATAAACCTGCCTCCGAAACACAATCGAAAATAATAAACCTGCGATTTGGGGAATAATCTGGTATAACATCTAATGCGGGATGCGTGCTCCCAATGTAGCCACACTTCATTCCAGAAATAAATAAAAACCTAACAAATCTGTACTGCTAACAATGCAACATAAACCAGGCCTTTGTCGCTACTTCACACGAGATTCCCCATCTCTCCCTCTGATGGCCCTTGATCTTCGAGTCTGCAATTCATTGCTCAGATCAGCCTCAGGAGGCTTTCAGGGAATCCAAGCTCCTCTCTCTTCTTTCTTTTGAGATACAGTTGCTGTAGGGCTCTACACCGTGATTTCAAGATGCGCATGAGCCCAGTCGATTGTGAAGCTGCAAGTTTAGGACTATCTTCCTCCCCAATCTCATTTTGTGGGATATTAAGCACTGCCATTGCTGCTTGGAGAGTTGTAAACTGATGCTGGGCCTCATCCCATGTAAAGATGATTCTGAAAGGGTATCCCCACCTGTATTCAATTCCATTACCCTGCAACTCCTGTTACGGGCTTCATCTGTCATGATTTTTGGATCATGCTTGGTGATAAGTCCTGGAAGAAGTTGATATTGCTGCTGCCTTGGAATGAGAATGTGTTTTGCAACAGTGTCTTCTGCAAAACAAATTCTCTAGATTTAAAAAAATGCACTCTAACCATGGTGTCTGGAACTAAATTGTTCAGTTGCTGGAAGTACGGAAGCACCCTATGGGCACAATCTAAAGGAAGATCCATTCCTTCGAGTTTGCCTACAATTTCCATAAACCGGTCCCACACGTAAGCCTCTAGATCATGATTTGTTACTTCCCATTGAAGTGGGAGATTGGGGCAATACCCTCCCCCCAATCTCATCCAGACCATGGCCTATGGGATCACGGCCCAGACACCCTCCACGAGACGAATTCGCCTACCTGCAGATGACAAAATACCCTGGTTCAGGAATTTACACATAAGAGGAGTATGCCCACCAGTACGACCAACACCAGCCCGCGCGGCTGATGACGACATCTGTGGCATGGATGAACTCGACTAGAACAACGACTACAAGTACCCACATCATTAGAGATGCCATGACGACATAGCTAACAGACAATAGCACACGTGCCACCATGCACACTGGTCACTCCACAGCAATCTACATGAAGAACATACTCAGTGCTATGACGTAGCGGACTGTCACACCCACGGACGTGCATCGTTTTTATTTTTCACATAGGCCTTCTATAGCACTGCAGAAACGCGAAACGCCTGAAGAGATCGTGTACATGCTTGCTGATGCTTCCTCGCCACCTATCTCTATGAGACGCTATCACGTATATCTAGTGCTACATATGATGATTTGTCATTCCGCTACTACTGTACTATGGATTATGTACCGCCACCCACGAACTATGCCCGAGTAGGCCGCGATCAAGAGTCCCAAGTCCGAGGCCTCACAAACGAAAACCCTCTCAGAACGAAATACAAGTGCTAACATGCAGAACAAGCCCCTAACGAGGGCCTGCACCCAAGGCTACGATGTTGCAACCCGCATGCCGAGAGCCCAGTGCCAAGGTTACACCTGCAAACACCAAGCCTCCAGACATCGAATATAAAATGAAATGCTCATAATTCTGCTCCAGCTACGGTCTCTCTACACGTGACGAAGCTGAAATGACAAGGTGCCAAGCCTACGGAACAGAGAAGCCGCCAGGGTCTCACAGGTTGCAACAACGAAGCGGCAAGATGGACACCTACAGCGATGGGAACGACTCGCTTATGAGCCTATGAGCAGACCTGTCCGTTGTCTGCACAAACACATAGTTGCACATTGTTGCTAATGACAGGTACACCGCGAGTTGGGAACAACGATGGTCCCAGGCTTGGGGGCTCGTGGGAGAACCAATCAGAACACAGGGGGGCTCACTACAGAAGGCATTACTCATAGCCAATCACTGCAGGTCCCCTTGTTGCAATTCTGAAGTAACAAATGTTAGGGACAGACCAAGTATACCACCTGATCTGGTTCCTTCCAATAACCTACGTCTCTATATGCTAACCATACTAACCCTACCACTCGAAGAACCAATCCTGAGTGGCAATAGGTTTTTGTACTAACTTTCCCAGGTGACGCGGGTAGCGCGTCATACTGTAGTAAAAAGGGCCTGCGAGCCCCTCTGAGAGGTTAGGTGCGCTTTCTCGGATTACCACGAGAAACCCATCCCTACCGTTGAAATAAAAGGCAGTCTCAGCCTTGCTCCTTGTATGTGTTTCATACTCATTTTTAGGGACACGGGAGGAGTTGGGGTCTCCCCAGCCCGGAGGTCCCGGACGGCTCTGCCAACCCCGGGATAACCACCCCGACAAGTTGGAGGCACTGCTGAGATATTTTTGAGGTCTACCCCTTGCATTTTTTTTCCAAGGCCTCTCGTTGCGAGGCGGCCGGCAGCACGGCCCCCTCTGCCGCCGCCCCCTTTTGAGGACTACAGGACCATCGCGGAACTGCGAGAAGACCGGATGGCGCAATCCGGATATTGGCCTTCGGGAGCTGATTGAGAAGTATCCCGCCTGCGGTTGGCGAGTGTCTGGACGAGTCCAGACGAGGGGACGTGGTGAGCCGCTTGGAGGGGTGAGTGCAGTCGAGCGGCCCCGCATCAAGGGAACTTGGTGAGTATGACACACCCAACAAGCAAAGTGATGTTCTGAGGGAGGGGGGAGGAATTGTGATAAGGGTGGCGGGAGGTATTTACAGTGTGTGCTAAGGATTTGAAAGCTAAGTGATGACAGGTGAGCGAGCAGTGACCAGACAGGCACGAGGGCCGTCTCCCACTGCGTCGCGGAGGAAGGTGGGTGGAGCCGAAAGGCGCCACACATGATTGTTAGAAGGCACTGTTTTGTTCAGATCGAGCGCACTTGTAGGGAAAGGGGTGTGGATTTCCTATGAATTGGCGTTTTAGGTCAATGAGTAGATGTGAATACCTACTAATTGAGCATTGAAGCTTGTTAAGTAGATGACGTTTTCCCGTAGGAGGTAGCTAGAGTGTTGCCGAGTGCGGAAGATAATTGGCTGGTTAAGCTCCCCAGGTGAGGGGCGTGTCACATGTGAGGCGACACAGCGTGCGCAGTTTGATTATAAGAGTTGTATTGTTGGTTCCCTTGTTCCGGCCGTAACAAGAAGATGCTGTGGGGTTGACGGGGTCAAAGAATTAAAGTATATTGCACATTTTAGTAGTGTAAAAGTTCTTACCGGTAGTAGGGTACTCAAGGTTGGTGACGTCACCTGTAAAATACCATAGGACACCACGGCTGCCTGGTGTTTCACTCGGTTTGCCCAGGAGGTGACCGGGAGTAAAACAACAGGGAGAGGGGCGGAATAGAAGAGGTGGGGAGGCCGCGCACGGAGAACGCCAGCACCCCCGATAAGGGAGGGGTGAAAAAGGGGAGAGGTGGCCACGCACGGAGAACGCCGGTCACGCTGAGCGCAGTGGTCAAAAGGTGGAGAGTGAAAGGTGGGGCGGCTGTACAAGCACATCGCACAGGGCACGCAACCGCAGTGGGCTTTGTGTACCGCGGCCGCAGGGGGCCATACAAGTGATATCAAAAAGGGAAAGAGAGACTGTATATTTGTGAACTGAATTGCCTTCCAGCGGACAATCGGAAGTCCCCAAATTACAGGGCCAGGTAAAGAAGGTTGCAATTAAAGAGTGATAACATAAAGTACAACCATGTATTGCGAGTCAGGGTCCGGAGGGTGGGGAAATACTCTAACTACCACCCTTCAACATATTTGTAAGACGCTACCACCACACAGGGAGAAACTTATCAAATACAGCATAGCATGGACACAAGGAACAGACAACAAAATGACAACACCATGGCCGCCGAACGGCAGTTTTGAGCCATACGTCCAACACTCGCTATTATCGCACATACATAACACGTATAAAGGGAAGAATTTAGCTCATCATGTGGAAATGTTCAACTTGTGGAGGATGATCCAGGGGTCCAGGCCAGGACCAGCAGGTATGTTTACTGTGGAAGGAACAACAGACAAGAAAGGGAGCAAGGAAACAAGAGAGGGCAAAGGAGTTAAGGAAGAAGAAAGGAGCGTGGGAACGGCGATTAGCAACACACAGTGCAGTGAGAAGAACAAAGGGGAGGGCGAAGGGCCTGACACCACACGCGATGTGGAGGTGAAGAAAGAAAGGATCGAAGACATGCCTTTAGCGAAGGTGGTAAAAAAGGAGGAAGGTGGGCTGTATCCAGTGACTGAGTTACGAGAAGCAGTGAGGCAACAATTAACGGCAGCCGAGGAGTACTCAAACCCCACATACAGCCCTCCACCATATACCGCTACAGGTAGCTACCAGAGCGGGGAGGTGACGAGCACGGTAGGTTACGGTTCCTCAGAGATGGCCGAAAAAGGAGGAAAAAGAAGTGAGGGACACATCACGACCATAGAGCCAGACGAATAAGTAGCAGTGCAGGTGCTCTTGAAGCTGCGGGGGTCACTAACGGGAGAAGAAGAGAATGCGGTGAGGAGAGTGTATAAGGACGACAAGGGAGATGCGCAGATAGTGGACGAGGTGAGTAAGGAGGGGGAAGAGAACTGTCACATGAGGAGGAGGAAATGTTGGAGGAAAGGTTGACCGAATTGAGGGATGCGCGGAGCGCACTGATCAGGCAGTTCGAGCAAGAGACATGAGGAGGAAGGAAAGGAAGGCAAGGAAGGAAAGTAAGGATGAGCGGGAGAGGATGAAAGAACGTACGGAAGAGAAAAAGAGAGAGGCGGAGAGGATAAAAGCAATAGCAGAGAGGATGTCACGCACAGAGCAACGTGACATGAAAAGAAGGGAGGAAGAGAGGGAAAAAGAAATGGAACTGTGGAAGAAGAAAATATTATCTGAAAGCACCAGGAAATACGAAGAAGGTAAAGTAATAGAGAGCATACTACAACGCGAACGGGAGAAATGGGAGAGAAAGGAAGATGAAGAAAGGATATTAGCAAGGGTAAGTAGTGAAGTGATGGAGGAGCGAAAGAAGAAGAGAGAGGAAATTGGGGGCGAGATTACAGCAAGGAAGGATGAGGAGAGAGAAAGCAGGAAGGTGGGGCGCGGAGCAAGAACATACACACGCCAGGACTTGGAAGTACCCACGACATCAACGCAGGGCGAAGAGAGAGGAACGGACCTAATAGACTTAAAAACGGTGACAGTGGGAGGAAAAGAACAGAGTGGGGGTTGTCGCTGTTGGACGGATTTTGCAGTGAAGAAGATGAGGGTATCGGGAAAAGAGGCAGCAGCAGCAGTAAGGAAAGTTTAGATAAATTATACCTCACACGTGCTAACGGCGAATCACTATGGGCATGCAGAAGAAAGGAAGAGAGAAAGATAGGTGAAGAACAGGTAAGAGAGGTAGCAGGAGGAACGCCATGCAGCAACAACCGCACCAACGCGCCCACCACGCCCACTCACGCCTACGCCCGAGCACACACCATACATTGACAGACTTAGGGATTTCCCTAGACGCAGACAGGAAGAACGACAACACACAC
The DNA here is from genome assembly GCF_040938575.1 of Ambystoma mexicanum. NCBI lineage: Eukaryota > Metazoa > Chordata > Amphibia > Caudata > Ambystomatidae > Ambystoma > Ambystoma mexicanum. The sequence continues at coordinate 1,441,505,374 of NC_090921.1, forward strand.
CTGCGGTGAAACAAGACAATAATAGGAAAGGGAGAAAGAATGAAGGAGAGAATATGACAAGTAGCCTTAGTATAGAGATGGTAACAGTGTTCCCTGATACGGAGAACGAAGATGAGTGCACTGACACTACCCCACAGTCACGGGGGGAACAGAGGGGTTATAATTTAATGCCACTATTGGAAAGGGGAGGGGTCAGACCGCAATACGTTCCCTGGAAGCATGCTGATAAGGAAAACATAAAATGTAGACTCCCATCACAATGCGGGGGAGCAGGGAAGTGGATATACGAGATGGAGAAGCACACTGCGGAGCAGAAGTTAGCGGTGGGAGATGTGAAGGGACTACTAATATCAATATTGGGGGATGCAGCAGATGACATTTGGAAAAGGGCGGGCTTCCCCGGAGTCACGACTACAGACACGTCACATGAGGGGGCGCCATTTGCCAACTGTAGGCATGCGCTATGGCAGGCCCTGAGGGTCCAGTATCCAGACACGTCAGACATAGGAGCTATTACCTCACGCAAGATGTGTGAGAATGAAGACCCTGTTGATTACATCCAGGAGATTCAGGAGAAGTGGCGCTTGGAAACTCGGGAGCAGTGGGATAAAACACCAGCCATCTTTTACCACATATTAGTACAAGGGCTCCCGGAGGCAGTACAAAGACAACTGAAGAAAGTAGTGGGAATAGAAGCAAAGCCATGGCCGGAGATACAACTAACCATAATACTCCACTGTAGAATATGGCAGGAGCAGATGAAGCAAAAGGAAGAGAATAGGAAAGCGGAGGAAGAAAAATTATTGCCAAAGAAACTTACCAAATATTCAATGGAGGGAGCACTAATTACCACACCAGCAGCAGTAACACAGACCCCCACATCAGTAGTGGTTGCTCAGGACACAAGACAGCAACATATCGTCCCATTACCACAATCAACGCAAATAATACCACAACAGATGCCACCGCCCACACTGTACACGGCTCCCGCAGGGGGAGGGTACGGGACATTAGGAAATGGATATTATAATACCTTCCGGGGAAGAGGCGGTGTGATGAGAGGGAGAGGATATGCCCAGCCCACACAGCAGCAGGTAGGAGGGCTCCGAGGTTACTACCCTAATGGGCAGCAAGGTTACCAAGATAACACAGGGAATTTCCCATGGCAGGCCAGGGAACCACCAGTATGCTGGATTTGCGGGACGGTAGGGCATATGTCAGGCACATGTAGAGTAAGGCCCGCCCCTATAGCATGGGGAGAGCAGGGGCAGCAAGGACATATGGGGGAGCAACAGGTTTACCAACAACAGCAAGGAACACAACACAATAACACACAGCAACAAGCACAGCAATATGCCGCAACACAGCCACAGACACAGAGCTACACATCACCGCAGCAACAGGTAGTGGTAACACAACAACATCTAGTGCAACCAGCACAACAACCCACACCGATACAGGACAGCAACATATCAACCACTGACATGCCACTACCACAAACATAGTTAGGGAAGGTGACAATATTGGGACACAACCCCTACACAGGGGGTGGTATGTCCCTATACCCGCAAAAGGACAGCCCACAGATGTCCTTGATGTGTCCCATCCTGTCGGTAACACCCAATAGTGCGGAGAAACCATGCATACAGGTGACGATAGGTGACAAAAGGTTTTCCTTCCTTGTTGACACCGGGGCAACTAGGTTGTGTATAAGGGAGGGTAAATTTAAGATGTCAGGCGAAGCTATGCACACTCAAGGATTCTCTGGGGCTCGAGGGTTGGTTCCCTTTACTGATAAATCCCCTTATCTATAGGAGACAATGAAATATCTGTCCCGCTCCTGTACTCAAAGGAGTCGCCAGTAAACATACTTGGGAGGGACATAATGAGCAGATTGAACATGACTATATCTTTCAAGGAGAATGGCATAATTTGTTCCACACCAGGAATAAACATGCTCACAGCACGACAAATATTGCAAGCTTACTGTGGCAAAACAGTAGTTCGGGCTGAGCCAGTAGATGGAGAAATGTTCCAGTACGGAACAGATATGGCATTTGCATGGATGCCAGGGATTGAGGGCAAAATTTGGAGGAGACCAGCAGCGTATTTGTTCAGGCCCGAGACGCCAGAAGATGAACCTGAAGGGAAGGTGATTTCAGTGCGAATTGAGTGTATCATGGCAACTGCAGATTACATGGCGGTACATGCCCAAGACAGGGAAGGCAGGGCATAGAGAACAGTAATAGCACTGGCTGAGGGGTGTAGGCTCACGCAGGTGTCTGACAAAGAGCTTTTCTCAGATGACAGAGGAGAAGGGGAGATGGTGTTCATGATGAGTATCGACATCTGGCTAAGAGTAACATATAAGCAAGTGGTGCTAAAAATGGCAATGGCACTAGAAGCGCCTACATCTACCCCGGTACCATTCTATGAAGAAGACATGGCGAAGGTTCCAGCATCTTTGTGGACCACCAGTCCATATGACGTGGGCTGCATAAAGAGCATTGGGGGAGTAAAAATAAAATTGAAAAAGGGAACAATACTACCAAGAGTGAAGCAGTACCCATTGTCAAAGGAGGCAGATGAGCGTATATAAGAGACGATAACAGCCCTGATAAACAACGGCATATTGGTACCATCAGAATCAACATGCAACACGGCTGTTTACCCAGGCGAAAGGAGGGTCTTGGCATTTCATCCAGGACCTTCGGCCCTTGAACCACATTGTAGAGGCAGAGTACCCAATAGCAGCAAACCCGGCCTCAATACTATGTGGAATACCACCTGAGGCATCACGGTTCACCGTGATTGACCTAAAAAACGCCTTTTTCTCCATACCTCTGCACCCAGACTCACAGGATCTCACAAGCTTCACTTATAGGAACACAAAGTGGAAGCATACCAGGTTTCCCCAAGGGTACTGTGAATCATCCTCAATTTTTAACAGGGTAATACAGATGGACTTAGGCAACATCGAAATGGAAAGCACAGTGCTGCAGTATGTTGATGACATCATGATTTGCAGCACCACTGAAGAGAGATGCAGGGAAGATTCAATAAAAATGCTCACAGTGTTGGCCGAAAAGGGGTACAAGGTGAACAAGGAAAAGTTACAGTACTGCCAGGAACAAGTACTATATATTGGCCAGCTCATTTCCCAGCATGGAAGGCACATAGCACCACAGAGAGCACAAGCGATAAGAAACACACCACAACCACAAACGGTGCGAGAACTGCAACAATTCCTGGGCTTATGTAACTATTGCAGAACATGGGTTTTTGATTACAGTTCATACATAGGACCCCTGCTCGAAGCACTGAGGGAAGCGCAGAAAGGGGACAAAAGGTTAAAGTGGACAAGGGAAATGACAGAAGCATTCAATGAGCTGAAACATGCCATATCCTCAGCACCCGTACTAGCCACTCCAAACTACGAGCAACAATTTTTCATTTTTTCACATTGTGACTCAGCAGTAATGAAGGCAGTACTGACTCGGAAAATGAGCATGGGGCACAAACCAATAGCATTTTAAAGTGGCCACTTGGACCCTGTAATGTTAGGTCACTTCCCATGCGAACAAGGTCTCGCCGCAGCAGCATTCACGGTGGAAAAATCGTCATCAATAACAATGGGGTGCCCCACCACACTATTTGTTGAGCATGCACTGTTCGCAATTTTGAACAAGCCCAAATCTACACTGACCACGCAAAGAGCCTCAGGTTACGAAATAATACTATCCAGACCAGAATTGACCATTGTCAGGTGTAGTGCTGTAAATCCAGCCAGGTTCATAGCAGAAGTAATTGAAGAGGGTGATTATGCCCATTATTGCACACAGACAATTGAAATGTACTCTTGCACAAGGAAGGTTGAGGAGGATGCGCTAAAGGAGGGTGAGGTACTGTACATTGATGGGTCGTCAACTATCGACCAGACTGGCGGGGTAAGGAGGACGGGAGCAGCAGTGGTTAGAATGACAGAGGATTTGCTGTACGTCCCGGTGAAATGTGTCCAACTACCACAACATTATTCGGCCCAGGCATCGGAGTTGGTGGCGCTGATTTTGGCACTAAAAGAAAGTTCTGAGAAGAAGGTTACTATATACTCTGAAAGTGCATATGTAACATCAACTGTGCACTCGGGATTAGTTAAGTGGCAAAGGAGGGGTTTTAGAAGAGCTGATGGTACCCCAGTACAACATGCCCTCCTACTAGCCGAATTAATAGAAGTAATTAACGACCCCCAAGAAGTAGCATTGGTTAAGTGTCAGGCACACACCAATGGTGATGACCCTATCTCGAAAGTTAATTAAGTAGCAGACGCACATGCAAAACATGCTACGTATTTTGGTGAGATGTGGATTCCCCCAGAGTCAGAAAGAGGCAGAGGGCAGAGGGAGGTCGATAGCAAGGCAAATGTTGTTAAAGGACGGGTACACCCATCTCCCTGCAACACAGATTATGGAGTTGGAGGCAGCTGCACCAATGGCAGAAAAGGAGCTGTGGGTAAAAAGAGGGTGCACAATGTCTCCCACAGATGCACTATGGCGTCAAAATAACACTGGAAAGGTAGTCATGCTGATAGCACTTTTAAAGACAGCACTTACTCAGCTACATTATCCAGCACATAGAGGAAAGGAAATGATTGCAGCACAAATTAAGGAAGATTGGTTTTGTCCCAATTTAAATTCCCATGTTGCCAACTTCATCAGCAACTGCTTAACATGCCAACAGTTTACGGCCAGTCACACGATGCAAGTGATAAAAGGTACTATACCTCGGCCAGAAGGACCATTCCTACACCTCCACATTGACTACGTTGACATGATCAATGTATGGCAAGGACACAGGTACATGATAGTTGTGGTGTGCCCATTTTCGAGATGGATAGAAGCTGGGCCCTGCATGCATGCGGATGCTTTCAGAGCTGCCAAATTTTTAGTGAGGGAGGTTTTCCCTAGGTGGGGCGTCTGCGAAGTACTACGGTCAGATAACGCCCCGCACTTCGCAAACAAACTATTTCAGCACATCACTGCCCTCATAGGGATTAAGCACAAATTTGCATGTGCATATCATCCGCAAGCCAATGGCGTATGTGAACGCTTGAATTGCTTCATGAAGGAAGAAATAGAGAAGATTCAGCAGACAACCAAGAAGAGCTGGTTGTACTGTCTCCCCTTGGTATTATTTGCGCTGAGGAACAGACCAGGGTCCGAACACCACCTCACTCCCCACAAGGTGGTCACTGGTCGTCAAATGCGCCTCCCATTAACGCCAGCATCAAGGGTACTAACTGATTGTGAAAGTACTCCAACTGTTTTTGGTGATGAAATGCATCAATATGTGTCTTCTTTGATTACTAGTGTCGCCTTTATCTCTCAACAGCTCGAGCGCACGCCGGACGGGTCTAAGAACACCCAATTGGAAGAAGTAACTGAAGAACAAGAACAGCAAGGACTGTGTAACATAGCGAAAGGCGATAGTGTACTCCTCCGCAACTTTAATCATAAATGGAATGACCCACGTTTCACTGGGCCCCACTTCGTAGAAGCAGTAGCTCCTAGAGCAGTTAAGTTGGCTAACAAAAACACATGGACCCATCTTCACGACGTTAAGCCCTAAAACGGCCAGACCCGCCCTCGCGTTGACAGTAGGGCCACCGCGCAGACAACACCTTCAGCAGCACCATCGGCAGACAAAGGCACAGCAACAGCCAAGGAGTACTATTGTGACACTACCCCTAACCTACCCCTAGCCACGGACTCACCAATAGATTTTGAACAATCACCCCTAGCCCATCCCATGGTTACAAGGTCCCAAACGAAACAAACATCTGCTCAGCCCCGCCCCGCCCTGCCCATTTCACCACTGAGTAAAGGACATTATGTAATGAAGTAGAATGTTGCATACACTACTATAAACACTTGTATGTTTTCTTTTTTTCTTTTGTCTCGCACATGCAGGTACCGTATATTACTGTATTGTCTAGAAAGTGCAATAACTAACATAGTGTTCTGCCCAGGAGTAAATGCTACCCGCAGATGATAATAACCCTGAAGCCCTATCACACCAATTTGTATACCACATAAGGAGACCAAAGTATCTGAAAAGAAGGAGGGTACGTGTGTATTACACAGCATTCGTTTTGGCCATAGAACAATCATTTCCCCATCTTCACAAGCACCTACCAGCTCTGAGGGATAGGTCCCTGAGATTAATGTGGGAACAGCTTTTCGCCTGGGCAATGAATGACTACCTGATAGGGAGTGCTTAATTAACAGTACTAACCACAATAACTTATACTTTCAGAATTTTAAGGCGGGCAACTTTAACGTCGCAAGAATAAGCTGCAGGACCGCAGCAAAGGTAAGAGCAAAATGCCAGTGAAATTAGCAACTGTAATAAAGATCTTGGGTGTGTTGGTGATCACTGGCCTATTGGCTGCCTCTGTCTGGCAGAACACCTATGCTTTGCAAACTATGGATGTACCCAAAACTAACATACCCCCTCCCACGGCTGCAACAGGTACAGTATCAAGCGGTACAAGTAGTACTAGAGGTAAGGGTAGTAGAGTTAAACGCAGCACATATGCAGAGGACAGGGAAATTAACACATATCTTACAGATTCAGCACACGTCTCAAACAACATGTGGTATAAGCACATGACCAAAATTGGTAAGCAGACAACGGAGGACAACTGCTACGTATGCTCATTGATTCTGTACGCCATGAGCGCATCAGGAACATTCGTAGCCACAGAAGTACCAGCTAAAACAGCGTTATGTCTGATATATTTAGCACTATTTCAGACGAGAGGACGATTCCAAGGGACGGTGGTGAGAATTGAATGGAAAACGAGGGACACATATCCATACGAAAATAATTTTCTCAAAACATATTTGGCCTTCCACAAGAGAAGCCTACATATTGAAGCCTTCAGGTACATGACGGATGGCCCCGACAAAGGAGAAACAAAGAAGGTTACGCTGGACTACCTGCCATGCGATTGGTATGCAACTGAAACTCCTGGAGAACAAGGGTGTTGGGAAAGACCTCTCATAATAATAACTGGAAAAGTATATGTGAACAATGAATGGGAGATAGGAGTAGTAGGGAGTAACATGGTAACAAGAGAAAATACTTCCACCATACAAGAACACAATGATAGATGCTGGACGACGTGGGGTACGTATGTTCCAATGTTGTCGTGGATGGAGAAGGATGAAGACCCAGTAAGAATACTACCACTGACTGCACCCACATTGTGCTATCAACATAAAGGAGATGTGGATGTAGGGTATAACACCAACTGTAAAGACATAGAGGAGATACCTGAGGGGGGTGCAGGATCACTATTGGACCTGCGGTGACAAGGCATACCATACATTGCCCTCCTCATGGAATGGAGTATGCACCATGGTGCACATCAACGTGCCATCACTAGTTGTGCCTCAGAAACACCTTAACTTGGCTAATTTCCCCAAGATGGATGAAGGGAACAAGAGGAAGAAGAGGTCACTCAAGGTTGCAGTAGGTGACGTGAATGACAACAATGTCTTATCAAGAGCAAAAAGACAGGGGGAAACGCTCATAGGAAACTACCTGGGGGACGGTCAGAAACAGCACTCACCTCCATCCCACCAGAACATAGACTATTCAGTAGAGCGGCAATGTTCTTCTCATCAATAATTCACCCAGGACTACAGGCAAATGCAAAATGGCTTCAGATAACACGGTGGGAGCTGATGATGAGAATACATTCGACAGTCAACGGATTCAACGCAATCAAAGAATAGCTGCGAGCAGTAAGAATGGCAGCACTACAGAACAGGTATGTGCTGGATCTCCTCACGGCAATGGAAGGAGGGGTTTGTGCGAAATTTGGACAATCATGTTGCACGTCCATCCCAGCTAGTGACGCAGATAATGGAACACTTACTGAGGCAGTATCCCAACTTCCCCTGATGCACTCCAAAATGGAGGAAGTGAGTAAAGGAGTGAAAAAAGACAACAGCTGGTTTTCCTTTCTTTGGTCATGGATGCCTTCGTGGCTGTTGGATGGGCTAAAACTACTAGTAGGAATAATAATATTGGGTGCAGCTGTGTTGATTGTGATAAAGTTTTGGAAGGCTAGAAAAGCACGCTCAGTGGATGAAATGATAGAAATGGCCGGCATGCACGCCTTATTAGCGGCTGATGACGTCCAACACACGGATATGATAATACAAGAAAGAGAGAGGCTACGCAAACAGATTATCGACAATCACAAAGATCCATCATCTGTGAAGGTGGAGAACCCAAGGAACCCGAGAAGCTATGTAGGAAGGTGGGTATACTGCAAACCTGGCGGCACCTGCGTCTACATGTACTGGTCGTTTGAAGATCATGTAAACCACTATGGACACTTGGCTGGAATAACTAAAATATGGAGAGTAAAAGGAGATAATGAAAAGGATGAGTTTGTGGTCGACAAGTCGACCAGAGGGGGGACTGAAGTGGGAGATTGGGACAATACCCTCCCCCCAATCTCATCCAGACCATGGCCTAGGGGATCACGGCCCAGACACCCTCCACGAGACGAAATTGCCTACCTGCCAGATGACGAAATACCCTGGTTCAGGAACTTACACATAAGAGGAGTATGCCCACCAGTACGACCAGCACCAGCCCGCACGGCTGATGACGACATCTGTGGCATGGTGAACTCGACTAGAACAACGACTACAAGAACCCACATTGTTAGAGATGCCTTACGACATAGCTAACAGACAATAGCACACGTGCCACCATGCACACTAGTCACTCACACACCAATCTACACGAAGAACATACTCAGTGCTATGACGTAGTGGAATGTCACACCCACAGATGTGCATCGTTTTTATTTTTCACATAGGCCTTCTATAGCACCGCAGAAATGCAAGACGTCTGAAGAGATCGTGTATATGCTTGCTGATGCTTCCTCGCCACCTATCTCTATGAGACGCTATCACATATATCTAGTGCTACATATGATGATTTGTCATTCCACTACTACCGTACTATGGATTATGTACCGCCACCCATGAACTAGGCCCGAGTAGGCCGCAAGCAAGAGTCCCCAGGCCGAGGCCTTGCAAACGAAAACCCTCTCAGAATGAAATACAAGTGCTAACATGCAGAACAAGCCCCAAACAAGGGCCTACAGCCAAGGCCACGATGTTGCAACCCGCATACCGAGAGCCCAGTGCCAAGGTTACACCTGCAGACGCCAAGCCTCCAAACATCAAATATAAAATCAAATGCTCATAATTCTGCTCCAGCTACGGTCTCTCTACACGTGACCAAGCCGAAATGACAAGATGCCAAGCCTACGGAACAGAGAAGCCGCCAGGGTCTCACAGGTTGCAACAACGAAGCAGCAAGATGGACACCTACAGCGATGGGAACGACTCGCTTATGAGCCTATGAGCAGACCTGTCCGTTGTCTGCACAAACACATAGTTGCACATTGTTGCTAATGACAGGTACCAGGCTTGGGGGCTCACGGGAGAATCAATCAGAACACAGGGGGCTCACTACAGATGCCATTACTCATAGCCAATCACTGAGGGTCCCCTTGTTGCAATTCTGAAGTAACAAATGTTAGGGACAGCCCAAGTATACCACCTGATCTGGTTCCTTCCAATAACCTACGTCTCTATATGCTAACCATACCAACCCTACCACTCGAAGAACCAATCCTGAGTGGCAATAGGTTTTTGTACTAACTTTCCCAGGTGACGCGGGTAGCGGGTCATACTGTAGTAAAAAGGGCCAGCAAGCCCCTCTGAGAGGTTATGTGCGCTTTCTCGGATGCATACAAGAAACCCAACCCTGCCGTTGAAATAAACAGCAGTCTCAGCCTTGCTCCTTGTGTGTGTCTCATACTCATTTTTGGGGACACAGGTGGAGTTGGGGCCTCCCCAGCCCGGAGGTCCACGGACGGCTATGCCAACCCTGGGATAATCACCCCGACACCATGCAGGACCTGTTTTCGCCATGTTCTATCTGTTCTTCCAGGTATTCAGAATGCTGTTTGAGCGTGGAATAGTAATTCTCTTGGTCACCATAGGCATTCTACAGATCCCCTCTGTGTTGTTCTACATTCAGCACGTTCTTTGCCAACTCTTGGTATGTGCCCTTCATCTCCTGCAGCGTTGCCACAATATAATTCTGAATGGAATGCAGCAAATGAGCAATGTCCTCCTTGGTTGCTGGCTGTGATCCTGTCTCTGTGGACAATTGGCATGTGGGTTGTGATTCTGCTGGAGAGGCCTTGACAGGATGAAGCAAGTCTCTAATGGAGGAAGTGGGTGTCCCTTTCACTTTTACTGACTTCATCTTTTCGGTTCCAAGGGATCGAGGGCAAAGCCCTCACTAGCTGAGGCACACCTTTATATCCAAAGTATGTAAAAAGCTATTGTCTAATATGGGGCATTTCATCTGGACTGCCTTTACCAGCTGTTGCAACCCTGCTGCTCAATCCACTTCTTAATCTTCTACGTACAGCATGAGGTTATGATCACTGCTGGTTCATAGATATCTTCCTCCCCATATCAATGTCCACCAGGTCGATGGGCCTCTGCCTCTTCATAGCCTCTCCTGCACTCACCGTGAGAGGACCTGTCCTCTCCACTCTTTATTACAGCTGGCAGGACAGAATGAATCCTATGTGGCCTGCTTTCATCCAACAGCCACTGCTAATGCCACACTCCTGCTCCTCAGAAGTGCCTGCTGCTTTGCTCCCAGTGTGGCTGCCCTACCTCTCTGATTCACTGTAGGTATGGTCTGCTGGTGGAGGAGTGAGCTGGCAGGAAGAACAGACCAAACCCAGCTCTAGGGAGCTCAGCCATGTGGGACACAGACTGTCCCCGGGGGGGCTCTAATTCTCTGCTGCCTCTGCTTTTTTGCTTTTCCTCAAGGCGGGCTGCCCCACCTCTCCACTTCCCTGTCAGGATGGCGTGCTGGTGGAGGAAGGAGCGGGAAGCAGGAGTGAACCGAACCCAGCTCTGGGGAAGTCTGCCATGTGGGGCCCTGACAAAACCCAGGGGCTCCCACTCATTTCTGCCTCACTGCTGGGCGTACAACATTTTAAGAGTGGCAGTGCACTCCCTCGCCGTGTCTGGCCGCTGTCATAGAACCGGGCTTCACAGATGAGATATGGTTTCTTGGGCTGCCCCTCCTGGTTGACAGCTTTACTGGGCTCTCCAACAGGCGTCCACCCTGTTAAGAGGGCAGTGCACTCCCTCACCACTCCATGCCACCATCAAAGAATCGGGCTTCACAGATGGTAGATGGTTTCCCAGGCTGCCTCTGTTAGCCCAGCAGCCTTCCCACGTCGGGCGCTGTGGTTCACGCTCTGAAATCTGGGCTTAGTTCGATGTTACATCGAGCGCTTTCATGACATACTGCAGGGCTCATAGATTCAAGTCTCTATTGTGCTTCTGGTGGACCACTTCGCTCCACCCATGAGGTTCCTTTTTGAGGAGAAATACATGAGGGTTACAACTCGAAAGCCAAACTGAGCATAGAAAAGTGGCGACTGGGAGAAAAACAGAGGTGGGTTTTTGGGATGTCATGTACTATGTTGAGGCCTTTCTCTATATATAAGGCAGGGGGGCGGTGCTGGATAGGAAGTGATGTGAAAATATGCTAAATCAGACCATGATAGGGATGGCTTTAAGCGAGGGATACATGTCTAACTGATAGACGCATGGTATGAGCTGTTTCCTGTTCATATTTTGATGTTGTTTTGGGTATGGAAAGGTGGCCCATGGATTATTTGAGTTTAACCCCATAAGTGCCAAGGACAACGTATCTCGTCCTTTACATTACCATTACAGTGCCAAGGACGAGATACCTCATCCTTTTTGGCACTGCACAAAAGTGAAATCCAATTCCCGGGCTATGTGAGGAGGAGGCTCCTCCTCACCAACCAGGGGTTGGATTTCTTTCAGTTTCACGTCAGCGTGCTTAATGCACGTTGACGTGAAACTGAAAGAAAATTTTACTGCGTAACAGTACCCAGCCAGAGCTCCAGAGTGGTAGGGGGTTATATCCCTGGCCTTGAGTGGCTGACTCCAGTGTGGGTCGAATGTCCCCAAGCCCAGTGGTGGTTCCAGGGAGGTCAGGGACAACCTCTGTCCTTTCCCGGAGGGAGAAGCTGTAAGGCAGGCCAGCCAGAATACCAGGATGTGCTTGGGGATCATGTACCCGGCCTTGGGCGGCTGTCTCCCATGTTGGTTGGCCATCCCCAAGTGCAGCAGCTGTCCCAGGGAACCCCGGCAGGCTCCCACTCCCTTCCCGAAAGTGAATTGTGTAATGCATCGCAGCCAGACCTCCAGGATGGTCGGAGGTAATGTCCTTGGCCTTGGGGACACATCTCCCATGTTGGCCGACCATCCCCAAGCCTAGCCTGGAGCTCTGGCTGGGCTGTGTTACAGCCTTTCCCTGCGGGGAAGAATAGGGACCCTGCCAGAACTGCCATTGGACTTGGTGACAGTCGATGCACATGGGAGACAGCCACCTAAGGCCAGGTACATCACCCCGACAAATCCTGGAGCTCTGGCTCGGCTGCGTTACAGATTTTCCCTTGGGGAAGAGATGGGGACCCTGCCAGGGCTCCCTGAGACAGCCGCTTCACTTGGGATGGTCGCCCCACATAGGAGACAGCCCACCAAGGCCAGGGACATTACCACCAATTATCCTGGAGCTCTGGCTGGCCTGCATTGCAGCTTCTCCCTCTGGAAAAAGTCAGGGACCCTGCCGGGGCTCACTTGAATCACTTCTGGGCTTTGGGACAGTCAAACCACATGGGAGACAGCCGCCCAAGGCCAGGGACATCACCCCGGCCCACCCTGGAGCGCTGGCTGAGATGTGTTACAGAATTCCCCCCTGTAGAGGGAAGGGGACCCTGCCAGATGCTCCCTGGTGCTGCTGCTGTACTTGGGGATGGTACAACCACATGGGAAACGGATGCCCATGGATGGGAACATCACCTCCAACAGTCCTGGAGTTCGTGCTGGCCTGTGTTACAGCTTTTCCCTGTCAGGGAGTCCCGGCAGTGTTCCAGTACCTCCCCAAAGGGTAAAGCTGTAATGCAGCCCATTAAGAACTCTCGGAAATGTCAGGGTCCCTGCCGGGGCTCCCTGAAACCGCTGCTGGGCTTGGGGATGGTCAAACCATATGGGAGACAGCCATTCAAGGCCAAGGACATCACCTGGGTTGTATTACACCTTCTCCCTCTGGGAAACGATGTGGAGCTAGGCGAGACTCCCTGAAACCACTGCTGGACTTGTGGACGGTCAACCCACATGGGGGACAGCCACCCAAGGCCAGGAAAACCACCCATGACCAGCCTGGAGCTCTGGCTAGGCACCATTACAGTATTTCCCCCGGGGAACGGATTTGGACCCTGCCGGGGCTCCCTGGAACTGCCATTGGACTTGTGGACAGTCGACACTTTTTCTTTTCCACCCAGATAGGTGCACCCACACATGTGAGGTACTGTTTTCATCCAAACACCTGTGAGAATGTGGGAAGGTAGGACATGTGCTGTTGGCGGCGTGTTTCAGTAGTTTCCAGGAGGGAAATGTTTGAAAATTGAGTTTGTTTTCTTAAATTTGGGATTTTGCCGGGGCTTGTGGGTAATAAATTCTAAGGCGATTCGCCCAAGTCAGACCTCTGTGGATTCCCACAGGTGTCTTCTTTTCGGGAATGCATGGAGTTCCCTGTTTTCCTTTGTGGCTGCGACACCCAGGCCCATATCTGTAGGTTGACTGCCCAAACCCTTTGGGGGATAGCAGTGGTTTAGCCTTTTCCCTTTGTGCCCAGGTAGGTGCACCCACACATCTGAGGTACTGTTTTTGTTGGGACCCCTGCGGGAAAGCAGGAAGGTAGGACATGTGTTGTTGGCGGCGTGTTTCGGTGGGTTAGCGGTGGGTAATGTCTGACCATTGTGTTTTTTTTGCCAAATTTCATTATTTACTGGGGCTTGTGGGTAATACATTCTGGAGTGATTCACCCAAGTCAGACCTCTGTGGATTCCCATGGGAGTCTTATTTTTGGAAATGCATGGGGTTCCCTGTTTTCCTTTGTGGCTGCGACACCGTAGGCCCAAATCTGTAGGTTGTCCACAAGAGCAAAATCCTGCAAAATCTGCTCTGCCGAGAGACTTGGGTTTAACAGTGGTTTAGCCTTTTCCTCTTGCACCCAGGGGGTGCACCCCCCACATGTGTGGTACTGTTTTTGTTGGGACGCCTGTGGGAACGCGGGATGGTAGGACATATGTTGTTGGCAGTGTGTTTCGGTGTGTTGGCAGTGGGAAATGTCTGAAGATTGATTCCCTCCGCCCCCAAATTTCAGACTTTGCCAGGGATTGTGGGTAATAAATTCTGGGGCGATTTGCTCAAGTCAGACCTCCGTGGATTCCCACGGGTGTCTTCTTTTTGGAAATGCATGGGGTTCCCTGATTTCCTTGATGGCTTTGACATCCTAGGCCCAAATCTGTAGGTTGTCCACAAGAGCAAAATCCAGCAAAATCTGCTCTGCCGAAATACTTGGGGATACCAGTGGTTTAGCCTTTTCCCTTTGCACCCAGGTAGGTGCACTCACACATGTGAGGTACCGTTTTCATTGGGACACCTGTGGGAACACGGGAAAATGGGACATGTGTAGTTGACGCGTGTTTCGGTGGGTTGGTGGTGGGAAATGTCACAAAATTGTGGTTTTATTGCTAAATTTTGGACTTTGCCAGGGATTGTGGGTAATAAACTCTGGGCAATTCATGCAAGTCAGACCTCTCCGGATTCCCACGCATGTCTTCTTTTCAGAAATGCATGGGGATCCCTGTTTTCTTTGGAGGCTTCGACACCCTAGGTCCAAATCTGTACGTTGTCCACAATAGCAAAATCCTACAAAATTTGCACTGCCGAAAGACTTGGGGTTACCTGTGGTTTAGGATTTTCCCTTTGCGCCCCGGTAGGTTCACCCACACATGCGAGGTACCGTTTTTGTCGGGTCACCTGTGGGAACACGGGAAGGTAGGATATGTGTTTTTGGCGGTGTGTTTCGGTGAGTTGGCAGTGGGAAATGACTGAAAATTGAGCCCCTGCCCAAATTTTGGAATTTGCCGGGGTAATACATTCTGGAGCGATTCGCGCAAGTCAGACCTCTGTGGATTCCCATGGGTGTCTTCTTTTTGGAAATGCATGGGGTTCCCTGTTTTCCTTGGTGGCTTCGACACCCTAGGCCCAAATCTGTAGTTTGTTCACAAGAGCAAAATCCTGCAAAATCTGCTCTGCCGAAAGACTTGGGGTTACCAGTGGTTTACCCTTTTGCCTTTGCACCCAGTTAGGTGCACCCACACATATGAAGTACTGTTTTTGTCAGGACACCTGTGGGAACGTGGAAAGGTAGGACATGTGTTGTTGGCAGCATGTTTTGGTGGGTTGGCAGGGGGAATGTCTAAACATTTTGTTTTTTTCACAAACTTTTGGGATTTGCAGGGGATTGTGGGTAATACATTCTGTGTTGATTCACGAAAGTCAGACCTCTGTGGATACCCACGAGTGTCCTCTTTTCAGAAATGCATGGGGTATCCTGTTTTCCTTGGTGGCTTCGACACTCTAGGCCCAAATCTGTTGGTTGTTCACACCAGCAAAATCCCGCAAAATCTACTCTGTCGAAAGATTTGGGGTTACCAGTGGTTTATCCTTTTCTTTTTGCACCCAGGTAGGTGCATCCACCACCAACACATGTGAGGTATTTTATTTGTTGGGACACCTGTTGGAATGCAGGAAGGTAGGATATGTGTTGTTGGCGTCGTGTTTCGGTGGGTTGGCAGGGGGAAATGTCTGAAAATTGTGGTGTCTTTGGACAATTTCAGAATTTGCAGGGGATTGTGGGTAATACATTCTTGGGTGATTTGCGCAAGTCAGACCTCTGTGAATTCCCACGGGTGTCTTCTTTTTGGAAATGCATGGGGTTCCCTATTTTCCTCGGTGGCTTCGAAACCCTAGGCCCAAATCTGTAGGTAGTCCACAAGAGCAAAATCCCGCAAAATCTGCTCTGCCAAAGACTTGGGGTTACCAGTGGTTTCGCCAGTTCCCTTTGTGCCCAGGTAGGTGCACCCACACATGTGAGATACCGCTTTCATCAGGATACCTGTGGGAACGCGGGAAGGTAGGATATGTGTTGTTGGCAGCGTGTTCCAGTGGGTTGGAGGTGGGAAATATCTGAAAATTGTGTCCCCCCCTCCAAATTTCAGACTTTGCTGGTGATTGTGGGTAATAAATACTCTGATGATTTGCACAAGTCAGACCTCTGTGGATTCCCACGGTTGTCCTCTTTTCAGAAATGCATGGGGAATCCTGTTTTCCTTGGTGGCTTCGATACCCTAGGCCCAAATCTGTAGGTTGTCCACAAGAGCAAATTCTCGCAAAATCTGCTCTGCCGAAACACTTGTGGTTACCAGTGGTATAGCCTTTTCCCTTTGCACCAAGGTAGGTGCATCCACAAATGTGAGGTACCGTTTTCATTGGGACACCTGTGGGAACGTGGGATGGTAGAAAATTTGTTGTGTTTGCTTGGTTTACATAACTTTTCATACATTTGCTGCTGCACTTTGTCACACAACCCTTTCATTTCCCAATTGTGACCTACATTTAGTCGCTGCTTTAGGCACTATACACTTTTGTAACATGCACAAGTCACGTACCCTTCAAAAGGACTGCCTGTGCTCTTTCAAAAAATGTATGCTTGTCATTCCTCATCATATTTGTTTTCCTTATTTACACATGCTAACTACGTCTGTTTAGTCCGTAAGCATAAGAAACTGTGTACGAGGGCTCAGTTTTTGGCTTGTGCTTTGGCTTGTTTTGTGAAACATTACAAAAAATGTGAGATTTCCTAACTGGAAGAGGTGGGGGAATGTAGCGGGGTATTGCTTTTCTCAAAATTCACAGAAGCTATTGCCTTAACGGGCCAACCATGTCGACCACATACCTTTTTTAGCTGTAATTTTTCCAATTTTTCACCAAACTATGGAAATGTTCCCTACATAGTTGTTGCCTGACATGTGCAAATCACCCCTTTCTCAATTTGGAATTTTGTCTGCTTTTCATAAATGTATGCCTTTCTGTCTTCCCATTCAGCTTTCATACCCACCTGTTCCATTCCGTCCACGCATGTCCTATTGGAAAAAAGGGCAAAATCACCTACCTCTCACAAAACGGATGGTAACCATGTAAACATATGTGTTTTTGGTTTCCACTCAACTTGTTCTTGAAAGCATGGGAAATGGCAAATCCAGCACAGCAAACCATGTGTTCCTAGCTCTTACAAGGAAAAAAAACACAGGCTTCTTTGTAAATCATTTTATTGGCATTTTCTGAAAACCCCCAGAATATTCTCACTTTTTGGTTATTTTCTCTCATCTCACCCTCATACAACAAACTAGGATTACTTGGTGGCATTATGGCCGCTGTAAGTGGTTTCAATCCAGCACTCCAACGAAGTCAATGCCTAGCGTGAGATGCCCAGCTGGAACGCTTAATTTATATATTTTTATGTCATTAAGTTCTTTTATTTCTGGACGATGTATATAACGCACCTCTCTTTGAATCCCCCCGTCCTCACTGAACCAAGAATAATGTTGTTTTGCGAAGTTAAAAGATTTATTTGATGAATTAACAATATATATATCACACTTTTATGAATATGAACAATATCTAGATATCACACTTATTAATATTTATACATTGATCTGCAATGGATGATATCACAACAATTACCAATCTCTTTAATCTACAGGAGTATGGGTGAGAAGAATAATGTAGCAGAGAATAAAACTTTGTGTGAGTTCAATGAAATGCAATGATATGAAATTAATGCAGCACAGAAATGAAACTTGATATGAATTCAATCAAAGAAAATGTAATCACTATTTCCCCCTGTTAATACACAGTCCCCCCTAATATGCAATATGAAGAGATGGAATGAGGGCACACAGGTTTCAGGAATATACAATCAACAAATGGCAAGTTCAATCCCAATTCCACCAGCAAGCTTAGAGAACAGGAATGATTTTAACAGGTCAAATACTTCTGAATGTGATTTGAAATGAATGGGAAAAATGCTAAAATGACTTTAATTCACTAAAAGGGATTCAAAACTAGTGGGAGTCGCTTTGGATAGGTTCAGGTAGACACTAGCAATGATGTTTGAATGACTGGCAGATAGGAAACTGAATTCAGAGGTTGAATGCAAGAAATAGCAATTTTTATTTGGGATAAAATTGAGCCAAATGCAGAATCGCAGCAAACTTTTCAGCGTGCGTGAAATGCGATTGTGGCAAAACTATAAGGATTTCGAATGCGGTTGAAGGATTTATTTGAAAGCTGAGGATGTTAGCTTCAGAATGACACTTAAATTCCGTTCCTAGCATGTAGGTTTCAAAAGTTACAGAGGTTTTAGTAAAGTTCAATTTTTCAGAAAAGGGTCAATATTTTAGAAATGGGAGATGCGCTTTTGAATTACAAACAGGTTCTTTACACTACAGAGTCTATGAAGCCACAAGCTACATTACAACGCACCCACCAGCCCAGTGGCACCACCAGTTGATTGAGCCTGCCGAGACGCTTGCCTTTCTTCAAAACTATATTAGCGCAAAGATGATTTATCACTACAATTATCACAGAATTTTATGGATGAGAGAAGGATTCAGGATGGACACAAGAGATTCTACAATGCAGTTCTGGATATGTTGGAATGGGTTGGATAGGATTACTTAAACCTCAGAGATTGGCTATGGACAGTTCTATGCTAAATACTCACAACTATGGCTTTGGAATGGGCCCATCAAGATCTGGTCAAAGGTTTGGACTGGAATTCGATCGCCACCGGACAGGATTCAGGCGCGTGGTTCTGCACTTCAGCAAGGCACTCTGGTCTCTGTACGGCTTCTTTGGACTGGATCTGACGGGTCGGTTCTTGGTTACAGCTCTGCTCTACTGGTTTGGATCTCTAGGTTCTAGCAAGGGTTCTTGGCAAGAAGCAGCCAAAACAGCACAGCCAGGCTGTTGAATTGGATGGATTTTTAAGGGCCAGCTGAGAAGGGTTCAGCTTTTTGGATTGGGCCTACTGCTTCAGGGTTCTGGAGTCTGGATCTGTATTCTACCTTCAGAGCGCTTCGCCAGTAGATCAGTTGATGGGTGAATATGTGTCTAGGTCCTCACAGTCCCTATTTATGTATTTATCAAGGGGGTGGATAAGCTGATTATACTATGCCCAACCCTCTAAGAAGCCGATAGGTCAGAGAATTTCCTCTCCCCTGATTTGAGAAGCAGCAGTGTGTCATGATGTGTCATGATGTGTCATGTTTATGGTCCAGGGAGAAACCCCCCCCCCTTCGTTTCTGTACAGTATATCTTATTTTTCACAAAAAGCATATTTAAAATAACACTAACTTACTAATACTACATATTTACATCCCAAATTAAATAAAGCATGTATCTGTTCAAGTCTCATCTTTTTAAGAGTTTCAGTTCACAAATGACAGTTTTTCACACTTTTGGTTGGTTACCCAGTGTCAGATCTGTACAATTCTTTCCAGATACATGCACATAACATCTGGGCATACTCCTGTAAATGTTCATATTCCTATCATAATCACAATAGCTACAATATCAACATTTTCGTGGTTCAGTCTCTGAATATCGCACAGATTCCAGAGTAGTTTTAAACTGTGAGTGACATTTTCATTTTAATAACCTCTAAATTCCATATTTTTACCAGTTCGGCACAATTTTCTATAAGTCTTTTTTCCAAACATATAGTTTCTTCAGTTCCAAATCCACATTTTCAGTATAGCCCTGCCTCCAAGGCTTGGCTGAGCCAGAGAGTAACATGAGCTTGTTCCTTCCTGGGCTGGTTTCTGTTGACGCCCAAAATTAGCATTCCCTTTCAGCTCAAGAATCCCATTGTCTCTTTACCAGAGCAGCAGAGCAAATCCCCTCCTCCTCTCATTAGCATCCAAATGGGATTTTCTGTCCTTTTGGTGGCAAGGAGAAGGGTGGTGTGTTTCTCAATGGGGGAAACCTCTTTGAAGTTTAGCTGAATCAGGTTACCTTACAGTAAATAGAACATAGAAATTAAATAGTGGCAGCCTATATTGCATTTGATGGCAAGTCACTTCTTTCCCCATACTTTGATTTTAATGTACCAGTTTAAGTAATCGCCAGCTTCTGACACAGGCGAGCCTCGGTACTGCGCCCATTTTTAATTGATTTTTCCAAGCAAGCATCTTTAAATGTGGATTTTCTTCTGATAAATGTACTTCTGCTGACATTGTACTTAGGTGTAATCTTGAAATAAAGTGATGGTTAACACCCAACAAGGAGGTTGGATCTTTTGTGAGGTTTGGGAACCATGATTTTTGCAAATTTAACAGCCAAGAAAAAACCGATTTTCAAGCAGCTCTGTGTTTCTCTTGCAATGTAACACTACTTTTTCAAGTAGTTTCATTTTCCACTGTGGGCAGCCAAATGTTAGGTTTTGGCAGGGGTCTCCTGGGTTACCATTGACATAGGCAAAAGTGGATTGGCGGCCTATTTTTCAGATTTTCCTGCACACTTCTGGGTGATTTTTAGCGCTCATAATGCTTTCCGGTGGCCATTCTGATGTTCCTGCTGAACACAGCGCACAGTAATGTTGCAGGGCACAGACTAGTGGGTTAAAACATCCCACACCGCCTACATGTGGGAAGAAAAGGGGCCAAATTTGGCCAAGATATCTCATGTAACAAAAAAGGTACAAGGGATTGAATGGTAACATACCAAAATCACAAAAAAAGGCCTTGGCAATGGGGGTGGGGGGGGACGCTTGTCAGTTAAGGGGTTAAGGGGATTGTTTTTCTAAAT
This sequence comes from Ambystoma mexicanum, assembly GCF_040938575.1. Classification (NCBI taxonomy): domain Eukaryota; kingdom Metazoa; phylum Chordata; class Amphibia; order Caudata; family Ambystomatidae; genus Ambystoma; species Ambystoma mexicanum. The sequence goes on from NC_090921.1 coordinate 1,441,526,316, forward strand.
CATTGGAAATTATGCTTTAAAGCAGCTGCAATTTCCAGATGTCACTTTTTAACTGTTTATTGTTTGATGAATGTATTGATGTATATGCTACATATATCTCAAAATCATGTTGCACATTACTGTAACCCCACAACCATCTGGAGAGAAATGTCCATATGTTTATCTTACCTCTGCCCTTTTCCATACCCCTTTTCCCTACCCCTTTCTTTTCTAACCAGACATGGCCCTCATGATGCACACGCTCAGAGTCGCCTTAGGACCAGAGACCTCTAAGGTGGCAGCATATTCAGTGTAAATGATAAAGTACTTACTTTCTCTTGAGGGAAAGTATAATTTAGCATATTCTACTTTTTTCATCATATCATTGTCTTATCTATAAATAAAGGTGATACACTGGATAGATAATTTGCAAAATACCTTGGGTTAGCATTTGGCCATGGCACTAACTATTCCAAAAACTAGCAATGTGAAGAACGCACCTCAGAGTCACCATCAGATTGTCCTGGAGAGGCCAACCCCAGGTCCCATAGAACTGAATCCCTAAGCAAGTACCTCCAGACCTTCAAAACAAGTCCTTAACCTGGAATTCATAACACACAGAATCCTCCTCTTGGTCATGAAGAAAACCTGGACCAGATCTGGCAGAGTAAAATCAGCATAAGAAACGTTTGCATCTCCAGACTGGTAGTTTGGAGATGGACAAGGAGACATGGAGGAGGATGTCGGTAAGATAGGAACAGCATGGATCAGGAAGAAGGAGGCTGGGCAGAGATTACCAGAGAGCAAGAGAGGAGGCTGGACATGATTGGGAGTAAGTGGGATGTGGAGAGTAAGACTGCATGTTTAGGAACATCAAAAGGAGTGAGGAGGTTTGAGGAGGAGCAGAAAGGAGTGTATTAAGGAGTTAAGAGGTGATTTCAAGGGGAGGGAGAAGGAGAGAATTAAGGAGGAAGTTGTAGGTGACACCAAGGTAGAGGAGGTGGAATGAGTTTAGGAAAGGTTTTGAAGTGACAACAGAGGACAAGACGAAGAAGGTGATAAATAGTGTGGAAGGAAGGAGAGCTGAGGAAGTGGAGTGTGTTCAGGAGGCTGTTGGTAGAGATACCTGGGGAGGATAAAAACAGAGTGGCAAGTTGGCAGTTCAAAGTAGAGAAAATGAGGAGTGGACTTAGAGAGTGAAGGCCAGAGGTGGAGAACCAAGAGGAAGGAAAGATAGGAAATTGCACCAGGAGCAACAGGTGTGTGACAAAAGGTGGGGTGGAGTTGGTATCGTGAGGTAGAGCACAGAGGAGGTGGTAAGGGGAAAGAGAGTAGAGAAACTTTGGTGAGTGAGGTCCACATGGGCGCAAGACCATAGTGAATCATTGAGGGTTGTAGAAGAGAACAGTGTGTTGGATGTTCTACCTGGGACCATAAGACAGACCCTCCCTTTAGAGCTGTAACAGAAGCTTTTCTTGCTATTGCATTAGCCTACTGTGCATGCACATGTGGGGCTCAGCAGCTAGGTCAGCAGTCTCCTCAGAGATGAGAACAGGAAGCCGAGGAGTGGAGAGAGTATCAAAGAAGGAATAGTGGAGAGTGAATGCTGGAGAAAGCAAAATAACCAGGCATTTTGTCTGAACCCCACAGAGTTGTTTGTTTTGCTCACCAGAGTCTTTTTTTGAGTCACAGATATGTTTGTTTGATCTGCAGAGACTTTTTTTGGAGCCCCTGAGACTTGGAATACCGGGGACTTTTATTTAGATCCACAGATATTTGTTTGCACCCAGAGACTTTAAACCAAGGATGGAAAAAATGATGCACATTGTTGGAAAAGATACTCAAAACCCTCCTGCCACTCTAACATTTTAAACCACTTAAGATTTACCTATTGCATGGCATAATTTTAAGCTTCAGTACAATACAACACTAGCAACAGACAGAAATCTGCATTTTGGATGAAGCTTTCTGTTCTGCCAAATCAGGTTCAGACAAAATACATTTATTGGAAGGACGTTAAAGCATTGGGTGCTGTAACCTGGAACAAACTGGAACTTATTTGATGGCACAGTCCATCTGCTGTTTTTCTTTTTCAGGAAATAACAGCAAATTATACTTTTTAGCCAAACCTTTAGCAGCTTTCACATCCCATTGGCGTTTCCAGGGCCCAAATATGCTTTGTATTGTCATGCCTGCAAACATCCTGCCACAGGAGTTCCATAGAATTCTTTGAGATGGATCAACCTGGATGCTTCTAATCCCTCCTCTGCGACAATCTCTCTCTTTCCATTCTACCCTCTGGTCCGACACACTCTGCCGGGCATACCCTGGATGTTTTCATCTCCTCAGACATCCCCCTCTTGATTACTCTCACCACTCCTCTCTCTTGGACTGATCACTTCCTGCTCTCCTTTCCCCAGGAACTCTCTTTACCCCAGGCTAAGCCCACCCCAGCACTGCCACCTGCCTTCTCAGTCATTGGGCCCATGAAGTGTGTATCAGTGGATGCCTTTGCTGCTACTTTCTCCACTCCTCCTATGCCTGCGGCTGACTTACTCACTGGCACAGCCCTATCTAACCTGCATCTTTCTATCTCCAACAATCTGGACGTCCTTGCCCCTGTTATGAGAATTCATCTGAAGCCTACCTCCAAGTACAACTCTTGGTATTAATCTGATCTCACTGCACAGAAATGCAAATGCAGGGTGGCTGAGAGGAAGTGGAGGGCATCCGGTGCATCCTCTGACAAACTGGCCTTCCGCTTGCTCCAAAGGCAATACAGACTCTCTGTGCTATCCAAGGAGAGAGTCCACATCCAAGCCTGCATCTTTGTGGCCTCTAACAACATGGCCAAACCCTTTAAAATCTGCAAGGAACTGGCCATTCCTTCTTCAGTCTCCAGCTCTCCTGTTCCCTCCCATGCTCTCTGTATGGCACTGGCTTCTCACTTCACCACAAAAACTCTTGATATCCTGTCCTCTCTCTCTCTCCTCTTCCTCTCCCTCTACCTCTACCAGTCCCCCCTCTGGTCACCTTTCTCTCTCCTCTTCCTGTCTCTTCTTTTTCTATGACTACACCTGACAATGTTTCTAGACAAGTCCGATCTTTAAAGTGTCCAAATAGGTGCTCCCCTGCTCCTCCAGAACGATCAGGGACCACATTGACACCCTCGCTCCAGCCTTGGCCGATTTCTGAAATCACTCACTTGCCATTAGAACTTTCCACTCTCTCCTCAAGCACTCCCTTGTGCACCCCCTCCTTAAACAGCCCTTGGCCAATCCTACTTGTCCGCAAACTATGGCCCGATCTCTATCACTCCTTTTCTGGGCGAACTCCTGGAAAAGCTGGCCATCTCCCAGCTTACACTCCACACTGAATATGTTGGTTGTATCCATGACCTTTAGTCTGGCTGCACAGTACGAGTACCCAGCGAGGGACAATCAAATTGCAACAATCAAACTGATTGGCACGCCGGGGCTTTACCTGACCTGGAATCCCTCTCCCGACATTCTTTTCCTTTGTCCCTGGTGGGGGGGGATGTGGCAGCCCCTCAGCCAATGAGGAAGCTCAGAACAGGATAATCCCCGCTCTGAGCCACCACACAGCTGGAGGCTCTCATCTTCCCCCGCTGAGGATTCAGGTAAGTGTTTTCCCTCCCCCTGACCACCCAATCCAAACAATCCCCTCCCGCTTTCCCAACCCCACTTACCTGCTTTTTGGTCCATTTTGGGAGTGTACGCGCTGCAACACTTCTGTCCCCAGCGCGTCTTCTTCCGATCTGCGACAGGCCATCATAAAAAGGAAGAAGGGACTACGTGTAGTCCCTTCTCCCTTTCCATGGTGGCCATTTTATTTGTTTAAAATGTTCCATTCATTTTGAATGGCCGCCATGGAAAGGGAAAACGGACTCCATTTTCCCTTCCCCGGCAGCCATTTGTTTTTTTTCTGTTCCGCCATGCTGGAGCGTTTCGGAACAGAAAAACAATGCTCTTAGTACCCCAGTATTGGGGGCTAGGGTACTAATAGCAATAAGCCTCAAAACGCGGGGGCTTTACTAAGTCTAGTAACTATGGGCCCGGGGCTTTACCTGACTCGCTAATGCCCCTGCGTCCCGGGGCTTATTGCTTAATTCAAGCCTTCCTTCTGTCCTCATCCTTCTTGACCTTTCCTCTGCTTTAGAAATGGTCAATCACGCCTACATAAGGAAGGCATGGTATCAATAGAAGACAATAGATGTAAGTTTTGAAAACCTTTATTTTGTCATTTACTGAGGTTGGTGAAATTCCTAACTAGCCCTAACACTAAAATGGGAGTAATCTCGACCATTAAATAAACTACAAAATTAGTCAAAGTCAGTCTAGTCAAAATACTAGAAGACCTATACTAAGAAAACCTAACCTTGCCCTCCTTCTCAAATAACAAATGTATAAAGGGAATGCCAAAAAGGAAAAATAGTTTCTAAAACGAAATGTCAGAATGGCTTAGGTAACAACTCCCTTCCCCACGTTCAGAAGCACAGGGTTTCGAGAGTTGCTTAAAAATAATAGGTGGATGCCACAGTTCTATCAGTCTAGCACACTCTGGCTTGCTGGTACAATTTAATAGTTCAGGCTTGGGCTTCAAACTTTTGAACGTCTAAACAATTATTTAGGCGTTGTCCGCCTTACCACAAATAACCAGCTCTGTTCTTGGCTTTCACTTTGCCACTATTAGACAAAGGCTTCCCTCCACCGGGCTCGAAACTGTCTCTCTTTTCTCATTTAACTCTGCACTTCATCACAGTTCAGCACAGGATTCCCTCTGCCAGGCTCGAGCCTGTCTTTCTCTTTGTGGGGGTTCCCTTCCCCACGTTCTGTCATTCTTGCTTTTTACTGGTGAATACTTTTGGAACTGCAAGGATTTTATGTAGACTTCTGCATGACCACTTCAACCTCCTTTCCAAAAATTTAACAATCAGTACTCTCCACAACACCAATGCCTCATGGTACTTGAAGTTTTACTTTTGCCCTCTTGGCATCTTTCAAAGTTCATGTCTGTTTCACTTTTGCCCTCTTGGTGGTTTTCAAAGTTCATATAAATGGCTTTTCACTCAATCAACTCTCTTTCGGGATTGCAGTAACTTTCTTGCCTTTGTTTCCCGCTTTCCATAACTCAGAACATTTCTCAGAGACTTTTGACTGTGCGATTTTTGCTTCTCAGGACCGCTCTGTTTCTTTGTATACTTTTCCCAATCATTCAATCATTGTTCTCTTCATTACGCATTTTAATGGCACACATGTAACCTTCAACCTTTGCTACATTCCCATTTTCCTCGTAACACAAACCGGGCTTTTGTTTGCCTTTGATAACTCACAAGTCGTGTTAATTGGGCTTTTATTTTCAGTGCTTTTCTTGTAGCAGTCAAGGCTGTTACCATCACCTCTTCTGCTCCTCCCCAACTCCATTGTTCACCGGGAGGTGTTAGGAAAGATTGATCTTTAATGCACCTTTTCTTGCAACTTTATGGAAACCCCAAACGTTTTGCTTTTATTTTTTAATCTGATCTGTACTTTTCACAGTGCAGTGAAGCTCTAAGCTTCACTACACTGGCCTTTGCTCGTATGTTATGGGGAAATGGATATGTTCTTCAGGGTGCCAGTGCTGGGAAACCTTGTTTCCCTTAGTCGTGTTACTGTGTTACTACTTTCAATTAATTTTTGTATCACTTGTGGTAACTTTTATCCTTGTGCACAGCAGCTTACACTGCATACAATGGGATGCATTTTTGTTTTGCCCTAGACTAACACTCAGAATATTTTTGGTTGCTCTAGGTGTGCTAAAAAGATAGGCTGGTGGCAGCAATGACTTTTCCCCACTTTTTGGGGATTTTTATTTTAACTTTACCGCGTTTACCGCGTTTGGCTACTAACTATGACTACTGGTCAAACATTTTTCACTTGTCCTTTTGCCACCTTGTTCTTTATCCTTCTTCCTGGCCTAATAGGCCAGGAAAATCCTTATAAGGACTTCCAGTGCCCGGGAAAGCAGAAGCATTTGGCAGGCTACTGAAGGGCTGTGTGCGTTTGCTGGCAGGATGTGGGCTGGGTCTGTCTGACCACAATCCACAAACTGGTTTTGCTGTGTCTGAGTGGTATGCATGAGTGTTCCCACCAGTGGTCCTGATTGGACCACTGCTGGGATGTGTGTGTGGGGTAGTTCTGTTATTGTCTAGTGAGGGCAGCTTCTCTTATCTGGCTTTTACGATAAGAAGAGGACCCCTGCACCCATTCTTCAGAGAACCTGGAGAAACCTGAATGAGCCAAAATTCCTGTCCAGCGGTGAGAACCACAAAGAAACCTGAGACCTGACTGAAGGAGGCTTGGCAACCAACTTCTGATGCTGTCCTGGAGGAGCCCTGTCTTGCTCTTGATCTTTAGCAGTCCTGCTAAGGAGCTGCGACCCTTGTAGTGGAGGGACCATCCGTTCCTGACGTCTGCTCAGTGCCCTGCGAAAGAAAAGCTTTGGAAGTCCCCTGGAACCATCTTGTGGCTGACCAGCTTCATTTTTGAGCTACCCTGCTGCAAGCGTCACCGTACTGATTTTAGGCCTGAAACCTGGGTGATCCTTAGCTGGCTCTACAAGGCTAATCTCTATGAATTGTCAGCGTCCTAACTTTGAGGGACCCGAGATAGGAGGGAAAGTATGACCGCGTCTGCTGAGTCCCTTTGCCTCACTGTGCGCAGTGACCACCATCTGAAATTGCGTACCTAACTCGAGTCCAGTCCTGAGAGGGGTCCTGCATTGAGTTTTGCTGAATTCTTCCATCAAAAGTCCTTGCAACAGTGAAAGACACCAACCGGAGATCAGCTCAAACCTGCAATCCCTGCAAATTGACGACTGTGACTTTCGGTGGGAAAAGCAACTTTGGACCATTTTCTTTTGTTCTGCCAAGTTTGGGGAAGAATCAGTGTACGAGGTAAGTTACAGAGTTTGTAACCTACCCCTATATTCCCATTTTAAGTCAATGGGCTTATAACAAAGCTTAATTCTAACACTTTTGCCTTTGCCAATGCTTGCTTACGCATGCCATCTGACTGTTGGGGCTACTTTTGGACATTAGTCTAACTTGAACCCTAACCCAAAGAATCCCTCCCTGGACCCCAGAGACCCTACTTGCATTTCCTCCTGCTTCATAACTTCTGTGGAACTTTTACCTGAACTATTGGGCAAAAGGCCCCAGACAACTTAGGGCTGGACAATTTTAGTTAGGGATCATCTCTGTGGACCTTTTCATACATTATACTATTCTAACCTTTCATTTGCAGGTGTTTCTGATGTGTATTATGCCTTATAACAAATTGAATGTATGCATGTATTTAGTTTGATAGTGTTGTTTGAAAAGTCTACCTGCTAGTAGTCATTTTCTATAGTGTGTTTTGGCAATAAATAAATAACTGTATTTTTATACATCCTATCTGAGTGCAATCTGTAACTTCCATTGTGTGACCTCATTGTGGACCCCTTTCAAGCTCCTCACCACTTCTGAAGAAATTAGACAAGACCACCTGTCACTGCTACCTAAACTGCTTTGGCTACAGCTTCCCAGATTTGTTCCTGTCACAATATAGGTCGGCCTTCTATACATCTGTCTGCCAGGCCAGAGTATAGAAAAGCAGTCCTAACAGGAGGGTAGCAGGCCGCCTGGATGCACTTTGAAGGTTTCTCTATTCCGCTCACTGGTTTTCGTTTGGAGGAATGCTTACGGCTTTGCAAAACGATGGAATTCTCACCCGGCTCTCTCTCGTTCTTCGCTGCAGCCTATCAGCCCCTTAACCTTCCTACTTCCTTAGATTTGTTCGGATCAGCCCCGAAAGAGCTCTGCATTCCTGCATCCAGCCTCGCTCAGAGTGTGCCTGTTCACGCCACGTTTTATCCTGACAGGGAGTGTTAACAAGTGGCAAGTGTCTGTAATTTGGATTACGTGCCTGACACTGCCTGATCTCATTAGAGGGACAGACCCATTGCAAGGCAGTAGAGGTAATCCTCCTGGCCTCATTCCTCATCTTCCTCAGCTCAGTAGTGTTGTAAATGTGAAGTGGGGAGGAATTATAGGAGTTGAAGTTTCCCATGAAATAAGCATGGATAGAGGTTATATGGGTCAGGGAAAAAGGGGGAATCCATGGGTCACCATCAGGTGCTCCACCCCAACTCCATGAGCACCCCCGACACAGGTGATCCTCTCTTGCTTGTCCACCCCCAGGGTTGGGATCCAAAAGCAATGGCCCTTCCCTGGCCACCCGAGTGCGAGATCCCCAGTCACTAGGCTGTGAAACACCCTCAGGTTTTTCACACCATCCTGATCAATCGACTCTGTCAGAACCTGGGTATCACAGATCATGCCCTGGAGTGGTCGACCTCCTTCCTCCTGGACCAATCCTCCCATGTCCAACTTGGGTCCTTTCTCCCCACTACTTCTCTCTCCTCATGTGGTGTTCCCCAGGGATCTAACCTCTCAACATGGCTCTTCAATGTCTACTTGGCCCCTTTGGCCCACATGTTCTCTACCTTCTCCTCTAACTTTCAGTGTTATGTGGATGATACTCAGCTCTCTTTCAGTCTCCCCTCAGCCTCCTCTCCTCTCTTGCTCATTCCTGACTGTCTATACGCTATTCAGGATTGGAGCGCCTCCACTATCTCTGCCTTAATGTCAGTGAGACTGAGATCCTTCTCATTGGGACCCCTGCTCTTACTTTCCCGCTTTCACTCTGGCCGTCCTATTTGGACCCCTTTCCTTCACCTTCCTTTAAGACAAAAAAATGGGTGTGCTCTTCAACTCAACTCTCTCCTTCTCTCCTCACACCCTGGGCATTGCCAAGAAGGCCCAGCACCTGATGCACCTCCTCAGAGGTATTCTTTCTGTTCTCACTTTCCCCCAGAAGCTCTCTTGTCTCCAGAGCCCTGGTTCTCTCTAGGTGTAGGACTAAAGCAACAGCCTCTTTCTCAATCTGCCTTCCAATACTCTCAGCCCTCTGCAACTAATCCAGAACAGGACTGCAATGCTTGTCCATGGTCTCAAGCCCAGGGACTGTATCTCTCCAGCCTTGAAATCCCTACACTGGCTCCTGGTGGTGGGAAGGATCAAGTTCGATACCCTCTGCATCATTCACAAGGCTTTCTGGTGCCGGGGTCTGCACTACATCCATCTCTCTGTTCCAAACACCTTTGTTTGCTCAGCCACCTCCAACTCTGTGAGGGTCAGATGCTTCTCAGGCAGAGAGTGGGAGGTTGATCACTCTCCTCTGCAGGTGCCTCCCTCTAGAATGGCCTCTCTGCCCCTCTAAAACTTGAGCCAGACCACCTGAAATTCTGGAAGAAGCTCAAGGCCTTCTTATTTGCCTCTGCTTTCTCTCATTCGCTCCCCTACTGACCCTCCTGTCTGCTGCACTGAGTGGTTGCCTGGCTACCCCCAGAGTCTCATTGGGTACCAGGCTCCTCCATGACCAGTCTCCCTTGTACTGACTATGGGCCTCATCACGAGTTGGGCGGTAACGCCGGCGCTACTAGCGCTGGGGTTAATAGCCCTACCGCCAAACCCCCCAGCGCTAATAGCGCCGGATCACGGGTTTGGAGGAACGGGTATTGCCCATTCCCCACTGAGCCCATTCGGGAATTCCCCATTCCCCATTGGGCTCAATGGGGAATTTTCACGCTCTTACCGCCGGCGGATTTCCCGCCGGCGATATGAGCACGAAATTCCGGCGGATCTCCCCCCAGCTCAGAGCTGGGGAGAAATCTGCCAAACCCGTGATTTGGCAGACCCTTAAATGCAGCGGTAATAGCGCTAATGCCACATTTAAGGGTTACCACCAAACTCGTGATGAGGCCCTATGTGTCTACCGTGCACTTAGGGACTTTAACCGTAACCCTACAGTCCCCTGGCTCCTTGCACTTATGCAGAGCCAAGCTTCCCTGGCTGCTCGTCCTCTCATCAATGCTGCCCTGATTGCACTTCCCCCTTCTGTCTCCCTAGCACTTCCCCCTTCTCCCTCTCCCCTGCACATTGTGTTGTTTGCACTTGCACGATCCAAATGACACAAGGCCTAGTAGGATTGTTTGTTTTGTCCTCCCTCTGTCTTCCACCTTTATTGATAATTCATATAAATTTGCACAAAAGTGGCGCACGCGGCTGGCGCACAGTGTCCCCGTGCAATACACTGCGCCAGCCGCGTGCGAAAAAATCCTTTTCATCGCACAGCGTATTCATGGATTTTAGCCTCCGAAACCAGCCGTGGCGCAGAGTGGCGCAGCGACCCTGCAGCAGCGCCAGTTACGCCCCCAAGAACGCCCTCGCGCAAGGAAATTCCCAAATCATTGCAAAGGGCTGCGCTAACCCTGGACCAGTTCACAGGGCTGCCAAACAGCAAACGCCAAGCGGGGAACGTGTATTTCAGTGGTTCGCGGGAAGTTTCACATACGATTGTCCTGGGTACGTGTACATCAGGGGTGCGTGGGAAGTAACACACGCGATTCAATCAGGGCACGTGTATTCCAGGGGTGCGCGGGCAGTATCACACGCAAAAACAGCAGGGCACGTGCATTTCAGGTGTGCGCGGGAAGTATCACACGGGATTCCATCAGGGTACGTGTATTAAAGGGGTGCGCGGGAAGTATCACACGCAAAAGCAGCAGGGTACGTGTATTCCAAGGGTGCGCCGGAAGTATCACACGCAAAAGCAGCAGGGTACGTGTATTTCAGGGGTGCGCGGGAAGTATCACACGCGATTCCATCAGGGTATGTGTATTCCAGGGGTGCGCGGGAAGTATCACATGCAAAAACGGCAGGGCACGTGCATTTCAGGGGTGCGCGGGAAGTATCACACGCGATTCCATCAGGGTACGTGTATTCCAGGGGTGCGCGGGAAGTATCACACGCAAAAGCAGCAGGGTACGTGTATTCCAAGGGGGCGCGGGAAGTATCACACGCAAAAGCAGCAGGTTACGAGTATTTCAGGGGTGCGCAGGAAGTATCACACGCGATTCCATCAGGGTACGTCTATTCCAGGGGTGCGCGGGAAGTATCACACGCAAAAGCAGCAGGGTACGTGTATTCCAGGGATGCGCGGGAAGTATCACATGCAAAAGCAGCAGGATACATGTATTTCAGGGGTGCGCAGGAAGTATCACACGCGATTCCATCAGGGTACGTGTATTCCAGGGGTGCGCGGGGAGCACCACACGTGAATTGCACGTGTGGGTCCTTCCAGGTGTTCCCGCTACACCCTCCACGGCCCCTGCAGGCGGCCCACACCACAGGTGCCTACCCTGCACATGTCCCGCAGGCACCCCATCCACCAGGCCCCCACTCATGTCTCCCATCACCCCCACCCCCCAGCATCCAGGGGCACCCTCCACCAGGCCCCCACTCATGTCTCCCTGCACCCCCACCCCCCAACATCAGGGGGCACCCTCCACCAGGCACCCACCCATGTCTCCCTGCACCCCCACCCCCCAGCAGTGCAGGGCACCCTCCACCAGGCCCCCACTCATGTCTCTCATCACCCCCAACCTCCAGCATCCAGGGGCACCCTCCACCAGGCCCCCACTCCTGTCTCCCTGCACCCCCACCCCCCAGCAGTGCAGGGCACCCTCCACCAGGCCCCCACTCATGTCTCCCACCACCCCCACCCCCCAGCAGTGCAGGGGCAGACTCCACCAGGCCCTCACTCATGTCTCCCACCACCCCCACCCCCCAGCAGTGCAGGGGCAGCACCCACCAGGCCCCCACTCATGTCTCCCATCACCCCCACCCCGCAGCAGTGCAGGGGAAGCCTCCACCAGGCCCCCACTCATGTCTCCCTGCACCCCCACCCCCCAGCATCCAGGGGCACCCTCCACAAAGGCCCCCACTCATGTCTCCCACCACCCCCACCCCCCAGTATCCAGGGGCACCCTCCACCAGGCCCCCACTCATGTCTCCCATCACCCCCACCCCCCAGCAGTGCAGGGACAGCCTCCACCAGGCCCCCACTCATGTCTCCCACCACCCCCACCCCCCAGCAGTGCAGGGGCACCCTCCACCAGGCCCCCACTCATGTCTCCCATCACTCCCACCCCCAGAATCCAGGGGCACCCTCCACCAGGCCCCCACTCATGTCCAACTCATGTCTCCCATCACCCCCACCCCCCAGCAGTGCAGGGGCACCCTCCACCAGGCCCCCACTCATGTCTCCCTGCACCGCCACCCCCCAGCAGTGCAGGGGCACCCTCCACCAGGCCCCCACTCATGTCCCCCATCACCCCCACACCCACAGCATCCAGGGGCACCCTCCACCAGGCCCCCACTCATGTATCCCAGCACCCCCACCCCACAGCAGTGCAGGGCACCCTCCACCAGGCCCCCACTCATGTCCCCCACCACCCCCCAGCAGTGCAGGGGCACCCTCCACCAGGCCCCCACTCATGTCTCCCATCACCCCCACCCCCCAGCAGTGCAGGGGCACCTTCCACCAGGCCCCCACTCATGTCTCTCAGCACCCCCACCCCCCAGCAGTGCAGGGGCACCCTCCACCATGCCCCCACTCATGTCTCCCATCATCCCCACCCCCCAGCAGTGCAGGGGCACCCTCCACCAGTCCCCACTCATGTCCAACTCATGTCTCCCATCACCCCCAACCCCCAGCACTGCAGGGGCAGCCTCCACCAGGCCCCCACTCATGTCTCCCACCAGCCCCACCCCCCAACAGTGCAGGGGCAGCCTCCACCAGGCCCCCACTCATGTCTCCCATTACCCCCACCCCCCAGCAGTGCAGGGGCAGCCTCCACCAGGCCCCCACTCATGTCTCCCTGCACCCCCACCCCCCAGCATCCAGGGGCACCCTCCACCAGGCCCCTACTCATGTCTCCCATCACCCCCACCCCCCAGCATCCAGGGGCACTCTCCACAAGGCCCCCACTCATGTCTCCCAGCACCCCCACCCCCCAGCAGTGCAGGGGCAGCCTCCACCAGGCCCCCACTCATGTCTCCCACCAGCCCCACCCCCCAGCAGAGCAGGGGCAGCCTCCACCGGGCCCCCACTCATGTCTCTCATCACCCCCACCCCCCAGCAGTGCAGGGGCAGCCTCCACCAGGCCCCCACTCATGTCTCCCTGCACCCCCACCCCCCAGCATCCAGGGGCACCCTCCACCAGGCCCCTACTCATGTCTCCCATCACCCCCACCCCCCAGCATCCAGGGGCACCCTCCACCAGGCCCCCACTCATGTCTCCCAGCACCCCCAACCCCCAGCAGTGCAGGGGCACCCTCCACCAGGCCCCCACTCATGTCTCCCATCACCCCCACCCCCCAGCAGTGCAGGGGCACCCTCCACCAGGCCCCCACTCATGTCCAACTCATGTCTCCCATCACCCCCATACCCCAGCAGTGCAGGGCACCCTCCACCAGGCCCCCACTCATGTCTCCCAGCACCCCCAACCCCCAGCAGTGCAGGGGCACCCTCCACCAGGCCCCCACTCATGTCTCCCATCACCCCCACCCCCCAGCAGTGCAGGGGCACCCTCCACCAGGCCCCCACTCATGTCCAACTCATGTCTCCCATCACCCCCATACCCCAGCAGTGCAGGGCACCCTCCACCAGGCCCCCACTCATGTCTCCCAGCACCCCCACCCCCCAGCAGTGCAGGGGCACCCTCCACCAGGCCCCCACTCATGTCTCCCATCACCCCACTCCCCAGCAGTGCAGGTCACTCTCCACCATGCCCCCACTCATGTCTCCCAGCACCCCCACCCCCCAGCAGTGCAGGGGCACCCTCCACCAGGCCCCCACTCATGTCTCCCTGCACCCCCAAGCCCCAGCATCCAGGGGCACCCTCCACCAGGCCCCTACTCATGTCTCCCATCACCCCCACCCCCCAGCATCCAGGGGCACTCTCCACCAGGCCCCCACTCATGTCTCCCAGCACCCCCACCCCCCAGCAGTGCAGGGGCAGCCTCCACCAGGCCCCCACTCATGTCTCCCACCAGCCCCACCCCCTTAGCAGTGCAGGGGCAGCCTCCACCGGGCCCCCACTCATGTCTCTCATCACCCCCACCCCCCAGCATCCAGGGGCACCCTCCACCAGGCCCCTACTCATGTCTCCCATCACCCCCACCCCACAGCATCCAGGGGCACCCTCCACCAGGCCCCCACTCATGTCTCCCAGCGCCCCCAACCCCCAGCAGTGCAGGGGCACCCTCCACCAGGCCCCCACTCATGTCTCCCATCACCCCCACCCCCCAGCAGTGCAGGGCACCCTCCACCAGGCCCCCACTCATGTCTCCCAGCACCCCCACCCCCCAGCAGTGCAGGGGCACCCTCCACCAGGCCCCCACTCATGTCTCCCATCACCCCACTCCCCAGCAGTGCAGGTCACTCTCCACCATGCCCCCACTCATGTCTCCCAGCACCCCCACCCCCCAGCAGTGCAGGGGCACCCTCCACCAGGCCCCCACTCATGTCTCCCTGCACCCCCAACCCCCAGCATCCAGGGGCACCCTCCACCAGGCCCCTACTCATGTCTCCCATCACCCCCACCCCCCAGCATCCAGGGGCACTCTCCACCAGGCCCCCACTCATGTCTCCCAGCACCCCCACCCCCCAGCAGTGCAGGGGCAGCCTCCACCAGGCCCCCACTCATGTCTCCCACCAGCCCCACCCCCCAGCAGTGCAGGGGCAGCCTCCACCGGGCCCCCACTCATGTCTCTCATCACCCCCACCCCCCAGCAGTGCAGGGGCAGCCTCCACCAGGCCCCCACTCATGTCTCCCTGCACCCCCACCCCCCAGCATCCAGGGGCACCCTCCACCAGGCCCCTACTCATGTCTCCCATCACCCCCACCCCCCAGCATCCAGGGGCACCCTCCACCAGGCCCCCACTCATGTCTCCCAGCACCCCCAACCCCCAGCAGTGCAGGGGCACCCTCCACCAGGCCCCCACTCATGTCTCCCATCACCCCCACCCCTCAGCAGTGCAGGGGCACCCTCCACCAGGCCCCCACTCATGTCCAACTCATGTCTCCCATCACCCCCATACCCCAGCAGTGCAGGGCACCCTCCACCAGGCCCCCACTCATGTCTCCCACCAGCCCCACCCCCCAGCAGTGCAGGGGCAGCCTCCACCGGGCCCCCACTCATGTCTCTCATCACCCCCACCCCCCAGCAGTGCAGGGGCAGCCTCCACCAGGCCCCACTCATGTCTCCCTGCACCCCCACCCCCCAGCATCCAGGGGCACCCTCCACCAGGCCCCTACTCATGTCTCCCATCACCCCCACCCCCCAGCATCCAGGGGCACCCTCCACCAGGCCCCCACTCATGTCTCCCACCACCCCCAACCCCCAGCAGTGCAGGGGCACCCTCCACCAGGCCCCCACTCATGTCTCCCATCACCCCCACCCCCCAGCAGTGCAGGGGCACCCTCCACCAGGCCCCCACTCATGTCCAACTCATGTCTCCCATCACCCCCATACCCCAGCAGTGCAGGGCACCCTCCACCAGGCCCCCACTCATGTCTCCCAGCACCCCCAACCCCCAGCAGTGCAGGGGCACCCTCCACCAGGCACCCACTCATGTCTCCCATCACCCCCACCCCCCAGCAGTGCAAGGGCACCCTCCACCAGGCCCCCACTCATGTCCAACTCATGTCTCCCATCACCCCCATACCCCAGCAGTGCAGGGCACCCTCCACCAGGCCCCCACTCATGTCTCCCAGCACCCCCACCCCCCAGCAGTGCAGGGGCACCCTCCACCAGGCCCCCACTCATGTCTCCCATCACCCCACTCACCAGCAGTGCAGGTCACCCTCCACCATGCCCCCACTCATGTCTCCCAGCACCCCCACCCCCCAGCAGTGCAGGGGCACCCTCCACCAGGCCCCCACTCATGTCCAACTCATGTCTCCCACCACCCCCACCCCCAGCAGTGCAGGGCACCCTCCACCAGGCCCCCACTCATGTGCAACTCATGTCTCCCACCACCCCCACCCCCAGCAGTGCAGGGGCAGCTCCACCAGGCCCCCACTCATGTCTCCCATCACCCCCACCCCCCAGCATCCAGGGGCACCCTCCACCAGGCCCCCACTCATGTCCAACTCATGTCTCCCATCACCCCCACCCACCCCCCAGCAGTGCAGGGGCACCCTCCACCAGGCCCCCACTCATGTCTCCCAGCACCCCACCCCCCAGCAGTGCAGGGGCACCCTCCACCAGGCCCCCACTCATGTCCCCCATCACCCCACCCCCCAGCATCCAGGGGCACCCTCCACCAGGCCCCCACTCTTGTCTCCCATCAGCCCCACCCCCCAGCATCCAGGGGCACCCTCCACCAGGCCCCCACTCATGTGTCCCTGCACCCACACCCCCCAGCAGTGCAGGGCACCCTCCACCAGGCCCCCACTCATGTCTCCCACCACCCCCACCCCCCAGCAGTGCAGCGGCAGCCTCCACCGGGCCCCCACTCATGTCTCCCACCACTCCCACCCCCCAGCAGTGCAGGGGCAGCCTCCACCAGGCCCCCACTCATGTCTCCCAGCACCCCCACCCCCCAGCAGTGCAGGGCACCCTCCACCAGGCCCCCACTCATGTCCAACTCATGTCTCCTATCACCCCCACCCCCCAGCAGTGCAGGGGCACCCTCCACCATGCTCCCACTCATGTCTCCCAGCACCCCTACCCCCCTGCAGTGCAGGGCACCCTCCACCAGGCTCCCACTCATGTCCAAATCATGTCTCCCATCACCCCCACCCCCCAGCAGTGCAGGGGCACCCTCCAACAGGCCCCCACTCATGTCCCTCATCACCCCCACCCTCCAGCATCCAGGGGCACCCTCCACCAGGCCCCCACTCATGTCTCCCTGCACCCCCACCCCCCAGCAGTGCAGGGCACCCTCCACCAGGCCCCCACTCATGTCTCCCACCACCCCCACCCCCCAGCAGTGCAGGGGCAGCCTCCACCAGGCCCCCACTCATGTCTCCCACCACCCCCACCCCCCAGCAGTGCAGGGGCAGCCTCCACCAGGCCCCCACTCATGTCTCCCATCACCCCCACCCTGCAGAAGTGCAGGGGCAGCCTCCACCAGGCCCCCACTCATGTCTCCCTGCACCCCCACCCCCCAGCATCCAGGGGCACGCTCCACCAGGCCCCCACTCATGTCTCCCACCACCCCCACCCCCCAGCATCCAGGGGCACCCTCCACCAGGCCCCCACTCATGTCTCCCATCACCCCCACCCCCCAGCAGTACAGGGGCAGCCTCCACCAGGCCCCCACTCATGTCTCCCACCACCCCTACCCCCCAGCAGTGCAGGGGCACCCTCCACCAAGCCCCCACTCATGTCTCCCACCACCCCTACCCCCCAGCAATGCAGGGGCACCCTCCACCAGGCCCCCACTCATGTCCAACTCATGTCTCCCATCACCCCCACCCCCCAGCAGTGCAGGGGCACCCTCCACCAGGCCCCCACTCATGTCTCCGACCACCCCCACCCCCCAGCATTGCAGGGGCAGCCTCCACCAGGCCCCCACTCATGTCTCCCACCACTCCCACCCCCCAGCAGTGCAGGGGCAGCCTCCACCAGGCCCCCACCCATGTCTCCCAGCACCCCCACCCCCCAGCAGTGCAGGGCACTCTCCCCAGACCCCCACTCATGTCCAACTCATGTCTCCTATCACCCCCACCCCCCAGCATCCAGGGGCACCCTCCACCAGGCCCCCACTCATGTCTCCCAGCACCCCCAACCCCCAGCAGTGCAGGGGCACCCTCCACCAGGCCCCCACTCATGTCTCCCAACACCCCCACCCCCCAGCAGTGCAGGGGCACCCTCCACCAGGCCCCCACTCATGTCCAACTCATGTCTCCCATCACCCCCATACCCCAGCAGTGCAGGGCACCCTCCACCAGGCCCCCACTCATGTCTCCCAGCACCCCCAACCCCCAGCAGTGCAGGGGCACCCTCCACCAGGCCCCCACTCATGTCTCCCATCACCCCCACCCCCCAGCAGTGCAGGGGCACCCTCCACCAGGCCCCCACTCATGTCCAACTCATGTCTCCCATCACCCCCATACCCCAGCAGTGCAGGGCACCCTCCACCAGGCCCCCACTCATGTCTCCCAGCACCCCCACCCCCCAGCAGTGCAGGGGCACCCTCCACCAGGCCCCCACTCATGTCTCCCATCACCCCACTCCCCAGCAGTGCAGGTCACTCTCCACCATGCCCCCACTCATGTCTCCCAGCACCCCCACCCCCCAGCAGTGCAGGGGCACCCTCCACCAGGCCCCCACTCATGTCTCCCTGCACCCCCAACCCCCAGCATCTAGGGGCACCACCCTCCACCAGGCCCCTACTCATGTCTCCCATCACCCCCACCCCCCAGCATCCAGGGGCACTCTCCACCAGGCCCCCACTCATGTCTCCCAGCACCCCCACCCCCCAGCAGTGCAGGGGCAGCCTCCACCAGGCCCCCACTCATGTCTCCCACCACTCCCACCCCCCAGCAGTGCAGGGGCAGCCTCCACCAGGCCCCCACTCATGTCTCCCAGCACCCCCACCCCCCAGCAGTGCAGGGCACTCTCCCCAGACCCCCACTCATGTCCAACTCATGTCTCCCATCACCCCCGCCCCCCAGCAGTGCAGGGGCACCCTCCACCAGGCCCCCACTCAGGTCTCCCACCACCCCCACCCTCCAGCAGTGCAGGGGCAGCCTCCACCAGGCCCCCACTCATGTCTCCCACCACTCCCACCCCCCAGCAGTGCAGGGGCAGCCTCCACCAGGCCCCCACTCATGGCTCCCAGCACCCCCACCCCCCAGCAGTGCAGGGCACTCTCCCCAGACCCCCACTCATGTCCAACTCATGTCTCCCATCACCCCCGCCCCCCAGCAGTGCAGGGGCACCCTCCACCAGGCCCCCACTCATGTCTCCGACCACCCCCACCCCCCAGCATTGCAGGGGCAGCCTCCACCAGGCCCCCACTCATGTCTCCCACCACTCCCACCCCCCAGCAGTGCAGGGGCAGCCTCCACCAGGCCCCCACCCATGTCTCCCAGCACCCCCACCCCCCAGCAGTGCAGGGCACTCTCCCCAGACCCCCACTCATGTCCAACTCATGTCTCCTATCACCCCCACCCCCCAGCATCCAGGGGCACCCTCCACCAGGCCCCCACTCATGTCTCCCAGCACCCCCAACCCCCAGCAGTGCAGGGGCACCCTCCACCAGGCCCCCACTCATGTCTCCCAACACCCCCACCCCCCAGCAGTGCAGGGGCACCCTCCACCAGGCCCCCACTCATGTCCAACTCATGTCTCCCATCACCCCCATACCCCAGCAGTGCAGGGCACCCTCCACCAGGCCCCCACTCATGTCTCCCAGCACCCCCAACCCCCAGCAGTGCAGGGGCACCCTCCACCAGGCCCCCACTCATGTCTCCCATCACCCCCACCCCCCAGCAGTGCAGGGGCACCCTCCACCAGGCCCCCACTCATGTCCAACTCATGTCTCCCATCACCCCCATACCCCAGCAGTGCAGGGCACCCTCCACCAGGCCCCCACTCATGTCTCCCAGCACCCCCACTCCCCAGCAGTGCAGGGGCACCCTCCACCAGGCCCCCACTCATGTCTCCCATCACCCCACTCCCCAGCAGTGCAGGGGCACCCTCCACCAGGCCCCCACTCATGTCCAACTCATGTCTCCCATCAC
The DNA here is from genome assembly GCF_040938575.1 of Ambystoma mexicanum. Taxonomy (NCBI): domain Eukaryota; kingdom Metazoa; phylum Chordata; class Amphibia; order Caudata; family Ambystomatidae; genus Ambystoma; species Ambystoma mexicanum. The sequence goes on from NC_090921.1 coordinate 1,441,545,999, forward strand.
CCCCATACCCCAGCAGTGCAGGGCACCCTCCACCAGGCCCCCACTCATGTCTCCCAGCACCCCCAACCCCCAGCAGTGCAGGGGCACCCTCCACCAGGCACCCACTCATGTCTCCCATCACCCCCACCCCCCAGCAGTGCAAGGGCACCCTCCACCAGGCCCCCACTCATGTCCAACTCATGTCTCCCATCACCCCCATACCCCAGCAGTGCAGGGCACCCTCCACCAGGCCCCCACTCATGTCTCCCAGCACCCCCACCCCCCAGCAGTGCAGGGGCACCCTCCACCAGGCCCCCACTCATGTCTCCCATCACCCCACTCACCAGCAGTGCAGGTCACCCTCCACCATGCCCCCACTCATGTCTCCCAGCACCCCCACCCCCCAGCAGTGCAGGGGCACCCTCCACCAGGCCCCCACTCATGTCCAACTCATGTCTCCCACCACCCCCACCCCCAGCAGTGCAGGGCACCCTCCACCAGGCCCCCACTCATGTGCAACTCATGTCTCCCACCACCCCCACCCCCAGCAGTGCAGGGGCAGCTCCACCAGGCCCCCACTCATGTCTCCCATCACCCCCACCCCCCAGCATCCAGGGGCACCCTCCACCAGGCCCCCACTCATGTCCAACTCATGTCTCCCATCACCCCCACCCACCCCCCAGCAGTGCAGGGGCACCCTCCACCAGGCCCCCACTCATATCTCCCAGCACCCCACCCCCCAGCAGTGCAGGGGCACCCTCCACCAGGCCCCCACTCATGTCCCCCATCACCCCACCCCCCAGCATCCAGGGGCACCCTCCACCAGGCCCCCACTCTTGTCTCCCATCAGCCCCACCCCCCAGCATCCAGGGGCACCCTCCACCAGGCCCCCACTCATGTGTCCCTGCACCCACACCCCCCAGCAGTGCAGGGCACCCTCCACCAGGCCCCCACTCATGTCTCCCACCACCCCCACCCCCCAGCAGTGCAGCGGCAGCCTCCACCGGGCCCCCACTCATGTCTCCCACCACTCCCACCCCCCAGCAGTGCAGGGGCAGCCTCCACCAGGCCCCCACTCATGTCTCCCAGCACCCCCACCCCCCAGCAGTGCAGGGCACCCTCCACCAGGCCCCCACTCATGTCCAACTCATGTCTCCTATCACCCCCACCCCCCAGCAGTGCAGGGGCACCCTCCACCATGCTCCCACTCATGTCTCCCAGCACCCCTACCCCCCTGCAGTGCAGGGCACCCTCCACCAGGCTCCCACTCATGTCCAAATCATGTCTCCCATCACCCCCACCCCCCAGCAGTGCAGGGGCACCCTCCAACAGGCCCCCACTCATGTCTCTCATCACCCCCACCCTCCAGCATCCAGGGGCACCCTCCACCAGGCCCCCACTCATGTCTCCCTGCACCCCCACCCCCCAGCAGTGCAGGGCACCCTCCACCAGGCCCCCACTCATGTCTCCCACCACCCCCACCCCCCAGCAGTGCAGGGGCAGCCTCCACCAGGCCCCCACTCATGTCTCCCACCACCCCCACCCCCCAGCAGTGCAGGGGCAGCCTCCACCAGGCCCCCACTCATGTCTCCCATCACCCCCACCCTGCAGAAGTGCAGGGGCAGCCTCCACCAGGCCCCCACTCATGTCTCCCTGCACCCCCACCCCCCAGCATCCAGGGGCACGCTCCACCAGGCCCCCACTCATGTCTCCCACCACCCCCACCCCCCAGCATCCAGGGGCACCCTCCACCAGGCCCCCACTCATGTCTCCCATCACCCCCACCCCCCAGCAGTGCAGGGGCAGCCTCCACCAGGCCCCCACTCATGTCTCCCACCACCCCTACCCCCCAGCAGTGCAGGGGCACCCTCCACCAAGCCCCCACTCATGTCTCCCACCACCCCTACCCCCCAGCAATGCAGGGGCACCCTCCACCAGGCCCCCACTCATGTCCAACTCATGTCTCCCATCACCCCCACCCCCCAGCAGTGCAGGGGCACCCTCCACCAGGCCCCCACTCATGTCTCCGACCACCCCCACCCCCCAGCATTGCAGGGGCAGCCTCCACCAGGCCCCCACTCATGTCTCCCACCACTCCCACCCCCCAGCAGTGCAGGGGCAGCCTCCACCAGGCCCCCACCCATGTCTCCCAGCACCCCCACCCCCCAGCAGTGCAGGGCACTCTCCCCAGACCCCCACTCATGTCCAACTCATGTCTCCTATCACCCCCACCCCCCAGCATCCAGGGGCACCCTCCACCAGGCCCCCACTCATGTCTCCCAGCACCCCCAACCCCCAGCAGTGCAGGGGCACCCTCCACCAGGCCCCACTCATGTCTCCCAACACCCCCACCCCCCAGCAGTGCAGGGGCACCCTCCACCAGGCCCCCACTCATGTCCAACTCATGTCTCCCATCACCCCCATACCCCAGCAGTGCAGGGCACCCTCCACCAGGCCCCCACTCATGTCTCCCAGCACCCCCAACCCCCAGCAGTGCAGGGGCACCCTCCACCAGGCCCCCACTCATGTCTCCCATCACCCCCACCCCCCAGCAGTGCAGGGGCACCCTCCACCAGGCCCCCACTCATGTCCAACTCATGTCTCCCATCACCCCCATACCCCAGCAGTGCAGGGCACCCTCCACCAGGCCCCCACTCATGTCTCCCAGCACCCCCACCCCCCAGCAGTGCAGGGGCACCCTCCACCAGGCCCCCACTCATGTCTCCCATCACCCCACTCCCCAGCAGTGCAGGTCACTCTCCACCATGCCCCCACTCATGTCTCCCAGCACCCCCACCCCCCAGCAGTGCAGGGGCACCCTCCACCAGGCCCCCACTCATGTCTCCCTGCACCCCCAACCCCCAGCATCTAGGGGCACCACCCTCCACCAGGCCCCTACTCATGTCTCCCATCACCCCCACCCCCCAGCATCCAGGGGCACTCTCCACCAGGCCCCCACTCATGTCTCCCAGCACCCCCACCCCCCAGCAGTGCAGGGGCAGCCTCCACCAGGCCCCCACTCATGTCTCCCACCACTCCCACCCCCCAGCAGTGCAGGGGCAGCCTCCACCAGGCCCCCACTCATGTCTCCCAGCACCCCCACCCCCCAGCAGTGCAGGGCACTCTCCCCAGACCCCCACTCATGTCCAACTCATGTCTCCCATCACCCCCGCCCCCCAGCAGTGCAGGGGCACCCTCCACCAGGCCCCCACTCAGGTCTCCCACCACCCCCACCCTCCAGCAGTGCAGGGGCAGCCTCCACCAGGCCCCCACTCATGTCTCCCACCACTCCCACCCCCCAGCAGTGCAGGGGCAGCCTCCACCAGGCCCCCACTCATGGCTCCCAGCACCCCCACCCCCCAGCAGTGCAGGGCACTCTCCCCAGACCCCCACTCATGTCCAACTCATGTCTCCCATCACCCCCGCCCCCCAGCAGTGCAGGGGCACCCTCCACCAGGCCCCCACTCATGTCTCCGACCACCCCCACCCCCCAGCATTGCAGGGGCAGCCTCCACCAGGCCCCCACTCATGTCTCCCACCACTCCCACCCCCCAGCAGTGCAGGGGCAGCCTCCACCAGGCCCCCACCCATGTCTCCCAGCACCCCCACCCCCCAGCAGTGCAGGGCACTCTCCCCAGACCCCCACTCATGTCCAACTCATGTCTCCTATCACCCCCACCCCCCAGCATCCAGGGGCACCCTCCACCAGGCCCCCACTCATGTCTCCCAGCACCCCCAACCCCCAGCAGTGCAGGGGCACCCTCCACCAGGCCCCCACTCATGTCTCCCAACACCCCCACCCCCCAGCAGTGCAGGGGCACCCTCCACCAGGCCCCCACTCATGTCCAACTCATGTCTCCCATCACCCCCATACCCCAGCAGTGCAGGGCACCCTCCACCAGGCCCCCACTCATGTCTCCCAGCACCCCCAACCCCCAGCAGTGCAGGGGCACCCTCCACCAGGCCCCCACTCATGTCTCCCATCACCCCCACCCCCCAGCAGTGCAGGGGCACCCTCCACCAGGCCCCCACTCATGTCCAACTCATGTCTCCCATCACCCCCATACCCCAGCAGTGCAGGGCACCCTCCACCAGGCCCCCACTCATGTCTCCCAGCACCCCCACTCCCCAGCAGTGCAGGGGCACCCTCCACCAGGCCCCCACTCATGTCTCCCATCACCCCACTCCCCAGCAGTGCAGGTCACTCTCCACCATGCCCCCACTCATGTCTCCCAGCACCCCCACCCCCCAGCAGTGCAGGGGCACCCTCCACCAGGCCCCCACTCATGTCTCCCTGCACCCCCAACCCCCAGCATCTAGGGGCACCACCCTCCACCAGGCCCCTACTCATGTCTCCCATCACCCCCACCCCCCAGCATCCAGGGGCACTCTCCACCAGGCCCCCACTCATGTCTCCCAGCACCCCCACCCCCCAGCAGTGCAGGGGCAGCCTCCACCAGGCCCCCACTCATGTCTCCCACCACTCCCAATCCCCAGCAGTGCAGGGGCAGCCTCCACCAGGCCCCCACTCATGTCTCCCAGCACCCCCACCCCCCAGCAGTGCAGGGCACTCTCCCCAGACCCCCACTCATGTCCAACTCATGTCTCCCATCACCCCCGCCCCCCAGCAGTGCAGGGGCACCCTCCACCAGGCCCCCACTCAGGTCTCCCACCACCCCCACCCTCCAGCAGTGCAGGGGCAGCCTCCACCAGGCCCCCACTCATGTCTCCCACCACTCCCACCCCCCAGCAGTGCAGGGGCAGCCTCCACCAGGCCCCCACCCATGTCTCCCAGCACCCCCACCCCCCAGCAGTGCAGGGCACTCTCCCCAGACCCCCACTCATGTCCAACTCATGTCTCCTATCACCCCCACCCCCCAGCATCCAGGGGCACCCTCCACCAGGCCCCCACTCATGTCTCCCAGCACCCCCAACCCCCAGCAGTGCAGGGGCACCCTCCACCAGGCCCCCACTCATGTCTCCCATCACCCCCACCCCCCAGCAGTGCAGGGGCACCCTCCACCAGGCCCCCACTCATGTCCAACTCATGTCTCCCATCACCCCCATACCCCAGCAGTGCAGGGCACCCTCCACCAGGCCCCCACTCATGTCTCCCAGCACCCCCAACCCCCAGCAGTGCAGGGGCACCCTCCACCAGGCCCCCACTCATGTCTCCCATCACCCCCACCCCCCAGCAGTGCAGGGGCACCCTCCACCAGGCCCCCACTCATGTCCAACTCATGTCTCCCATCACCCCCATACCCCAGCAGTGCAGGGGCACCCTCCACCAGGCCCCCACTCATGTCTCCCAGCACCCCCACCCCCTAGCAGTGCAGGGGCACCCTCTACCAGGCCCCCACTCATGTCTCCCATCACCCCACTCCCCAGCAGTGCAGGTCACTCTCCACCATGCCCCCACTCATGTCTCCCAGCACCCCCACCCCCCAGCAGTGCAGGGGCACCCTCCACCGGGCCCCGACTCATGTCTCCCTGAACCCCCAACCCCCAGCATCCAGGGGCACCCTCCACCAGGCCCCTACTCATGTCTCCCATCACCCCCACCCCCCAGCATCCAGGGGCACTCTCCACCAGGCCCCCACTCATGTCTCCCAGCACCCCCACCCCCCAGCAGTGCAGGGGCAGCCTCCACCAGGCCCCCACTCATGTCTCCCACCAGCCCCACCCCCCAGCAGTGCAGGGGCAGCCTCCACCGGGCCCCCACTCATGTCTCTCATCACCCCCACCCCCCAGCAGTGCAGGGCAGCCTCCACCAGGCCCCCACTCATGTCTCCCTGCACCCCCACCCCCCAGCATCCAGGGGCACCCTCCACCAGGCCCCCACTCATGTCTCCCAGCACCCCCAACCCCCAGCAGTGCAGGGGCACCCTCCACCAGGCCCCCACTCATGTCTCCCATCACCCCCACCCCCCAGCAGTGCAGGGGCACCCTCCACCAGGCCCCCACTCATGTCCAACTCATGTCTCCCATCACCCCCATACCCCAGCAGTGCAGGGCACCCTACACCAGGCCCCCACTCATGTCTCCCAACACCCCCAACCCCCAGCAGTGCAGGGGCACCCTCCACCAGGCCCCCCACTCATGTCTCCCATCACCCCCACCCCCCAGCAGTGCAAGGGCACCCTCCACCAGGCCCCCACTCATGTCCAACTCATGTCTCCCATCACCCCCATACCCCAGCAGTGCAGGGCACCCTCCACCAGGCCCCCACTCATGTCCAACTCATGTCTCCCACCACCCCCACCTCCCAGCAGTGCAGGGGCAGCCTCCACCAGGCCCCCACTCATGTCTCCCTGCACCCCCACCCCCCAGCATCCAGGGGCACCCTCCACCAGGCCCCCACTCATGTCTCCCAGCACCCCCAACCCCCAGCAGTGCAGGGGCACCCTCCACCAGGCCCCCACTCATGTCTCCCATCACCCCCACCCCCCAGCAGTGCAGGGGCACCCTCCACCAGGCCCCCACTCATGTCCAACTCATGTCTCCCATCACCCCCATACCCCAGCAGTGCAGGGCACCCTACACCAGGCCCCCACTCATGTCTCCCAGCACCCCCACCCCCAGCAGTGCAGGGGCACCCTCCACCAGGCCCCCACTCATGTCTCCCATCATCCCACTCCCCAGCAGTGCAGGTCACCCTCCACCATGCCCCCACTCATGTCTCCCAGCACCCCCACCCCCCAGCAGTGCAGGGGCACCCTCCACCAGGCCCCCACTCATGTCCAACTCATGTCTCCCACCACCCCCACCCCCAGCAGTGCAGGGCACCCTCCACCAGGCCCCCACTCATGTCCAACTCATGTCTCCCACCACCCCCACCTCCCAGCAGTGCAGGGGCAGCCTCCACCAGGCCCCCACTCATGTCTCCCATCACCCCCACCCCCCAGCATCCAGGGGCACCCTCCACCAGGCCCCCACTCATGTCCAACTCATGTCTCCCATCACCCCCACCCACCCCCCAGCAGTGCAGGGGCACCCTCCACCAGGCCCCCACTCATGTCTCCCAGCACCACACACCCCAGCAGTGCAGGGGCACCCTCCACCAGGCCCCCACTCATGTCCCCCATCACCCCACCCCCCAACATCCAGGGGCACCCTCCACCAGGCCCCCACTCTTGTCTCCCATCAGCCCCACACCCCAGCATCCAGGGGCACCCTCCACCAGGCCCCCACTCATGTGTCCCTGCACCCACACCCCCCAGCAGTGCAGGGCACCCTCCACCAGGCCCCCACTCATGTCTCCCACCACCCCCACCCCCCAGCAGTGCAGGGGCAGCCTCCACCGGGCCCCCACTCATGTCTCCCACCACTCCCACCCCCCAGCAGTGCAGGGGCAGCCTCCACCAGGCCCCCACTCATGTCTCCCAGCACCCCCACCCCCCTGCAGTGCAGGGCACCCTCCACGAGGCCCCCACTCATGTCCAACTCATGTCTCCTATCACCCCCACCCCCCAGCAGTGCAGGGGCACCCTCCACCAGGCTCGCACTCATGTCTCCCAGCACCCCTACCCCCCTGCAGTGCAGGGGCACCCTCCAACAGGCCCCCACTCATGTCTCTCATCACCCCCACCCTCCAGCATCCAGGGCACCCTCCACCAGGCCCCCACTCATGTCTCCCTGCACCCCCACCCCCCAGCAGTGCAGGGCACCCTCCACCAGGCCCCCACTCATGTCTCCCAGCACCCCCAACCCCCAGCAGTGCAGGGGCACCCTCCACCAGGCCCCCACTCATGTCTCCCATCACCCCCACCCCCCAGCAGTGCAAGGGCACCCACCACCAGGCCCCCACTCATGTCCAACTCATGTCTCCCATCACCCCCATACCCCAGCAGTGCAGGGCACCCTCCACCAGGCCCCCACTCATGTCCAACTCATGTCTCCCACCACCCCCACCTCCCAGCAGTGCAGGGGCAGCCTCCACCAGGCCCCCACTCATGTCTCCCTGCACCCCCACCCCCCAGCATCCAGGGGCACCCTCCACCAGGCCTCCACTCATGTCTCCCAGCACCCCCAACCCCCAGCAGTGCAGGGGCACCCTCCACCAGGCCCCCACTCATGTCTCCCATCACCCCCACCCCCCAGCAGTGCAGGGGCACCCTCCACCAGGCCCCCACTCATGTCCAACTCATGTCTCCCATCACCCCCATACCCCAGCAGTGCAGGGCACCCTACACCAGGCCCCCACTCATGTCTCCCAGCACCCCCACCCCCAGCAGTGCAGGGGCACCCTCCACCAGGCCCCCACTCATGTCTCCCATCACCCCACTCCCCAGCAGTGCAGGTCACCCTCCACCATGCCCCCACTCATGTCTCCCAGCACCCCCACCCCCAGCAGTGCAGGGGCACCCTCCACCAGGCCCCCACTCATGTCCAACTCATGTCTCCCACCACCCCCACCCCCAGCAGTGCAGGGCACCCTCCACCAGGCCCCCACTCATGTCCAACTCATGTCTCCCACCACCCCCACCTCCCAGCAGTGCAGGGCAGCCTCCACCAGGCCCCCACTCATGTCTCCCATCACCCCCACCCCCCAGCATCCAGGGGCACCCTCCACCAGGCCCCCACTCATGTCCAACTCATGTCTCCCATCACCCCCACCCACCCCCCAGCAGTGCAGGGGCACCCTCCACCAGGCCCCCACTCATGTCTCCCAGCACCACACCCCCCAGCAGTGCAGGGGCACCCTCCACCAGGCCCCCACTCATGTCCCCCATCACCCCACCCCCCAACATCCAGGGGCACCCTCCACCAGGCCCCCACTCTTGTCTCCCATCAGCCCCACCCCCCAGCATCCAGGGGCACCCTCCACCAGGCCCCCACTCATGTGTCCCTGCACCCACACCCCCCAGCAGTGCAGGGCACCCTCCACCAGGCCCCCACTCATGTCTCCCACCACCCCCACCCCCCAGCAGTGCAGGGGCAGCCTCCACCGGGCCCCCACTCATGTCTCCCACCACTCCCACCCCCCAGCAGTGCAGGGGCAGCCTCCACCAGGCCCCCACTCATGTCTCCCAGCACCCCCACCCCCCTGCAGTGCAGGGCACCCTCCACGAGGCCCCCACTCATGTCCAACTCATGTCTCCTATCACCCCCACCCCCCAGCAGTGCAGGGGCACCCTCCACCAGGCTCGCACTCATGTCTCCCAGCACCCCTACCCCCCTGCAGTGCAGGGGCACCCTCCAACAGGCCCCCACTCATGTCTCTCATCACCCCCACCCTCCAGCATCCAGGGCACCCTCCACCAGGCCCCCACTCATGTCTCCCTGCACCCCCACCCCCAGCAGTGCAGGGCACCCTCCACCAGGCCCCCACTCATGTCTCCCACCACCCCCACCCCCCAGCAGTGCAGGGGCAGCCTCCACCAGGCCCCCACTCATGTCTCCCACCACCCCCACCCCCCAGCAGTGCAGGGGCAGCCTCCACCAGGCCCCCACTCATGTCTCCCATCACCCCCACCCTGCAGAAGTGCAGGGGCAGCCTCCACCTGGCCCCCACTCATGTCTCCCTGCACCCCCACCCCCCAGCATCCAGGGGCACGCTCCACCAGGCCCCACTCATGTCTCCCACAACCCCCACCCCCCACCATCCAGGGGCACCCTCCACCAGGCCCCCACTCATGTCTCCCATCACCCCCACCCCCAGCAGTGCAGGGGCAGCCTCCACCAGGCCCCCACTCATGTCTCCCACCACCCCTACCACCCAACAGTGCAGGGGCACCCTCCACCAAGCCCCCACTCATGTCTCCCACCACCCCTACCCCCCAGCAGTGCAGGGGCACCCTCCACCAGGCCCCCACTCATGTCCAACTCATGTCTCCCATCACCCCCACCCCCCAGCAGTGCAGGGGCACCCTCCACCAGGCCCCCACTCATGTCTCCCACCACCCCCACCCCTCAGCAGTGCAGGGCACCCTCCACCAGGCCCCCACTCAGGTCTCCCACCACCCCCACACCCCAGCAGTGCAGGGGCAGCCTCCACCAGGCCCCCACTCATGTCTCCCACCACCCCCACCCCCCAGCAGTGCAGGGGCGTTCTCCACCAGGCCCCCACTCATGTCTCCCATCACCCCCACCCCGCAGCAGTGCAAGGGCAGCCTCCACCAGGCCCCCACTCATGTCTCCCTGCACCCCAACCGCCCAGCATCCAGGGGCACCCTCCACCAGGCCCCCACTCATGTCTCACACCACCCCAACCCCCAGCATCCAGGGGCACCCTCCACCAGGCCCCCACTCATGTCTCCCATCACCCCCACCCCCCAGCATCCAGGGGCACCCTCCACCAGGCCCCCACTCATGTCCAACTCATGTCTCCCATCACACCCACCCCCCAGCAGTGCAGGGGCACCCTCCACCAGGCCCCCACTCATGTCTCCCAGCACCCCCACCCCCCAGCAGTGCAGGGGCACCCTCCACCAGGCCCCCACTCATGTCCCCCATCACCCCCACGTCCCCAGCATCCAGGGGCACCCTCCACCAGGCCCCCACTCATGTCTCCCAGCACCCCCACCCCCCAGCAGTGCAGGGCACCCTCCACCAGGCCCCCAGTCATGTCCCCCACCACCCCCACCGCCCAGCAGTGCAGGGGCACCCTCCACCAGGCCCCCACTCATGTCCTTCACCACCCCCAGCCCCCAGAATCCAGGGGCACCCTCCACCAGGCCCCACTCATGTTCAACTCATGTCTCCCATCACCCCCACCCCCCAGCAGTGCAGGGCACCCTCCACCAGGCCCCCACTCATGTCTCCCACCACCCCCACCCCCCAGCAGTGCAGGGGCAGCCTCCACCAGGCCCCCAATCATGTCTCCCACCAGCCCCACCCTCCAGCAGTGCAGGGGCAGCCTCCAGCAGGCCCCCACTCATGTCCCCCATCACCCCCACCCCCCAGCAGTGCAGGGGCAGCCTCCACCAGGCCCCCACTCATGTCTCCCTGCACCCCTGCCCCCCAGCATCCAGGGGCACCCTCCACCAGGCTCCTACTCATGTCTCCCATCACCCCCACCCCCCAGCATCCAGGGGCACCCTCCACCAGGCCCCCACTCATGTCTCCCAGCACCCCCACCCCCCAGCAGTGCAGGGGCACCCTCCACCAGGCCCCCACTCATGTCTCCCATCACCCCCACCCCCCAGCAGTGCAGGGGCACCCTCCACCAGGCCCCCACTCATGTCCAACTCATGTCTCCCATCACCCCCACACCCCAGCAGTGCAGGGCACCCTCCACCAGGCCCCCACTCATGTCTCCCAGCACCCCCAACCCCAGCCGTGCAGGGGCACCCTCCACCAGGCCCCCACTCATGTCTCCCATCACCCCCACCCCCCAGCAGTGCAGGGGCACCCTCCGCCAGGCCCACACATGTCCAACTCATGTCTCCCATCACCCCACCCCCCAGCAGTGCAGGGCACCCTCCACCATGCCCCCACTTATGTCTCCCAGCACCCCCAGCAGTGCAGGGGCACCCTCCACTAGGCCCCCACTCATGTCTCCCAGCACCCCCACCCCCCAGCAGTGCAGGGGCACCCTCCACCAGGCCCCCACTCATGTCCCCCATCACCCCCACGTCCCCAGCATCCAGGGGCACCCTCCACCAGGCCCCCACTCATGTCTCCCAGCACCCCCCAACCCCCAGCAGTGCAGGGCACCCTCCACCAGGCCCCCACTCATGTCCCCCACCACCCCCATCCGCCAGCAGTGCAGGGGCACCCTCCACCAGGCCCCCACTCATGTCCCCCATCACCCCCACCCCCCAGAATCCAGGGGCACCCTCCACCAGGCCCCCACTCATGTCCAATTCATGTCTCCCATCACCCCCACCCACCAGCAGTGCAGGGGCACCCTCCACCAGGCCCCCACTCATGTCTCCCAGCACCCCCACCCCCCAGCAGTGCAGGAGCACCCTCCACCAGGCCCCCACTCATGTCTCCCATCATCCCCACCCCCCAGCAGTGCAGGAGCACCCTCCACCAGGCCCCACTCATGTCCAACTCATGTCTCCAATCACCCCCACCCCTCAGCAGTGCAGGGCACCCTCCACCAGGCCCCCACTCATGTCTCCCACCACCCCCACCCCCCAGCAGTGCAGGGGCAGCCTCTACCAGGCCCCCAATCATGTCTGCCACCAGCCCCACACTCCAGCAGTGCAGGGGCAGCCTCCACCAGGCCCCACTCATGTCTCCCAATACCCCCACCCCCCAGCAGTGCAGCGGCAGCCTCCACCAGGCCCCCACTCATGTCTCCCTGCACCCCCACCCCCCAGCATCCAGGGGCACCCTCCACCAGGCCCCTACTCATGTCTCCCAGCACCCCCACCCCCCAGCAGTGCAGGGGCACCCTCCACCAGGCCCCCACTCATGTCTCCCATCACCCCCACCCCCCAGCAGTGCATGGGCACCCTCCACCAGGCCCCCACTCATGTCCAACATATGTATCCCATCACCCCCACACCCCAGCAGTGCAGGGCACCCCAGCACCCCCACCCCCAGCAGTGCAGAGGCACCCTCCACCAGGCCCCCACTCATGTCTCCCATCACCCCACCCCCCAGCAGTGCAGGGGCACCCTCCACCAGGCCCCCACTCATGTCCAACTCATGTCTCCCATCACCCCACCCCCCAGAAGTGCAGGGCACCCTCCACCATGCCCTCACTTATGTCTCCCAGCACCCCCACCCCCCAGCAGTGCAGGGGCACCCTCCACCAGGCCCCTACTCATGTCCAACTCATGTCTCCCACCACCCCACCCCCCATCAGTGCAGGGCACCCTCCACCAGGCCCCCACTCATGTCCAACTCATGTCTCCCACCACCCCCACCACCCATCAGTGCAGGGGCAGCCTCCACCAAGCCCCCACTCATGTCTCCCATCACCCCCACCCCCAGCATCCAGGGGCACCCTCCACCAGGCCCGCACTCATGTCCAACTCATGTCTCCCATCACCCCCACCCACCCCCCAGCAGTGCAGGGGCAGCCTCCACCAGGCCCCACTCATGTCTCCCAGGACCCCACCCCCCAGCAGTGCAGGGGCACCCTCCACGAGGCCCCCACTCATGTCCCCCATCACCCCCACCCCCCAGCATCCAGGGGCACCCTCCACCAGGCCCCCACTCATGTCTCCCATCACCCCCACTCCCCAGCATCCAGGGGCACCCTCCACCAGGCCCCCACTCATGTGTCCCTGCACCCACACCCCCCAGCAGTGCAGGGCACCCTCCACCAGGCCCCCACTCATGTCTCCCACCACACCCACCCCCCAGTAGTGCAGGGGCAGCCTCCACCAGGCCCCCACTCATGTCTCCCACCACTCACACCCCCCAGCAGTGCAGGGGCAGCCTCCACCAGGCCCCCACTCATGTCTCCCATCACCCCCACCCCGCAGCAGTGCAAGGGCACCCTCCACCAGGCCCCCACTCATGTCTCCCACCACCCCAACCCCCCAGCATCCAGGGGCATCCTCCACCAGGCCCCCACTCATGTCTCCCATCACCCCCACCCCCCAGCAGTGCAGGGGCAGCCTCCACCAGGCCCCCACTAATGTCTCCCACCACCCCTACCCCCAAGCAGTGCAGGGGCACCCTCCACCAGGCCCCCACTCATGTCTCCCATCACCCCCACCCCCCAGCAGTGCAGGGGCACCCTCCACCAGGCCCCCACTCATGTCCAACTCATGTCTCCCATCACTCCCACCCCCCAGCAGTGCAGGGGCACCCTCCACTAGGCCCCCACTCATGTCTCCCAGCACCCCCACCCCCCAGCAGTGCAGGGGCACCCTCCACCAGGCCCCCACTCATGTCCCCCATCACCCCCACGTCCCCAGCATCCAGGGGCACCCTCCACCAGGCCCCCACTCATGTCTCCCAGCACCCCCAACCCCCAGCAGTGCAGGGCACCCTCCACCAGGCCCCCACTCATGTCCCCCACCACCCCCACCCACCAGCAGTGCAGGGGCACCCTCCACCAGGCCCCCACTCATGTCCCCCATCACCCCCACCCCCCAGAATTCAGGGGCACCCTCCACCAGGCCCCCACTCATGTCCAACTCATGTCTCCCATCACCCCCACCCACCAGCAGTTCAGGGGCACCCTCCACCAGGCCCCCACTCATGTCTCCCAGCACCCCCACCCCCCAGCAGTGCAGGAGCACCCTCCACCAGGCCCCCACTCATGTCTCCCATCATCCCCACCCCCCAGCAGTGCAGGAGCACCCTCCACCAGGCCCCACTCATGTCCAACTCATGTCTCCAATCACCCCCACCCCCCAGCAGTGCAGGGCACCCTCCACCAGGCCCCCACTCATGTCTCCCACCACCCCCACCCCCCAGCAGTGCAGGGGCAGCCTCTACCAGGCCCCCAATCATGTCTCCCACCAGCCCCACCCTCCAGCAGTGCAGGGGCAGCCTCCACCAGGCCCCACTCATGTCTCCCATTACCCCCACCCCCCAGCAGTGCAGCGGCAGCCTCCACCAGGCCCCCACTCATGTCTCCCTGCACCCCCACCCCCCAGCATCCAGGGGCACCCTCCACCAGGCCCCTACTCATGTCTCCCATCACCCCCACCCCCCAGCAGTGCAGGGGCACCCTCTACCAGGCCCCCACTCATGTCCAACATATGTCTCCCATTACCCCCACACCCCAGCAGTGCAGGGCACCCTCCACCAGGCCCCCACTCATGTCTCCCAGCACCCCCACCCCCCAGCAGTGCAGAGGCACCCTCCACCAGGCCCCCACTCATGTCTCCCACCACTCACACCCCCCAGCAGTGCAGGGGCAGCCTCCACCAGGCCCCCACTCATGTCTCCCATCACCCCCACCCCGCAGCAGTGCAAGGGCACCCTCCACCAGGCCCCCACTCATGTCTCCCACCACCCCAACCCCCCAGCATCCAGGGGCATCCTCCACCAGGCCCCCACTCATGTCTCCCATCACCCCCACCCCCCAGCAGTGCAGGGGCAGCCTCCACCAGGCCCCCACTAATGTCTCCCACCACCCCTACCCCCAAGCAGTGCAGGGGCACCCTCCACCAGGCCCCCACTCATGTCTCCCATCACCCCCACCCCCCAGCAGTGCAGGGGCACCCTCCACCAGGCCCCCACTCATGTCCAACTCATGTCTCCCATCACTCCCACCCCCCAGCAGTGCAAGGGCACCCTCCACTAGGCCCCCACTCATGTCTCCCAGCACCCCCACCCCCCAGCAGTGCAGGGGCACCCTCCACCAGGCCCCCACTCATGTCCCCATCACTCCCACGTCCCCAGCATCCAGGGGCACCCTCCACCAGGCCCCCACTCATGTCTCCCAGCACCCCCAACCCCCAGCAGTGCAGGGCACCCTCCACCAGGCCCCCACTCATGTCCCCCACCACCCCCACCCCCCAGCAGTGCAGGGGCACCCTCCACCAGGCCCCCACTCATGTCCCCCATCACCCCCACCCCCCAGAATCCAGGGGCACCCTCCACCAGGCCCCCACTCATGTCCAACTCATGTCTCCCATCACCCCCACCCACCAGCAGTGCAGGGGCACCCTCCACCAGGCCCCCACTCATGTCTCCCAGCACCCCCACCCCCCAGCAGTGCAGGAGCACCCTCCACCAGGCCCCCACTCATGTCTCCCATCATCCCCACCCCCCAGCAGTGCAGGAGCACCCTCCACCAGGCCCCACTCATGTCCAACTCATGTCTCCAATCACCCCCACCCCCCAGCAGTGCAGGGCACCCTCCACCAGGCCCCCACTCATGTCTCCCACCACCCCCACCCCCCAGCAGTGCAGGGGCAGCCTCTACCAGGCCCCCAATCATGTTTCCCACCAGCCCCACCCTCCAGCAGTGCAGGGGCAGCCTCCACCAGGCCCCACACATGTCTCCCATTACCCCCACCCCCCAGCAGTGCAGCGGCAGCCTCCACCAGGCCCCCACTCATGTCTCCCTGCACCCCCACCCCCCAGCATCCAGGGGCACCCTCCACCAGGCCCCTACTCATGTCTCCCAGCACCCCCACCCCCCAGCAGTGCAGGGGCACCCTCCACCAGGCCCCCACTCATGTCTCCCATCACCCCCACCCCCCAGCAGTGCAGGGGCACCCTCCACCAGGCCCCCACTCATGTCCAACATATGTCTCCCATCACCCCCACACCCCAGCAGTGCAGGGCACCCTCCACCAGGCCCCCACTCATGTCTCCCAGCACCCCCACCCCCCAGCAGTGCAGAGGCACCCTCCACCAGGCCCCCACTCATGTCTCCCATCACCCCACCCCCCAGCAGTGCAGGGGCACCCTCCACCAGGCCCCCACTCATGTCCAACTCATGTCTCCCATCACCCCACCCCCCAGAAGTGCAGGGCACCCTCCACCATGCCCTCACTTATGTCTCCCAGCACCCCCACCCCCCAGCAGTGCAGGGGCACCCTCCACCAGGCCCCCACTCATGTCCAACTCATGTCTCCTACCACCCCACCCCCCATCAGTGCAGGGCACCCTCCACCAGGCCCCCACTCATGTCCAACTCATGTCTCCCACCACCCCCACCACCCATCAGTGCAGGGGCAGCCTCCACCAAGCCCCCACTCATGTCTCCCATAACCCCCACCCCCAGCATCCAGGGGCACCCTCCACCAGGCCCCCACTCATGTCCAACTCATGTCTCCCATCACCCCCACCCACCCCCCAGCAGTGCAGGGGCAGCCTCCACCAGGCCCCACTCATGTCTCCCAGGACCCCACCCCCCAGCAGTGCAGGGGCACCCTCCACGAGGCCCCCACTCATGTCCCCCATCACCCCCACCCCCCAGCATCCAGGGGCACCCTCCACCAGGCCCCCACTCATGTCTCCCATCACCCCCACTCCCCAGCATCCAGGGGCACCCTCCACCAGGCCCCCACTCATGTGTCCCTGCACCCACACCCCCCAGCAGTGCAGGGCACCCTCCACCAGGCCCCCACTCATGTCTCCCACCACCCCCACCCCCCAGTAGTGCAGGGGCAGCCTCCACCAGGCCCCCACTCATGTCTCCCACCACTCACACCCCCCAGCAGTGCAGGGGCAGCCTCCACCAGGCCCCCACTCATGTCTCCCAGCACCCCCACCCCCCAGCAGTGCAGGGCACCCTCCACCAGGCCCCCACTCATGTCCAACTCATGTCTCCCATCACCCCCACACCCCAGCAGTGCAGGGCACCCTCCACCAGGCCCCCACTCATGTCACCCAGCACCCCCAACCCCAGCCGTGCAGGGGCACCCTCCACCAGGCCCCCACTCATGTCTCCCATCACCCCCACCCCCCAGCAGTGCAGGGGCACCCTCCGCCAGGCCCACACATGTCCAACTCATGTCTCCCATCACCCCACCCCCCAGCAGTGCAGGGCACCCTCCACCATGCCCCCACTTATGTCTCCCAGCACCCCCAGCAGTGCAGGGGCACCCTCCACCAGGCCCCCACTCATGTCCAACTCATGTCTCCCACCACCCCACCCCCCATCAGTGCAGGGCACCCTCCACCAGGCCCCCACTCATGTCCAACTCATGTCTCCCACCACCCCCACCCCCCAGCAGTGCAGGGGCACCCTCCAACAGGCCCCCACTCATGTCTCTCATCACCCCCACCCTCCAGCATCCAGGGGCACCCTCCACCAGGCCCCCACTCATGTCTCCCTGCACCCCCACCCCCCAGCAGTGCAGGGCACCCTCCACCAGGCCCCCACTCATGTCTCCCACCACCCCCAACCCCCAGCAGTGCAGGGGCAGCCTCCACCAGGCCCCCACTCATGTCTCCCACCACCCCCACCCCCCAGCAGTGCTGGGGCAGCCTCCACCAGGCCCCCACTCATGTCTCCCATCACCCCCACCCCGCAGCAGTGCAAGGGCACCCTCCACCAGGCCCCCACTCATGTCTCCCACCACCCCAACCCCCCAGCATCCAGGGGCATCCTCCACCAGGCCCCCACTCATGTCTCCCATCACCCCCACCCCCCAGCAGTGCAGGGGCAGCCTCCACCAGGCCCCCACTAATGTCTCCCACCACCCCTACCCCCAAGCAGTGCAGGGGCACCCTCCACCAGGCCCCCACTCATGTCTCCCATCACCCCCACCCCCCAGCAGTGCAGGGGCACCCTCCACCAGGCCCCCACTCATGTCCAACGCATGTCTCCCATCACTCCCACCCCCCAGCAGTGCAGGGGCACCCTCCACTAGGCCCCCACTCATGTCTCCCAGCACCCCCACCCCCCAGCAGTGCAGGGGCACCCTCCACCAGGCCCCCACTCATGTCCCCCATCACCCCCACGTCCCCAGCATCCAGGGGCACCCTCCACCAGGCCCCCACTCATGTCTCCCAGCACCCCCAACCCCCAGCAGTGCAGGGCACCCTCCACCAGGCCCCCACTCATGTCCCCCACCACCCCCACCCCCCAGCAGTGCAGGGGCACCCTCCACCAGGCCCCCACTCATGTCCCCCATCACCCCCACCCCCCAGAATCCAGGGGCACCCTCCACCAGGCCCCCACTCATGTCCAACTCATGTCTCCCATCACCCCCACCCACCAGCAGTGCAGGGGCACCCTCCACCAGGCCCCCACTCATGTCTCCCAGCACCCCCACCCCCCAGCAGTGCAGGAGCACCCTCCACCAGGCCCCCACTCATGTCTCCCATCATCCCCACCCCCCAGCAGTGCAGGAGCACCCTCCACCAGGCCCCACTCATGTCCAACTCATGTCTCCAATCACCCCCACCCCCCAGCAGTGCAGGGCACCCTCCACCAGGCCCCCACTCATGTCTCCCACCACCCCCACCCCCCAGCAGTGCAGGGGCAGCCTCTACCAGGCCCCCAATCATGTCTGCCACCAGCCCCACCCTCCAGCAGTGCAGGGGCAGCCTCCACCAGGCCCCACTCATGTCTCCCATTACCCCCACCCCCCAGCAGTGCAGCGGCAGCAGGCCCCCACTCATGTCTCCCTGCACCCCCACCCCCCAGCATCCAGGGGCACCCTCCACCAGGCCCCTACTCATGTCTCCCAGCACCCCCACCCCCAAGCAGTGCAGGGGCACCCTCCACCAGGCCCCCACTCATGTCTCCCATCACCCCCACCCCCCAGCAGTGCAGGGGCACCCTCCACCAGGCCCCCACTCATGTCCAACATATGTCTCCCATCACCCCCACACCCCAGCAGTGCAGGGCACCCTCCACCAGGCCCCCACTCATGTCTCCCAGCACCCCCACCCCCAGCAGTGCAGAGGCACCCTCCACCAGGCCCCCACTCATGTCTCCCATCACCCCACCCCCCAGCAGTGCAGGGGCACCCTCCACCAGGCCCCCACTCATGTCCAACTCATGTCTCCCATCACCCCACCCCCCAGAAGTGCAGGGCACCCTCCACCATGCCCTCACTTATGTCTCCCAGCACCCCCACCCCCCAGCAGTGCAGGGGCACCCTCCACCAGGCCCCTACTCATGTCCAACTCATGTCTCCCACCACCCCACCCCCCATCAGTGCAGGGCACCCTCCACCAGGCCCCCACTCATGTCCAACTCATGTCTCCCACCACCCCCACCACCCATCAGTGCAGGGGCAGCCTCCACCAAGCCCCCACTCATGTCTCCCATCACCCCCACCCCCAGCATCCAGGGGCACCCTCCACCAGGCCCGCACTCATGTCCAACTCATGTCTCCCATCACCCCCACCCACCCCCCAGCAGTGCAGGGGCAGCCTCCACCAGGCCCCACTCATGTCTCCCAGGACCCCACCCCCCAGCAGTGCAGGGGCACCCTCCACGAGGCCCCCACTCATGTCCCCCATCACCCCCACCCCCCAGCATCCAGGGGCACCCTCCACCAGGCCCCCACTCATGTCTCCCATCACCCCCACTCCCCAGCATCCAGGGGCACCCTCCACCAGGCCCCCACTCATGTGTCCCTGCACCCACACCCCCCAGCAGTGCAGGGCACCCTCCACCAGGCCCCCACTCATGTCTCCCACCACACCCACCCCCCAGTAGTGCAGGGGCAGCCTCCACCAGGCCCCCACTCATGTCTCCCACCACTCACACCCCCCAGCAGTGCAGGGGCAGCCTCCACCAGGCCCCCACTCATGTCTCCCATCACCCCCACCCCGCAGCAGTGCAAGGGCACCCTCCACCAGGCCCCCACTCATGTCTCCCACCACCCCAACCCCCCAGCATCCAGGGGCATCCTCCACCAGGCCCCCACTCATGTCTCCCATCACCCCCACCCCCCAGCAGTGCAGGGGCAGCCTCCACCAGGCCCCCACTAATGTCTCCCACCACCCCTACCCCCAAGCAGTGCAGGGGCACCCTCCACCAGGCCCCCACTCATGTCTCCCATCACCCCCACCCCCCAGCAGTGCAGGGGCACCCTCCACCAGGCCCCCACTCATGTCCAACTCATGTCTCCCATCACTCCCACCCCCCAGCAGTGCAGGGGCACCCTCCACTAGGCCCCCACTCATGTCTCCCAGCACCCCCACCCCCCAGCAGTGCAGGGGCACCCTCCACCAGGCCCCCACTCATGTCCCCCATCACCCCACGTCCCCAGCATCCAGGGGCACCCTCCACCAGGCCCCCACTCATGTCTCCCAGCACCCCCAACCCCCAGCAGTGCAGGGCACCCTCCACCAGGCCCCCACTCATGTCCCCCACCACCCCCACCCCCCAGCAGTGCAGGGGCACCCTCCACCAGGCCCCCACTCATGTCCCCCATCACCCCCACCCCCCAGAATCCAGGGGCACCCTCCACCAGGCCCCCACTCATGTCCAACTCATGTCTCCCATCACCCCCACCCACCAGCAGTGCAGGGGCACCCTCCACCAGGCCCCCACTCATGTCTCCCAGCACCCCCACCCCCAGCAGTGCAGGAGCACCCTCCACCAGGCCCCCACTCATGTCTCCCATCATCCCCACCCCCCAGCAGTGCAGGAGCACCCTCCACCAGGCCCCACTCATGTCCAACTCATGTCTCCAATCACCCCCACCCCCCAGCAGTGCAGGGCACCCTCCACCAGGCCCCCACTCATGTCTCCCACCACCCCCACCCCCCAGCAGTGCAGGGGCAGCCTCTACCAGGCCCCCAATCATGTCTCCCACCAGCCCCACCCTCCAGCAGTGCAGGGGCAGCCTCCACCAGGCCCCACTCATGTCTCCCATTACCCCCACCCCCCAGCAGTGCAGCGGCAGCCTCCACCAGGCCCCCACTCATGTCTCCCTGCACCCCCACCCCCCAGCATCCAGGGGCACCCTCCACCAGGCCCCTACTCATGTCTCCCAGCACCCCCACCCCCCAGCAGTGCAGGGGCACACTCCACCAGGCCCCCACTCATGTCTCCCATCACCCCCACCCCCCAGCAGTGCAGGGGCACCCTCCACCAGGCCCCCACTCATGTCCAACATATGTCTCCCATCACCCCCACACCCCAGCAGTGCAGGGCACCCTCCACCAGGCCCCCACTCATGTCTCCCAGCACCCCCACCCCCCAGCAGTGCAGAGGCACCCTCCACCAGGCCCCCACTCATGTCTCCCACCACTCACACCCCCCAGCAGTGCAGGGGCAGCCTCCACCAGGCCCCCACTCATGTCTCCCATCACCCCCACCCCGCAGCAGTGCAAGGGCACCCTCCACCAGGCCCCCACTCATGTCTCCCACCACCCCAACCCCCCAGCATCCAGGGGCATCCTCCACCAGGCCCCCACTCATGTCTCCCATCACCCCCACCCCCCAGCAGTGCAGGGGC
The DNA here is from genome assembly GCF_040938575.1 of Ambystoma mexicanum. Classification (NCBI taxonomy): domain Eukaryota; kingdom Metazoa; phylum Chordata; class Amphibia; order Caudata; family Ambystomatidae; genus Ambystoma; species Ambystoma mexicanum. Next base: position 1,441,567,721 of record NC_090921.1, read on the forward strand.
AGCCTCCACCAGGCCCCCACTAATGTCTCCCACCACCCCTACCCCCAAGCAGTGCAGGGGCACCCTCCACCAGGCCCCCAATCATGTCTCCCATCACCCCCACCCCCCAGCAGTGCAGGGGCACCCTCCACCAGGCCCCCACTCATGTCCAACTCATGTCTCCCATCACTCCCACCCCCCAGCAGTGCAGGGGCACCCTCCACTAGGCCCCCACTCATGTCTCCCAGCACCCCCACCCCCCAGCAGTGCAGGGGCACCCTCCACCAGGCCCCCACTCATGTCCCCATCACTCCCACGTCCCCAGCATCCAGGGGCACCCTCCACCAGGCCCCCACTCATGTCTCCCAGCACCCCCAACCCCCAGCAGTGCAGGGCACCCTCCACCAGGCCCCCACTCATGTCCCCCACCACCCCCACCCCCCAGCAGTGCAGGGGCACCCTCCACCAGGCCCCCACTCATGTCCCCCATCACCCCCACCCCCCAGAATCCAGGGGCACCCTCCACCAGGCCCCCACTCATGTCCAACTCATGTCTCCCATCACCCCCACCCACCAGCAGTGCAGGGGCACCCTCCACCAGGCCCCCACTCATGTCTCCCAGCACCCCCACCCCCCAGCAGTGCAGGAGCACCCTCCACCAGGCCCCCACTCATGTCTCCCATCATCCCCACCCCCCAGCAGTGCAGGAGCACCCTCCACCAGGCCCCACTCATGTCCAACTCATGTCTCCAATCACCCCCACCCCCCAGCAGTGCAGGGCACCCTCCACCAGGCCCCCACTCATGTCTCCCACCACCCCCACCCCCCAGCAGTGCAGGGGCAGCCTCTACCAGGCCCCCAATCATGTCTCCCACCAGCCCCACCCTCCAGCAGTGCAGGGGCAGCCTCCACCAGGCCCCACTCATGTCTCCCATTACCCCCACCCCCCAGCAGTGCAGCGGCAGCCTCCACCAGGCCCCCACTCATGTCTCCCTGCACCCCCACCCCCCAGCATCCAGGGGCACCCTCCACCAGGCCCCTACTCATGTCTCCCAGCACCCCCACCCCCCAGCAGTGCAGGGGCACCCTCCACCAGGCCCCCACTCATGTCTCCCATCACCCCCACCCCCCAGCAGTGCAGGGGCACCCTCCACCAGGCCCCCACTCATGTCCAACATATGTCTCCCATCACCCCCACACCCCAGCAGTGCAGGGCACCCTCCACCAGGCCCCCACTCATGTCTCCCAGCACCCCCACCCCCCAGCAGTGCAGAGGCACCCTCCACCAGGCCCCCACTCATGTCTCCCATCACCCCACCCCCCAGCAGTGCAGGGGCACCCTCCACCAGGCCCCCACTCATGTCCAACTCATGTCTCCCATCACCCCACCCCCCAGAAGTGCAGGGCACCCTCCACCATGCCCTCACTTATGTCTCCCAGCACCCCCACCCCCCAGCAGTGCAGGGGCACCCTCCACCAGGCCCCCACTCATGTCCAACTCATGTCTCCCACCACCCCACCCCCCATCAGTGCAGGGCACCCTCCACCAGGCCCCCACTCATGTCCAACTCATGTCTCCCACCACCCCCACCACCCATCAGTGCAGGGGCAGCCTCCACCAAGCCCCCACTCATGTCTCCCATCACCCCCACCCCCAGCATCCAGGGGCACCCTCCACCAGGCCCCCACTCATGTCCAACTCATGTCTCCCATCACCCCCACCCACCCCCCAGCAGTGCAGGGGCAGCCTCCACCAGGCCCCACTCATGTCTCCCAGGACCCCACCCCCCAGCAGTGCAGGGGCACCCTCCACGAGGCCCCCACTCATGTCCCCCATCACCCCCACCCCCCAGCATCCAGGGGCACCCTCCACCAGGCCCCCACTCATGTCTCCCATCACCCCCACTCCCCAGCATCCAGGGGCACCCTCCACCAGGCCCCCACTCATGTGTCCCTGCACCCACACCCCCCAGCAGTGCAGGGCACCCTCCACCAGGCCCCCACTCATGTCTCCCACCACCCCCACCCCCCAGTAGTGCAGGGGCAGCCTCCACCAGGCCCCCACTCATGTCTCCCACCACTCACACCCCCCAGCAGTGCAGGGGCAGCCTCCACCAGGCCCCCACTCATGTCTCCCAGCACCCCCACCCCCCAGCAGTGCAGGGCACCCTCCACCAGGCCCCCACTCATGTCCAACTCATGTCTCCTATCACCCCCACCCCCAGCAGTGCAGGGGCACCCTCCACCAGGCCCCCACTCAAGTCTCCCAGCACCCCCACCCCCCAGCAGTGCAGGGCACCCTCCACCAGGCCCCCACTCATGTCCAAATCATGTCTCCCATCACCCCCACCCCCCAGCAGTGCAGGGGCACCCTCCAAGAGGCCCCCACTCATGTCTCCCAGCACCCCCACCCCCCAGCAGTGCAGGGGCACCCTCCACCAGGCCCCCACTCATGTCTCCCTGCACCCCCACCCCCCAGCAGTGCAGGGCACCCTCCACCAGGCCCCCACTCATGTCTCCCACCACCCCCAGCCCCCAGCAGTGCAGGAGCAGCCTCCACCAGGCCCCCACTCATGTCTCCCACCACCTCCATCCCCCAGCAGTGTAGGGGCAGCCTCCACCAGGCCCTCACTCATGTCTCCCATCACCCCCACCCCCCAGCAGTGCAGGGGCACCCTCGACCAGGCCCCCACTCATGTCTCCCTGCACCGCCACCACCCAGCATCCAGGGGCACCCTCCACCAGGCCCCCACTCATGTCTCCCAGCACCCCCACCCCCCAGCAGTGCAAGGGCACCCTCCACCAGGCCCCCACTCATGTCTCTCATCACCCCCACCCCCCAGCAGTGCAGGGGCACCCTCCACCAGGCCCCCACTCATGTCTCCCATCACCCCCACCCCCCAGCAGTGCAGGGGCACCCTCCACCAGGCCCCCACTCATGTCTCCCAGCACCCCCACCCCCCAGCAGTGCAGGGGCACCCTCCACCAGGCCCCCACTCATGTCCAACTCATGTCTCCCATCACCCCCACCCCCAGCAGTGCAGGGCACCCTCCACCAGGCCCCCACTCATGTCTCCCAGCACCCCGACCCCCCAGCAGTGCAGGGGCACCCTCCACCAGGCCCCCACTCATGTCTCCCATCACCCCCACCCCCCAGCAGTGCAGGGGCACCCTCCACCAGGCCCCCACTCATGTCCAATTCATGTCTCCCATCACCCCCACCCCCCAGCAGTGCAGGGCACCCTCCACCAGGCCCCCACTCATGTCTACCAGCATCCCCACCCTCCAGCAGTGCAGGGGCACCCTCCACCAGGCCCCCACTCATGTCCAACTCATGTCTCCCACCACCCCCACCCCCCAGCAGTGCAGGGCACCCTCCACCAGGCCCCCACTCATGTCCAACTCATGTCTCCCACCACCCCCACCCCCCAGCAGTGCAGGGGCAGCCTCCACCAGGCCCCCACTCATGTCTCCCATCACCCCCACCCCCCAGCAGTGCAGGGGCACCCTCCACCAGGCCCCCACTCATGTCTCCCATCACCCCCACCCCCCAGCAGTTCAGGGGCACCCTCCACCAGGCCCCCACTCATGTCTCCCAGCACCCCCACCCCCCAGCATTGCAGGGGCACCCTCCACCAGGCCCCCACTCATGTCTCCCATCACCCCCACCCCCAGCAGTGCAGGGGCACCCTCCACCAGGCCCCCACTCATGTCCAACTCATGTCTCCCATCACCCCCACTCCACAGCAGTGCAGGGCACCCTCCACCAGGCCCCCACTCATGTCTCCCAGCACCCCCACCCCCCAGCAGTCCAAGGGCACCCTCCACCAGGCCCCCACTCATGTCCAGTCCAACTCATGTCTCCCACCACCCCTCAGCAGTGCAGGGCACCCTCCACCAGGCCCCCACTCATGTCCAACTCATGTCTCCCACCACCCCCACCCCCCAGCAGTGCAGGGGCAGCCTGCACCAGGCCCCCACTCATGTCTCCCATCACCCCCACCCCCCAGCAGTGCAGGGGCACCCTCCACGAGGCCCCCACTCATGTCGCCCATCACCCCCACCCCCCAGCAGTGCAGGGGCACCCTCCACCAGGCCCCCACTCATGTCCCCCATCACCCCCACCCCCCAGCATCCAGGGGCACCCTCCACCAGGCCCCCACTCATGTCTCCCTGCACCCCCACCCCCCAGCAGTGCAGGGCACCCTCCACCAGGCCCCCACTCATGTCTCCTACCACCCCCCCCTAGCAGTGCAGGGGCAGCCTCCACCAGGCCCCCACTCATGTCTCCCAGCACCCCCACCCCCCAGCAGTGCAGGGGCACCCTCCACCAGGCCCCCACTCATGTCTCCCATCACCCCCGCCCCCCAGCAGTGCAGGGGCACCCTCCACCAGGCCCCCACTCATGTCTCCCAGCACCCCCACCCCCCAGCAGTGCAGGGGCACCCTCCACCAGGCCCCCACTCATGTCCCCTAGCCAACATGTCATCACAATCTAGATCCCTGGCCCTTATGGTCAGCCTCCAAATGCCAAACACCCACACAAGTATTGCATCCACCCACTTAGAAATGGCAATAACATGATAGAACCCCAATTGCAAGTTTGGAAATGAACACATGTCCCTCACATACACCCAATGGGTGTCAGTGAATGTCAAAACCCATATCATGATATGCATGAAACCAATGAGATGATACTACACATTGAAGTTTGAAGAAAAAATATGTATTAAAAGCAACATAAATTGAAGCAAATATAAACAAACAATAATGGAAATTAAAAAAAAATAAACCAGCATGTCCGTGAAATAATGCAAAACCACAAATCATAATCCAAAGGAAAGGTGTCCAAAATCACAGTCCTCAAAAGTAAATCCAATGGAAAATTAAAATCGAAAACCATTGCTCCATGTGTAAATCATAAAAAAAAGAAAATCCAAAAGTCAACTATATACAGATAAACAATCCAGGGTCCATGATCCCAACAGAAGAAATTAAACCTATCTAATAACACTACCTAAAAAAAAGAAACTATATACAAAAATGTGGCCCATTGTCCAAAAGGTACAAAGAAGAGTGCTCTAATGAAAACACACTGTTTCACCCCTTATTACCCTCTGCATTAAAGGAGAAAAAGAAAGAAACTCACTTTCTTTGTTGTTTGGAGAAAATAATAGTTTGTTTATCTATGCAGTTGAAAAAATCAACATAGAGTGAACAGTTCTCCAAACAGCATAACATCACACGGTTTAATGAAACCAACCGTACAGGCTTATAGGATATATTTACAAACACATGGGGTCACATAGTTTGACACAACAGTCGTGTAGGTAACGCAAACTCAATCAAAATACATAGTTTGTTATGGTGATTCATATACTTCAGTATAAAACAACACAATTAGACAAAGTAAGCAACAACAGAAAAAAAAAAAAAAAAAAAAAAAAAAAGGGGTTCGTGAATTGACAATTGGTAGTGGACAGTGACAATGCACTGTTGTTCGGGGTGCGTCTACACCAAGGTGTTTCGGCCGTTTAGGTGGACCAATTATGTCCCAGCATATGTACGGCCTTCATCAGGACGAAGTGCTGCACGGGGTGGAATAGGTGCTGTGGATAATTATTTCCACTGGCACGAATTTCTAGTATTACGCCAGGCGTGGGAAGGATCTTAGTGTAATCTTGTGAGGATCTTGGAGTGGGATGGACTCTGATTTTAAATATGCGGTCCTCGCGCGGAAACCTTTGTCCATGAATCACGAATAGCGGGCCAGTGGAGAGCGCTGTAGAAATGTGCTGACTCACTCCGGGGCTCGAAAGGGGCCTGGCGGCATAGCGTTAGTGGTGCAGTGCAGGACCAGGGACAGGAGGCAGCACAGGTCGCCGCGGAGGTGCCTGTTTGCAATCCTGTCCCTGATCCTGTCACTGCATCACCTTGCACCAGCAGGGATGCCTACATCCAGACCTGTTTTCAGGCAGGGGATGAGCTCACGACAACTGGCCTTCCTCTGACTCCGGACGTGGCTATCCGGGTCCGGGTTGAGCCTGTCCTGACTGGTGTGGCATTGCGTCACTGGGCCATGCGAGGTGACCTGCAGTCTTTTCATGAGGAGACTGCACGTCATCTCGAATGGCTCGTTGACCGTGTCGGCCTACTGGGACAGGTCACCCAGGCCGGATTCCGCCGTTTGATGGGGCTTGCTCAGACCCCCTCCTCAACTGAACCCCCTATGCGCCAGTCGTCCTCCGTGCCATCTTCCCATGCCAAAAAGACATGCAATTAAAATGCAGAGACTTTGATACTCAGTTATCCAAAAGCAAGAAACAATTTGAAGATAGTGAGCAAGAATTGACACACTTAAAAGCCTTAGTGGATCACATTAGGCAGGATAAAGATGAGGTTGTTTCAGAAATGCAGATTTTACAAAAAGAACATTGTGAAAAAGAAGGTGATCTCCAGAGTGCAGAACAAGAAATGATTAAAATGATTCAAGAAAGAGACAAAAGAAATAAAGAGTTCAATGAATGCCAAATGCAAATGTGCGACATGCAGGAGGCGATTAATAAAATGAGCGATGAAAATAATTATTTGCAGAATGAAGCAACTAGACTCCTTAAAAGTTGTAAGGACTTAGAACAGCAAATGTGCATTCCCAGGTCCCAGGAGAGGCGGCAGGGTACCACATTCAATGGAGTGGAGGTGAATTCTAGCTCTGCCCAAAGAGCTAGTGCCCCAGTGACTGGGCCGGTGACTGAACTTGGTTGCAGCGCCCTTGGGGGATTTGATACTCCCATTGGGGGCAGTCACCAATCTCATACACCTGAAAACAGGATTGACTTACAAAATAGTGCAATTCCATGTATTGCAACAAGTAGCCCCATAAAAATAATGAAATCCATTAAAGCCCTGATCAAACCATTTAAAAAGGGAGGTGAATGCTGCATTGAGGATCACTTAGAAGCGGTGCATGACATTTTTAAAGCACTCCAGATACCTAAGGAACAGTACAGACAATATTTTCATTTAACTTTAGATGCCCCGACGACCAGCATCATAAGGGGATTAAATGAACAGCAGAATATGACATGGCTGGAGTTTGAAAAAGAAATTAGGCGTCATTTTTCTCCTTTTCAGTCATTGCAGGAGGCAAAGAAAGTCGCGTACACAATTACTGCTGGACCTAATACATCCCCTCGCCAATTTTTACAAGACTTAAGAAGAGCATTCTCTCGTTTTGATGTATCTTTTGACTCAAATTCCAATGAGTTTAAAACTGCATGCTTCTATGGGCTACAGAAAGACATCATATCCCAATTGGTCCGTGAATTTGACCGTGACAAGTCCCTTGAATGGATTGTACATCAAAGCACAAAGCTATATGAGGTACTCTATTGTCAGGGTAGAGAAAGTGATAAAATGAAAGATACTAGGCCTAAATCTAAAGAACCCTCAGCCACAGTAATGGAAATCAGGTCAGCCAAAATGTCCCTTGAGTCTGCTCAAAGTCAAGGTAAAAATGTGACACCTGAACAAAGGGGTAATCAACAAAGATCGCCATTTCCTGTACCAATGTTCCAATCACATGATCCTAGTAATAGAGAGAGCTACATCAGCCCTAGATATTTAGGGGATAGACCCCGGGTAAGATACCGGTCTGATATGGCAGGTATGAACAATAACCAGAGACAAAATCAAGATCAAAGAAATGATGGTCCCTACCAGTCATTGGGGACACAGAGCAGATTTGATCCCAACACCATGATATATGGTAATCAGGATAGGCCCCGATATGTGGATCGATTTACTGATAATGGAAATCAACATAGGGGCCAGTACCCACAATCTGAGAGACAGGACATGAGGCAAAACGTGAACTACAGTCCACGCCAGTACAATGATTCCCCACCAGGGGACTATAATCAAAGGATGGGTGCAACCCGCTCCCCTCCACAAATGAATCAAGAGTTCAGAAACCATCCCAACCGGTATCAATCACCTGAGAGGTATCAGAATAGATCCAATCAGGGGGAAAACAACCAATATCGACCTAGGCCACAGAAAGAGGATCCTAGAGAGATGGAAAGGTTCCAGTACCTTGAGGCCCAAGTGAAAATGTTAGCTGAGCAAATAGGAAAGCTCTATACAGCGCAAAAACAACCTTCCAAAGAGGGTGCTGATGGCCATAGCAATGACCGGGGGGCTTCCGAAAAGTGACTAAGTACTCATGATAACTGGAGTGCCAAAATGACAGATTGCTCTGATATAATTTTGCATAACGACTCTGAGATGCCTAATGGATTAAAAATGAAAGTACCAGTAAATGAAATTGTGACAGAAAGTGCAAATACTTCTAAAAAAAAGGTACGGTTTAACTTAGAGCTAAATAAAACAGTAAAGATTTGCACAAATGAAAAAGAAACATTAGGAATTCCAAAAGAACAAAGGAACAGATTTAAGAAAAATGACTCATGCATGGGGAATACCAATGAACAGGGAGTAAGTGGGGATGCCATAGCTCCTTCCCTGGGCAAGCAAAACAATGACCAAACACAGACAGAAAAAGGAAATACTCACAAGGAGGGTACAAGTCAATCACCTGAAGAATTCTTTGAGCCACATATTCTTGACGAGGCTGCAAGGGCTGGTATTACACTAAATGATCACAAATGCACAGAATTAAAAAATGACAAATTGCTGAATGATGTTGTTACAAATGTTCAGTTGGAAGGTTGTAATGGGGTCTCTGATGTTACCCAGATGGATGGGCGAACAGTGGCCACACTCCAAAAAACCTCTGAACATGGAGAAATGAATAAAATATCTCGCACAGAAATGGGTAAAAAGGAGGGAAAAATGTCTTTTCATTTACCAATGTGCTTAGCCAAAAGTGAAAAAGACCTGAGAAAGGTGAGCCCTGAAATCAGTAAGAATTCACATTTCTTATGTGTATTAGAGGAAGTTGAGGACAGATATTATGCACCCATCACTGTAGAAGAAAAATGCCACACCTTCGCTATGATTGACACTGGCGCACAGGCCACAATTATGTCCAAGGAGCTGGTAAAGAGTATCAATGAAGGGAGGCCTCCACAGAGTCAGATCACAGTGAAGGCAAATCAAGGCCCAGTGCATAACTTTAATGGGGAGGAGGTGCCCATCATAGGTGTAACTGAGGTTGACATAAAAATAGGAAAGCACAGAATGAAACAAGAGGTATTGATCACATCTATTTGTGAAATTCCATTTCTGATGGGGACAAATTGCCTGAAAAGATTGTCTCCTCTCATAGATGGGGTGAATGGAGTGCTGTGGTCCTTAACCAAAAAAACATTGAGGCCTAAGAAACTAAAATCACAAAACAGCAATATAAATGAATGTCACACCGTTGCCAAAACAAATGATGCTGTGGAGGTATATCTCCAGAATAGCTGCATACCTAGTGTCACTGTTATATTAATGTGTCAAGGCAAAGATCAGAGCGACAATGAAAAACTACCTGTACAAATATACTTGGACCCAAGGAAAGATTGGCAGACTGCTATAGATGAGCACACATTACGTTTCTACTTAAAAGAGAATACATGCAAACAGAATATTGTTCCTAAAACAGATTCAGAAAAACACATTACCACTCTGGCAGAAATACACATGGAAGATGAGCAACCATGGGTTCACGTTGGTATAAATGATTATCTTAAAACAATAAAAGCCACTTTAGCGCTTGAACATGAAAGGAGTTTCATTAATGAGAAATTGTTGCAAAAAATTATGGAGAGGGAAGAAATCCCGAAATTTAGGATTAAAAACCAATATGTTTCTGGGTTGGACAGTCCAGACTTTGAAAACCGAATTGCAGGCAGATGCATGCTTAAAATTAGCATTGGGCAGAAAACAATTTACCATAATGTATGGATAGTGAATGGAGCACAAAATGAATTTTACATGGGCAATGACATCATGCACAGAATGTGTATGGTGTTAGATTTCCTTAATCAAAAAATATGGTCACGCCTAGGTGGGCCGGCACCTGAATTTGAAGACAAAAGAAGGGCTTATCATTGTGCACAACTGGTTCCTTATGCCATCGAATTACAAATAAGGAAAGATACTATTATTCCTGCATTTACAAAACAGTTTGCAATAACACTGAAATGCAAAAATGGACAGCAGATGAAAGGCTCTGATGCATTTGTATGCCTGAATGAATCCATAAAACAGCAAGGCCTGGATTATGAATACATTCCATTGGTAGACATTGGTGAGGGATCTGTAAAAATCATGGTAAATAATAAAGGTTGTCAGGATATTCATTTAGAGGAAAACTCCCCATTAGGAATGGCCATACAAAAATCACATTATACGGCAGATTTAAATAACATGGTGATTGGGAATATTCCTGAAAAATATGTAGATGCCAAGGGCGAGTTGCCAGAACACCTGGACTCTCAGCCCAAAGGAATATTTAAAATTCATTCTGTGTATCCTTATGATTCAAATGAGACAGTGTGCTGCCATCAAGAGGATTGCATAATATTTAATTTAAATGAAAATGAAACAGGAAATCAGCCCATTGAAGTGGAAGCTGATATGCCAAAATGTTTAAAAGTGGCAGCTCTATAAAAAGACACAGCCACACAGTTAGAGGAAAGCGCTGAGATTCCTTTACCAGAAGAGTTTCCAGAATTTTCCAGAATGGTAGAAGAGCAGATCTCCTTAGCGGATGCATGTGACAGCGATGAGGATCGAGACGACCTGAGGGAAATATTTATGGAGTTTAAGGATGTATTTGCAAAAGATGCTTATGATTGTGGTTTAACTGATTTACATGTGGCCACACTACCAGAAGGTTGTAGCAGAAATCCAGTGTTTGTACGCCAGTATAGACTACCGCTGGCATGTTTAGAATCATTGGCAGAGATTATTAAAAATTTGGAATCACCGGGAATAATCAGGCCCATTCATAGCACATCCAATACGCCTATTTTAGGTGTGTTAAAGCCAAATGGTCAATGGCGGCTGTGTGCAGACTTAAGAGAGTTAAATAAAAGAGTACCAGTATCTAGATGGCCACTACCATTCATTGATCAGGGCCTAGCTCAGATACATGGTTCAAATGTATTTACCACGTTAGATCTCACCTCTGGATATTGGTGTGTGCCATTGGCAGAGGAGATACAACACTTATTTTCCTTTACATTTGACAGGACTCAATATGCCTGGCTTAGAGCTCCGTTCGGGTACATCAATAGTGGGAGTGAATTTGGCATATTTTTGAGAAAGGCCATGCCGGATGCAGCGGAAAGAGGAACAATAGTTTATGTGGATGATGTCCTGGTAAAAATGAAAACCTTAAAAGCCATTTTGATGAAATAAGACATGTGCTTGGCCAATTGCAGAAAGCAGGCGCCAAAGTATCTTTGCAAAAAGCACAATGGTGCAAGAAAAAAGCGAACTTTCTAGGGCATGAAGTGACTGAACATGGGCTAAATCCACAAAGGAAGAAAATAGAGGCCATACAAAGATTAAAAGATCCTAAAAATGTGAAAGGAGTAAAAAGTTTATTAGGGATGACAGGCTATAACAGAAAGTTCATTGAGAATTATGCAGAAATCACTCAACCATTGACTAAACTGCTTAAACTAAATACTCCCTGGAGATGGGAAAGAGAGCAGTCTGATGCAGTGGCTAGATTGAAGGAATGTCTTGTAAAGGCTCCATGTTTAGCATACCCCATAAAGGACAGGGATTTCTTTATAGAAATAGGCTTTTCTGAACATTGTATGTCAGCAGTGTTATCACAAAAACACGATTTGAATCACAAAACCATTGCATATGCAAGTAAGGCATTTTCCCAAGTTGAAATGAAATTTAATGAATGTGAGAAGGCCCTATTAACCACTGTGTGGGCGCTACAACATTTTCGCCCCATTGTTCAGGGAGAAAAGGTGATTATTGAAACAAATCATCAACCTTTGCAATTTTTAGAGAGTAAAAGAATTAGATCAGGCAATCTAGCGCAATCCAGAATCACTTCATGGACGCTGGCATTACAAGGTTTTCCCGTAGAAGTAAGATATGGACAAAATAAAAAGAGCCCAATTGCTCAAGGGTTAGCTGACTTACATGACTGTGCAGCTGAACAAATACCAAATGAAATGGAAGTGGAAGCTAGTTTACAGGAATTTGAACAATCACCACACAAAGCTTTTGATGAAAAAACATGCAAGGATTTGCCAACTGTATATGTGGATGGTTGTGCTTTTCACATTGAAAATGACAGTAATAAACAATTAGTGGCAGGAATAGGAAATGTCTGGTTGAAATGTGAAGGCGTTCCTAGTATAGGGATGAGGATTGGAGATAGGAGCAGTCAGGTGGCGGAATTGGCAGCCATCTATAAAGCAATTGCTACTGCAGTTGATAAAAAGTTCAGTGAAATTGTCCTGGTGACTGATTCTGACTATGCACGGAATAGCTTTGTGGAGTATTTGCCTGGTTGGAAAGCAAGAGGCATGGTTACATACAACAAAAAGCCACTTAAACATGGAAAAATGATACAAGCCATAGACAAATTGGTGTCAGAAAATAATTTAACAATATACTGGAGAAAAATTCGTGGGCATTTAAAAACACCAGGAGAGGATAAGGAGGGAAATGATAAGGCAGACCATCTGGCTAAGATTGGGGCTGTGATGGGAGAATTGCTACATATTGATTATTTAATGGGTGAAATACAAATTGATGCAGTGACACGTTCTAAAGCACCAAAGGAGATAGATCAACCGGTGGTGCAGTGGAGTCATGACACGCCAGACCAAGATTTGATTGAGGCACAAAAGAATGATCAAATTTTGGGAATCTATTATAATCATTTGATAGATCCTGAACAAAATCCTTTAACAGAAAAAGATTGCATGGGAAAAGAAGAGTTGAGGGTGTTATTAAAGAACAAAACACGAATCAGATTACAGGATGGACTCATGATTAGAGAGTCCATAACAGGACAAATACAGTGGGTAGTACCCCTTTCATTCAGAGGACTAATGCTACACCATGCACATGATGCCATAACTGCAGGCCATAGAGGTTCACAAAAAATATTAGAAATACTAAAAGATTATGCTTACTGGCCTCATATGTCCCAAGATGTGGAATTATATACTAGAGGATGTCTAGTATGCGCCCAATTTAAACCTGCTTCACCAATGCATAGAGCACCATTGATGAAAAGAGGCCTAACTCTCCCATGGTCAGATTTGCAAATAGACTATGTAGGTCCTTTAAAAAGGTCGAGCAGGGGACACCGTTATATTTTGAGTGTGGTATGTTTGATGTCTAAGTGGATTGAGTGCATTCCTGCACCAGATTGTAGTGCGCAAACAGCAGCCACATTACTGGTGAACCATGTGTTCTCAAGGTTTGGGTTGCCACAAAGAATTGAGTCAGACAGAGGAAGTCATTTCACAAGTAATCTAATGAGTAAGGTATGGCAAATACTAGGTGTAAAAAGGAAACTACATATCGCATATCGGGCGGCGTCTTCAGGTACAGTTGAAAGAAGCAATAGGTCTGTTGTGGATATTTTAAAGAAATTTGTGCCAGAAGCAGGTTCCAGCTGGGATTTACGTTTACCGTTGGTTCTGATGGCAATCAGGTCGACTCCTGCCAAAGCAACAGGTGTTAGCCCCCATGAGGTCTTGACAGGTAGGAAAATGGTGTTACCACAACACCTACTATACAGAACACATGAGCAAACTCTAGTGAGTGCATCCACGGTTCATGAATATATTGATGAACTGAGGAGGCATTTGCAACATGCATTTGCTTTTGTGCAGAGAAATCTGGAAAGGGCTGCTGACAGTGCTAAGTCATATTATGACAAAAAGACATCAGTAAAGGAATACAATGTAGGGGATCAGGTGTACAAGTTTCATTTTGGAAAAAGTAAACAGAAAAATTCTAAATTTCTAGCAGCCTGGCAGGGGCCATTTCGAATTATAGATAAGGTTTCTCCTGTAGTGTATAAAATTTTGAAAAATGAAGGTGAAACAGCAATAGAGCAGTTTGTCCATGTAAATCAAATCAAACCATGCCATCCCAGACATGAGATCAGGCGGCTTGAGCATATAGAAACAGATAAAATCACTTGAACACAAAAAGAGAAAATAAATGGGTACAATCGGGAGGCAGTGACAAAGAAGTTAAAAAGTTGATTGTTATGATGGCACATAAACACTGTAGTATATGTAAAATATAATATAAAATAAATATAAATAAATAAATAAATAAATAAATAAATAAATAAATGCACATATAATGGAAGCTCATGGTTGGTGTGCAGAGAGAAAGTGTATTAAATATTGAATGCTGTTTTATATGTGTTTGTTTTCTTTTAACTTGTGTTTAATTTCAGAAGAAAGAAAAAAAAAACGAAATATTTTTACCAAGCATGTTTTATTTTTGGCAAAAGGATGAAGTTAGTATTGTGCTATGTACTTAATCTGTTTATTTTCTATTTTGATTTAGACAATTAACATTATTTGGTCGGAGGTTCCGGGATCAGAGGCCACGGGAGACGATGGAGTCCTGGAGTCCCCTGGATGAAGACCAAAAGATGCCTGCCTCCAGGTGGAGGTGAAGACAAAATAACCGGAATGCCAAAAGAGATGACTACTGTGGATTCAAGATTGCCAAGATGAAAGAGTACTCGAATGAACCGAATAACATCGCTGGTCGGGACATACCAAAAGAGACAAAACAAAAGTTCCGGCATATGAAGTTCCACGTATTTATTATTTTAATTATTTATTTTAACTTGTTATATTACTTATTTGTTTTAGTTAGTTGTTTTATTTCATTGTTTTTAATTGACTTGGAAAATTTAAACTTAAAGTAATGCCACTTCCACTGAGAAGGCAAATGTGGAACATTTTATGAACTGATGGACTCAGATGAAATGTTGATTGCAAATTTTCATTGATGCACATGAATATTCATTTTGTTGGATTGCTATATTGTAAAAAAAAATAGAACAAGTTGTTTTTAGGAATTGGCTTGGATTATAGCCAAGTTCTAAAAAAAAAAGGAGGGTATATGTAAGGATATTTGGCGTGTTACAGTACAGAGTACAGCAATACTGCACAAGTAGCACAATTTTTTTTGCAGCACCACCACAAGGGTGCGGTGCATTGCTATATGGGTTACCAGATTAACAAGGAAAGACAGGCTATTCAGTCAAAAACGATTTTAACATATAAGATGCAAATCTATTTTTACAGTTAAAAGCACACGTGCTCATTTAAAAATGCACACTATTTTTCACCTGAAATGCCTATATTGCTAGAGACACATTTGAAAATTAACAGCTAACCTATTAACAATTAACCTGACTAATAAAACCTTATTTAACATAACCCACTAATAAAATGTGTTCTCCACTGCAGAATTAGGCATACTCTGAAAACCATTTAAATGCGTGTGCAGATTTTTTTCCTCTCTTCTCTGCCTGATTCTCCGTGTTTTTGTGCACAGTAACTGCAGGAAGAAGGAAGTCAGATTTGCAACAATTGCAAATGTATAAGCGAAGCTATTGTTGAAGAGTAGGAGGATGAGAGATGATGGATTTCATTGGGACACGTCATACAGAGGGCTGAGAGGAAAGTTTTAGTGGGCAGTATCAGGGAAAAAGACAGGCAGACATTTTTCTGCACTACTGGGGAGAAGACCTGGCTGTGGGGTCCTGACTGAATGCAGATTCCTGTGTCCTGCTGCAGTCGAGATTGGGGAGAGCTGAAAGAAAAACCTTTCCACTGGCTGAGGCATTCCTATCTGAAAAAGCTGAGAATTCCAGGCAATGACCCCGGCTTGAGAAGGCAAGCGTTCCTTTTTGCTGGAGTTAATCCAAGAGAGCCACATTCACAAAGAGAACAACTAAAAAGATAAGGTAATGAGAAGTGTGGGAGCTGAGTGTGTACGGTAATATGCAGTCAGTGTAGGATTCCTGTGCGTGTCTTAATCAAGTGCTAATGTTGCAATTTGAGTTCTGTTCTCCGCCACTCTCTTTGCAGAGTGTCACAGACAATGCTTTGACTGTACCATTTTATTTCTGTAAAGAATGAGATCGTTTTTAAATACAACTTTTATAATACAGAAAAATATTTGAAAACAGACGGGTGATGTTTATTGTTTACCATTACAATGCTGATGATGTGGGGAGATTTTTAAACAGTGCAATGGTCATTTTAAGACAGATGTGTGCATGTCAAAATCAGTATGAATAATTGTGAGTGACTGTAGCATAGCTTGTTGGAGGTACATGAGCCAACGGGAAGAGAGACTCTCTGAACATAGCTCCCTACCGTATATAAGGTAGTGGAAATTACCACAAGACTACCACATATAGCTCTCTGTCGTAAATAAGTCAGTGAGTTCGCCCATGGTGGCACACCAACACTATCACAGGAAAATGTGGTCTTCCTAGAATGCAGGTCTGAGGTCTCTCTAGTGATCACACGAAAAATCTAAGCAAAGATAAGGGATTCTGGACATTGGGGCCACAAATAAAACAAGGGAATTATGCTCACCAAAATACCACCAACCACGTATACCAAATATGCAGGTCTGGGTGCTGAAATAATGCATGTCCATTGTATTATTGTTGCACATGGCCAAATCTGAATACAAAGAGTGATTATTGCTAAGTTATTTTCGGCGGTAATAAAATACCGTCAGGCCCCAAATCTCCACAAAATACCCTACAACACCTTTCCTTTGGATTATGATTTGTGGTTTTGCATTATTTCACGGACATGCTGGTTTATTTTTTTTTTAATTTCCATTATTGTTTGTTTATTTTTGCTTCAATTTATGTTGCTTTTAATACATATTTTTTCTTCAAACTTCAATGTGTAGTATCATCTCATTGGTTTCATGCATATCATGATATGGGTTTTGACATTCACTGACACCCATTGGGTGTATGTGAGGGACATGTGTTCATTTCCAAACTTGCAATTGGGGTTCTATCATGTTATTGCCATTTCTAAGTGGGTAGATGCAATACTCAGGTGTGTGTTTGGCATTTGGAGGCTGACCATAAGGGCCAGGGATCTAGATTGTGATGACATGTTGGCTGGGGGACATGAGTGGGGGCCTGGTGGAGGGTGCCCCTGGATGCTGGGGGTGGGGGTGCAGGGGGACATGAGTGGGGGCCTGGTGGAGGGTGCCCCTGCACTGCTGGCGGGTGGGGGTGCTGGGAGACATGAGTGGGGCCTGGTGGAGGGTGCTGTAGGGTATTTTGTGAAGATTTGGGGCCTGACGGTATTTTCTTACCGCCGAAAAATAACTTAGCAACAATCACTCCTTGTATTCAGATTAAGCCATGTACAACAATAATACAGTGGACATGCATTATTTCAGCACACAGACATGCGTATTTGGTATGCGTGGTTGGTGGTATTTTGGTGAGCATAATTCCCTTGTTTTATTTGTGGCCCCAATATCCAGAACCCCTTATTTTTGTTTAGATTTTTCGTGTAATCACTAGAGAGACCTCAGGCTTGCATTTCAGGAACACCACATTTTCATTTTTTTAGTGTGCCACCATGGGCAATTTCTCTCTGTCTTATCTACGGCAGCGAGCTATCATGTGGTATTTTCACTATCTTATATACGGTAGTGAACTATGTCCCGGGCCTCCTTTTTTGCCGACTCATAGACCTCCGACAAACTACAACACACACAGTTAGTTATAATTGCTCATACTGAAATACATTGTGCACACGGCTGCAGCCAAATTTGATGTTTAGCTACCTTGAAAATGACAATTGCACTGTCTAAACATCTCCCCACATCATCAGCACTGTATTGGTAAATATAAAACACACCACCCGTCTGCTTTCAAATATTTTTGTGTATTATAAAAGTTGCATTTAAACACAATCTCACTCTTTACAGAAATAAATAAAATAGCACAGTAACAGCATTGTCTGTGATACACTGAAAAGAGAGTGGCGGAGACAAGAACTCAATTTGCAACATTAAACATGTGAGTAAAGCACAGGAATCTCCTTTCCTACACTGACTGAATATTCTCGTACACACTCAGCCCCCACACTTCTGTAATTACCTTATCTGTTCAGGATGAGTTTTCTTCAGCTGTTCTCTTTCTGAATTTGGCTCCCTTGAAGATTAACCCCAGTGAAAACAAACGTCTTTCGTTCTCAAACCGGGGTTATTGCCTGGAATTCTCAGCTTTTGCAGCAGGAATGCTTCAGCCAGGAAACAGGTCCTTCTCCCAGCTCTGCCAAATCTCCATTGTTCTCCCCCTCTCCTCAAGCTCCCCCAGCAAAACTCTAATCACTGCCTCTAGCATGATACTTGCTATGACGCTGCTCCAATCAGAATCAATCATGCCATCTCCTCCCTCACTACACAATGGCTCATTTCTACAGTAACCATTTTTAACCAAATGATTTCCTGTTCCTTCGAGTCCTTTGCTTCCTGTAGTTATGTGGACAGAGCAGCAGAGAAAAAGAAAAAAAAAATGAATGTGCGTTTAAAAGTTCACTTTCAGAGAAGGCCTAATTCTGCAGTGGAGACACATTTTTATTAGTGGGTTATGTTAAATGCAGTTTTATTAGTCAGGTTAGTTATTAATAAGGTTAGTTATTAATTTTCAAATGTGTCTCTTGCACCATAGGATTTCAGGTGAAAAATAGTGTGCATTTTTTAATGTGCACGTGTGCTTTTAACTGTAAAAATAGATTTGCATCTTATATGTTAAAATAGTTTTTGACTGAATAGCCTGTCTTTACTTATATGTCCATGTTAATCTGGCAACACATATAACAATGCACCACACCCATGTGGTGGTGCTGCATCTAAAAAAAAATTGCTACCTGTGCAGTAGTGCTGTACTCTGTGCTGTGACACGCCAAATATCCTTACATATACCCTCCTTTTGTTTTTAGAACTTGTCTACGATCCAAGCCAATTCCTAAAAACAACTTGTTCTTTTTTTTCTTTTAAAATGCATGTGTATTGGGATATCTTTCTCTTCCTGACGTAGCTAGTAAAATCAGTAACATTTTCATTTTTACTGATAGCACAATCAACCATCCACCCATGATTAGCACCAGGACAGCCAAACCCACTATTGAGCGTTCCCCCCAGGTTCCCCAATTAAATCTTTCCACTTCTATGATCCCCAGATTACTAACTGTAATATTGTTTTTTCTCAAATTCATTTTTATAACATGTCTTTCTTTGTGATTCAATAAATATTCCACATCCGGATCTATTGGAAAAGTATCCCTTTGAAAAAAATCGATATTTTCCACTTGGCTTTCCCAAACATCATTTGTTACATGAAACAATTTTAACCCCCCAATTGACACAATTGTATCCTTTGGAACCTGTAAATAAAAAACATTATATTTCATCTGTTTAACCACGTATGTTCCATGGTTTAAATGTACTACCGTCATGTTCTTTAAACAGGTGTTGACCAACCATTTACCTCTGACCATCTTAGCCTGTGCCATTTCTTCACTCCCCATATTGCTAATAATCACTTCACATCCCTCTGATATACTTGGGTCAGATTTCAAACCACAAATAGCATCTGTGGCATCAGGAACAAACGGTTTACCTGGACACATATAATTTTGTTCTTTAAATTTTACACATGTTTCCAGGTTTGGTATTAAATAAACTTCAGGTTCCCATGACTGAAATGCCACCACTTCTGGAGTCTTAATCTTAATAAATTTGTCCTCTTGCCAAAAATCCCACATTGTGTACCCACTTCGTTTGATAAATAAGTTCAGGGGCTACATATGGGATGCATAGCAAAAATCCGATCTCTAGTCTTTCCAAGTCCACATATAACGGCATTGCATTACCCATTTCGAATGCAATTTTTACCTGTATTATATCAATTTCCCTCCTGGTCAATCTTCCTATCATTTGACGAATAATAACCTGCGAAACAAAATACAAGGGGATATGTCCTTGAATCAATTGTGAAACTGCAGTTTGAACTTCCCTCATATAATTCGTTAATAGTCTATCAACAGGACTCATTATGTTCAATATTTCATTTAAAGTTCTGTCATGCTTAAGTATTATTTTAGTCGCCCGTTGCATTACATCCGCTTGTTCATTTAGAATGATTGCAGTTTCATTTATGAATCTTACTTGTTCATCCAGTCCCCCTCTAATTCCATCTAATGTTTTTTGTATTATTTCTAGGTCAATACTCAGTTGTTGCGCTTTAGTACTCAGTGTTCCTACCGAAATAGAATTGGCTGTTGATATTGTGGTACCTATTATGGCTCCAACTATAGACATTACCAATGATATCGCGAGCATCACCACACCTCTCTTTCCTCTCCTCTTCTTAATGTCTGCTGAATTCACGAATGTTTTTTCCAATTGCATTAATATATCTCTTATTGACTGCTTAGTGTCCTCTTTTCTTATTTCCAGCCACTCTTTAGTCTGTTCAATCTTAATTCCAGTATTGTTCAAGTGTTTTTCAACCAAAATCTCAGGATTCAATGGTATGTATATATTTTGTAAAATCATCCTTCTATCATTCATGATGAGTCCTGGTGCCTCTTCCACCGCGATACCAGATGCTGGTCCAGGTTCAATGACAACCTGTGCTTCTGAATTCTTGAAGATCCCTCCAAATATCATCATCATTAACCATATCATCGGTATCATCTTCAATGCTGATCGCTTTGCAGCCTTGGTCTTCACCCCTCTTTGGGGCTTTCCTGGAATCCGTCCACGTGGGCTCCAGGACTCCATCGTCTCCCGTGGGCTCTGATCCCGGAACCTCCGACCAAATAATGTTAATTTTCTAAATCAAATAGAAAATAAACAAATTAAGTACATAGCACAATACTAACTTCACCCTTTTGCCAAAAATAAAACATGCTTGGTAAAAATATTTCGTTTTTTTTTTTTTTTTTTTTTCCTGAAATTAAACACAAGTTAAAAAGAAAACAAGCACATATAAAACAGCATTCAATATTTAATACATTTTCTCTCTGCACACCAACCATGAGCTTCCATTATATAAATATATTTATTTATTTATGTATTTATTATATATTTTTACATATATTACAGTGTTTATGTGCCATTATAACAATCAACTTTTTAACTTCTTTGTCACTGCCTCCTGATTGTACCCATTTATTTTCTCTTTTTGTGTTCAAGGGACTTTATCTGTTTCTACATGCTCAAGCTGCCTGATCTCATGTCTGGGATGGCATGGTTTGATTTGATTTACATGGACAAACTGCTCTATTGCCGTTTCACCTTCATTTTTCAAAATTTTATAAACTACAGGAGAGACCTTATCTATAATTCGAAATGGCCCCTGCCAAGCTGCTAGAAATTTAGAATTTTTCTGTTTACTTTTTCCAAAATGAAACTTGTACACCTGATCCCCTACACTGTATTCCTTTACTGATGTCTCTTTGTCATAATAAGACTTTGCACTGTCAGCAGCTCTTTCCAGATTTCTCTGCACAAAAGCAAATGCATGTTGCAAATGCCTCCTCAGTTCATCAATATATTCATGAACTGTGGATGCACTCACAAGTGTCTGCTCATGTGTTCTGTATAGTAGGTGTTGTGGTAACACCATTTTCCTACCTGTCAAGACCTCATGGGGGCTAACACCTGTTGCTTTGGCAGGAGTTGATCTGATTGCCATCAAAACCAATGGTAAACGTAAATCCCAGCTGGAACCTGCTTCTGCCACAAATTTCTTTAAAATATCCACAACAGACCTATTGCTTCTTTCAACTGTACCTGAAGACGCTGCCCGATATGCGATATGTAGTTTCCTTTTCACACCTAGTATTTGCCATACCTTACTCATTAGAGTACTTGTGAAATGACTTCCTCTGTCTGACTCAATTCTTTGTGGCAACTGTAAGGATATTTGGCGTGTTACAGCACAGAGTACAGCACTACTACACAGGTAGCAAACAGCACAGAGTACAGCACTACTGCACAGGTAGCAATTTTTTTATGTAAGGATATTTGGCGTGTTACAGCACAGAGTACAGCACTACTACACAGGTAGCAAACAGCACAGAGTACAGCACTACTGCACAGGTAGCAATTTTTTTTTTTTGCAGCACCACCACAAGGGTGCGGTGCATTGCTATATGTGTTACCAGATTAACAAGGAAAGACAGGCCATTCAGTCAAAAACGATTTTAACATATAAGATGCAAATCTATTTTTACAGTTAAAAGCACATGTGCACACCCAAAAATGCACACTATTTTTCACCTGAAATGCCTATGGTGCGAGAGACACATTTGAAAATAATAACTAACCTTAATGACAACTAACCTGACTAATGAAACATAATCCACTAATAAAAATGTGTCTCCACTGCAGAATTAGGCCTATTCTGAAAGCGAACTTTTAAACGCACATCCATTTTTTTTTCTGTTCTCTCTGCTGCCCTGTCCACATAACTACAGGAAGCAAATGGGCTCGAAAGAACAGGAAATCAGTTGGTTACAAAGTATTACTATAAAAATGAGCCATTGTGTAGAGAAGGAGGAGATGGCGTGATAAATTCTGATTGGAGCAGCGTCATAGCAAGTATCATGCTAGAGGGAGTGATCAGGCTTTTTGCTGGGGGGAAGTTTGAGGGAGGAGAAAGGAGTCGAGATTGGGGAGAGCTGAAAGAAGGACCTTTCCACTGGCTGAGGCATTCCTATCTGCAAAAGCTGAGAATTCCAGGCAATGACCCCGGTTTGAGCAGGCAAGCGTTCCTTTTTACTGGAGTTAATCTTCAAGGGAGCCACATTCAGAAAGAGAACAGCCAAAGAGAACAACTAAAAAGATAAGGTAATTACAGAAGCGTGGGAGCTGAGTGTGTACGATAATATGCAGTCAGTGTAGGATTCCTGTGCATGCCTTAATCAAATGCTAATGTTGCAATTTGAGTTCTGTTCTCCGCCACTCTCTTTGCAGTGTGTCATAGACAATGCTTTTACTGTACCATTTTATTTATTTCTGTAAAGAATGAGATCGTGTTTAATTGCAACTTTTATAATACAGAAAAATATTTGAAAACAGACGGGTGGTGTATTTACTATTTACCATTACAATGCTGATGATGTGGGGAGATTTTAAACAGTGCAATGGTCATTTTAAGACAGATGTGTGCATGTCAGATTCAGTATGAACAGTTGTGAGTGACTGTAGCATAGCTCGTTGGAGGTACATGAGCCAACGGGAAGAGAGACTCTCTGAACATAGCTCCCTACCGTATATAAGGTAGTGGAAATTACCACAAGATTACCATATATAGCTCTCTGTCGTAAATAAGTCAGTGAGATCGCCCATGGTGGCACACTAACACTAACACTGAAAAATGAGGTATTCCTAAAATGTAGGTCTGAGGTCTCTCTAGTGATTACACGAAAAATCTAAGCAAAGATAAGGGATTCTGGACATTGGGGCCACAAATAAAACAAGGGAATTATGCTCACCAAAATACCACCAACCATGCCTACCACCCACGCATACCAAATATGCATGCCTGGGTGCTGAAATAATGCATGTTCACTGTATTATTGTTGTACATGGCCCAATCTGAATACAAGGAGTGATTGTTGCTAAGTTATATTTCGGCGGTAAGAAAATACCGTCAGGCCCCAAATCTCCACAAAATACCCTAAATATTTATGGTGCGTTGCAGGCCGGGAAAGTGATCATAGAGTACCTACTGGGCGTGGCAAGTGTGTCTCACACTGCCATTTGCACATTAAAGGGAACCCATTTTATAATAACAGTGTGCCACTAAAAACGAATTTCAGAATGTCACAAAGGGAAACCACATTCTCAGATCTAGTGCAATATTTAGAGGCAAAGTTATTTGCACATGGGAATTGGTCTTCGAATAGCACGTTAGAATGGAGTAACCGCATTCAGGGTGAGGTGCAGAAAGAAAAACTAGACAATATTTTTGCAGAAGGCAGCATAATTCAGGTCTGCCTTACAAGATTATTGAATGCAGCCGATAAAAGTGCAGAGAAAGACTGTTTAATACGGCTATGCGGCAAAATATGGTTTATTTTAAACAAGTCCCTGCGAATGCAAGAGAATGATACTCAGCTAATTAACAGGTTAAAGACTGAATTAGAGGGGGCAAGTAAAAATCAGGAAATGTTGAGAGCAGAATTGGATGTATGCCAAAAAGACATGCAATTAAAATGCAGAGACTTTGATACTCAGTTATCCAAAAGCAAGAAACAATTTGAAGATAGTGAGCAAGAATTGGCACACTTAAAAGCCTTAGTGGATCACATTAGGCAGGATAAAGATGAGGTTGTTTCAGAAATGCAGATTTTACAAAAAGAACATTGTGAAAAAGAAGGTGATCTCCAGAGTGCAGAACAAGAAATGATTAAAATGATCCAAGAAAGAGACAAGAGAAATAAAGAGTTCAATGAATGCCAAATGCAAATGTGCGAAATGCAGGAGGTGATTAATAAAATGAGTGATGAAAATAATTATTTGCAAAATGAAGCAACCAGACTCCTTAAAAAGTGTAAGGACTTAGAACAGCAAATGTGCATTCCCAGGTCCCAGGAGAGGCGGCAGGCTACCACATTCAATGGAGTGGAGGTGAATTCTAGCTCTGCCCAAAGAGCTAGTGCTCCAGTGACTGGGCCGGTGACTGAACTTGGTTGCAGCGCCCTTGGGGGATTTGATACTCCCATTGGGGGCAGCCACCAATATCATACACCTGAAAACAGGATTGAATCACAAAATAGTGCAATTCCATGTATTGCAACAAGTAGCCCCATAAAAATAATGAAATCCATTAAAGCCCTGATCAAACCATTTAAAAAGGGAGGTGAATGCTGCATTGAGGATCACTTAGAAGCGGTGCATGACATTTTTAAAGCACTCCAGATACGTAAGGAACAGTACAGACAATATTTTCATTTAACTTTAGATGCCCCGACGGCCAGCATCATAAGGGGATTAAATGAACAGCAGAATATGACCTGGGTGGAGTTTGAAAAAGAAATTAGGCGTCATTTTTCTCCTTTTCAGTCATTGCAGGAGGCAAAGAAAGTCGCGTACACAATTACTGCTGGACCTAATACATCCCCTCGCCAATTTTTACAAGACTTAAAAAGAGCATTCTCTCGCTTTGATGTATCTTTTGACTCAAATTCCAATGAGTTTAAAACTGCATACTTCTATGGGCTACAGAAAGACATCATATCCCAATTGGTCCGTGAATTTGACCGTGACAAGTCCCTTGAATGGATTGTACATCAAAGCACAAAGCTATATGAGGTACTCTATTGTCAGGGTAGAGAAAGTGATAAAATGAAAGATACTAGGCCTAAATCTAAAGAACCCTCAGCCACAGTAATGGAAATCAGGTCAGCCAAAATGTCCCTTGAGTCTGCTCAAAGCCAAGGTAAAAATAATGTGACACCTGAACAAAGGGGTAATCAACAAAGATCGCCATTTCCTGTACCAATGTTCCAAACACATGATCCTAGTAATAGAGAGAGCTACATCAGCCCTAGGTATTTAGGGGATAGACCCCGGGTAGGATATCGGCCTGATATGGCAGGTATGAACAATAACCAGAGACAAAATCAAGATCAAAGAAATGATGGTCCCTACCAGTCATTGGGGACACAGAGTAGGTTTGATCCCAACACCATGATATATGGTAATCAGGATAGGCCCCGATATGTGGATCGATTTACTGATAATGGAAATCAACATAGGGGCCAGTACCCACAATCTGAGAGACAGGACATGAGGCAAAACGTGAACTACAGTCCACGCCAGTACAATGATTCCCCACCAGGGGACTATAATCAAAGGATGGGTGCAACCCGCTCCCCTCCACAAATGAATCAAGAGTTCAGAAACCATCCCAACCGACATCAATCACCTGAGAGGTATCAGAATAGATCCAATCAGGGGGAAAACAACCAATATCGACATAGGCCACAGAAAGAGGACCCTAGAGAGATGGAAAGGTTCCAGTGCCTTGAGGCCCAAGTGAAAATGTTAGCTGAGCAAATAGGAAAGCTCTATACAGCGCAAAAACAACCTTCCAAAGAGGGGGCTGATGGCCATAGCAATGACCGGGGGGCTTCCGAAAAGTGACTAAGTACTCATGATAACTGCAGTGCCAAAATGACTGATTGCTCTGATATAATTTTGCATAATGACTCTGAGATGCCTAATGGATTAAAAATGAAAGTACCAGTAAATGAAATTGTGACAGAAAGTGCAAATACTTCTAAAAAAGAGGTACGGTTTAACTTAGAGCTAAATAAAAAAAACAGTAAAGATTTGCACAAATGAAAAAGAAACATTAGGAATTCCAAAAGAACAAAGGGACAGATTTAAGAAAAATGACTCATGCATGGGGAATACCAGTGAACAGGGAGTAAGTGGGGATGCCATAGCTCCTTCCCTGGGCAAGCAAAACAATGACCAAACACAGACAGAAAAAGGAAATACTCACAAGGAGGGTACAAAGCAATCACCTGAAGAATTCTTTGAGCCACATATTTTTGAAGAGGCTGAAAGGGCTGGTATCACAATAAATGATCACAAATGCACAGAATTAAAAAATGACAAATTGCTGAATGATGTTGTTACACATGTTCAGTTGGAGGATTGTAATGTGGTCTCTGATGTTACCCAGATGGATGGGCGAACAGTGGCCACACTCCAAACAACCTCTGAACATGGAGAAATGAATAAAATATCTCGCACAGAAATGGGTAAAAAGGAGGGAAAAATGTCTTTTCATTTACCAATGTGCTTAGCCAAAAGTGAAAAAGACCTGAGAAAGGTGAGCCCTGAAATCAGTAAGAATTCACATTTCTTATGTGCATTAGAGGAAGTTGAGGACAGATATTATGCACCCATCACAGTAGAAGAAAAATGCCACACCTTTGCTATGATTGACACTGGCGCACAGGCCACAATTATGTCCAAGGAGCTGGTAAAGAGTATCAATGAAGGGAGGCCTCCACAGAGTCAGATCACAGTGAAGGCAAATCAAGGCCCAGTGCATAACTTTAATGGGGAGGAGGTGCCCATCATAGGTGTAACTGAGGTTGACATAAAAATAGGAAAGCACAGAATGAAACAAGAGGTATTGATCACATCTATTTGTGAAATTCCATTTCTGATGGGGACAGATTGCCTGAAAAGATTGTCTCCTCTCATAGATGGGGTGAATGGAGTGCTGTGGTCCTTAACCAAAAAACCATTGAGGCCTAAGAAACTAAAATCATAAAACAGCAATATAAATGAATGTCACACTGTTGCCAAAACAAATGATGCTGTGGAGGTATATCTCCAGAATAGCTGCATACCTAGTGTCACTGTTATATTAATGTGTCAAGACAAAATGCAGAGCGACAATGAAAAACTACCTGTACAAATATACTTGGACCCAAGGAAAGATTGGCAGACTGCCATAGATGAGCACACATTACGTTTCTATTTAAAAGAGAAAACATGCAAACAGAATATTGCTCCTAAAACAGATTCAGAAAAACACATTACCACTCTGGCAGAAATACACATGGAAGATGAGCAACCATGGGTTCATGTTGGTATAAATGATTATCTTAAAACAATAAAAGCCACTTTAGCGCTTGAACATGAAAGGAGTTTCATTAATGAGAAATTGTTGCAAAAAATTATGGAGAGGGAAGAAATCCCGAAATTTAGGATTAAAAACCAATATGTTTCTGGGTTGGACAGTCCAGATTTTGAAAACCGAATTGCAGGCAGATGCATGCTTAAAATTAGCATTGGTCAGAAAATAATTTACCATAATGTATGGATAGTGAGTGGAGCACAAAATGAATTTTACATGGGCAATGACATCATGCACAGAATGTGTATGGTGTTAGATTTCCTTAATCAAAAAATATGGTCACGCCTAGGTGGTCCGGCACCTGAATTTGAAGACAAAAGAAGGGCTTATCATTGTGCACAACTGGTTCCTTATGCAGTCGAATTACAAATGAGGAAAAATACTATTATTCCTGCATTTACAAAACAGTTTGCAATAACATTGAAATGCAAAAATGGACAGCAGATGAAAGGCTCTGATGCATTTGTATGCCTGAATGAATCCATAAAACAGCAAGGCCTGGATTATGAATACATTCCATTGGTAGACATTGGTGAGGGATCTGTAAAAATCATGGTAAATAATAAAGGTTGTCAGGATATTCATTTAGAGGAAAACTCCCCATTAGGAATGGCCATACAAAAATCACATTATACGGCAGATTTAAATAACATGGTGATTGGGAATATTCCTGAAAAATATGTAGATGCCAAGGGCGAGTTGCCAGAACACCTGGACTCTCAGCCCAAAGGAATATTTAAAATTCATTCTGTGTATCCTTATGATTCAAATGAGACAGTGTGCTGCCATCAAGAGGATTGCATAATATTTAATTTAAATGAAAATGAAACAGGAAATCAGCCCATTGAAGTGGAAGCTGATATGCCAAAATATTTAAAAGTGGCAGCTCTACAAAAAGACACAGCCACATAGTTAGAGGAAAACGCTGAGATTCCTTTACCAGAAGAGTTTCCAGAATTTTCCAGAATGGTAGAAGAGCAGATCTCCTTAGCGGATGCATGTGACAGCGATAAGGATAGAGACGACCTGAGGGAAATATTTATGGAGTTTAAGGATGTATTTGCAAAAGATGCTTATGATTGTGGTTTAACTGATTTACATGTGGCCACACTACCAGAAGGTTGTAGCAGAAATCCAGTGTTTGTACGCCAGTATAGACTACCGCTGGCATGTTTAGAATCATTGGCAGAGATTATTAAAAATTTGGAATCACGGGGAATAATCAGGCCCATTCATAGCACATCCAATACGCCTATTTTAGGTGTGTTAAAGCCAAATGGTCAATGGCGGCTGTGTGCAGACTTAAGAGAGTTAAATAAAAGAGTACCAATATCTAGATGGCCACTGCCATTCATTGATCAGGGCCTAGCTCAGATACATGGTTCAAATGTATTTACCACATTAGATCTCACCTCTGGATATTGGTGCGTGCCATTGGCAGAGGAGATACAACACTTATTTTCCTTTACATTTGACAGGACTCAATATGCCTGGCGTAGAGCTCCATTCGGGTACATCAATAGTGGTAGTGAATTTGGCATATTTTTGAGAAAGGCCATGCCGGATGCAGCGGAAAGAGGAACAATAGTTTATGTGGATGATGTCCTGATAAAAAATGAAAGCCTGAAAAGCCATTTTGATGAAATAAGACATGTACTTGGCCAATTGCAGAAAGCAGGCGCCAAAGTATCTTTGCAAAAAGCACAATGGTGCAAGAAACAAGTGAACTTTCTAGGGCATGAAGTGACTGAACATGGGCTAAATCCACAAAGGAAGAAAATAGAGGCCATACAAAGATTAAAAGATCCTAAAAATGTGAAAGGAGTAAAAAGTTTATTAGGGATGACAGGCTATAACAGAAAGTTCATTGAGAATTATGCAGAAATCACTCAACCATTGACTAAACTGCTTAAACTAAATACTCCCTGGAAATGGGAAAGAGGGCAGTCTGATGCAGTGGCTAAATTAAAGGAATGTCTTGTAAAGGCACCATGTTTAGCATACCCCATAAAGGACAGGGATTTCTTTATAGAAATAGGTTTTTCTGAACATTGTATGTCAGCAGTGTTATCACAAAAACACGATTTGAATCACAAAACCATTGCATATGCAAGTAAGGCATTTTCCCAAGTTGAAATGAAATTTAATGAATGTGAAAAGGCCCTATTAACCACTGTGTGGGCGCTACAACATTTCCGCCCCATTGTTCAGGGAGAAAAGGTGATTATTGAAACGAATCATCAACCTTTGCAATTTTTAGAGAGTAAAAGAATTAGATCAGGCAATCTAGCACAATCCAGAATCACTTCATGGACGCTGGCATTACAAGGATTTCCCGTAGAAGTGAGATATGGACAAAATAAAAGGAGCCCAATTGCTCAAGGGTTAGCTGACTTACATGACTGTGCAGCTGAACAAATACCAAATGAAATGGAAGTGGAAACTAGTTTACAGGAATTTGAACAATCACCACACAAAGCTTTTGATGAAAAAACATGCAAGGATTTGCCAACTGTATATGTGGATGGTTGTGCTTTTCACATTGAAAATGACAGTAATAAACAATTAGTGGCAGGAATAGGAAATGTCTGGTTGAAATGTGAAGGCGTTCCCAGTATAGGGATGAGGATTGGAGATAGGAGCAGTCAGGTGGCGGAATTGGCAGCCATTTATAAAGCAATTGCTACTGCAGTTGATAAAAAGTTCAGTGAAATTGTCCTGGTGACTGATTCTGACTATGCACGGAATAGCTTTGTGGAGTATTTGCCTGGTTGGAAAGCAAGAGGCATGGTTACATACAACAAAAAGCCACTTAAACATGGAAAAATGATACAAGCCATAGACAAATTGGTGTCAGAAAATAATTTAACAATATAGTGGAGAAAAATTCGTGGGCATTTAAAAACACCAGGAGAGGATAAGGAGGGAAATGATAAGGCAGACCACCTGGCTAAGATTGGGGCTGTGATGGGAGAATTGCTACCTATTGATTATTTGATGGGTGGAATACAAATTGATGCAGTCACACGTTCTAAAGCACCAAAGGAGGTAGATCAACCGGTGGTGCAGTGGAGTCATGACACGCCAGACCAAGATTTGATTGAGGCACAAAAGAATGATCACATTTTGGGAATCTATTATAATCATTTGATAGATCCTGAACAAAATCCTTTAACAGAAAATGATTGTATGGGAAAAGAAGAGTTGAGGGTGTTATTAAAGAACAAAACACAGCAGCCTGGCAGGGGCCATTTCGAATTATAGATAAGGTCTCTCCTGTAGTGTATACAATTTTGAAAAATGAAGGTGAAACAGCAATAGAGCAGTTTGTCCATGTAAATCAAATCAAACCATGCCATCCCAGACATGAGATCAGGCAGCTTGAGCATGTAGAGACAGATAAAGTCCCTTGAACAAAAAAAGAGAAAATAAATGGGTGTAATCAGGAGGCAGTGACAAAGAAGTTAAAAAAAAGTTGATTGTTATGATGGTACATAAACACTGTAGTATATGTAAAAATATATAATATAAATAAATAAATAAATAAATGCACATATAATGGAAGCTCATGGTTGGTGTGCAGAGAGAAAGTGTGTTAAATATTGAATATCTGCTTGTTTTCTTTTAACTTGTGTTTAATTTCAGGAAAAAAAAAAAAAAAAAAAATGAAATATTTTTACCAAGCATGTTTTATTTTTGGCAAAAGGATGAAGTTAGTATTATGCTATGTACTTAATTTGTTTATTTTCTATTTTGATTTAGACAATTAACATTATTTGGTCGGAGGTTCCGGGATCAGAGTCCACGGGAGAGACGATGGAGTCCTGGAGTCCCCTGGATGAAGACCAAAAGATGCCTGCCTCCAGGTGGAGGTGAAGACAAGATAACCAGAATGCTGAAAAGGATGACACCTATGGATCTAAGATTGCCAAGATGGAAGTGTACTCGAATGAACCGAATAACATCACTGGTCGGGACATATCAGAAGCGGACAAGAATACTGACATATGGAGTTCCACGTATTTATTATTTTAATTATTTATTTTAATTTGTTATATTAATTATTTGTTTTAGTTAGTTGTTTTATTTCTTTATTTTTAATTGACTTGGAAAATCTAAACTTAAAGTAATGCCACTTCAACTGAGAAGGCAAATGTAGAACATTTTGTAAACTAATGAACTCAGATGAATACTGTGTTGATTGCAATTTTCATTGATGCACATGAATATTCATTTTGTTGGATTGCTATATTGTAAAAAAAAAAAAAAAAGAGAGAACAAATTGTTTTTAGGAATTGGCTTGGATTATAGCCAAGTTCTAAAAACAAAAGGAGGGTATGTAAGGATATTTGGCGTGTTACAGCACAGAGTACACCACTACTACACAGGTAGCAAACAGCACAGAGTACAGCACTAATGCACAGGTAGCAATTTTTTTTTTGCAGCACCACCACAAGGGTGCGGTGCATTGCTATATGTGTTACCAGATTAACAAGGAAAGACAGGCCATTCAGTCAAAAACGATTTTAACATATAAGATGCAAATCTATTTTTACAGTTAAAAGCACATGTGCACACCCAAAAATGCACACTATTTTTCACCTGAAATGCCTATGGTGCGAGAGACACATTTGAAAATAATAACTAACCTTACTGTCAACTAACCTGACTAATGAAACATAATCCACTAATAAAAATGTGTCTCCACTGCAGAATTAGGCCTATTCTGAAAGTGAACTTTTAAACGCACATCCATTTTTTTTCTGTTCTCTCTGCTGCCCTGTCCACATAACTACAGGAAGCAAATGGGCTCGAAAGAACAGGAAATCAATTGGTTACAAAGTATTACTATAAAAATGAGCCATTGTGTAGAGAAGGAGGAGATGGCGTGATTAATTCTGATTGGAGCAGCGTCATAGCAAGTATCATGCTAGAGGGAGTGATCAGGCTTTTTGCTGGGGGGAAGTTTGAGGGAGGAGAAAGGAGTCGAGATTGGGGAGAGCTGAAAGAAGGACCTTTCCACTGGCTGAGGCATTCCTATCTGCAAAAGCTGAGAATTCCAGGCAATGACCCCGGTTTGAGAAGGCAAGCGTTCCTTTTTACTGGAGTTAATCTTCAAGGGAGCCACATTCAGAAAGAGAACAGCCAAAGAGAACAACTAAAAAGATAAGGTAATTACAGAAGCGTGGGAGCTGAGTGTGTACGATAATATGCAGTCAGTGTAGGATTCCTGTGCATGCCTTAATCAAATGCTAATGTTGCAATTTGAGTTCTGTTCTCCTCCACTCTCTTTGCAGTGTGTCATAGACAATGCTTTTACTGTACCATTTTATTTATTTCTGTAAAGAATGAGATCGTGTTTAATTGCAACTTTTATAATACAGAAAAATATTTGAAAAAAAAAAAAAAAAATTGCTACCTGTGCAGTAGTGCTGTACTCTGTGCTGTTTGCTACCTGTGTAGTAGTGCTGTACTCTGTGCTGTAACACACCAAATATCCTTACACAACCCAAACCTTGAGAACACATGGTTCACCAGCAATGTGGCTGCTGTTTGCGCACTACAATCTGGTGCAGGAATGCATTCAATCCACTTCGACATCAAACATACCACACTCAAAATATAACGGTTTCCCCTGCTCGACCTTTTTAAAGGACCTACATAGTCTATTTGCAAATCTGACCATGGGAGAGTTAGGCCTCTTTTCATCAATGGTGCTCTATGCATTGGTGAAGCAGGTTTAAATTGGGTGCATACTAGACATCCTCTAGTATATAATTCCACATCTTGGGACATATGTGGCCAGTAAGCATAATCTTTTAGTATTTCTAATGTTTTTTGTGAACCTCTATGGCCTGCAGTTATGGCATCATGTGCATGGTGTAGCATTAGCCCTCTGAATGAAAGGGGTACTACCCACTGTATTTGTCCTGTTATGGACTCTCTAATCATGAGTCCATCATGTAATCTAATTCGTGTTTTGTTCTTTAATAGAACCCTCAACTCTTCTTTTCTCATACAATCATTTTCTGTTAAAGAATTTTGTTCAGGATCTATCAAATGATTATAATAGATTCCCAAAATTCGATCATTCTTTTGTGCCTCAATCAAATCTTGGTCTGGCGTGTCATGACTCCACTGCACCACCGGTTGATCTACCTCCTTTGGTGCTTTGGAACGTGTGACTGCATCAATTTGTATTTCACCCATTAAATAATCAATAGGTAGCAATTCTCCCATCACAGCCCCAATCTTAGCCAGGTGGTCTGCCTTATCATTTCCCTCCTTATCCTCTCCTGGTGTTTTTAAATGCCC
Organism: Ambystoma mexicanum; assembly: GCF_040938575.1. Taxonomy (NCBI): domain Eukaryota; kingdom Metazoa; phylum Chordata; class Amphibia; order Caudata; family Ambystomatidae; genus Ambystoma; species Ambystoma mexicanum. The sequence continues at coordinate 1,441,601,724 of NC_090921.1, forward strand.
ACAAATTTTTCTCCAGTATATTGTTAAATTATTCTCTGACACCAATTTGTCTATGGCTTGTATCATTTTTCCATGTTTAAGTGGCTTTTTGTTGTATGTAACCATGCCTCTTGCTTTCCAACCAGGCAAATACTCCACAAAGCTATTCCGTGCATAGTCAGAATCAGTCACCAGGACAATTTCACTGAACTTTTTATCAACTGCAGCAGCAATTGCTTTATAAATGGCTGCCAATTCCGCCACCTGACTGCTCCTATCTCCAATCCTCATCCTTATACTGGGGACGCCTTCACATTTCAACCAGACATTTCCTATTCCTGCCACTAATTGTTTATTACTGTCATTTTCAATGTGAAAAGCACAACCATCCACATATACAGTTGGCAAATCCTTGCATGTTTTTTCATCAAAAGCTTTGTGTGGTGATTGTTCAAATTCCTGCAAACTAGTTTCCACTTCCATTTCATTTGGTATTTGTTCAGCTGCACAGTCATGTAAGCCAGCTAACCCTTGAGCAATTGGGTTCTTTTTATTTTGTCCATATCTCACTTCTACGGGAAAACCTTGTAATGCCAGCGTCCATGAAGTGATTCTGGATTGCGCTAGATTACCTGATCTAATTCTTTTACTCTCTAAAAATTGCAAGGGTTGATGATTTGTTTCAATAATCACCTTTTCTCCCTGAACAATGGGGCGGAAATGTTGTAGCGCCCACACAGTGGTTAATAGGGCCTTTTCACATTCATTAAATTTCATTTCAACTTGGGAAAATGCCTTACTTGCATATGCAATGGTTTTGTGATTCAAATCGTGTTTTTGTGATAACACTGCTGACATACAATGTTCAGAAAAACCTATTTCTATAAAGAAATCCCTGTCCTTTATGGGGTATGCTAAACATGGAGCCTTTACAAGACATTCCTTTAATTTAGCCCCTGCATCAGACTGCTCTTTTTCCCATTTCCAGGGAGTATTCAGTTTAAGCAGTTTAGTCAATGGTTGAGTGATTTCTGCATAATTCTCAATGAACTTTCTGTTACAGCCTGTCATCCCTAATATACTTTTTACTCCTTTCACATTTTTAGGATCTTTTAATCTTTGTATGGCCTCTATTTTCTTCTTTTGTGGATTTAGCCCATGTTCAGTCACTTCATGCCCTAGAAAGTTCACTTTTTTCTTGCACCATTGTGCTTTTTGCAAAGATACTTTGGCGCCTGCTTTCTGCAATTGGCCAAGTACATGTCTTATTTCATCAAAATGGCTTTTCAGACTTTCATTTTTTATCAGGACATCATCCTCATAAACTATTGTTCCTCTTTCCGCTGCATCCGGCATGGCCTTTCTCAAAAATATGCCAAATTCACTCCCACTATTGATGTACCCGAACGGAGCTCTAAGCCAGGCATATTGAGTCCTGTCAAATGTAAAGGAAAATAAATGTTGTATCTCCTCTGCCAATGGCACGCACCAATATCCAGAGGTGAGATCTAATGTGGTAAATACATTTGAACCATGTACCTGAGCTAGGCCCTGATCAATGAATGGCAGTGGCCATCTAGATACTGGTACTCTTTTATTTAACTCTCTCAAGTCTGCACACAGCCGCCATTGACCATTTGGCTTTAACACACCTAAAATAGGCGTATTGGATGTGCTATGAATGGGCCTGATGATTCCCCGCGATTCCAAATTTTTAATAATCTCTGCCAATGATTCTAAACATGCCAGCGGTAGTCTATACTGGCGTACAAACACTGGATTTCTGCTACACCCTTCTGGTAGTGTGGCCATATGTAAATCAGTTAAACCACAATCATAAGCATCTTTTGCAAATACATCCTTAAACTCCATAAATATCTCCCTCAGATTGTCCCTATCCTCATTGCTTTCACACGCATCCGCTAAGGAGATCTGCTCTTTTACCATTTTGGAAAATTCTGGAAAATCTTCTGGTAAGGGAATCTCGGCGCTTTCCTCTAACTGTGTGGCTGTGTCTTTTTGTAAAGCTGCCACTTTTAAATATTTTGGCATATCAGCTTCCACTTCAATGGGCTGATTTTCTGTTTCATTTTCATTTAAATTAAATATTATGCAATCCTCTTGATGGCAGCACACTGTCTCATTTGAATCATAAGGATACACAGAATTAATTTTAAATATTCCTTTGGGCTGAGAGTCCAGGTGTTCTGGCAACTCACCCTTGGCATCTACATACTTTTCAGGAATATTTCCAATCACCATGTTATTTAAATCTGCCGTATAATGTGATTTTTGTATGGCCATTCCTAATGGGGAGTTTTCCTCTAAATGAATATCCTGACAACCTTTATTATTTACCATAATTTTTACAGATCCTTCACCAATATCTACCAATGGAATGTATTCATAATCCAGGCCTTGCTGTTTTATGGATTCATTCAGGCATACAAATGCATCAGAGCCTTTCATCTGCTGTCCATTTTTGCATTTCAGTGTTATTGCAAACTGTTTTGTAAATGCAGGAATAATAGTATCTTCCCTCATTTGTAATTCGATTGCATAAGGAACCAGTTGTGCACAATGATAAGCCCTTCTTTTGTCTTCAAATTCAGGTGCCGGACCACCTAGGCGTGACCATATTTTTTGATTAAGGAAATCTAACACCATACACATTCTGTGCATGATGTCATTGCCCATGTAAAATTCATTTTGTGCTCCACTCACTATCCATACATTATGGTAAATTGTTTTCTGCCCAATGCTAATTTTAAGCATGCATCTGCCTGCAATTCGGTTTTCAAAGTCTGGACTGTCCAACCCAGAAACATATTGGTTTTTAATCCTAAATCTCGGGATTTCTTCCCTCTCCATTATTTTTTGCAACAATTTCTCATTAATGAAACTCCTTTCATGTCCAAGCGCTAAAGTGGCTTTTATTGTTTTAAAATAGTCATTTATACCAACATGAACCCATGGTTGCTCATCTTCCATGTGTATTTCTGCCAGAGTGGTAATGTGTTTTTCTGAATCTGTTTTAGGAGCAATATTCTGTTTGCATGTTTTCTCTTTTAAATAAAAACGTCATGTGTGCTCATCTATGGCAGTCTGCCAATTTTTCCTTGGGTCCAAGTATATTTGTACAGGTAGTTTTTCATTGTCGCTCTGCATTTTGTCTTGACACATTAATATAACAGTGACACTAGGTATGCAGCTATTCTGGAGATATACCTCCACAGCATCACTTGTTTTGGCAACGGTGTGACATTCATTTATATTGCTGTTTTGTGATTTTAGTTTCTTAGGCCTCAATGGTTTTTTGGTTAAGGACCACAGTACTACATTCACCCCATCTATTAGAGGAGACAATCTTTTCAGGCAATCTGTCCCCATCAGAAATGGAATTTAACAAATAGATGTGATCAATACCTCTTGTTTCATTCTGTGCTTTCCTATTTTTATGTCAACCTCAGTTACACCTATGATGGGCACCTCCTCCCCATTAAAGTTATGCACTGGGCCTTGATTTTCCTTCACTGTGATCTGACTCTGTGGGGGTCTCCCTTCATTGATACTCTTTACCAGCTCCTTGGACATAATTGTGGCCTGTGCGCCAGTGTCAATAATAGCAAAGGTGTGGCATTTTTCTTCTACAGTGATGGGTGCATAATATCTGTCCTCAACTTCCTCTAATACACATAAGAAATGTGAATTCTTACTGATTTCAGGGCTCACCTTTCTCAGGTCTTTTTCACTTTTGGCTAAACACATTGGTAAATGGAAAGACATTTTTCCCTCCTTTTTACCCATTTCTGCGTGAGAGACTTTATTCATTTCTCCATGATCAGAGGTTTTTTGGAGTGTGGCCACTGTTCGCCCATCCATCTGGGTAACATCAGAGACCACATTACAACCTTACAACTGAACATGTGTAACAACATCATTCAGCAATTTGTCATTTTTTAATTCTGTGCATTTGTGATCATTTAGTGTGATACCAGCCCTTTCAGCCTCTTCAAAAATATGTGGCTAAAAGAATTCTTCAGGTGATTGACTTGTACCCTCCTTTTGAGTATTTCCTTTTTCTGTCTGTGTTTGGTCATTGTTTTGCTTGCCCAGGGAAGGAGCTATAGCATCCCCACTTACTCCCTGTTCACTATTATTCCCCATGCATGAGTCATTTTTCTTAAATCTGTCCCTTTGTTCTTTTGGAATTCCTAATGTTTCTTTTTCATTTGTACAAATCCTAACTGTTTTATTTAGCTCTAGGTTAAACCGTACCTCTTTTTTAGAAGTATTTGCACTTTCTGTCACAAGTTCATTTACTCGCACTTTCACATTTAATCCATTAGGCATCTCAGAGTCGTTATGCAAAATTATATCAGAGCAATCTGTCATTTTGGCACTGCAGTTATCATAAGTACTTAGTCACTTTTCGGAAGCCCCCGGTCATTGCTATGGCCATCAGCCCCCTCTTTGGAAGGTTGTTTTTGCGCTGTACAGAGCTTTCCTATTTGCTCAGCTAACATTTTCACTTGGGCCTCAAGGCACTGGAACCTTTCCATCTCTCTAGGATCCTCTTTCTGTGGCCTAGGTCGATTTTGGTTGTTTTCCCCCTGATTGGATCTATTCTGATACCTCTCAGGTGATTGATGTTGGTTGAGATGGTTTCTGAACTCTTGATTCATTTGTGGAGGGGAGCGGGTTGCACCCATCCTTTGATTATAGTCCCCTGGTGGGGAATCATTGTATTGACGTGGATTGTAGTTCACGTTTTGCCTCATGTCCTGTCTCTCAGATTGTGGGTACTGGCCCCTAGGTTGATTTCCATTATCAGTAAATCGATCCACATATCGGGGCCTATCCTGATTACCATATATCATGGTGTTGGGATCAAATCTGCTCTGTGTCCCCAATGACTGGTAGGGACCATCATTTCTTTGATCTTCATTTTGTCTCTGGTTATTGTTCATACCTGCCATATCAGGCCGATATCCTACCCGGGGTCTGTCCCCTAAATACCTATGGCTGATGTAGCTCTCTCTATTACTAGGATCATGTGATTGGAACATTGGTACAGGAAATGGCGATCTTTGTTGATTACCCCTTTGTTCAGGTGTCACATTATTTTTACCTTGGCTTTGAGCAGACTCAAAGGACATTTTGGCTGACCTGATTTCCGTTACTGTGGCTGAGGGTTCTTTAGATTTAGGTCTAGTATCTTTCATTTTATCACTTTCTCTACCCTGACAATAGAGTACCTCATATAGTTTTGTGCTTTGATGTACAATCCATTCAAGGGACTTGTCACGGTCAAATTCACGGACCAATTGGGATATGATGTCTTTCTGTAGCCCATAGAAGTATGCAGTTTTAAACTTATTGGAATTTGAGTCAAAAGATACATCAAAGCGAGAAAATGCTCTTTTTAAGTCTTGTAAAAATTGGCGAGGGGATGTATTAGGTCCAGCAGTAATTGTGTAAGCGACTTTCTTTGCCTCCTGCAATGACTGAAAAGGAGAAAAATGACGCCTAATTTCTTTTTCAAACTCCAACCAAGTCATATTCTGCTGTTCATTTAATCCCCTTAGGATGCTGGCCGTCGGGGCATCTAAAGTTAAATGAAAATATTGTCTGTACTGTTCCTTAGGTATCTGGAGTGCTTTAAAAATGTCATGCACCGCTTCTAAGTGATCCTCAATGCAGCATTCACCTCCCTTTTTAAATGGTTTGATCAGGGCTTTAATGGATTTCATTATTTTTATGGGGCTACTTGTTGCAATGTATGGAATTGCACTATTTTGTGATTCAATCCTGTTTTCAGGTGTATGAGATTGGTGGCTGCCCCCAATGGGAGTATCAAATCCCCCAAGTGCGCTGCAATCAAGTTCAGTCACCGGCCCAGTCACTGGAGCACTAGCTCTTTGGGCAGAGCTAGAATTCACCTCCACTCCATTGAATGTGGTACCCTGCCGCCTCTCCTGGGACCTGGGAATGCACATTTGCTGTTCTACGTCCTTACAATTTTTAAGGAGTTTGTTTGCTTCATTTTGCAAATAGTTGTTTTCATCACTCATCTTATTAATCACCTTCTGCATGTCGCACATTTGCATTTGGCATTCATTGAACTCTTTATTTCTCTTGTCTCTTTCTTGAATCATTTTAATCATTTCTTGTTCTGCACTCTGGAGATCACATTCTTTTTCACAATGTTCTTTTTGTAAAATCTGCATTTCTGAAACAACCTCATCTTTATCTTGTCTAATGTGGTCCACTAAGGCTTTTAAGTGTACCAATTCTTGCACACTATCCTCAAATTGTTTCTTGCTTTTGGATAACTGAGCATCAAAGTCTCTGAATTTTAATTGCATGTCTTTTTGGCATACATCCAATTCTGCTCTTAACATTTCCTGATTTTTACTTGCCCCATCTAATTCAGTCTTTAACCTGTTAATTAGCTGAGTATCATTCTCCTGCATTCGCAGGGACTTATTCAAAATAAACCATATTTTGCCGCATAGCCGTATTAAACAGTCTTTCTCTGCACTTTTATCGGCTGCATTCAATAATCTTGTAAGGCAGACCTGAATTATGCTGCCTTCTGCAAAAATATTGTCTAGTTTTTCTTTCTGCACCTCACCCTGAATGCGTTCACACCATTCTAACGTGCTGTTCGACGACCAAGTCCCATGTGCAAACAACTTTGCCTCTAAATATTGCACTAGGTCTGAGAATGTGGTTTCCCTTTGTGACATTCTGAAATTCGTTTTTAGTGGCACACTGCTATTATAAAATGGGTTCCCTTTAATGTGCAAATGGCAGTGTGAGACACGCTTGCCACGCCCAGTAGGTACTCTATGATCACTTTCCCGGCCTGCAACGCACCATAAATGTGTAGGGTATTTTGTGAAGATTTGGGGCCTGACAGTATTTTCTTACCGCCAAAAAATAACTTAGCAACAATCACTCCTTGTATTCAGATTGGGCCATGTACAACAATAATACAGTGGACATGCATTATTTCAGCACACAGACATGCGTATTTGGTATGCGTGGTTGGTATGCGTGGTTGGTGGTATTTTGGTGAGCATAATTCCCTTGTTTTATTTGTGGCCCCAATATCCAGAACCCCTTATTTTTGTTTAGATTTTTCGTGTAATCACTAGAGAGACCTCAGGTTTGCATTTCAGGAACACCACATTTTCATTTTTTTAGTGTGCCACCATGGGCAATTTCTCTCTGTCTTATCTACGGCAGCGAGCTATCATGTGGTATTTTCATTATCTTATATACGGTAGTGAACTATGTCCCGGGCCTCCTTTTTTGCCGACTCATAGACCTCCGACAAACTACAACACACACAGTTAGTTATAATTGCTCATAATGAAATACATTGTGCACACGGCTGCAGCCAAATTTGATGTTTAGCTACCTTGAAAATGACAATTGCACTGTCTAAACATCTCCCCACATCATCAGCACTGTATTGGTAAATATAAAACACACCACCCGTCTGCTTTCAAATATTTTTGTGTATTATAAAAGTTGCATTTAAACACAATCTCACTCTTTACAGAAATAAATAAAATAGCACAGTAACAGCATTGTTTGTGATACACTGAAAAGAGAGTGGCGGAGACAATAACTCAATTTGCAACATTAAACATGTGAGTAAAGCACAGGAATCTCCTTTCCTACACTGACTGAATATTCTCGTACACACTCAGCCCCCACACTTCTGTAATTACCTTATCTGTTCAGCATGAGTTTTCTTCAGCTGTTATCTTTCTGAATTTGGCTCCCTTGAAGATTAACCCCAGTGAAAACAAGCGTCTTTCGTTCTCAAACCGGGGTTATTGCCTGGAATTCTCAGCTTTTGCAGCAGGAATGCTTCAGCCAGGAAACAGGTCCTTCTCCCAGCTCTGCCAAATCTCCATTGTTCTTCCCCTCTCCTCAAGCTCCCCCAGCAAAACTCTAATCACTGCCTCTAGCATGATACTTGCTATGACGCTGCTCCAATCAGAATCAATCATGCCATCTGTTCCCTCACTACACAATGGCTCATTTCTACAGTAACCATTTGTAACCAACTGATCTCCTGTTCCTTCGAGCCCTTTGCTTCCTGTAGTTATGTGGACAGAGCAGCAGAGAAAAAGAAAAAAAAAATGAATGTGCGTTTAAAAGTTCACTTTCAGAGTAGGCCTAATTCTGCAGTGGAGACACATTTTTATTAGTGGGTTATGTTAAATGCAGTTTTATTAGTCAGGTTAGTTATTAATAAGGTTAGTTATTAATTTTCAAATGTGTCTCTTGCACCATAGGCATTTCAGGTGAAAAATAGTGTGCATTTTTGAATGTGCACGTGTGCTTTTAACTGTAAAAATAATTTGCATCTTATATGTTAAAATCGTTTTTGACTGAATAGCCTGTCTTTACTTATATGCCCATGTTAATCTTGCAACACATATAGCAATGCACCACACCCATGTGGTGGTGCTGCATCAAAAAAAAATTGCTACCTGTGCAGTAGTGCTGTAACACGCCAAATATCCTTACAGTGCCCTGCACTGCTGGGGGGAGGGGGTGCAGGGAGACATGAGTGGGGGCCTGGTGGAGGGTGCCCCTGCACTGCTGGGGGGTGGGGGTGGTGGGAGACATGAGTGGGGGCCTGGTGGAGGGTGCCCCTGCACTGCTGGGGGGTGGGGGTGGTGGGAGACATGAGTGGGGGCCTGGTGGAGGGTGCCCTGCACTGTTGGGGGTGGGGGTGCTGGGAGACATAGGTGGGGGCCTGGTAGAGGGTGCCCCTGCACTGCTGGGGGGTGGGGGTGGTGTGAGACATGAGTGGGGGCCTGGTGGAGGGTGCCCCTGCACTGCCGGGGGGTGGGTATGCTGGGAGACATGATTGGGGGCCTGGAGGAGGGTGCCCTGCACTGCTTGGGGGTGGGGGTGCAGGGAGACATGAGTTGGGGCCTGGTGGAGGGTTCCCCTGGATGCTGGGTGGTGCGGGTGCAGGGGGACATGAGTGGGGGCCTGGTGGAGGGTGCCCTGCACTGCTGGGGGGTGGGGGTGATGGGAGACACGAGTTGGACATGAGTGGGGGCCTGGTGGAGGGTGCCCCTGGATGCTGGGGGGTGGCGGTGCAGGGGGACATGAGTGGGGGCCTGGTGGAGGGTGCCCTGCAATGCTGGGGGATGGGGGTGCTGGGAGACATGAGTGGGGGCCTGGTGGAGGGTGCCCCTGGATGCTGGGGGGAGGGGGTGCTGGGAGACATGAGTGGGGGCCTGGTGGAGGGTGCCCTGCACTGCTGGGGGGTGGGGGTGCAGGGAGACATGAGTGGGGGCCTGGTGGAGGGTGCCCCTGGATGCTGGGGGGTGGGGGTGCAGGGGGACATGAGTGGGGGCCTGGTGGAGGATGCCCTGCACTGCTGGGGGGTGGGGTGATGGGAGACATGAGTTGGACATGAGTGGGGGCCTGGTGGAGGGTGCCCCTGGATGCTGGGGGGTGGGTGTGCAGGGGGACATGAGTGGGGGCCTGGTGGAGGGTGCCCTGCACTGCTGGGGGTGGTGGTGCTGGGAGACATGAGTGCGGGCCTGGTGGAGGGTGCCCCTGCACTGCTGGGGGTGGGGGTGCTGGGAGACATGAGTGGGGGCCTGGTGGAGGGTGCCCCTGGATGCTGGGGGGTGGGGGTGCTGGGAGACATGAGCGGGGGCCTGGTGGAGGGTGCCCCTGGATGCTGGGGGTGTGGGTGCAGGGGGACATGAGTGGGGGCCTGGTGGAGGGTGCCCTGCACTGCTGGAGGGTGGGGTGATGGGAGACATGAGTTGGACATGAGTGGGGGCCTGGTGGAGGGTGCCCCTGGATGCTGGGGGGTGGGTGTGCTGGGAGACATGAGTGGGGGCCTGGTGGAGGGTGCCCTGCACTGCTGGGGGTTGGGGGCGCAGGGCGACATGCGTGGGGGCCTGGTGGAGGGTGCCCCTGGATGCTGGGGGGTGGGGGTGCAGGGGGACATGAGTGGGGGCCTGGTGGAGGGTGCCCTGCACTGCTGGGGGGTGGGGGTGATGGGAGACATGAGTTGGACATGAGTGGGGGCCTAGTGGAGGGTGCCCTTGGATGCTGGGGGGTTGGTGTGCAGGGGGACATGAGTGGGGGCCTGGTGAAGGGTGCCCTGCACTGCTGGGGGGTGGGGGTGCAGGGAGACATGAGTGGGGGTGTGGTGGAGGGTGCCCCTGCACTGCTGCGGTGGGGGTGGTGGGAGACATGAGTGGGGGCCTGGTGGAGGGTGCCCCTGCACTGCTGGGGGGGTGGGGGTGGTGGGAAACATGAGTGGGGGCCTGGTGGAGGGTGCCCTGCACTGCGGGGGGGGTGGGGGTGCAGGGAGACATGAGTGGGGGCCTGGTGGAGGGTGCCCCTGCACTGCTGGGGGTTGGGGGTGGTGGGAGACATGAGTGGGGGCCTGGTGGAGGGTGCCCCTGCACTGCTGGGGGGTGGGGGTGCTGGGAGACATGAGTGGGGGCCTGGTGGAGGGTGCCCTGCACTGCTGGGGGGTGGGGGTGATGGGAGACATGAGTTGGGCATGAGTGGGGGCCTGGTGGAGGGTGCCCTGCACTGCTGGTGGGTGGGGGTGCTGGGAGACATGCATGGGGGCCTGGTGGAGGGTGCCCCTGGATGCTGGGGGGTGGGGGTGGTGGGAGACATGAGTGGCGGCCTGGTGGAGGGTGCCCCTGCACTGCTGGGGGGTGGGGGTGGTGGGAGACATGAGTGGGGGCCTAGTGGAGGGTGCACCACAGTGCTCGGGGGTGGGGGTGCTGGGAGACATGAGTGGGGGCCTGGTGGAGGGTGCCCTGCACTGCTGGGGGGTGGGGGTGCAGGGAGACATGAGTGGGGGCCTGGTGGAGGGTGCCCCTGGATGCTGGGGGGTGGGGGTGCAGGGGGACATGAGTGGGGGCCTGGTGGAGGATGCCCTGCACTGCTGGGGGGTGGGGTGATGGGAGACATAAGTTGGACATGAGTGGGGGCCTGGTGAAGGGTGCCCCTGGATGCTGGGGGTGGGGGTGCAGGGGGACATGAGTGGGGGCCTGGTGGAGGGTGCCCTGCACTGCTGGGGGTGGTGGTGCTGGGAGACATGAGTGCGGGCCTGGTGGAGGGTGCCCCTGCACTGCTGGGGGTGGGGGTGCTGGGAGACATGAGTGGGGGCCTGGTGGAGGGTGCCCCTGGATGCTGGGGGGTGGGGGTGCTGGGAGACATGAGCGGGGGCCTGGTGGAGGGTGCCCCTGGATGCTGGGGGTGTGGGTGCAGGGGGATATGAGTGGGGGCCTGGTGGAGGGTGCCCTGCACTGCTGGAGGGTGGGGTGATGGGAGACATGAGTTGGACATGAGTGGGGGCCTGGTGGAGGGTGCCCCTGGATGCTGGGGGGTGGGTGTGCTGGGAGATATGAGTGGGGGCCTGGTGGAGGGTGCCCTGCACTGCTGGGGGTTGGGGGCGTAGGGCGACATGCGTGGGGGCCTGGTGGAGGGTGCCCCTGGATGCTGGGGGGTGGGGGTGCAGGGGGACATGAGTGGGGGCCTGGTGGAGGGTGCCCTGCACTGCTGGGGGGTGGGGGTGATGGGAGACATGAGTTGGACATGAGTGGGGGCCTAGTGGAGGGTGCCCTTGGATGCTGGGGGGTGGGTGTGCAGGGGGACAAGAGTGGGGGCCTGGTGAAGGGTGCCCTGCACTGCTGGGGGGTGGGGGTGCAGGGAGACATGAGTGGGGGCGTGGTGGAGGGTGCCCCTGCACTGCTGCGGTGGGGGTGGTGGGAGACATGAGTGGGGGCCTGGTGGAGGGTGCCCCTGCACTGCTGGGGGGGTGGGGGTGGTGGGAAACATGAGTGGGGGCCTGGTGGAGGGTGCCCTGCACTGCGGGGGGGTGGGGGTGCAGGGAGACATGAGTGGGGGCCTGGTGGAGGGTGCCCCTGCACTGCTGGGGGGTTGGGGTGGTGGGAGACATGAGTGGGGGCCTGGTGGAGGGTGCCCCTGCACTGCTGGGGGGGTGGGGGTGCTGGGAGACATGAGTGGGGGCCTGGTGGAGGGTGCCCTGCACTGCTGGGGGGTGGGGGTGCAGGGAGACATGAGTGGGGGCCTGGTGGAGGGTGACCCTGGATGCTGGGGGGTGGGGGTGCAGAGGGACATGAGTGGGGGCCTGGTGGAGGGTGCCCTGCACTGCTGGGGGGTGGGGGTGATGGGAGACATGAGTTGGGCATGAGTGGGGGCCTGGTGGAGGGTGCCCTGCACTGCTGGTGGGTGGGGGTGCTGGGAGACATGCGTGGGGGCCTGGTGGAGGGTGCCCCTGGATGCTGGGGGGTGGGGGTGCTGGGAGACATGAGCGGGGGCCTGGTGGAGGGTGCCCCTGGATGCTGGGGGTGTGGGTGCAGGGGGACATGAGTGGGGGCCTGGTGGAGGGTGCCCTGCACTGCTGGAGGGTGGGGTGATGGGAGACATGAGTTGGACATGAGTGGGGGCCTGGTGGAGGGTGCCCCTGGATGCTGGGGGGTGGGTGTGCTGGGAGATATGAGTGGGGGCCTGGTGGAGGGTGCCCTGCACTGCTGGGGGTTGGGGGCGTAGGGCGACATGCGTGGGGGCCTGGTGGAGGGTGCCCCTGGATGCTGGGGGGTGGGGGTGCAGGGGGACATGAGTGGGGGCCTGGTGGAGGGTGCCCTGCACTGCTGGGGGTTGGGGGTGATGGGAGACATGAGTTGGACATGAGTGGGGGCCTAGTGGAGGGTGCCCTTGGATGCTGGGGGGTGGGTGTGCAGGGGGACATGAGTGGGGGCCTGGTGAAGGGTGCCCTGCACTGCTGGGGGGTGGGGGTGCAGGGAGACATGAGTGGGGGTGTGGTGGAGGGTGCCCCTGCACTGCTGCGGTGGGGGTGGTGGGAGACATGAGTGGGGGCCTGGTGGAGGGTGCCCCTGCACTGCTGGGGGGGTGGGGGTGGTGGGAAACATGAGTGGGGGCCTGGTGGAGGGTGCCCTGCACTGCGGGGGGGTGGGGGTGCAGGGAGACATGAGTGGGGGCCTGGTGGAGGGTGCCCCTGCACTGCTGGGGGGTTGGGGTGGTGGGAGACATGAGTGGGGGCCTGGTGGAGGGTGCCCCTGCACTGCTGGGGGGTGGGGGTGCTGGGAGACATGAGTGGGGGCCTGGTGGAGGGTGCCCTGCACTGCTGGGGTGTGGGGGTGCAGGGAGACATGAGTGGGGGCCTGGTGGAGGGTGCCCCTGGATGCTGGGGGGTGGGGGTGCAGAGGGACATGAGTGGGGGCCTGGTGGAGGGTGCCCTGCACTGCTGGGGGTGATGGGAGACATGAGTTGGGCATGAGTGGGGGCCTGGTGGAGGGTGCCCTGCACTGCTGGTGGGTGGGGGTGCTGGGAGACATGCGTGGGGGCCTGGTGGAGGGTGCCCCTGGATGCTGGGGGGTGGGGGTGGTGGGAGACATGAGTGGCGGCCTGGTGGAGGGTGCCCCTGCACTGCTGGGGGGTGGGGGTGGTGGGAGACATGAGTGGGGGCCTAGTGGAGGGTGCACCACAGTGCTCGGGGATGGGGTGCTGGGAGACATGAGTGGGGGCCTGGTGGAGTGTGCCCTGCACTGCTGGGGGGTGGGGGTGCAGGGAGACATGAGTGGGGGCCTGGTGGAGGGTGCCCCTGGATGCTGGGGGGTGGGGGTGCTGGGAGACATGAGTGGGGGCCTGGTGGAGGGTGCCCTTGGATGCTGGGGGGTGGGGGTGCTGGGAGACATGAGTGGGGGCCTGGTGGAGGGTGCCCCTGGATGCTGGGGGGTGGGGGTGCAGGGGGAAATGAGTGGGGGCCTGGTGGAGGGTGCCCTGCACTGCTGGGGGGTGGGGTGATGGGAGACATGAGTTGGACATGAGTGGGGGCCTGGTGGAGGGTGCCCCTGGATGCTGGGGGGTGGGGGTGCTGGGAGACATGAGTGGGGGCCTGGTGGAGGGTGCCCCTGCACTGCTGGGGGTGGGGGTGGTGGGAGACATGAGTGGGGGCCTGGTGGAGGGTGCTCCTGGATGCTGGGGGGTGGGGGTGCTGGGAGGCATGAGTGGGGGCCTGGTGGAGGGTGCCCCTGGATGCTGGGGGGTGGGGGTGCTGGGAGACATGAGTGGGGGCCTGGTGGAGGGTGCCCCTGGATGCTGGGGGGTGGGGGTGCAGGGGGAAATGAGTGGAGGCCTGGTGGAGGGTGCCCTGCACTGCTGGGGGGTGGGGTGATGGGAGGCATGAGTTGGACATGAGTGGGGGCCTGGTGGAGGGTGCCCCTGGATGCTGGGGGATGGGGGTGCTGGGAGACATGAGTGGGGGCCTGGTGGAGGGTGCACCACAGTGCTGGGGGGTGGGGGTGCTGGGAGACATGAGTGGGGGCCTGGTGGAGGGTGCCCTGCACTGCTGGGGGGTGGGGGTGCAGGGAGACATGAGTGGGGGCCTGGTGGTGGGTGCCCCTGGATGCTGGGGGGTGGGGGTGCAGGGGGACATGAGTGGGGGCCTGGTGGAGGGTGCCCCTGGATGCTGGGGGGTGGGGGTGCTGGGGGACATGAGTGGGGGCCTGGTGGAGGGTGCCCTGCACTGCTGGGGGTTGGGGTGATGGGAGACATGAGTTGGACATGAGTGGGGGCCTGGTGGAGGGTGCCCCTGGATGCTGGGGGGTTGGGTGCAGGGGGACATGAGTGGGGGCCTGGTGGAGGGTGCCCTGCACTGCTGGGGGGTGGGGGTGATGGGAGACATGAGTGGGGGCCTGGTGGAGGGTGCACCACAGTGCTCGGGGGTGGGGGTGCTGGGAGACATGAGTGGGGGCCTGGTGGAGGGTGCCCTGCACTGCTGGGGGGTGGGGGTGCAGGGAGACATGAGTGGGGGCCTGGTGGAGGGTGCCCCTGGATGCTGGGGGGTGGGGGTGCAGGGGGACATGAGTGGGGGCCTGGTGGAGGATGCCCTGCACTGCTGGGGGGTGGGGTGATGGGAGACATGAGTTGGACATGAGTGGGGGCCTGGTGGAGGGTGCCCCTGGATGCTGGGGGGTGGGGGTGCAGGGGGACATGAGTGGGGGCCAGTTGGAGGGTGCCCTGCACTGCTGGGGGTGGTGGTGCTGGGAGACATGAGTGCGGGCCTGGTGGAGGGTGCCCCTGCACTGCTGGGGGTGGGGGTGCTGGGAGACATGAGTGGGGGCCTGGTGGAGGGTGCCCCTGGATGCTGGGGGGTGGGGGTGCTGGGAGACATGAGCGGGGGCCTGGTGGAGGGTGCCCCTGGATGCTGGGGGTGTGGGTGCAGGGGGACATGAGTGGGGGCCTGGTGGAGGGTGCCCTGCACTGCTGGAGGGTGGGGTGATGGGAGACATGAGTTGGACATGAGTGGGGGCCTGGTGGAGGGTGCCCCTGGATGCTGGGGGGTGGGTGTGCTGGGAGACATGAGTGGGGGCCTGGTGGAGGGTGCCCTGCACTGCTGGGGGTTGGGGCGCAGGGCGACATGCGTGGGGGCCTGGTGGAGGGTGCCCCTGGATGCTGGGGGGTGGGGGTGCAGGGGGACATGAGTGGGGGCCTGGTGGAGGGTGCCCTGCACTGCTGGGGGGTGGGGGTGATGGGAGACATGAGTTGGACATGAGTGGGGGCCTAGTGGAGGGTGCCCTTGGATGCTGGGGGGTGGGTGTGCAGGGGGACATGAGTGGGGGCCTGGTGAAGGGTGCCCTGCACTGCTGGGGGGTGGGGGTGCAGGGAGACATGAGTGGGGGTGTGGTGGAGGGTGCCCCTGCACTGCTGCGGTGGGGGTCGTGGGAGACATGAGTGGGGGCCTGGTGGAGGGTGCCCCTGCACTGCTGAGGGGGTGGGGGTGGTGGGAAACATGAGTGGGGGCCTGGTGGAGGGTGTCCTGCACTGCGGGGGGTGGGGGTGCAGGGAGACATGAGTGGGGGCCTGGTGGAGGGTGCCCCTGCACTGCTGGGGGGTGGGGGTGGTGGGAGACATGAGTGGGGGCCTGGTGGAGGGTGCCCCTGCACTGCTGGGGGGTGGGGGTGCTGGGAGACATCAGTGGGGGCCTGGTGGAGGGTGCCCTGCACTGCTGGGGGGTGGGGGTGCAGGGAGACATGAGTGGGGGCCTGGTGGAGGGTGCCCCTGGATGCTGGGGGGTGGGGGTGCATAGGGACATGAGTGGGGGCCTGGTGGAGGGTGCCCTGCACTGCTGGGGGGTGGGGGTGATGGGAGACATGAGTTGGGCATGAGTGGGGGCCTGGTGGAGGGTGCCCTGCACTGCTGGTGGGTGGGGGTGCTGGGAGACATGCGTGGGGGCCTGGTGGAGGGTGCCCCTGGATGCTGGGGGGTGGGGGTGGTGGGAGACATGAGTGGCGGCCTGGTGGAGGGTGCCCCTGCACTGCTGGGGGGTGGGGGTGGTGGGAGACATGAGTGGGGGCCTAGTGGAGGGTGCACCACAGTGCTCGGGGATGGGGGTGCTGGGAGACATGAGTGGGGGCCTGGTGGAGTGTGCCCTGCACTGCTGGGGGGTGGGGGTGCAGGGAGACATGAGTGGGGGCCTGGTTGAGGGTGCCCCTGGATGCTGGGGGGTGGGGGTGCTGGGAGACATGAGTGGGGGCCTGGTGGAGGGTGCCCTTGGATGCTGGGGGGTGGGGGTGCTGGGAGACATGAGTGGGGGCCTGGTGGAGGGTGCCCCTGGATGCTGGGGGGTGGGGGTGCAGGGGGAAATGAGTGGGGGCCTGGTGGAGGGTGCCCTGCACTGCTGGGGGGTGGGGTGATGGGAGACATGAGTTGGACATGAGTGGGTGCCTGGTGGAGGGTGCCCCTGGATGCTGGGGGGTGGGTGTGCTGGGAGACATGAGTGGGGGCCTGGTGGAGGGTGCCCCTGCACTGCTGGTGGGTGGGGGTGGTGGGAGACATGAGTGGGGGCCTGGTGGAGGGTGCTCCTGGATGCTGGGGGGTGGGGGTGCTGGGAGGCATGAGTGGGGGCCTGGTGGAGGGTGCCCCGGGATGCTGGGGGGTGGGGGTGCTGGGAGACATGAGTGGGGGCCTGGTGGAGGGTGCCCCTGGATGCTGGGGGGTGGGGGTGCAGGGGGAAATGATTGGAGGCCTGGTGGAGGGTGCCCTGCACTGCTGGGGGGTGGGGTGATGGGAGGCATGAGTTGGACATGAGTGGGGGCCTGGTGGAGGGTGCCCCTGGATGCTGGGGGATGGGGGTGCTGGGAGACATGAGTGGGGGCCTGGTGGAGGGTGCACCACAGTGCTGGGGGGTGGGGGTGCTGGGAGACATGAGTGGGGGCCTGGTGGAGGGTGCCCTGCACTGCTGGGGGGTGGGGGTGCAGGGAGACATGAGTGGGGGCCTGGTGGTGGGTGCCCCTGGATGCTGGGGGGTGGGGGTGCAGGGGGACATGAGTGGGGGCCTGGTGGAGGGTGCCCCTGGATGCTGGGGGGTGGGGGTGCTGGGGGACATGAGTGGGGGCCTGGTGGAGGGTGCCCTGCACTGCTGGGGGTTGGGGTGATGTGAGACATGAGTTGGAAATGAGTGGGGGCCTGGTGGAGGGTGCCCCTGGATGCTGGGGGGTTGGGTGCAGGGGGACATGAGTGGGGGCCTGGTGGAGGGTGCCCTGCACTGCTGGGGGGTGGGGGTGATGGGAGACATGAGTGGGGGCCTGGTGGAGGGTGCACCACAGTGCTGGGGGGTGGGGGTGGTGGGAGACATGAGTGGGGGCCTGGTGGAGGGTGCCCTGCACTGCTGGGGGGTGGGGGTGCAGGGAGACATGAGTGGGGGCCTGGTGGAGGGTGCCCCTGAATGCTGGGGCGTGGGGGTGCTGGGAGACATGAGTGGGGGCCTGGTGGAGGGTGCCCCTGGATGCTGGGGGGTGGGGGTGCAGGGGGACATGAGTGGGGGCCTGGTGGAGGGTGCCCTGCACTGCTGGGGGTTGGGGGTGATGGGAGACATGAGTTGGACATGAGTGGGGGCCTGGTGGAGGGTGCCTCTGGATGCTGGGGGGTGGGGATGCTGGGGGACATGAGTGGGGGCCTGGTGGAGGGTTCCCTGCACTGCCGGGGGGTGGGGGTGATGGGAGACATGAGTTGGACATGAGTGGGGGCCTGGTGGAGGGTGCCCCTGGATGCTGGGGGGTGGGGGTGCAGGGGGACATGAGTGGGGGCCTGGTGGAGGGTGCCCCACAGTGCTGGGGGGTGGGGGTGATGGGAGACATGAGTGGGGGCCTGGTGGAGGGTGCACCACAGTGCTGGGGGGTGGGGGTGGTGTGAGACATGAGTGGGGGCCTGGTGGAGTGTGCCCTGCACTGCTTGGGGGTGGGGGTGCTGGGAGACATGAGTGGGGGCCTGGTGGAGGGTGCCCCTGGATGCTGGGGGGTGGGGGTGCTGGGAGACATGAGTTGGGGCCTGGTGGAGGGTGCCCCTGGATGCTGGGGGGTGGGGGCGCAGGGGGACATGAGTGGGGGCCTGGTGGAGGGTGCCCTGCACTGCTGGGGGGTGAGGGTGATGGGAGACATGAGTTGGACATGAGTGGGGGCCTGGTGGAGGGTGCCCCTGGATGCTGGGGGGTGGGGGTGCAGGGGGACATGAGTGGGGGCCTGGTGGAGGGTGCCCCACAGTGCTTGGGGGTGGGGGTGCTGGGAGACATGAGTTGGACATGAGTGGGGGCCTTTTGGTGGGTGCCCCACAGTGCTGGGGGGTGGGGGTGCTGGGAGACATGTGTTGGTGATCAGTGCAAGGTGACATGTGTGTTGGCTGGGGGGCATGGTCATGGTGGATGGGTTGCCTGTGGGACATGAGCAGGGGTGCAGGGTAGTCCCCTGTGGTGTGGGCTGCCTGCAGGGGCCGTGGAGGGTGTAGAGGGAACACCTGGGAGGACCCAAACGGCCAAATCACGTGTAGCACTCCCCGGCACCACCGAAATACACGTCCCCTGCGAAATTGCGTGTGAAACTTCCCACGCACCTCGGAATACACGTACCCTGCTGAAATCGCGTGTGGGACTTCCCGAGCACCCCGAAGTACACGTACCCAGGCCAATCGTGTGTGGAACTTCCCGCGCACCCGGAAGTACACGTACCCAGGCCAATCGCGTGTGGAACTTCCCGCCGCATCCCGAAACACACGTACCCAGGCCAATTGCATGTGGAACCTCCCGCGCATCCCGAAACACACGTACCCAGGCCAATCGCGTGTGGAACTTCCCGCGCACCCCGAAGTACACGTACCCAGGCCAATCGCGTGTGGAACCTCCCGTGCATCCCAAAACACAGGTACCCAGGCCAATCGCATGTGGAACTTCCCGCGCATCCCGAAACACACGTACCCAGGCCAATCGCGTGTGGAACTTCCCGCGCACCCTGAAGTACACGTACCCAGGGCAATCGCGTGTGGAACTTCCAGCGCACCCCGAAGTACACGAACCCAGGCCAATCGCGTGTGCAACTTCCCGCGCATCCTGAAACACAGGTACCCAGGCCAATCGCGTGTGGAACTTCCCGCGCACTCCGAAGTACACGTACCCAGGCCAATCGCGTGTGGAACTTCCCGCGCATCCCGAAACACACGCACATGCTATTTTTCACACAGTGGGTGTCCGTGTTTGTCGGTACCCCTTTGCACCTCATTTGTCCCAGAGGGCCACTGTATGGACCATTCATCATGGCTGTATATGGGTGCTTTTTGTTAGCGCACATTTTGGCGCACATTTATTTCAGGCGCAGGGACGCTACCGCCTGCTTTCTTGTGGCGTACTTGTTTGGCCCTGTGCGCGTCTTTGACCGTGCGCTGGTTTGCCCTATTCGATTCCATGAATACGGGTTGTAGGCAAGCGTGTGGGTGTTCCGCGCACTTGCCTCCTGTACTTCCCCCGTGACGCCCATATTTTCACACGTTGTTCCCCATTCCGAGTGTTACGCCCCGTGTTCCGCCTAATTTTGTGATGTGCGCCGCGCTACGTGCAATTTCACAGTGGCCGTGGTGCACGCTGTTGGATGACCTGTGCGCCGGCGTGCGCGGCACACTTTTTCAGCACACATCCAATGTTTTTCTCGCGCACGGGCTTCCATGAATCGATGTGCGCTGGTTTCCCTGCGATTTTCGCACTTGCACTGCGATTTTCGCACTTTTACTGCGAATCACACGTTTTGGCACCTCTGCGCGGGAATTTTCGGCGCACATTAATTCCATGAATCGACTGTCGTGCCTTGAAACACTTGTGTACAGGCGCGTTATGAAGGGCGTATCATATCGTATCATATCATCGGTACCTTGCAGACAGGCTTAGCATTGCCTTAAGTGGACCTCTATGACTCTCATAAACTGTGAAATACACAAATAAATACACACATAGATTTACCATATCAGTACATGCTTTTCAATTGATTAGACATCATATACACCGTTATTGCATTGATACAATGCCCATTTTTCTTAATTCTACCAATGTATATATCTCCTGCTTCGCTCCTTCAAATATGCACACGTATAGGCAACATTTCGTGGATATTTGATGTATCCATTGTTAATATCTTCCTTCATTGTTACACACAATAAAGGGTTGTTGGCCTTAAGGCACACATAGTCCGCCTGTCTACAATCTTAACAATTACATAAATTATTATTTTATTCCAGTTTTTACATATCTAATAAAAAGCTTGCATCGGTTAGTGATAGCTTTTAATGTTCACATGTCTTTCCTTTTGAAAAGAGATTATGTTCTGTTACCCATGGATGATTTTTTTTAAAGACAAGCAAACGCTAATATAGATTGTGTTTCGTGTGCAGCTGTACCTGAAAATTATAGGTGTCATATCTAACATTTCTTAACAGAACAGTTATTTATATAATGATTCTGTTTATAAACCCTACTTTAAATGTTCATATTGAAACTAAAGAGACGTATTTTGCGTTCCCCATTTTTTTCCGCTGGTAGATTATTGTACGTCACATTTTTCTTATAACAGAAGTAGGGAAATGCAATTTAAAATGCATTGGGTCGAACAATTGGCAGACGTTTTACGTGGAGAATAGAGGGAAACAGCTAATTTTGTGATCCTTTTTTGCTGATAGTATTGCCATGCTAACACCTACTAATGTATTTTTCTAGTTTAATTTCTCTTACCATTTCCATAATGAAGTCATCTACATTTCCATGCCATGAATGTGTAAGGAAGGCTAAGGTGGTGGTGACACATGCAAATTGTGAGCCCATGGCGAAATACGATTGCAGGTTGTACCTTATTGTTACTGAAGGAAACAATGACTTCATGTAGTGTTAATTTGCAGCAAAGTGTGTTAATTACTTTTTTTGTAATATCCCAAAATTCTGCAATGTGGTGTCACCGATTAACTAAATTATGTTGATATTGTTTCTGATCCATGGTTAAAACACTCTTGTGAGCTTGATCTTTTAAATTCTGACCCTAAGCGATGGTGGGTGGGGCGAGGGATTGATCAGCCAGTTTAAATTGCAAATAGGAACATTTGAGGGAACAGATGCACTGGACCATAGTGGCAGGCAACACGTTAACCTTGTGCAGAAACTATGTTACGACCATAGGAGTTAGTTAATGAGGATGATCACACATTTATGATTGGCCATCGTCTTGAAGGAGATGAGGGAAAATACAATATCAAAGCCATATTCATCACTGAAGGACAGGTGATTGTGAGCTAGGGAGCCAGTCTGAACGGAACTTGGAGCAGCGGGTTTCACAAATTGTTACCCGTGATCCCCTTCCAGAAATAGCGTTCACTTGTGGCCCACAAGGATCAGGTGTAAACATTCACAAACAGAGAAAAAAAAACACTACACCCTCCATTTTAATAGACGTGGGTGTCAGCAAGGCAAAATGGCAGGGCAAGAACTAACCATGACCCATTTGGGGGACGGAACGAGGGCGATGGAATAGGGGAGGAAAACACATAAAAATGAAACATCTAACAAAGGGAATTAAAATAAAAAGCAACAAATATAAAAAACAAAATAGAAAAAGGGGAAAACTGCCACTTAAAATAAGAAATAGGAATTACAGGTAATCTGGTAGTCAGAGATTAATTTCTACCATTCCTCAAATGTAGCACCTCCCTTGACTACCCATTCAAGACATCATCTACACAACATTGCTCAAGTACGTATATGAAATAACTGAAAAAGAATAAAATTATGTAACAATAAACGAGGTAGACTAACATTCCACAGCCACACAATGTAAAACCATAATTGAAAATACACACCCTGAAACACATTCTATTGTACATATAAAACTACACTAAAATTCCTCCTTTTCATATCAATTTTGTTAAACTATTTTCTTCTTTCTCTCCAAAGTCTCACATGTTCAAAAGTCTGAAAACACACATCCAAAATAAAAAAAAGGCTCTCTAATACCTACCAAATCTTTCACCCCGACGAGACTATACCTAAACAAATAACTTTAAAAAAAAATACAACACTGATACCCCCAAACTATATAGCCACGCATCCCGAACTACACATACCCGTGGCTATCTGTAGTCTTTTGTAGCCTCGAATATAGCTGCAAATAGCGTCAAAACGGCAGAAAACAATGCTTTGCTGGACCCCAAGCCCTCGCCAATTGCCCCTTCATCTGTGCCAGCTCCCCCCAATTCCCAGACAGTCTCCTCACCTCCTCTTCCCTGTCCCTTTCACCCCAGAACACACGCTGCTTCTGGGACGCAGTTTGCATCGAGATGTTGGCAATTCGCGGCTATAGCCAAGGCTACGGAAATCTTTGTGCTGCAAACTCGGTCCCTACACCCACTCCAACTGCAAAATTTAACTCAGAGCCCTCTGGCCATCCCCCCCAACTCTACCCTGATGACATGTTATAAAGAAGTCGGCGGGAGGCAGTCTGCGGTGTATAATAACTTTAACTTAACTCACTCGGAACACAACAAAGGTAACAGAGGAGATGAAGCCAGCCTGTCTCCGCTTGGCTCAGCTTCCGAGTATGCCGATGTGCAGTTCGGTTTCGTCCACGGGACCTGGATGGTCCTAACTCACCTTGGGGATCAAAGAACAAAACAAAGAAAAGGTGTCTTGCACACTGAGCACCTTTAGCCGAGTGTCCGGCTTACCTAGTTCAAAATAAAACTCTGCTGTACACGGGATCCAGCTTTAGCCGTCCAGCCATAGTCCTGTGCTGTTCCTCCAGCCCGCAAGATTCCCCACGAGAACCCGCTTCTCCTTCCCTGCCGTGCTGGTGTCTCAGTGATTGCATGGGATACAGTGCTCTGCAGTTCCTGCTGTTCCTGCTCCTAACATGCCCAATGGAAGTCTCTGGTCATCTCACTCTACTCTTCCACAACTTCGGGCAAAGTCTGCTGCTGCAAAGAGAGAACGCCTTTGAGTCTCTGGCATTCGGTTTTAACTCATACCCCCCCCTCCGCTCTTATTAGCCTTTTCCCGTCCCTCTAATGCGGCTGCACTTGCCAACTCCCGATAAGTCACACCTATAGAGGGTTTCCCTCCCCCTCGCGCAGACCGTGGTACTGCCTCTGACCTCAAACTGCCCCGCCCTCTCCTCTGTGTGTGTCCGTATTGATACGGCAGAGCCGTTCTTGGGTCATATGGTTTCCTCCTTCTCCCCTTACTGTTCCTGTCTCCCTGTGTCTGTCTTTGGTGGTGGTGTCTGGGATATGTAGTATGTGAATTAGGTATCTCTGTACCGTGCCTCGTGGGACCCGCTGTAAATTGGGTTTCCTTTGTTAACCCCCCAGTCATAACCCCAGAGTAGGTTGTAAGGTGCCTTTCCCACTGATCCTCTGCATTGGCTATCTCATGTCTGAGCAGGTCTGTGGGAACCCTAGCTTCTATGGGGATGAGTGTTTCATTGACCCTATTACACATGTGTATGTTTTTTGACCTACAAATACCTTTTTACTGTGTTTCATTTTCCCATAACCTCGGCTACAGCCGTGAAGATCTCTCGCATCAAGAGAAAAACAAGATGGCAGTTGTTTCATTTCTGAAAACCATGATCCTGCTATGCACCATGGGAGATATAACTATAATTTTTGTGGGGACACGGACACCCCCTTCTCCGTCAAATGAATAGGAAGTAGGTTGCACTTTTGGAGAAAAAAAGAAACTTTGACGCTTAATAACTTTTTTACATTTTTAAAAAAATCTTTATGAAACTGGGTAGAGGGGCGCATATTTATAATCACTTTCAAAATTTCAGCCAAATCTGTTACTCAAATCAAAGGTTATTAAGAATAGAATTTTGAGGAGTTTGTATGTGCCTCCGACTCACCTAAACTATAGGGCGGCTATCACTGCCCTATAATATATATATATATATATATATATATATATATATATATATATATATTGGTAAATATAATTGATGTTGATTTTGTATGATGAAATTGTGTAGGGCTTGATTGAAACAACAGACACAAATAAAAAAAGAAAATATAAAAAATATACTTTCTTTGTATGTAAATGTGGATGTTGATGCTGTTGGTCTGGTTTCAGTCATTACTCACTTTTTTCAATTGAGTGTCATTTTACGTGTAAAACCATTAATTATGTTTGCATTTTAATTTAGTTATCAGGGCAAGTTTTGGGTGATGTCTATGTGGAGTGGCTCAGGCTACACATGAGGGTTAAGTATAGGAAGGATACATGATGGTATGTACATGTGCATTATTTGCTCTGTTGTTAGACCACTGTGATGTTTTGGTCTGGTGCAAGTTGAGCATCTGTGCTTAATTTTCTTATAGCTCCACTTTCCTTTCTGCTTGGTGGGTGAGGGTGCAGGTGATATTCTGAGAGTGGTTGTGCAAGAATCAACGTGGTTCATCCTTAACACATGGTTCTGGTGTCCGAGCTGTACACCTGAACTTTTAGGAATTCAGATCTCAGGGTGGTGAATGTTTGTTCATGTGAACTAGCATTTCTGAGTTCTTCTCATGTTTTCTCTTCTTTCATTTGTGGGTGTTTGGGGGATGTAATGGAATCAGTCTTTGAGCCTGATTTACAAATCAGTTTTCAAAGGGATTGCGCCATTGTAAAATATTTTTATAAATCAAGCCCGTTGTCTCCCCCAGCCTGCTTGAGAGGGCCTGAGCTTTGCCTGGTTGTGGTGTGGTTACTTGGAATGTCCCCTACGTGATAGTTTGAATGAGCGTTCTACTCTGATCAATTAGTCCAGGGATTGGGATGACAGTGTTCTTAGACATCTTTAAGTCCCAACTATGTCCATTGTACTATTACGAAGTATTCTAAGCTCTTGTAATACATTCACCTTTAACTTACATGAGGTTCCAGAGTCCTACAGGATGTGTCCTACATTTTTATTACAACACTGATCGACCTGAAAGAGCTGGTAAAGCTGAGAGACACTTGAGATCTAAATAAGGGGAGACATTTGAGAGAGCTGTGAACAGAAGAAGGTCTAAGTGAGCCATATTTAACAATGAAATGTTACATTTGTTGACATCCACGCCCTTCAATCATGTAATGAACACCACTCATTTTCATACCCTTTTTACATTTGCTGTTTTATTCTATAATTTCCTTGAACCTTTTGGCAGGTTTCAAGCAAGTGCACTTTTTGTTGCTGACTGTATTAATGAAAACATGCACAAGGTTTGCAACATTCAACTAGTAAATGTCAAATATAAAGCAACATCTAAATAAAAATAAATAAAAACAACTTACCTAACGTAAAAACAAAATGGCATTCTCACTACCGGTGCTCTAGCATCCAGAAGTGGAAATGACATCACAGTCACTTAAGAGCCTAGGGGCCTTATTTACAAACATGTTTTCAATGGGACTGTTCAATGTTAAAACATTTTTTGTAAATCAGGCCCTAAAGCTCTTCTGATAGCACACCATTAAAAATGGTAAACATGAACAAAGGACTAAAATAAAATATAGTTCATAATCATCTAGATATGCATAAAACACTTAGGTATATTTCCATACTCAGCTGATGCAATTTATCAGTGTTAGGTTGCCCTTTGCATTCCAAATAGCAAAATGCACCCACTTCAACAACAGCTACCTTTTCAACAAACAGAATGAGCGTGGTTCTACCTGGTCACCTTCACCTTCCACTGTCTCAAACATTCGGAAGTTACTCCTTTCCACCCTCACTTTTCTTCACACAGGGCAGGGTGGTTTCAGTGTCAATGAACAGTTAATTACAGGCTCAGCGTTTCAGTCTCTAAAGAGTAAAGCCCTTTAGGACTAATGCCTCCTCATGAGCTAAAACTGAAAGTAGTTGCTGTGTTTATGCTACTATATAATCTTATGCCATCACGGGCACTCTGCAGTGGAACAAGGTTGACAATTACGTGTCTACGGAGACACATCATATAGGCCGATCGATGGAACTTATATACTGTTCTTATACCATACATACCTCTCATTTCATCTGATACGTTTAGCCTTTCCAGTGACCATTAATAAGTCAGAGGGACATACGCCCCCTTCCTGGAAGCAATTGGTGGTAATTTCGATAGTTAAGAAGGGGGACAGAAGTGACCCTATAAATTACTGACCGATATTGACCTTGAAGATATGCTAGAATCGCGTATGTTATGCCGGGAACAGCTAGTTATTAGAAATTATTTAAGAGAAAATCTCAGTTATTCACTTTCTTTTTTCTGTCATCTCCTCAATAATATTCAATTTCAGTTCCAATATCTGAAATTGTAATTGTGCGGTGGTGTTCTTGCTGAATGACATACCTTGCCACCAGAGGTTCAATATTGCAAGTTTCTAATATTGCTCCTCTGTTCAAGTACGTGACTCCATGCAGATTGTTGTTTCTCCAATATATTGAAAGCCACAAGGATATTTAATCATGTGAGCAGCATGAGATCAAATGCACGGTTGCCAGACATTTGGTCGAAAAAAATTGGTCGACCAGACAAATGGTCGAACCAATTTGATCGAAAACCAAATGGTCTAATTTTTTTTTATTTTTTATTTTAACCCTTTTTTTTTTTTTTTGGGGGGGTCCCCCCCCAACCCCCTTTTTTTCTCTAAAAACCCCTTTTTATATTAAACGAAAACCCGAAAAATAAATATATAAATAAAAAAAAAAATTCGACCATTTGGTTTTCGACCAAATTGCGTCGACCAAATTGCAGTCGACCAGTTTTTTTTCGACCAGTTGACTGGACACCCAAATGCACGCAACATAATGTTGTAACCCTCTTGTCTTTCCTGTTTTTGAATGTGTAACCTTATGTGGGATATATTATGTCCGAGAAAAAGGAAACTGCATTTAGCTACGTTGTGCCAAAAAATTGTAAACATGCCGAGATGAATGCTAAGCTGAAAAGGCAGTATTTCATTTGCATCTTCCACATATCATAATGCTGTTTCAAATACAAAGAAATTGACTTACTGATTGGGCCTTGCATGTGTTTGATAAAGCCAAGGAAAATGAATTACTTATTCTACATGGAAATCATGGCATTTGCAAACACAGAAACTTCGATCATGGTAGTGGGTGCATTATGCAGCTGAAATAATAAGTACACGTTTTTAAAATTTCCCTTGCCAAATGGAACATATCATGATGAGAAAATGAACAAGTGGCAGCAGGACATAATTATATGAAAAAAGACTCATGTGCCCAAGGAAATGTAACCTTAACAAATATAAGTGTCTGTTTCTAGAGGCATGGCTTTAAGTTTCTATTTCCTGAGAAGGATTCAGTTTCTATCCAGAACACTGAAACAGGGACCAGGACGGAATTTTTGGGGGTCCTGTTGTTTGAGATAAGCAATAAGATGATCATTAGCCCTGAGAGACAAAAGGCTGATGGGGGTAATTTCAGGTTAAAGTCAACAACAGAGCAGAAGGGACTGAAACAGATGCTCAGAGGAGAATTGAAACTTAACTGTGAAATTAAAGTCAGGATCTGCATATATGTTTTAGGATTCCCATTAGTTTAAATGGCCAATCATAGTTTGTTAATTTTCTCAAGAATCATAAGTTGCACATAATGGTTCAAGTATCACTAAAAGACTGCTGAACAGGCCTATTTATTGAAGTAACCCTTATCAAAATGTGACCTTGTGGCTAAGAGTTACAACCTAAAATGTGTTTTAAACCCTCCAGAAAATGTCACAAAGAAGAGATTCAGGGATGTGATAACTTAATAAATTAGATATCTGTGTAGAAAATTTCACATTCATAACTATTATAACTTTTGTAGAAACTGCAAAATTGCTGTCCGCACCTGCAACGGCAAGATGAGAGTTAGTTCATTAGAAGCAGCATGATTATAGGAACCCAATAATATAAAAGTTGGTAGGTTTCTGTGTAAAATGAGGAAAGTTGCCATGTAGTGACATTTAGGTGAAAAATTGAAAAGTGTAAAATGAAATCTCCAGTGTGCGGATTCAGCCCTCTCATCATTTCAACTACATAACTTTGGGTTGGTGGTCGCCTCATAGCACTCATCAAAAATTACAAAATTAGTCCAAAAGGAGTGTATGCAGGTGTAAGAAGCAACACAATTTTATTCAGGGCCCCAGACGCAGCTGGCACAGCAAATTCAAACAGAACGCTGAACAGAACTGCATGAAAAGGTGCTGTAAAAGAAATGTCCTCAAACTGAAAACATTTATTGAGAGAACAAGAATTAGCATTTGAGATTGTGTAGTGGTCAGAGACAGCTTGTGTGGGATTTTCTATTTTCATTGACCTTTATCTGTGTCCAAATAGAGTTGTTTGCACCAGTTGCATTTCTTTATGCGTGGCTTCTGTGGTGGCTTGATATGTGGTTGGGTGTCAGCTGCATCATTGCTGTGTATCCGTACCCCATTGTAATGTCTGCACCATTATGTTTTTTATGAAGTTCATTAAGAAGTTCCCCTCTCAATATGTGTGGACCTGGCATATGAAATTTCGTTTGACTTGTTTACAGGCCCTTGAGGTCACATTTCCAAAGTTGGGCTTACATGGAGAAGAGAGAGTGTGTAGGCTATGTGAGATGAAGTGCCCATAATCTCTCTATCACTTGGGTTTAGAATGTCCAGCAATAATGCAGCAGAGAATACTGTTTTCAGGCAAATACCATGGAGGCTGTGATTCCTAATAAATTGTGGGAGGGGTTAATGAATGGTACTCAATGGTCCCTGATTATTGCCCTGGTATCCTTATTAAAATTGATTTTTTTGATGAGCTGGAATCTCTAGCAAATGGTATTTAGAAGAACTGAAGCCCAGGTTCAGAGTTTTAAAGGGCCCGATGAATTTAGAGATTTAACCCTAATAAAGATTGCAATTTCTTCTCGAAATCTGTATCACATGTTAAAGTGTGTTTTAAAATATATACTAGTGGAAAAGCCTGTGTACACGAGCTAATGTGCGTAAAGGAAGACATTTTCAGAGTGTAAATATTACATCTGGCCCTATATTTGGACGGCAACACCTCTCTATAGCAGTAATAACAGACGAAGTGGGCAGTTCATACTGTTCATGGTTGCATCAGACAAACATACATCTGGCCTTTTATTATATTGTATGATGAGATACGCTATATAGATGACTTGTTCATCATATGGCAAGACCGCGCTGATGAATGGTTGACCTTCATCAAAATTTTGAATTAGAACATGTTAAATCTTAGGTTCACAGAAAGTCATAGTCGGAAATCGATCGTTTTCTTGGCTGTAACATACCACTTCACACTTCTAACAATCATCCATTGTCACTTAAATGGAGCATAACCTATCGAGAGTTTGCACGGATCTGCAGGAATTGTACCAGGATTGAAACTTTTGATAGAGACTGTGCGACGGTGGAACAAAGATTCCGTACTTGCAGATATCCAAAGAAGGTTCTCGAATGGGCATTCATTATAGCACGTGATTCAGACAGAGACTCTCTACTGGTATCTAATGCAACCCAGAGTATTGTTGATGGCGACAAAGTCACATGTCTAATCCTCACCTATGGAGACGAGTCGACTAATATTCGCGAAATTATGAACAGACATTGGCATGTGCTTAAATTTAATAAACACTTGGGCTGAACTGTTGGTGATAAAGGCAACATCACTTTTCGCAAATACCTGTCCCTCAAAGACAATCCGGTGTCCAGCTATATGAGCCTGAGAAAAAACATTTCAATAGCTGCATGGCTAAGTAAATTGACTCCTGGTTTTTATTGATGTACGAAATGTAAAGATTGTCAATAATCTACAAATCTATCCAGTTAAACACATCCAGTTCTGGTGAAAGACATCAAGATCAGGTCACGGATAACTTGTAATACTGAATATGTGTTGTAGGTTATCTCCTATCCATGTAAAAAAATGGTACGTGGGGAGCACTATTGGGAAACTTAAACTCAGGATCCTCCAACATATACAAACAATCAAGAACATAGATCCCACATTCCCAATGGCATTGTATTTTGCTAAAATTCATGGAGGCAAACTGGAGGGGTTACAAAAACCTCTTATAGGTGGGAATTGTGAACTCCAATTGCGTCAACTTGAAACCAAATGTATCCTAGATTTAGAGACAAAGAAACCCAGTGGACACAATTTGGATGAAGCACATTAATTATTTTCTGGGCTTTTGCATTTGTATGATATTCTGGTAGATCTATTTATCTATTGATTCTTATAGGTTATTTTTGAAGGATCATATGTTGTAGGGGTATTGGAGCTATCCAAATGTAACCTTCTTGTGTGCTATTCATCGCCATTTGTGTTTGCAGATTTTCACTTGGGGTCATTTGACTCATCTGCAAAACGATATACATTTTTAATATGTATTTTTTATATATATTTTGAATATTCACTTCTCATTTTTTTATTTTTTATTATTGTGTTTTTTCTTTACTATTCTTGTTCTAGAGGGAAACATTTGTATCTATATATCCTTTTTCTCAGTTGCTCTGACTTTATATATTTGTATGGTCCTTTTATTGGGACTGCAGCAGAGAAGTTATAATTTACCCATGTTCCAATCATACAGCATTATAACACACATGCAATGCCTTGAAACATATTTCTTTGCGTATATATATTCTTTGAATCTATTATGATTGGTATTACCCGTCACTATTACTTGAATGATAAAAATGTTTGTTTCATTACATGGTCATGCTTATTTGAACTTTGCAGGCATCAAGTGTGATGTTTTATTAGCCAGTTTTACTTTATATTCTTGTTCTTTTCTGTGTGCATTGGGGTGTAAGCAGTTTCTTATTTAGTAGATATATGTACATGCATCATTGTGCCCATATTCAAAAAAGGCTTGGGTCAGAACCTTCCAATTATCACCCAATAGCACTTCTGGATGTGGTAGGCTGGAGGCGGCTCAGTGTAGGAAGAAAAATCCTCTTTTTTTAGCACCCCGGGTTCCCGCTTTGGGAACCTAGGGTGCTAATGGCCTTCACCCCCATTTCAGGTGCTGGAATGGGGGATAATGGTCCAGAGACCTCGTTATCCACCCTCTCTTCGCTTGGGCTGATAACTTGGGCAGCTGGGCCGGAGTATGAATGCCACACTATTCCCATTAGCCTAACACAAAATGCAAATGGAAATGTTGGAAAATCTTATTGAGTCTATGGGCCTCATTACACGGATGGCAGTAAGGATTTATCAGTACTGGTAAAATACCGGTACCGGTAAATCCTTACCGCCTTACTACCAGGTCCCTTTGCGGGTTGGGGGATTTAACGCCTGCTTTTTGCAGGCGTTAAAAAGCAACCCGCAAAGGGACCCATGGAGCTAATTACGGTACCGCAATTTGCGGTACCGTAATTAGCGCCTTCCCCATTCCCATTGAGCCCTATGGGGCAAAAATGGGAATGGGGAAGGGCAATGGCGGAAGGGGGAATTACCGCCCCGCCAACCTTGGAATGGGGCGGTAATTCCTCTTTCCACCAAGGCAGTGCCGGTATTTTACCGGCATGAACCATGGCGCTAATAGCGCCATGGTTCTCCGCCATCCGTGTAATGAGGACCACTTTAGTGAGAAATATAAAGTAGATGGAGTCTATGCATTTTTTTTTTAGTTCTATTTTTTATCTGTGAAAGTGGTTTCTAAAGGAATATGTCTTTTGTTGATTTTGGATGTATTTTTTTTGGCAGGAGAGCTGAGAACGAAAGGTGGGGAGGGAAATGAGGGAAGAGGAACCAAACACTAACATGGAGGGGTAGGTGGACAAGGGAAAATGTTGCACGTGTGTTATTTCTAAGCTAGGGGGCAGTGTTTCTCATGCTCCTTGATTACAGCAGTGGTGGTGGCTCTTGGGGAGGAGGGATGGCATTTGTTGATGCCATTTTAAGATAAATAGCAGTTTTGCTAAAAGTATTTACTGTGTACTAGATTGTTAATGGACAATGAGTAGGAATAGGTGTTGGAGCCGTGCAAGGGAAATTTTGAAGTTTAAAGTTCCTAGATCAGTAGAAAATTCAGTTCTGAACTGTCCACGAAGCAGAGATCTTATCGTGAAGTGTGGACAGGTTCTCGGACACATCATCATGCCGCACGCCAGCGTATGGTCATGTGGCACTGTCCGGAAGGTCAGCTATGGAGTCAGATGTTCGTAAACGTCTACGGATGCAAAACTAGTTG
The DNA here is from genome assembly GCF_040938575.1 of Ambystoma mexicanum. Lineage (NCBI taxonomy): Eukaryota > Metazoa > Chordata > Amphibia > Caudata > Ambystomatidae > Ambystoma > Ambystoma mexicanum. The sequence continues at coordinate 1,441,634,285 of NC_090921.1, forward strand.
AATTAGTTGCAAAAATTGTATAGAAGTGTTAAAAATAATTCCAGAAGGTGGGAAATGGCAGAATGTTATGGTGACACTTTGTAAATGGGAAACGAATATTGCTATATTGGGTAAGTATGATATTAGTAAGTTGTAGGAAAATAGTATGCACTCGTAAAAACCCATGAAATTCACTGACAAAACTTTGTTAAAGGGGTGTTATGGTTAAGTTGCACTAATAAAAACCTATAAAATTCAATGAAAAAAACTTTTTAAACGGACCTTATGGTTTCAAGGAAAACTGAAAAACCCCAGAAATTCACCAGCAGAGATCTTATTGTGAAGTGCGGACGGGTTCTCGGACACGTCATCATGCCGTCCGCCAGGGTATGGTCATGTGGCACTGTCCCAAAGGTCTGTTATGAAGGCAAATGTTTGTAGACGTCTACGGATGCAAAACTAGTTGAAATAGTTGCAAAAAGTGTATGGAAGTGTTAAAAATGATTCCAGAAGGTGGGAAATGGCAGAGTTTTAAGGTGACACTTTGTAAATTGGACACAAACATTGCTATATTGGATAAGTATGATATTAGTAAGTTGTAGGAAATAGCATGCATTGGTAAAAACCTATGAAATTCACTGAAAAAAGTTTGTCAAAGGGACGTTATGGTTAAGTTGGACTAATAAAAACCTATGAAATTCAATGAAAAAAACGTTGCTAAGGGGACGTTATGGTTAAGTTGCACTAATAAAAACCTATGAAATTCACTGAAAAAACATTGTTAAAGGGATGTTATGATTATGTTGGGCTAATAGAAACCTATGAAATTCAAAGAAAAAACTTTGTTAAAGGGACGTTATGGTTTCAAGTAAAATTGAAAAACCCCAGAAATTTGCCAGTTATGGTAAGCTAAACAACCATAACTTGTGCCACCACTGTGCACTGTTAAGACTAACACCCAGGACATCAAAGATGACATCACCAATGTCATTGATGACATCACTGATGACATCACATATCTGGGCCACTTGTTTTTGTTATATGCCAGGTGGTTTTGTTCATTGGCAGTCAGAATTATAAAATTGAAAAAGGTGCCATATATATAGACGTTAACCTTGTCATATGTTCTTTAAGTACTTTCCTTAGGGTTTGGTCTCAGCTCATGGTGCACATACATGTGGGAATGAGCAGGCCTCAAACACACAATTCATTTGTGTACATGAAGATAAACTTTAATGTCATTAACATTTTCTGATGATGCAGTTTCTTTCTTCCTTACTTTAGTTTCCCTGTATGTGCCGCTGACTTGTATGCATTGTGGTTCTTCATATGTATTGTTTGTACTAGCACAAGTGCTGTAAGTCTTGAATTTTTAGCTAGTTATTACATGTTTAACATTACTCAAAACTCTGATACGGTAGCATTCATTATTGTACTATCCAAAATTACAAGATTATAAATAGTCTACTTCTATGGTGCATGCTGCAGTCATTGCCTATGTTTATATATGATTAGGTTTCTGTATTAACGACAACACTCTGATACAATGATATTAGATGAGTACATTCTTTAATAGATTAAGTAGTTCATGATAGGTCTCCCGATCACCCCTGACATCTTGTTACCAACAATATAAACACAACTCCTTGTAGGGACTTTTCATCAAAATGTATTTCACATGTGATGTCATCAGTGATGTCATCAATGACATTTATGATGTCATCTTTGATGTCCTGGGTGCTAGTCTTAGCAGTGCACGGTGGTGGCGCAAGTTATGGTTGTTTAGCTTACCATAACTGGCGAATTTCTGGGGTTTTTCGATTTTACTTGAAACCATAACGTCCCTTTAACAAAGTTTTTTCTTTGAATTTCATAGGTTTATATTAGTCCAACATAACCATAACGTCCCATTAACAAAATGTATTCAGTGTATATATATATACATATATTTATATATATATATGTATATATATATATCTATTCAGTGAAAAACCTTTGTTAAAGGGACGTTATGGTTAAGTTGCGCTACTAAAAAGCTATGAAATTCAGTAAAAAAAAACTTTGTTAAAGGGACGTTATGGTTAAATTGCACTACTAAAAACCTATGAAATTCAGTGAAAAAACTTTGTTAAAGGGACGTTATGGTTCAAAGTAAAACCGAAAAACCCCTGAAATTCGGCAGTTATGGTAAGATAAGCAACCATAACTCGCGCCGACACCGTGCACTGCAAACACTAACACCCAGGACATCAAAGATGACATCACAAATGTCATTGATGACATCACTGATGACATCACGTGGCTGGCTCTCCCTTTTTTTCCTTTCTTGACATATCTAGGCCACATGATTTTCTTCAGTAACAGTCAGGAACTAAAAATTGTAAATTACTATATTCGTAGACTTATCCTTCAAGTATGTTCTTAGAATAATTCCCTTATGGTCCAGTCATATCATATGAAACATAATACATAGGAGAAGTCACAACCTTGAAAGACAGCAATCCTTTTTGTGCATTAAAATTATCAGTAGATTTATCAGCACTTTCTGATACTTTTGATGTTTTTTTATTACTGTACTTTCCCTGTATATGCTCATATTTTTATATGTTGTACTCACACTATTTTCCTTAGGGTCCAGACACATCATGTGATATATATAGATAGGGTAAGTAACAGCTTTGAAACAGAGCAATCATTTCTCTCCATAAAGGTAATAAGTTAGGTTATGAACACTTTCTGCTACTATTGCTGTTTCTTTTTCCTACTTCAATTCCCTTGTATATATTCATATTTGTATGTGGTGTTGTCTCTTTGTGATTTGTGTATAATAATGCCATTATGTAGTAAGTGGGTTTTATTACCTACTTATCACAAGTTTCACTGTACGCAAAACTCTAATATGAAAACAGTTATCATTTCAATATTCAACATGGCAAGCTTATGAATATTGCACCTCCATCATGTATGCTGCACACAATGCCTATGTTTCTACATGAGTACCTTAGTATACTGGATTGAAGTTAATAATAGAATGCTATTTATATCAATGCATAGCTTAATGCACTGATTAGAACTTGATATTTATTCCAATAATCTTTGACACTTTTTTTATTAACATTACACTGAGAATCCCTTGTACAGACTTTTCATGAAAGGTAAATGCACATGTGATGTCCTCAGTGATGTCATCAATGACATTTGTGATGTCATCTTTGATGTCCTGGGTGTTAGTGTTAGCAGTGCACGGTGGCGGCGCGAGTTATGGTTGCTTATCTTACCATAACTGCCGAATTTCAGGGGTTTTTTGGTTTTACTTTGAACCATAACGTCCCTTTAACAAAGTTTTTTCACTGAATTTCATAGGTTTTTAGTAGCGCAACTTAACCATAACGTCTCTTTAACAAAGTTTTTTTACTGAATTTCATGGCTTTTTAGTAGCGCAACTTAACCATAACGTCCCTTTAACAAAGTTTTTTCACTAAATTTCATAGGTTTTTAGTAGCACAACTTAACCATAATATCCCTGACTTCATATACATGTAACATAGAACATACTAACCCCCTCGTAGTGATTTTCATGTCCGCGGACTACCGCCATGTCCGTGGACACATCGAAAATCTGAGCGTGGTGAATGTAAATTTAAATATTGGGCCCCATTTCCCCTTTGAAGTTGGCTCTGAAAAGAGCCGTTTCTTTTTTTTTTTTTACAGATGCTTGACAGACACCTGTTATTTTGTATTTTTTTTCTTGTTTTTTTTTCTTACTTTACTCCTAAAATCTTTACATAACCTTCTCCAAAGCAACCCTTACATTCCAAAATAGAAAGGCATTTCCCGTAAAAGATAAAGAAATGCCATCTTCTTTAAAATTAACAGCATTACTGGCATCAATATTCTCATTGTTACAGAAGAACATACCAACTCTAAGCATGAAGGCACACATGCCTCGGTTGATGACACACCTAGCAATGTTTTGCTGAGGACAAAAAACTGAACTATTGTCCCATATTGCCCTAGGTAGTAATCCAGAAAAAATGACTTTGGCATTTGGAAGGATCTTTATTACGGCTTGAACCAAGCGTTCCAAATCAGCCAACAAAGTAGGGGCACTGAAGTTGCCCAAATGGAAAGCACCATAGTGCAAAACTACCACATGTGGACTGTTCATCGTGGCCATATCCTCACAAACATGTACAATTGCCTGTACATTGCAATCAGGCACAGTGCGCCACACCACCTCCACTCCTTTTACATCAAAGTTCTTTGCAACATGCCTGCATTCAGCGTACTGCTGTAAACCATGCACAAACATATCTCTGAGCACCAACACCCTGACTTTCTCCACTTCTGCCATCTTCACCACACACAGTCTCTTTCAACACATATCCACAACCTCGACATCTGATTGGCTGATCCGTACAGTCTTCTTTCCATGTTGGATTTCCTGGAAAAACCCGAATGTAGCACGCCCTGTCCACGAACAGCCGCGGTGTCCGCGGATGGCGTCCACTTTACTCTCAGTGCCATTCCCTCATTGCATACAGCTAAGCAATCACACAATACGAATAACGTCCTCAGAACACCCCCATTTTGTGAATTTTCGAACATTTCAGGACAATTATCATTTAATTATTCAACATATTAACATTACAAATATTATACTTTCATCTTGTACTCTGCACACAATGCTATGTTTCTCCATTAGTAGCTCAGTATACTAGATAGAATCCCATAATACAATGCTATTTATATCAATGTATCGTTCAAAGCACTAATAACGGTATGATATTTATTGCAATATCCTTGACACTTTTTTCGCAACATTATAATAAAAATCCCTAGTACACAAATTCCATGAAAAGTACATACACATGTGATGTCAGCAGTGATTTCATCAATGACATTTGCGATGTCATCTTTGATGTCCTGGGTGTTAGTCTTAGCAGTGCACGGTGGTGGCGCAAGTTATTTTTCATAGCTTACGATAAATTGCGATTTTCAGGGGTCTTTCGGCTGTACTTAAAACCATAACGTCCTTTAAACAAACTTTTTTTAATATCACGCAAAAAATATACAAACATGGCGTGCAAAAACCAACTTCTACAGATGGCTTTACACAGAATGTTGCAAAGAATGTATGCTCGTTCACAGTGAAGGTCAGCTGCTTCCATTTTTTTCTCGGGCCCTGGAGAGGCTCACAAAGCGGACTATAATGTTGTATTGTGTTTTGACCTTGACAGACAGAGATTGTGATGAAAGACTTCTCTTGAAGGAGTGTTGCTAAAACATAAGAGAAGATAAGGATGAAATTTATAAAACAAAACCACTTTTATATATTATATCACTATGCGAAAGATCGTTGGCACACGCGGAGTCGTGTTTTGGGAGTGCACCACTCGTAGACAATGGGAATTGCAATTGTACTGTAAGTAACCCTTTAGATTATTTTATACCAAATATAATTACAATAGCGTAGCATTAAAGACCGCTCAAGTTGAGCTTGTTCGTTGAAAGTGGCATAATGTTTTCTACCGCACACTATCACCGCTGAATTGATCCCCTGTTGTTTAGAGGGCTCTGAAAAAGGCAGACGACACAGGGTGGGTTAATACAAATAATTTAACCGGTCTGTAGGCGGTCAAGCGCTCCACTCGCTGTGCCACTTCACTGTAGCCTGTCAAATGGCACAGCGAGTACAACGCTCGCTTTGACATCTGTGCACAGCTTGCTAACGCAAGTTCGAATCCCGGCAAGGCCAAACTCAGCCTTTCATCCTTCCGTGGTCGATAAATGAGCACCACACACCGTGGTTAATAATAAGCACCGCTTAGATACCTCACAGTTCTTAGCGCTATATGAATGGGAAAATATTATTATTTTATAATATAAAATTTATTATTTATTATTATTTTATTATCTTCGATAGCAAATAGTTTCACGCCCTAATAAATAAAATGATGATTTTTAATGAAGATCGGCTGGTGAGACTAATTTATGTTTTTTAAAACAGGTATGTGGCCCCATTTTGCCTATGTCACGATTTACAGACTCCAGCGCCTGTGAGTCTTCAACTGCCAGGTGCAGGTCCAAATATGCAACTTCATGACCCTCACCATTTTATGGGACAATCGCCAAGGACCAATATGCCCTTACGCAGTACTAGCAGCTACAAACAACATACCAACCAATAGGGTGGTCTAATGGCTCGTTTTTGGAGCAAACTTCCGATTATCAGAGCGACCATTTACTGCTTTTATCATAAACCAACAGCCTATCTACCGCAAAGGAACAATGCGTGGCTCCAAATAAACTTTTGCTGATCGACAGCAGAGAGAATAGCAAATCGCTAAATATTCACTAAACATTTCATGTGAAATAAATGTACTTTACCAAATGTACAATCCTGCTGTTTACTTTTAAACCACAGTTTCATATTCCGAATTGTGGCGCACTGAGTTGTAAGCTGATCTAACAACCTCTGTACCGCAAAGGAACATCGCATGCCTCAACATGAACTTTTGCGGATCGACAACACAGACAAATGCAAATTGCTGAATATTCGCTAAACATTTGATGTCAAATAAATGTACTTTACAAAATTTACAATCTTGCTGTTTGCTTTTAAATCACTTTTTCATATTCTGAATTGTGGCGCGCTGTGTTGTGACATAATATGTGTTGTCTTCCGGGTTCTGTGTAAAGTCACTTAGGAATGGAGAGGACTGGGTGCGTTTGATGACGCACCCTGTATCGTCACGGCGGGGAATATGAATGCTTTGATAATATCAGGCTTAGGGGCGGGAGATATGATTTAGTGTCGCAAAAGCAAGTCAGCCAGGTCAATAACGCCAGTCATAGGATTATCACATAATGTCGGCGCACACCAGCCGGATTTATCGTTTCTTTAGTGGACAAAAAGTCAGTTGACGCCCATAGGAAATTGTACTATTAGTGGACAAAAGGAGTGGACTTAAAACACTTTCACCCTGACAACGAACAATACAAACAACGTTCTCAGAACACCCCCATTTTGTGTAATTGCAACCACTTCGGGACACCGCGTGTGTTCTTAGAACACATTCAACTAGACACATTACAATAGGGACAGCGTCCTGAGGACACCCCCAGTTTGTGTATTTACAAACAATTAAGTACACCGCGAGTGTTCATAGCTCATTTTTACCTTCCTTGCGAACAAAAATGACACATACTCCGTCCTCTAAACACCCCACCATTTAGTTTATTTACAAAAGGTCAGAACAGCCGTGTTCTCCGCTGACAAATCGAACGCAACAAAAACGTCTAGCACATAAAAAAACAAAACATTGAACCTATCTCATACTCCCCCACCCTCCCCAAACACTCTTACACACCAACACAGGGCACTAAATACAATTTTTTATCCACGTTTCACCGCACTGTACGCGGTCGACGGCGAATACAAGATGGCGGGCGCCACAGAAAATCTGACGCGCTCTACGCCCCTCGCCGTCCAATCAGCGAACACATCACATGTCCGCGGACATGACGCAAGGCCATGGGCCAATCGGGGTGCTGTCCGCAGAGAGAACAGGGAAGTCCGTCCGCGAAGCGAACACAGAAATCACTAATTTTTTGCCTTACATTTTGGTCATTTTTAAAAAAAACTACTGGACGGATTTTCACCAAATTTGCAAAAGCACGCTTTTGGGACTAGGCCGCCGCTCCTGCCGCAAATTTGGTGTAAATCCGTCCAGCAGTTCGGGCTGTAGCCGTGCGCAAAGTTTTTTCCCATTCAGTCAATGGGAAAAAAAAAAGATTTGGGACCCCCCCTATAACCTGGACGAATCCTCACCAAACTTTGCAAAAGAATCCAGAGTGGGCCATATACTTTTTTGCAAAGTTTGGTGAGGATTCGTCCAGGGGGAGCGAAGTTATAAGCCGCCCAAAAAGTGCTCTTCCTATGGAAACACCAACTTAACCATAACTGCATGGCCACTACCGTGGCCATGTAATATAAATATATATATATATATATATATATATATATATATATTCAAGAAAACTTTGTTTAGGGCACGTTATGGTTAAGTTAAGTTGCCCTCCCAAAAACCAGTGAAATTCACTACAAAAAAAACTTTGTTGAGGGGACGTCATGGTTAAGTTGCCCTCCCAAAAACCAGTGAAATTCACTACAAAAAAACCTTTGTTGAGGGGACGTTATGGTTAAGTTGCCCTAACAAAAACTGTGCACTTCCCTAAAAAAAAACTTTCCACCTCCCCTTTATGCTTCAAATTATAACTGAAAAACCCCTGAAATTCGACAGTTATGGTAAACTAAGCTCCCAACCCTGCCACCACTCCTGTGCACTGCTAATACTAACACCCAGACCATGACAAATGTCATCTCACATGTCAATGCTGACATCAATGACGACATCACTTGTTTAGCCCCTTTCTTTTCCTTCCCTGCCATACATATATATGTACATTCATTAAAAGAAAATCACTAAAGGCATGTTATACTTCACAGTGCAACAAAACACCACTGCACATTCCCCCATTATAGTAAGCTAAGCAACCATAACTCGCACCATCTACGTGCATTGCTAACACTAACACCCAGGACATCAAAGATGACATCACAAATATCATTGATGACAACACTCATGACATCACATGTGAAAATAATATTCCTAAAAAAGCCCTACCTACAAGGGGTTCTATCTATTATGTTGGTAACAAGATGTCAGGGGTGATTGTGTAATGTCAGACATGTAATACGTAGCTCACAAATCTAGACTTAATACACACTTGTGCTACAACAAACAATACATATGACTACGCAATGCATATAACTGAGCGGCACATACAGGGAAACTGAAGTAGGGTAGAAAGAACTAGCAGCATCCCACAGATTATCTTCCTGTAGACAAATTAATTGTGTGTTTGAGGCCTGCTATTGCGCCATGCATGTGCATCATGAGCTGCCACCGGACCCTTCGTTGCCTGTGGAGCAGGAGCTCTTCAGCGCCCAAGGTGCACTGCAGGAGCAGCACCCAGACCCCACCGGCCCTCACAGGACATGAGGTAAGCTTGGGGCATATTACCAGCTGTCCCTGAGCCCCTCCGCACCCTGCCGTAATCTGCGCTGATATTACATGAAATCAGCACATTATCTGCAGGCTACCAGGCTTTTTGTCCGCAACGCTCTGTGAAATAGAGAGCAGCCATCGGACTCATTTATTCTCTCATCCATCACTGGAGCACACGAGGTGCTTTACACTCAAAGATGGCCGCCGGCCCGGAATCGTTTCTGCCTACCCCCACCAGGCCTGTAGCAGCGTTCCGATTAGCTACAGCACCCCCTCCTAAAGGCACCACGATTCGCCGGCAGGCGGAAGCCGGCTCCGGAAGTAAGGTGTGGAAAGAAGGCAAATTGCTCTGACTGAGCTGACCAAGCGCAACCGGTGTCTGGCACCTTTTCCATGCCCAATTTCTACTCTTCGGTCTACTACACTCCTGTTGCCCTGCCCTGCTTATCAAAAAAGCGGATACCTGGCAAATCCTACACAAGGTAATCCAGCCCTAGGCGTACCTTATCATTTTGATCTCCACGCCTGCATGCAACTGTCATCCCGGCACTACGGACCATCAGCACGGCCGCAGCTACCGTATTCTTGCCCTTCACCTGCCTATCCTCAAAGACACTAAGACTTACTCACCTGGCCCTGCACTGTACTGTCTTACCATGTACCGCAATCGCTTATCGATTCCACTGTCTATGTACCTGATTGACCTAGTCTAAACATGTCTTGCATCCTCTGATTTCAAGCTAAGTGCTCGCGCTATCCAGTCTTTTGATACACTGATGTCTCTCGCACGTCCATTTGGCTCTTGCCTATGTCAGTGACTCGCACTGCTCAGCCTACTGTACCTAAGCAGCCCCTGATCTAACCTGTGTGCTGACATTGTTTAGCCTTATCATCTGTGCCCGGAGCACACAACCGCTTTTTGCCTCTGTGTGCCTTACTCAGACTAGCCTATCCGTACCATGCACACCTATATCAATTCCTAACATAAGCCCCCTGCATTACTCAGCCTTGATGTGCCCTGCATAATCACTCTTATCTAGCCTATGTGCCGCTCATCGCCCAGCCTTGATGTACCTTGCACTGTTACTTGAATCACACTAGCTCCAGGCGTGGCGCCCTTGTGTCTTAACCTATTTGTGATATCCTGAGCTTAGGTGTTACCCTATTGCATTCTAGCTTGGACTTAGGTGCTACCCTATTGCATTTTTGCTAAACTGTGTCACCCTGAACTTAGGTGTTACCCTATTGCATTTTTGCCAAACTGTGTTATTTTGAACTTAGGTGTCACCCTATTGCATTTTAGCACAAACGTATGATCTTAAACCTAGGCGTCACCTAGTAGCCCAACCGTATGATTTTGAACTCTTGTTCTACTCGGTGCAAAGGGAAATTAGCCTACTTTGTGTAAAGTGAAATTAGTCTATTCTGAGCAAAGTGAAATCAGCCTACTCTGAGCAAAGTCCATGCGCCTGCCTACACCTGCCTAGCATTTACCCCTAGCTGGTATCCCTAGCTGTTACCGCACGGCAGCTATCCGCAGAGTGTATTTTCTAATCCAGGCAATAGCCTAGTGTGTACCAGACCTGCATTGTGTACCCGTCCGCCCAGACCATGTTCACCTGGCTCACTCTCACCATGTTCCCTTTCTGCAGCATGCCAGACAATGTACACTGTACCGGCAACATCTTCATAACCGTTAACACCGGTTTAGCCAATCTAGGTTGCCCTAGGCACTACCCGCTCCCCTGCCCAATGCCCTTCCTACCCTCCCAACCGCCTTTCCCACCTAACCACCACTCTCCCCTTACTGCCTCCATAGACAACACCTCCCCTGCCAATGCGACCTCTAACAATACTCCCAATCACAGCACATTTTGTGCTCCATGTCTTACGGTGTCCCCCACACTGAAATCTCCAGAACCCCTACGTTCCACTAATCCAGACATCACTGCCCGCAACAACAGATTATGCACTAGGCTGCCCCTTACAAATAGCATCCACCTGGCCAAACTCAACACCAAAACTAAGAAGAAATGAAAGACCCCCAATGAGTCCGACCCACTCCCCCTAAAAGGAGCCTTACTCAATGCCAGATCCCTGGCCGCTCACTTCCTTGCCCTAACGGAAACATGGCTACATGAGGCCTCAGGTCCACATTTATCGCTAGCCATTCCTGCCAACTACTCCATCCTTAGAGCTGACAGACCTAATGGTAAGGGAGGAGGCGTAGCTATCATTTCCAAATCACCACTAGGCTGCAGACTAGTCTCCACACTATCACTCAAATCCTGTGAGTTACTCACAATCAAGTTACAAACTTCCCCCACAAGTACGATTACACTACACCTCATATACAGACCCCCAGGCCCTCCGGGAATTTTCGAGGAAGACATTACAGCACTCATCACTGAAAATTCCAAGCCACTAGCACAAACTATCATCCTCGGTGACTTCAATCTAGGTTACAACGACGCTAAGGACGCACCAGCCGCATCCTTAGCAAACGCCCTAACTGAGCACGGATTTGCTCAACTCAGTCTCTCACCGACTCACCAGAAAGGTAGAATTCTTGACTGGCTAGCAACTCTTAACTGTAACACCACCTGTAAGGACCCCCAACCTCTTACATGGACAGATCATTACCTTATCCCACTTGAAATTCACATCAACCAGGCCACGCCTAAGAAATGCCCCCCTGGCACCAGCCTGCCCAACCAGAAACAAGCGTAACATCACTGCCGATGCCCTATTACCTCTGGTCCTACCCACCCTTAACGCCCTACCGGACGATGCTGACCTTAACCTACTAGTTGACACCTTCAACAATTCCATGGCTACCGCCATTGATACCATTGCCCCTTTGAAACTACATAAAAGCAAACCTATAAACCACCTGAACTCGTGGTACACTCCCGAACTCAAACTAGTCAGGAAAAAGAAAGCCAAACTAGAACTACTATGGAAAACCAACCCATCACCTGAAAACAAATCCAATCTCAAGAACATCTCCGTGTTATACAAAAATGAAATAATTCGCACCAAAAAAGATGCCTAAAATGTCAGGATTGATCAGGCAGGCTCTTCCACCAAAGAATTATTCAAAATTCTAAAGGAGCTAGAAAACTCCAACCCCCCTCCAGACAACTGCTCAAAAGATAAACCGTGGTGCACCAGCATCCAGAATGCCCTCAACAATAAAATCACAGGGCTCCAGACCAAAATTGCGAACAAATGTCAACAACTCCCCAGCAACACAACTACTAACCCTAGCTTAAGCCCACCTAACAAAGCCAACAAAGGCTTCACCTTTAAGAAAGTGACCATCTTAGAAGTCCAAAAAGTTATCACTTCCCTAAAACCTTCTAATTGCAAAGGGGACAGCTGCCCTGCCGAAATAATAAAAGATGCTGCCAAAGACCTCTTCCCCTTTATCACTAAGCTAATCAACCTTTCGTTTGACAACAATTCTGTCCCCAACAACCTAAAACAATCTTGGGTGCTCCCTCTCCTAAAAAAACAATCCCTAGACCCAGCTATACCAACCAATTATAGACCCACCACAATTGTCCCTTTTATGTTAAAAATCCTGGACATAGTCGCCTACATCCAGATTCAGGAGTACCTGGGATCTAACCAACTGCTAGGTATACGTCAATCTGGCTTCAGACCTCAACGTGGAACTGAAACCGCTCTGGTTGACCTCAAAATCCAGATTGATGAAATCAAAGACAAAGGCAATGCAGCCATCCTACTTCTCTTAGACCTCTCAGCGGCCTTCCATTTAGTCGACCACGAAATCCTATGTAACCACCTATCCATCGCAGCCCACTTCTCCTCCCCTGCCTCCGCATGGATACAATCCTTCCTGGCAAATAGAACCATGCGAGTCTTCTCCACAACAGCTGCTGCTGACCCGATCCCCATCACCTGCGGAGTCCCACAAGGCTCCTGTGTCTCCCCCACCTTGTATAATATATTTACGAAGCCGCCATTCGACAAACTGGACCGTCTGGGTGTCACCTACACCATGTGGGATGTTTTTACCCATGCATCCAAGCCCTACCACAAAACTGTGCATTACTGGCATTGAAAACATCATGATGGCCAGGACTCACCAGAATATGCACAGGGAAAACATGAAAAATAGGTTGCCATCCATTTTGCCTCTGTCAAATATTAATACAAGAGACCATTGCCAGGCCCTAACCTTGGGCTACACACAGAGCTAAAACCAGTGCAAGAAAGATGATGCTGTTCAAAATCCTTTCTTTTTGAAATGTATTAATTCAAGAGAACTCCTAAAAAAAATAGGTGCAGTACCGGCATTGGACACTAACCGGCGCTGGCGCTCTATAAATCCTGACAGGAGAGCTGTCTTGCAGAACTGTGCAGTGAACAGAAGGGGGTCTTATGTAATTAAAAGTTCAAAAGACATGCCTTTCCTGAGAACTCTTAACACCCCTGAGACCCAAACCAGGAGGCAGGATATCACATGGCCCTGTTGATTGAGAGGGAGGGGACTTCCCTGCAGCCTGCTGGACCCAACACAATAGATCCTTTCAATTGAATGGAGTATGCTGATTTGGGTGTGGACTGTAAACAGAGCTCTGCCTGAAAGGAGAGACATGTGATCCCTGACTCCCCCAGTTCCTAGGGGCGGGCCAGACAGGACTGTGGATTCATATTGCAGCAAATATATGTTTAAGTTAAATGCTTCTAAAATCTTGTATTAAGCTCACAGAAATGTACAATTTGGGGATCCTGAAAATGAAAAATGCCCTCACGATGTGAGCACAAATTCCACTTTGTACGGTGTTCTGGGACCGAACCCCGCTATATATTAATATTGCAGACACTGTGTTTAGGATAGAGACATAGTAATTTCCAGTAATATGCTCAGGGAAGGGGTGCAGGTCTGTGTAAATTTTGAGGAAAAACCAATATGGCGAAAGTCACTAAAAAGCACAAAATGTTGCCATTTCTGATCCCAGGCTCTGAGGGGGATCAGAGTTGGGCGAGAGTGTATCTTAAATTAATCTGTGAAATGTGTACGTAATTGCAATGATGTGTGTATCTGGGAAACCTGTTAGTTATGAAAAAATAATTTTCTAAGTAAAAGCAAAGGGGTGTTTCTTCAATAGACTGTAAGACTCTGACTCACTCTGACACACTATCCCTTCTCAAATCAGGTCACAGAGAATCCTTGACCTATCAAATCATGAGAGGGTTGGGTATGCAGACTGAGCCGACCCACCCACTTTCAAAACACATAAAAAGAGACTGCTTGGACAGACAGACATTCACTTTCCACTTTCCTGCGACGCATTTTGCCGGGCCAGACAATATCCAGAATCCACTTGATCCAGACCAGCAGAACCAGAGACCAGACCGCTGTGAAGTGCAGAGCAGAGCTGACCCGAAGAGCTGTGACTTCAGAACCACCCGCCAGTAGTCCAGTCCAAACCTGATCAGACCTTGACAGCCTATTTCAAATTTATAGTGTGAGTACTCAGCCAGAACTGTGCAAACCAATCTCTTAGTTTAAAATAATCTAATTCAAACCATTTCCACCGATCTAGAACTGCATCATAGAATTGTGTGTCCATCCTGTTGATCCAAAACCTTCCACAGCGCATGTGTCATTCTGAAACTTTAATTTCATTTCTGAAAATCTATCTCCACAAAATCATCAGTATCTTTGGAACTGTGTGGGCTAGGGACGAGATTTAACTTTCATTTGAAAGCTAAGATTCTAAGCTTTCTAACAAGCCTAAAACTTTCTACTCCTTATAGTTTTTCCATAAAAAATGCAGCGATTTGCGATTTGGTCCGATTAGCTCCTGTCAAAATAGCTGCTTTTGCTTGAACTGCTAAAATTTGATGTCAACCTGCTAATCCCTCATTGAGCATTGCCAGTGTGACTTGAACTAATCTTACATAGCTATCACCTACCCTGAACCTCCTACAGAGAATTAAAATCATTTTTGCATATTTTTCCATTCTTTGCAAATCATACTTAAAGTATTATGCCTGTGTTTTAAGATCATACCTGTTTTCCTCTAAGCTCGCTGGGGGGAACTGGAACTTTGTATTGCATTTTGTTTGTATTCCTGAAAATTGTGTGCTCTTCTTACATCTCCTTATATTGCATAGGGGGGGATTGAATTGCCACAAGGGGAAAAGTGAACATATTATCTCTTGTGAAACCCTACCAGTTTATTTCTGTACTGCATTTCCTTGAAATCATAAACGTATTCTCAGCTACCTTTTCCTCCCTATACTAACTCTTAAGTAATTAAATCAGTGTGCTAGTGTAACATCACCCAGTGTTGATCACTGTCATATGCCTAAGTGTGCTATCAAATATTAATTTATTCATAAAAGTGATATATATATATATATTGTTTAATTTTTCCCATAAATATTTTAAATTGCAAAACAAACCTACTTCTTGGCTCAGTGAGGTCAGGGGGATTCAAAGAGAGGGGCGTTATATAAGGGTTTATCATCCAGAGTATAACTTGCAATAAACATATATAAATAAGGGCTTCCCTTGTGCGTCCCAGACGAGGCACTGACTTAGTGGGATTACTGAATTGAAGTCATTTAACAGATTGGGGGCTCGAGCCGGGGATTCTGGATTAGATCTATCACTTGTGCAGATTAATACGGTGTGCTAACTGACAGGATATATAAATTCTGTTGGATTACCACGCCGTGTTACACTGTAAAAACACGCCTCAAAGGAAGGCTCTAAGGAAACTGTCTGTTTTGCAAAATAAAATACAAACTACTGTAAGTCAGGAAGGAAATCAAATTCCACAATGACGACCTTGGTAGATATCAAAATAGTCAGAGAACACCTCTTACATAAGCTATTTGTGAGAGGTGAGTGGGCTCATCAGGACCAGGCGGTCTGGTTGGAGGCAATCGCACCCAGATCACTGAAACAGGGTCAGATATATGGATAGATCAGGGTCCCTTACATGTGGCCCTGAGTGAACTATATATGGCCCCTAAGGCCAAGGATGAGCACAACAAGATTGCCAGGGTAGCGGCATATTTATATTTATATATGGGAGCCATACAGGACAAATGTGCTGAAGGCCAAGATCTGGCAAATAGGCAACTGATGGCATTAGAGAAGGCCCAATCTGACCTGGTCTCTTCTGAGCAGAGGCTGCAGAGGAGCCAGGAGTCAGAAAATGAGAGTAGACAGTACATCATTAAAATAAAGGTGGATATGGATATCCTGCAACAGGAAAAGGCTGACCAGGATACCAGATTTCTGGCCTTGCAGAAGGAGTACCAAGAAGGTTTGGACTCCCTACTGCAGAGCCAGAAAAAGCTGGAGCAACAACTAGACTTTAACAGGGCATGCACAGGGCAGGTAGCCACCCTGCAAATCCGACTAGACAGAGAGAAAGAGGAATGCAATAAATTGATTTTGAAAGACCTGGATACCCAGGCAGAGTTTGATCAAGAACGCCAGAAAGCTGGTGCCTTTCAGAGGCAAAGGGATGACCTGGCAGCACAAATGCAGGCTCTTAGTCAGGAAAGGGACACCTTAGGCCAGGAAGTCTGCCAATTAAAAGAAAAAAATGAAGAAAATCACTTGGCCCTCCAGGGGCTGGGTGACCTCCAAAAAGAGCACCAGAACTTGTTAAAGCAAACCAGGAGGGTGGAAGATGCTCTGGCAAGAGGGGAACAGGCCAGTAGGGATGGGACTCAGGAGTTAACCCTCCTGCAGCAAAGACTGGCCCAGTATTCCAGGACCAATCAGGAGGCGCAGAGAGAAAATGAGGCTCTCTGTCAGCACAATGATAGGCTCCAGCAACAGGAAGCAATGCAGGAGAGACTGATAGAGTCTAGTAAGGCCTTAACTGAGGAACTGAAAGCGCAGGCTCTTGCATTGCAAAAGGGAGCAGGGGCTGACAGAGATGAAGTTCGCTGGGAAAGGGAAACACCTGAGCATAACCTCAGGAGCCCTAGTACCAGAGGCCTTCATCTGTCTCAGTCCTTGGACTCTGCCACCCCCATGTCCCCTGGCGCACATGAGCACAGGGCCACAGGGATGGCAGATTACTATCCAGCCAAAAGTATGGGGTTCATAGGCCAGTACCTCACAGGAATGGATGGGCGGGCACCAAAGCACAGTGCAATTTAGTGGGGAACCCCAGGAAAGTAGACCCACTAAGGGCATCCTAAAAACCTCTGCCCAGTTAGGCCAGTGGGGGGGTACCCATCAAATCCTGGCAGCAAGGAGGGATCTGAAGAATCCTCTGAGCGGCCCAGGACACAGGAGACCAGGTCCCCAGATTCTGCCAGCCATTCCTAGGCTCGCAGAATCCGGGAGAGCCTGGAAGATCAGACGGGCACCTGGGAGCAGTGCTTCTGAGTCAGAGGATGAATGGACCAGGGTTACCCGAACCAAAAAGGCCATTAAGGCAAAAAGGGCCTTGCTTAAGGACCCCTTAAATCAGATCAAGGCAATAAGGAGTGTCATCACCCCTTATCACAAGAACGGCAAGTATTCTGTTTGGGAACACTTGGAACTTCATGAGCAAATGATGGAGACTTTCCATTTGAAAGACAGCAGTAGCTGCATTCAGTATGTAAAATGGACATTCTCCCCAGAATACTCCAGTTTCTTTGCGGGGCTGGAGGACCAAAATCATTCAAGATGGTCCACCTACAGGGCGGCCATCTTGAAACATTTTTCTGTTCACAGAAATCCCCAAGAGGCTCACAAGGCAGCCTACAATTTGCAATGTGGGGAGGATCAGGCCCCACAAGAATTTGTGCAGGGGTTAAAGCGTGCTTTTGCGCAGAGTACAAAAAGGGTCCGCACGGACAGTAAAGAATTTGTTAATACGTTTTTCCATGCCTTACCCAAATACATAATGACCCAACTCGTGAGAGATTTTCACGAGAAAAGATCTTAAGACTGGGCCATTGAACAAGCCACCCGCATCTATGAGGTGCAGAAACCAGTGGAAAATAAGAATCAGACCAAAAACCCCAAAACCAACAGCACCCCTGCTGCTGCCAAGGTGGCAGAGGTAAAGGTTTCCCCCGTTTTAGATTTGGAGATGGAGGGGCCTAAAAACCTGCCTGCACCGAATAATTCTAAGCCCAGAAGGCCCTCGGGCCACTCACAGACAGGGAGTCAAGGAGGTAGTCCCACAAATAAGGTCCCTCGCTCCCCTGACTATGTAAGTCCCCGCTATAAGGGAAACAGTCCAATCCTGGGTTATGTGTGGACTCCTCCGGCCCAAGGGGGGGAATCCAACCAAGCACCTAACCCAGGGAACTTCCCTCCACACTTCCCCCAGGAGGGCAGAAATTCACCAAATCATGGGCAGAACTTGTTCCCCAGGTATCCACCCAACTTCCAGCCCCAAAATCATCCATCCTTCTTTCCCCAATTCCCTGAGCCCAGACAACCGAATCCGGGAGAGGGGGGGCCAAGGGTGGAGGGGTACCCAAATCTTCCCAACCCAGGGTAATATCAGAGAAGGGATAGCTACCCTTCCCGGGATCAGCCCAGGGGAGAAAATAGAACCCCGGATCAGCCTGAGCGGGTTTCACAGTTAGAGCGCCAGGTCCAAAATATGGCATGGGATCTGGGTCACATACTGAGGGCTCAACAGAACCCTCAGATGAGCATGCCACAGCAGAATGCCCCCTCTGGGCCTGGTGCTCCAGAACAATGACGGGGCAGCACCCCGATAACCCACCGGTTCACAGGGAGGAGGCACAAGGGGAAGGGGGGTGTAAAGCCTTGGAGGAAGCTTCCTTCCCCACTTGTAAACAGCCCCTGGAAAGCCAGGAACCGGAAACAAAATCTACTACCCCTGGAAGTCTGCCACCCAAGGAGCAGAGAGGAGGTAGGAGAAACAAAGGACCCAAACAGACCCATTTTGTGGAGGAGGTACAGGTCTTACAATTTGAGGGAGAGGGATCATCAGAGGATCCGGGGAAAAGGATCTTCTCCTTCAGAGATGGGGGAACTCCTCCCAAGGAAAAATGGGTCCCAAGAGATTCCAACCTAGACGGGGTAGATGTGGGGATTTAGCTGTCGCCGCCCATCATTCTATCCCAGAACCAACAAGACCGAAAACCCCTGGTTCAAACCCATCCTGGTGACTGCCTCCAAAAAGGGGGGGCGGCGCAGAACCGGAACCAGGGGAACCCAAAACCGCATCAATAGACTGGGTAGATGTGGGGATTGAGCTGTCGCCGCCCATCATCCTATACCACAACCAACAGCATCAAAATCCCCGGGTTCAAACCCATTCTGGTGACTGCCTCCAAAAAGGGGGGGCGGCCCAGGACCGGAACCAGGGGAACTCGAATATCATCTTTCAAGTTTCCAACTTTTTCTTGCACATTCCCATGACTCTCCACAGAATTCTGCCCAAATCTCTTCTCTCGCAATGTCCAAACGAGAAAATTAGCCCACCAGTTGTCCAAAAATGTGCATTATCTGTGCCCCCTTGAGGAGAAGGAGGGAAGATACTATGCCCCGGTACAAGTACAGGGGCAGGGTACAATTTTGGCACTGGTGGACACTGGATCCCAAGCTACCCTTCTGTCCAAAAGGGCCTTTGATTAACTAAATGCAGGAAGGAGGGAGAATTACCGTATTCCTCTCACCTCTCTTCCTGGACAACTCCAGAACTTTGACGAGAAGGAAATTCCCGTCGAGGGGACTGCAGATTTGGACATCAAAATTGGGCGACACAAGGTGAAACACCTGGTCATAGTAGTGACTCCAGAGGGCACCCCTTGTTTACTAGGGAATGACCTCCTGAGAAGGTTGTCACCCCTAATAGATTGCGTAAACAAGGTCCTCTGGACTCAGACTAGCCGACCAATAAAAATAAAACAGAGTGTCAACCATATTAGTTTAAACGGCACATGCCACATGCTTGAACAAAAATCTGACCAAGTAGAATTTCACCTCCAGAACAACCAGATTCCAGACGTGACAGTAATAGCAGTAGGACAACAGACTGGTGATGGGGGGTCCTCTCTATTTCTGAAAATCAACCTTCCTTCCAGTTTAAGGTGGTATTCCACACTGGAAGGAAACACTCTGAAATTCTTTACTAATCCACAATCAGAAACTCCCACTCCTATGGTCCAGAAAGATGTGAAATCAGCTCAGAGCCTGGCTGATATTCAGCAAATTGGAGAGCAGTTGTTCATCCCTGTTCAGTTAAATGATGGGAAGGACTCTGTTCTCGCCCAAGAGTGTGTGAACAACAGTAAGAGCTTCATCAGCGAAGCCATGTTCCGCCAACTCCCAAAAGATCCAGCCATTCCCGCATTCAAACTGATAGACAAATGGAAAATGGATCTGGAAACACCCAATTCCAAACATCTCCTGCCAAGCAGGTGTATGCTCAAAATCTCCATTGGCAACAAGAGCATAGTCCATAATTGTTGGGTCGTGCGAGACGTCAATGCCGCCTTTTACTTAGGCAGTGACATTCTCAATAGCTTTGCCATTAGTTTGGACCTAATAAACCTCAAAGCTAGGTCCCGATTAACGGATAATCCCATGGGCTTTGATGATCCAGAAAAAGCATTTAGGTCAGCTCAATTGCTACCTTATGGAGTTGAAATTCAGGTTAAAGAGGAAGTCACCATCCCAGAAAGGACCCGACAATTCTCCCTGGAAGTGAAAGTTAAAAGAGGACAAAAATTGAAAAACCCTGATGCTTATATTCATCTAAATGCTTCTCTCCAACAGCAAGGGTTGGGGGTAAACCCAACACCATTAGTCAACCATTAGTCAACATAGAACATGACACCATTCCAATAGAGGTGGATAACAGCGACTTACAGAGTATTACTCTAACCGCAGGCACCATTATTGGAATGGCGTTGATGACCAACATTTCTCCATTGATTTCGGAAATTAACTGATAGGACCAATCCCCAAGGACTGTTCTGACAGTGACAGTGATGACAATACAACACCAGACAGGATATTTACCCGGCATGGGGGGACCTTCCTTGTGTACACTTCTTGCCCTTATGGTAAGGAAGATGTGACTTGTGACTTCAGAGGGGATGAGGTGATTTTCCAGGTCCATGAGGGCTGCCTTTCCCACCTGAAGCCTCCGGTCCAAATCAGCACTCTGACCAGGGACTTCTCCACCCAGCTGGAGGAGGCCACTGAGATAGCAAAACCAGAAGTCTTTCCAGGCTTCAGGCATATGGTGGAAGAGAGAGTCAACCTAGATGATGCCTGTGTGACTCTAGAACAGAAGCAAAAGTTGAAACAAGTTTTCTTGGATTTCCAAGATCTCTTTGCGGTAGACTCATATGACTGTGGTCGCACCGACATCCACACAACAACAATTCCCACAGACCACGGCATGACTCCAGTGTTTGTGAAGCAATATCGCTTGCCTCTCGCATTAATGGAGTCCCTTACTGAAATAATTAAGAACCTTGAGTCCCGGGGAATAATCTGTCCAGTACACAGCACCTTCAATAATCCGGTGCTGGGAATATTGAAGCCAAATGGCCAGTGGAGAGTCTGCGCAGACCTTAGGGAGCTCAACAAACGGGTCCATACTTCCCGATGGCCTCTGCCCTACATTGACCAAGGGCTGGCCCAGATTCAGGGGTCACAGGTATTCAATGCAATATACCTGACCAATGGATACTGGACCGTGCCTGTCAGTAGGGAGGACCAATACAAACTGGCTTTTACCTTTGGGGGCCAGCAGTACACATGGACCCGGACTCACTTCGGATACCTCAACTCCGGCAATGAATTCAACATTTTCCTACATAAGGCCATGCCCGACCTGAGTGTGAGGGGTAACCTGGCTTATGTAGATGATGTCCTCATCAAAAGTTCAACTGTGGAGGAAAACATAGCGGAAATCTGTTATGTTCCGACCCAGTTGAGGGCCGCCGGAGCAAAACTTTCCTTTCAGAAAGCACAGTGGTGTAGAACCCATGTTAATTTCTTGGGGCATGAGATTCCTCCTCAGGGTCTCTGTCCCCAGGAAAAGAAAGTGGAAGCACTTCAGAAACTGAAAGACCCACAACTAAGGAGCCTTCTTGGACTGACTAATTACAGCAGAAAGTTCATTGAGGGCTACGCAGAGATCACAAGACCCCTGATTCATCTCTTGAAGGGGGGGATAAAGTGGGAAAGGGGTCCAGAACAAGCCGAGGCAGTAAGACAGCTCAAAAGAAGCCTCTCACAAGTGCCCTGCCTAGCTTACCCTGTCAGAAACAAGGAGTTTTTCCTGGAGACAGGGTTCTCTAATATATGCTTGACGGCAGTATTATACCAAAAGCATGACAAGGTCAATAAAGTAATATCCTATGCGAGCAAAACTTTATCCTCTGTGGAGGAAAAATTCAACGATTGTGAGAAGGCACTCCTGGCAACGGTGTGGGTATTGAAGAATTACCGCCCGTTAATCCAGGGGGAACACATCATAGTGGAGACTCCACACCAGCCTCTGCAATATCTCCAACGTGACAGAATCCGAGCCGGAAATGTGAGTAATTCCCGAATTACTTCCTGGATTCTGTCAATGCAAGGCTTTCCTGTGGAGGTCAGATATGGCCAAAACAAGAAAAGTCCCCTCTCGCAAGGGCTGGCTGACTTGCATGATTGTGCCAGAGAAAACTGTCTCGAGGACGAAAGTCTAAAAATCAAGGATAACATGGAGGCATACCTTAATTACCCACACAAAGTCTTTGAAGAAGACAAGTGTGAGGGAATGCACACTGTCTATGTAGATGGATGCTCTTTCCATGTTGACAACAATGGGGAGAAAGAACTGGTGGCTGGCGTAGGGAATGCATGGGTGAATGAGTCCCCAGAACCCTCCGCTGGGTACAAAATTGGTCCCCGAAGTAGTCAGGTGGCAGAATTGATGGCTGTGCATCAGGCCATCCTCACTGCTGTCCAACATCAACTCCACGAACTGGTCATAATCACAGATCCAGATTATGTACGGAACAGGTTCGTGGAGCACCTGGTTAATTGGAAAACCAGAGGCATGTTATGTGCTAATAACAAACCCTTGAAACATGGGAAGTTAATTCAAAACATTGATGATCTGGTCACCTCGAATGGGATGACCATCTACTGGAAGAAGATCAAGGGTCATTCCGAAGTAGAGGGACCAGATAAAACTGGAAATGACTTAGCTGATCAGCTGGCCAAAACCGGGGCCATCTAAGGGAATCTAATAGAGATTGAGTCCCTGTTGGGGGAAATCCAGGTCACTGCTATCACTAGGTCCCAGACAAATGCTCACAATGATCTTTCAAGTGCACAATGGAGTAAGGAGACCCCAGATGCTGATTTGATTACGGCTCAAAAGGGGATCCAATAATTGGTAAGTTTTACCAACACATTGAGGACCCTGAGAACTTTCCCCTGACAGATACCGATTACATTGGGAAAGAGGACCTTAGAGTGTTGATGAAATGTCCAAAGATGTTCCGAATCCAAGACGGTTTGTTGGTAAGGAAATCCCAAGCTCGCTATGATCAGTGGGTGGTCCCTACCTCATTCCGAAGCCTGATGTTAAGTCACGCCCATGATGCGGCCACCGACGGTCATTGGGGTTTCATACAACACTTGGGATCTTAAGAGAGGTTGCATACTGGCCACACATGGGGCAGGACCTCAACCAATACTTGAAGGGGTGTCTTGTGTGTGCACAATTTCAGCCAACATCCCTCACACACCGGGCGCCTCTCCAAAAGAGGGGGATGACACTGCCATGGTCAGATTTGCAAATCGACTTCATAGGCCCAGTGATTCGCTCCTCTAGGGGAAACAAGTACATGTTGATGGTCACATGCTTGTTTACCAAGTGGGTGGAATGTCTCCCGGCCCCAAACTGCAAAGCAGAAACAGCAGCTGCCCTGATGATCAACCACATCTTTTCGCGTTTTGGTCTACCCCAAAGGATTGAGTCAGACAGAGGTAGCCATTTTACCAGCGAAGTAATGACTAAGATGTAGGAGATACTGGGGGTCAAAAGGAAGCTACATATTGCTTACCAGCCAGCTTTTTCTGGGGTAGTAGAACGCTACAACCGGACCATTGTGAGCATATTAAAAAAGTTTGTGGCAGATTCTGAGCCAAGTTGGGATATCTGATTACCTCTGGTCCTAATGGCCATCAGCTCTACCCCTTCATCTGCAACTAAAATGTCACCATTTGAGTTGATGACAGGACGCAAGACGGTGCTTCCCCAGCATTTGATCTACAGGACCCAAGAGCAGACATTGATAAATGCTTAAACAAATTATGAGTATGTAGAGAATTTAAGTATACACCTCCAACATGCTTTTGCCTATGCTCAGCGAAATCTAGAAAGATCAGCTGATAGCATGAAGACCCATTACGATTTGAAAACTTCCAGGAAAGTATATAATGTGGGAGACCGGGTCTATCTATAAAATTTCCAAAGGAACCAGGTCAAACAGGGAAAATGTTTGCATACCTGGAAGGGACCTTTTGAAATTATAGACAAGATCTCCCCAGTTGCCTACAAGATCCGCATCCCCAAAGGTAGTTTGGCAGAAGGGGAAGACAAGAGGGTCCATATAAATCAGTTAAAGTGTTGCCATCCCAGGCACACTCTGCAGCAACTGGAGGAGTCCTCTGTAATACCAGAGGGGGCCGCTCCAGAGTAATTCAGTTCCAACCCTAAAATATCCCACAAATAGTCTCTAAAATATTATGATTCTTGAATGCCAATTGTCTCCTGATTAAAAAAAATGTATATGTTCTTGTCTCCTGATTAAAAAAAAAGGAATATGTTCTTGTCTCCTGATTTAAAAAAAAAATGTATATGTTCATGTCTTTGGATTTATAAGATGAATATGCCGCCCCACTATATCAATAGTGGGGGAGAAATGTCTACGAATAGGTATTGCCGCTTTGCTTTGTCATCCTAGGAGAGATGAAACCATGGAGACCGACCAAGGAAGACGACCTGGGAACCGGGAGCAAAGATCCGAGGGGCCCGGGGTACCGCCCAATACTCCCATCAGGACCGGCAAGGAGAACCGATCGATCCACCCTGATGGAGGAAAAGATGCTGAACTTTGTCAACTGCTGAATCGAAAGAAGATGAGGCGGACATCCCAGATCTTGCAAGTTCCATCAGTGAAAGATCAGAATGGCCATCACAAGAGGGGGGGCTTGTGGGATATTTTTACCCATGCATCCAAGCCCTACCACAAAACTGTGCATTACTGGCATTGAAAACATCATGATGGCCAGGACTCACCAGAAAATGCAAGGGAAAACATGAAAGATAGGTTGCCATCCATTTTGCCTCTGTCAAATATTAATACAAGAGACCATTGCCAGGCCCTAACCTTGGGCTACACACAGAGCTAAAATCAGTGCAAGAAAGATGGTGCTGTTCAAAATCCTTTCTTTTTGAAATGTATTAATTCAAGACAACTCCTAAAAAAAATAGGTGCAGTACCGGCACTGGACACTAACCGGCGCTGGCGCTCTATAAATCCTGACAGGAGAGCTGTCTTGCAGAACTGTGCAGTGAACAGAAGGGGGTCTTATGTAATTAAAAGTTCAAAAGACATGCCTTTCCTGAGAACTCTTAACACCCCAGAGACCCACTTCAGGAGGCAGGATATCACATGGCCCTGTTGATTGAGAGGGAGGGGACTTACCTGCAGCCTGCTGGACCCAACACAATAGACCCTTTCAATTGAATGGAGTATGCTGATTTGGGTGTGGACTGTAAACAGAGCTCTGCCTGAAAGGAGAGACATGTGATCCCTGACTCCCCCAGTTCCTAGGGGCGGGCCAGACAGGACTGTGGATTCATATTGCAGCAAATATATGTTTAAGTTAAATGCTTCTAAAATCTTGTATTAAGCTCACAGAAATGTACAATTTGGGGATCCTGAAAATGAAAAATGCCCTCATGATTTGAGCCCAAATTCCACTTTGTACGGTGTTCTGGGAATGAACCCCGCTATTTATTAATATTGCAGACACTGTGTTAAGGATAGAGACTAGTAATTTCCAGTAATATGCTCAGGGAAGGGGTGCAGGTCTGTGTACATTTTGAGGAAAAACCAATATGGCGAAAGTCACTAAAAAGCACAAAATGTTGCCATTTGTGAACCCAGGCTCTGAGGGGGATCAGAGTTGGGCGAGAGTGTATCTTAAATTAATCTGTGAAATGTGTATGTAACTCAACGACGTGTGTATCTGGGAAACCTATTAGTTATGAAAAATTCATTTTCTAAGTAAAAGCAAAGGGGCGTTTCTTCAATAGACTGTAAGACTCTGACTCACTCTGACACACTATCCCTTCTCAAATCAGGTCACAGAGAATCCTTGACCTATCAAATCATGAGAGGGTTGGGCATGCAGAATGAGCCGACCCACTCACTTTCAAAACACATAAAAAGAGACTGCTTGGACAGACAGACATTCACTTTCCACTTTCTTGCGACACATTTTGCCGGACCAGACAATATCCAGATTCCACTTAATCCAGACCAGCAGAACCAGAGACCAGACCGCTCTGAAGTGCAGAGCAGAGCTGACCCAGAGAGCTGTGACTTCAGAACCACCCGCCAGGAGTCCAGTCCAAACCTGATCAGACCTTGACGGCCTATTTCAAATTTATAGTGTGAGTACTCAGCCAGAACTGTGCAAACCAATCTCTTAGTTTAAAATAATCTAATTCAAACCATTTCCACCTATCTAGAACTGCATCATAGAATTTTGTGTCCATCCTGTTGATCCAAAACCTTCCACAGCGCATCTGTCATTCTGAAACTTTAATTTAATTTCTGAAAATCTATCTCCACAAAATCATCCGTATCTTCGGGACCGTGTGGGCTAGGGACGAGATTTAACTTTCATTTGAAAGCTAAGATTCTAAGCTTTCCAACAAGCTTTCTAATCCTTATAGTTTTTCCATAATCGCGCTCGACGCACTCGGAAAAAGTGCCGCGATTTGCGATTTGGTCCAATTAGCTCCTGTCAAAATAGCTGCTTTTGCTTGAACTGCTAAAATTCGTTTTCAACCTGCCAATCCCTCATTTAGCATTGCCAGTGTGAGTTTAACTAATCTTACATAGCTATCACCTACCCTGAACCTCCTACAGGGAATTAAAATCATTTTTGCATATTTTTCCATTCTTTGCAAATCACACTTAAAGTATTTTGCCTGTGTTCTAAGATCATACCTGTTTTCCTCTAAGCTCGCTGAGGGGAACTGGAACTTTGTATTGCATTTTGTTTGTATTCCTGAAAATTGTGTGCTCCCCTTCCATCTCCTTATATTGCATAGGGGGGGAGTGAATTGCCACAAGGGGAAAAGTGAACATATTATCTCTTGTGAAACCCTATCAGTTTATTTCTGTACTGCATTTCCTTGAAATCATAAAAGTATTCTCAGCTACCTTATCCTCCCTATACTAACTCTTAAGTAATTAGATCAGTGTGCTAGTGTAACATCACCCAGTGTTGATCACTGTCATATGCCTAAGTATGCTATCAAATATTAATTTATTCATAAAAGTGTGATATATATATATATAGTTTAATTTTTCCAATAAATCTTTTAAATTGCAAAACAAACCTACTTCTTGGCTCAGTGAGGTCAGGGGTATTCAAAGAGAGGGTCGTTATATAAGGGTTTATCATCCAGAGTATAACTTGTCATCAAAATATATAAATAAGGGCTTCCCTTGGGAGTCCCAGACGAGGCACTGACTTAGTGGGATTGCTGAATTGAAGTCACTTAACAACCAACTATGCAGATGACACCGAGATTCTCCTCACCATCTCAGGCAACTACAATGCAGACGTCACCCGGATCAACAAAATCTTCTCCATCATTCAGGCATGGATGGCCACCCACGGCCTCTGCCTGAATGATGAGAAGACAGAGCTTCTGCTGGTCGGTTCTCCTAACAACCTGTCTAAACTCAGCCCCAGTTACAAGAACATTATCATAGACGGTAACACCATCCATATCGCTAAAAGTGTGAAAACCTTAGGTTTCCACCTTGATGCCAACACCAACCTCTCCAAACAAATCAACTCAACCACCTCGGCCATTGCCTATACGGGTAAGCTAATCAGGGCTAGCAGACCCTTCCTATCCCCCGACAGCTGCCTCACTCTGGCCAGAGCACTCATTCAATCCAAACTAGACTATTGCAACAGCCTGTACTTAGGAGCCAACCAATCCGTAATTAACAAACTCCAGGTTCTCCAGAACAATGCTCTACGCGCACCACTCAACATCCCAAGGCGTGAACACATCTCTACAACCAGGAAAGCGTGCAAATGACTCTCCATACAGCAAAATATTGACCTCAAAACTATCTGCCTCACTCATATGGCCTTAAATAATCTAGCCCCACCGTACCTCTCCAACACATTTATTCTAAAATCATCATCCAGAACTACCAGATCATCCAACTCCTTAAGCCTCTTAGTGCCCAGATTCGCCTTACAAAGAGCAGGAGGCGCTAGCTTCACTGTGCTAGCCTCCCAACTTTGGAACACCTCTCCACTCAAAATTAAAACCACTGAGTCCTTCCAGTTCTTTAGGAAACTGGTTATTGGCTGGCTACTGAACAAAGAGTAGCTTCTACCCTCATCTCTAATATCTAACAGCCGCAACCATAACTGTATTATATGTAAATTGTTGTATCATGTAAATCTTTCTTTGTAAATTGATGTACTTTGTAAATGTTAATGCATATTTCATGACTGTAACCTTATCCTTAATCGCCCTTCCACCCACGGGTCCGAAGCGCTCTACAAATAAATTAAACAAACAAACAAATAAACAAACAAACCCTAAGGAAAGTACTTTAAGAAGACACGACAAGGGTAACGGTTTGCTACACTGCACCTTTTCAATTTTGCATATTGTGCTGGTCAGTTAATAAAACCACCCAGCCTACATTTTTGAATGCGCCAAAATAGTTGTGGCACACATGTGATGTCATGAGTGATGTCATCAATGATATTTGTGATGTCATCTTTGATGTCCTGGGTGTTAGTGTTAGCAATGCACGTAGATGGTGCGAGTTATGGTTGCTTAGCTTACTATAATGGAGGAATGTGCAGTGGTGTTTCGTTGCAATGTGAAATATAACATGCCTTTAGTGACATTTTTTTAATGAATGTACATATATATGTATGGCAGGGAAGGAAAAGAAAGGGGCTAAACAAGTGATGTCGTCATTGATGTCAGCATTGACATGTGAGATGACATTTGTCATGGTCTGGGTGTTAGTGTTAGCAGTGCACAGGAGTGGTGGCAGGGTTGGGGGCTTAGTTTACCATAACTGTCGAATTTCAGGGGTTTTTAGGTTTTAATTTGAAGCATAAAGGGGAGGTGGAAAGTTTTTTTTAGGGAAGTGTACAGTTTTTTGTTAGGGCAACTTAACCAAAACGTCCCCTCAACAACATTTCTTTTGTAGTGAATTTCACTGGTTTTTGGGAGGGCAACTTAACCAAAACGTCCCCGTAACAAAGTTTGTTTGGTAGGGAATTGCATAGGCTTTTGGAAGGTGGAACTTAAGCATGAAATTGTGGCAATTAAGTCGTTCAGCAGAATATACACTGTAATGATATGAATTTGAAAAATATGTAGTATAATGTACGTACTTGACATACATTTAACATAGAACATATAGAACCCCCTGCTTATTGACTGTGGAAAGGGACAGACTGAGCGCCTGTTTGCAGACGGGGCTGGACAATTACCCTAAGAGGCGGGGGGATAGCTGAAAATGTACTATTGTCTTACACAAAAATGTGCAACTTAGAAGAAGGATATAAAGATATTATAAGTAGTAAGTAAATGTGGAAACTTGAAATTAGGAAAAGAAAACCACACAATTAATAACCATGTAGAATAAAGTGGATGGTACCATAAAAAGGAAAGGATGCCTCCAGCATAATCACTTCACAGAAACTCGGCAGTCTGGAACGACAGTGGATGGACGGAGTAGGACGAAGGGACATTACAGCAAAAGAGTGAGTGCAGGTCATGTGTTTGTATGGGTGATTTTATTGTGGTATGTAGTGCATAAATAGTAATTTCTTTCTGTTGTTTTCACTCAGAAATGGCAAGTACTTTGGAGTGGCTGGAGGAGCATTTCCCACATGACAAAATGTCTGAAGACAGCGACAATAATGGTACAGAGTGCTCTGCATATGCAAAATAGTGAACAGTATTTTAGAGGCATTCAACCTATGTATTTTTTTTTTTAACAGACCAGGAAAGAAAAGAAGAAAGGGCAACAAACGAGACAGAAGAAGACAGGATAAAAAGGATAGAGCAGAAAATGCACACATTGAACCACAATTTTCAAAGTTTACGGGAGTTTGTGAAGGACTGTGTGAGAGGAGGAGTTTGTTATCATTGCCCCACCTGCACGTGCCCTTCTTCTCCATTCCCCAGTGCACCATCCCCAAACCTTGAACAGGAAAATAGACGTTTTGACGAAATATCCATCCCTTCTTCCCCTCACAAATCTTCTCCTCATAATCAGCCCGTGTTGAACCCTAATTCCCCATATTTGTTTCCATGTCCGCTTCCCCTGCTATTTCTTTAGAGTGATGTGTGTGTGTGTGTGTTTGAAATGTTTTTGAGCAGTAGTTGTAGAGAAAGAGCACGTATGTAGAATTCTTTTTTAAAAAGACGTAAAATGTTCGCGAACAGCACGCCTGTTCACCTATCCGCAAGCAATGGAATGTGGGTGCTGTCTAATGGGAAGTAAGACGGATGTGATGTGTGACTGGACCATCTTTTGAACATGTGCGCACATAAACAGAAAGGGGTGTCCAAAGGATGTACTACATCGGCGTACCGCTTGGAAACGAGATAATACATGGTCGTAGAACATACAAGATGTCCTGAATAGGTGTAAATGAGTAAAAAGGGAGTGTGTGAAGGACAGTATAGCTGTCCGTATAGGGCGCAGTCAAAATGTGCTGTCCGTAGAACAGGCACGGTGGCTGGCAAGTTCGTAAGCAAACAAAATGGAGTTGTCCTAACGTCACTGAAACTGTCCGTATAGTGAATATAGCATGCGTGCACATGCGCAGTACAAATGTGAGTATTGCGAACATCGGGCCAGTTCCTAACTGTCCGTCTCACTTGTGTCGCACTTTGAAGTAGTTTGAGAACCCGAACACTGTCCGTAGGACACTTGTGCGCATGTTTGGTTCTTTGTATTTGCTGTCCAGGGGACTTTCATGACGGGGGCGGATGTGTTGAGGATGTCATCTCGTGACCGCACCTACGCTGAGCGTGGGGACTAGTTTCTGCGGTTTGTGTGCTTCTGCAACAATTAAAATTAACTTGTAGACACAAGGCAAAGTATTGTGGAGTGTAAAAATGTAAGTTCACACATCCCAAACAGTAGACCACCTCAGGAGTTGCCGTTTAAAATGTGTGTACCACTTTGTAGGGATGAAGACGGTAACGAGCCACACCCCTGCACCCCTACAAAGGCCACACCCCCGAGCGCATCTTCATTGTCCTTCTAGCTGTAGCAGATTGAGGTGCGTTGCCTTTACTGCTAGAGTTACCAAAAGGAAAGTATTCAGTATGGCTTCCATGGCTGCTGTTGTGTTATTAGCCTCTGCACCACCCCCAAACCAGCCACCATCACCACCTCACCAAGGGCCTGCAGAGAGCTATATGGGTGAGGATGTAGAGATTGAGGAAGAAGAGGAGGAAGAGAATGAAGTGGTGGAACTCCACACTAGGAGCACTCGGCGGGAGTCGTGGATGTGGCGGTTGTTTTCCGTTTATGGGAACGTACCAAAAGCACGTGCGAACCTGGTGAAGTGTAACCAGTGCGATGTGGTGTTGAGTCGCGGGAGATTTGGAACATACATTTTTGGTACAAGAACCATGAAGCGACACCTCACTTTGTTCCACACTGCAGACATTCGCAAGGTGGTGCCATGTGAAGAGCGTAGTCGTTTGAGTTCCTCCACAGCATCCTCGGAATCCAATCCTCCCACCACAAGAGACACTCCTGTGGGGGAGCGCCTCCCTCCAGCTGCTTCACAAGCCATTCGCAATGCTGTGGACCCTTACCTTTCAAAGGTCACAGTAGTGGGCACGTATTGTGACGCAGTACTCTGCAGGGGGGAGAGTTTTCGAAGTGCTTTTGAGGCTGCAGTCACCGAGCACCAGACGATTTTCTCCTTACCTAAATAAAGATCACCCTTAATATTTGTCTGTTGAGTTGCCCTTTCTTATCCCCGTTGCTGGTGTCCCTTCCTTACCCTCCTTTTGCCTCTCCTCCTAGTGTGTCGAGTGCTGTTCATCAATGAACGTAAAAACAACAAAAATGACAGAAAAGGATCTTTTCAGAGCCGCGTTTCTCAGTGTAACAATAGAACTATGAAGTGAAGGCCATGACCCCTGCGGAGTGCAGCAAATGTTCGCGGACAGTCGTAGAGGGGAAAAGGGAGGGTGCAAGTGGAGCAAACGCAGTAAAGTGTACGTTGGAATAAGTGGCGGCTCTGAAAAGAGCCTTTTGGTGGGGTGTTGTGTGGGTCAAAAACAGTGGATTGGGGAAAACAGATTGTCAGTTAGGTTAGTGTGAATGCAAAAGAGGGTGCAATACATTTTGTAAATTGTGAAGAAACACCTGATTGCCAGCATATGTAAGGTGGACTCCATCTGTGCGGAAAATGAAACTGCTACGAAACAAAATGTCATTGTGGAAAGAGGACATGCCAACATCTCTTAAAAAAGCACACACAGCCTTCTTCACATTGCGTGTCGCTTTCTCCATTTGTGGACCAAATGCAGAAGAACTCAATCATATTTGTCTTTGGGCAATACGGGAAAAAAGTATGCGACAATTTGGAAACATGTCCATGAGCTTCGCGAGTCCTTCCTTCATGGCAAATTGTAAAAAAATTCCAGATACATGGCCTAAACTGCTGTTTCCTCCACAATGAATGATGAGTATATCTGGAGGACGCTCTGTCTGTAAAGTAACACAAAGAGGTACCAAGTCCAGCCATCTCATGCCACGCACGCCATGCCAGTGCACTTCCGCATGTGGAAATCTGAGATTTGTAGATAAACTGCAGCTTTCTGCATGCACCTTCAACCAATGTATCCATGAGTCGCCCACAATCCAAATAATGTGTTTTCGTCATTCTCATTTACATGCGGCTCCACCCTTCAATCCCCGGTGGTGATATGTGCTGGCTGCTAACTACCGCCATGTTCGCGGACATGTACAGGATCAGAGCGTGATGACAGTTCAGTAAAGTACTATTACCCTTTTTCCCCTGTAAGGTAGGCTCTGAAAAGAGCCATTTTATTTTCTATTTTTAGCCACATATCATACAGACAGGTGGTATTTTATGTATTTTTTGTCCTTGCTTTACTCTAGCAAACATTACAGAACCTGCTCTAAAGCAAGCCTTATGTTCCAAAAGAACATCGCATTTCCCAAAGAGGATAGCACAACACCATCTCCTTGAAAGTAATGTGCATTGCTTGGAGCAATGTTATCGTGGCTACAAAAAACCATACCAACTCGTAGCAGGAATGCACGCATGCCGCAATTGATAATGCACCTCCCGATGCTTTGATCAGGACGGAACACAGAAGTGTTGTTCCATTGTACTCTTGGGAGTAAAGCAGAAAAAGTAATTTTCGATGTTGGGAAGAAGGTCATGAGTGGTTCAACCAACTGTGCCAAATCTGCCAACTAAGTACGTGAAGTCAGGTATCCCAAGTGTCAAGCGCCGTAGTGCAAAATTACCACATGAGGAGTGGTCATTCTACGCATGTCTCTGCAAAGTTGCAGAATTTCTGCAGCATTGGCATCAGTGTCAGTGCTCCACACCACCTCCACTCCTCGCACATCGAAATGGTGTGCCACATGCCTACTCTCGGCACAGTGTTGTAAGCCTTGCACAAAAATGTTTCCAAGCAACAAAACCCTGACCCTCTCCACCTCTGCATTTTCAGTGTGCGCACCATCTTTCGACACAAAAGAGTAATGTGAACATCTGATTGGCTGATGCCTACAGTCGTCTTTCCATGCAGCATTTGCTGTAGACACCCATATGTGACACACCCTACCAGCGGACAAGCATTGTCTACGTGCAGCACATAACTCTTACTCAGTCCTTCCACCCTTTCTACAGCAGTGCCAAAGCGAGTCCATCATTGGGCACAGCTACGCGGGAGCACAATCATCCACCAATCACATAGAACATCGCTAATTTTAACTCCATCATCAACATTGCGCACTTCAAAATTACTGTTGATGATTCTTAATGGAAATAGCATACCCTTGGAAAGCACCTACTTCACAAGCTACTGTGCAAGGATTACGAATTTCTACGTACAGCTCCATGCATGTCCACATGCATCAGTATAGACTACAGGTATGTACATTTTAATCAGAGTGCATGTGGAAGCCTTATGATTTAAAATAGACAAAATAATGCTGGTAAATTTCCATAGGGAACACATAACAACGCTCCCCCTTTTAAAGTGCAAGATTGCCGATTTCTCATTAACAAATCACACGACTGCTTACTGTCTTCTGCATAACCTGTACATACGTTGCAAGCATGCCTATTTGGGCATAGCTCTCAACCATTTTTGTCTTAAAGGCGGGTGAAATCAGACAATTTTTTTTTGGCGGGTGAGACGCCCTTTGGAATGAATGGCCGTGCAGTTGGCTTGGTGGGTGAGACCTCAATTTTGTATGTGAAAATGTCTGCGTTCTGTGCTGTGTACTGCCTACAGTAATGCTACTTGCAATGTGATCGTATGAGAATAGTAATCGCTCCCAATTGTGGTGCTCACATGTCCTTCGGAGGGTCTCCTGATTTGTGGACATTGTCCTTTTCATCAACAAGTACAAAATGTTTGCCCACCTAGTACTTTGCCCTATCGCTTACAAACCTCTCTCCTATGCATACTACACTTTGTAAAGAAAAAGGCATTTGCAAACCCTTAAAAAATGTAGTTATTTTGAAGGACTTGCAAGTACCATAATGAAAGTAGTATGCAAAGACTGCACAGAGAGAAGTGAAATGTGCACGTGGACTTGGTTGAAATATGAAAGTTGAATCCTCTGATGAAAGAAGTACAAGTAAAGTCTGCAGTATCTTGACCGCTGCAAACACACAAAGTAATTGATATTGTTTTTTTAATTCACAGTGAAGACTACTCTCCTGAGAATCAACAGCATCTACACTGCATACGACATATCCGAAGAAACCTGGTCATCTTGCACAAAAATGTAAGTACAGTACAACCTTCATATTGTAACTACTTCTTAAAGTGGCTCCGTGGGTTATTTGTTTATTTTGGGCACCAAAGTAAGCATTCATTTGTAAACCATTCTACCTACAAATATCCATTTATTGAACAAAGAATAACAGGTGGAATGGCTGAGAAATCCCTGTGTGTGTGGTATTGAAATAACATAGGAAAACCGTAGAAGGTTAGATTGTGAAAATAAGTGGCAGTGGCAAGTGTTTGCCATTTCGGTTATTAATATTGGTTCTCGCCACAAGTGGGTCACTTTGTACTCTCATCTAAAGCACATTGTACTAGTATACAAACAGTAAAGTAGGCTTACCAAATGATAGTTAGAGGTCACTGTGCGTTGACACACCATGCCAAAGAGCTTCCCCATCACATGTATGCACACATGCACACAGCACACATACATTGGACAACAGACCAAAGTATACTTTTTTTCTCAACAGACACCAAAGAATGCCTACCAAAAAGCAGCTCCGTAGAAAGGAACGCAGAATTAGAGCAAATAAAAATAAAGATGCCCAATGTAAGCATCCACCTTTTGTAGAGGTAGTGGAGAATCTTGGTACAAACCACCTAATGTAGTTGGGTAACATAATAAAAGAAGTCTCAACTACTAAAACTGTACCTCCTCCATCAAAAAGTGTCACAAAATACAGAAATGTTGTCAAAAAACGGCTGCCAGAACAGCTAACAAGGTTCCTAATAATCCTGATAGTGTAAGAAGAACCCAATGTAAAAAATGTATTTTACCAAAAATGTTTCGTCACAGAGTCCTTCAGAATCTACTAAGAAGAGGACCAAAATCATCCTCACCCCTTAAAACATACCGTAGAAAGTTAATTCTACAAGCACTCGTGGACAGTGCAATCCTTCTCAAAGGGA
Organism: Ambystoma mexicanum; assembly: GCF_040938575.1. Taxonomy (NCBI): domain Eukaryota; kingdom Metazoa; phylum Chordata; class Amphibia; order Caudata; family Ambystomatidae; genus Ambystoma; species Ambystoma mexicanum. The sequence goes on from NC_090921.1 coordinate 1,441,670,574, forward strand.
AGTTGTTCATATTAGTGTTAAGAAGGATGAAAGCACTAGCAAAAGTAAGTACCAAACTACAAATGAAACTCAGCAATAAACGGAATGTGAACAAAAATAATTTTTTGCATGTTTGTGGTGGTGAATGGAGTCACACAACAAACACAGAGCCATATTTTAATGAAGAAGCATACAAACACAATTGCCATCCATAGCAGTGGACGAGGGTATGAGAAAATCAATACTACCATTATGGAACAAGAAACACTGCTTACAAAACTATCTTCTGAAAACTCAGAATTACCTCTCGTTTCAGCAGAACCACACCATCCAGTATACAAATGGCTGTGCACATCAATGTGTGCCATTCCAAACAAAGCTTTCAAATCTTTACGTCAGTTCCTCAATCAATATGTAAAAGGTAAAGACAAAAGTAAAATGTAAGTGCTTCAAAATATGGATATTTGTGTAGTGCGGAAAGACACAGGGCTAAAAGGACATTCATTAGCCTGCATTTCTGGGCCTATTTGCAAAAGTAACTTCCATGATATCAAAAGAATATCAGTACATCATTCCAAAGTAAGAAATTTAGTGTATAAAATATAATGTGCAAAAAGTCCAGCTTCAGAATTAGGCAATTTAAATACCACTCTTCTGCATGGTACACCCAAATACTTACAAGAAGAAATGGACCGTATTCAGAAAAACTATTTTGGAAGTGAGAGCCACATAGAAACTGCAACAGTTTTAGAGCATAGTAGCGACAATTCTGCACATAGCAACCTTCTATTACACATACAGAAAAGAAATACTAAAATTTAAAAGGTCATCGGCTGAAGTACCAAACCATGTGTGTGTATGTTGCTGCAGAACGTTTTATAAAAGGAACACAAAAAATGCGGACATAGCATACAAAATAGAATACAATGAAGACTCTAAATGGTTTGAATTAGCTTTGTACCTTTTAGCTGAAAGCAAATATGAAATAACTGAACGCCTAATATGTTGTAGTTACTGTACTGCAAAATTAGACAACAACCACACTCCTTCATGTGCAATTACAAATAATTTGGAATTGTTTCCATTACCAAAAATCCTGCAACAGCTCAATTTGTATGAGAGCAAAATAATATAAACAGTTCACCCATTTCAAGCAATTATACGCCTTTATCCAAAAACAGCAAATTTACCTTTGTCTGAATTGGTGAAACACATTTGTGGCAAAGTAGTTTACTTGCCATTAGATCTAACGGAAAATGTGCACACTCTATGAGTGGAACGTTCAATAGAGCATTCTTTAATTGTCTTGGTAAATGGAGTACCAACAAAGGACAAAGAAATTTGGCAACAATTAGTAGACTTACACAAAGTTACACAAGCATTGCAATATCTAAAAGACAACAATGAGTACTACAAGGAAATTAATATTGATGAAAGCTTAAGGCAAACAACTGAAATAATTAAAGAGCCTTCAGAAACTGGACAATTCGAACTTCTGGATCCAGCTACAGTATCAACTCTTTTGGACCATTACACAATTCATCCATTGCATTCCAATGAAAGCATACATGATGCACTAGAAACTTACCAAATGTGACAAACCAAAGGGTCACCAATGAGTATTTGGGAAAAAAGTATAGCAGCACATGCTTTTCCACTGCTATTTCCTACTGGCAAAGGTGGGAGATACGATGATAGACCCACTCAGATTGGAGCATCAGAATACCGCTCATTGCGAATGTATTCGCAAGATTCCAGATTTAGACAAAATGTGGAATACATATTCCACCTACTCTATGAAAGTGAATTAGCTACACTATTTCATGGAGTTGCAAACATTCTGAAATCTGGAACGCAATTTCAAAATATGTCAGCTACGCAGTTAATACAAAAAGTACAAGAAAAAGATGAGATTTTACAATCAAGTATAACAAATTTGTTTGCAAACATGCGTGGTACAATGGAATACTGGTTTAGATGGCACGGAGACGTGCGTTGCATGATCAGAAACCTTGGACCACCAACTTGGTTTGTTACGCTAAGTTGTGCAGAATATGCATGGGAAGATTTACATGAGTTCCTACACATAGCAAACAGCAACAAAAACAACATAGATATATTAACACCTGGAGAACTTTGCTCTCTAGATCCAATTAATGTCTCAAGATATTTCCATCATCGTTTCATTGCAATGCTACACTTTATTTACAATAAAACTGCTCCTCCCTTGGAGAAGTGCAACACTTCTTTTGGAGAAAAGAATATCAAGCGAGAGGAGCACCACATATCCACATGCTGTTATAGATGAAAGGTGCACCGAAATTTGGACACGACAGTGATAGCACTGTTTTGCAGTTTATCCAAAAATTTGTCACATGTGAAATCCCTTCGCAACAGGAACATAGTGAGCTCCATGGGCAGATTTTACAATTTCAAAGACACAAATGTGGCAAATATTGTCGCCGTAAATACAAAAACAAAGATAAATACTACACCAAATGCTGCTTTTGTTTCCCTAGACCAGTTACCGAAACAGGTGAAGTAAACAACTTCATGTCTTCAGTTCGACATTCTCATGAAATGATGAAGTTCCAACTTGATCAATGCCCTCAATTGCCCCCTCTTCCTCCTCCTCACCTGTACTGGTCTCTTCAGTGGAACTTTCCGTGGATGTTGCTCTTCTTTCTCTCCAGGTGTCCTGTCTTTTTTTGTGAGTTTAGGACGAGCTCCACTGGAGGCCACCTTGCCACTTAGCTACCTGCCCGGCAAAGGGACCCTCAGGGAGCCTGTCCCCAAAACCGGGAAAAGCGTGACTGAAAAACCCTGGAGTGCTGGGATGTTGCAGCACTGTTCATGCCTTGGAAGGAAGGCTTGAAGATGTTGCTTGTAGAGCGGACTCCAGCTCCCAGAATGCTCTTCAGGAGGCAGATGATGAGAGCACCGACGAGGAAGAATAGGAGCGGGCAGAATGGAGGTCTCCGGAACTGAATACAGCAGTGAAAAGGCCCTCAGAACTGGGAGCGGAAAGAGAGCCGGGCGTCGCAAGGCAGAAGGCAGGTGAGGCCCCGGACAATAGAGAGGTCGCATCGAGCCGGATGGAGAGAGGAGGCTTGGAGCACACGGGATGCTCCCGCGCCGAGCCGGAGGGAGAGAGAGGCTCGGAGCACACAGAAGCCAAACACACAGTGGGCGGTAGAAGGAAGGAGAACAAAGGAAGAAACAGGGAGCATAAAGTAGATTTGGATGACCGAAAGAAGGCAGAAACACAGCGTGTAAATCCGTAGGGGAAAACAGCATTGCAATGCATCGGCACCAATGGTCGACACTTACTTAACGCGTCCCTTCATGCGTGCATGCGTGAAAAAGACTAGACCGCTACCAGCGGAACCGAGTTAGCCCTTCTTCCATTGCCTCCACAGTTTACATGGCGTGCGCGTCATGACAGACATAGTGTTAAAGGTAAATCACCTAAAAACACATATTACATAAAAAGAAGGGAAGAATCAAAATATATCAATGATTACAATGCAATCATTGGCCTATTATGGAATGCAAACATAGATGTGCAGTACATTGCAGACAATTCAACTGCTGTTGCACGATATGTTACAGCCTACTTAACAGAAGCAGAAAAAACAGAGCTTCAAGACCTCTGGGATGACCTAGCATTAGACAAAACATTATCACAGAAATTGGACAGCCTAGGCATATAAATGCTCTCTCATAGAGAATGTGAGGCCTATGAAGCAGCAGATCGTTTAACCGGCACTGATTTGTATGGAAAATCAGACAACATAGTATGGCTCAGTCTTGGTCCTGCGAAATCTAGAAAAAGAGTGCTAAAATCATATGAGGACATAGACTCAATTGCCAGAAATGATCCCAACAGCCAAGACATACTAAAAAAACAATTTACTGGACACATACTATCCGAACAGGAGTAGCACTCTGGAAAGCATGTGTCTATACCACATAGCTCAAAACTTTGTATACAAAAATAATGTAAAACCCGATGAAAGCAAACGTAGATATAGCGTGACCGACTGTGAACGGAGCTTAGTGAAACTTAACAAACAAAGCTTAATTAATCATGTGAAATTGTCATTAAAAACTCCTCAACAGAAAGAACTATATTACATGTCTCTGTTACAACTTTTCAAACCATGGAGAAAAGAGGAAGACATAGTAGATAATTATGAGTGCTATGAAGATGCTTTCAAAGCAAATGAAAGCACTATCACCGATGTTAACTTTACGCAGTACAAAACAATGTTACACAATGAGCAGCAACAGGAAGAAGAAATTCAGGCCCAACTACATAAAGACTCTTCCGACAGTAGTCAACCTTCTGTAACAGGAAGTCAAGAACCACTAGGACTACCACTAATAGCAAATGAGGCTGAAGTTGCTATGGCAGAAGTAGAAAACACTATGTATCAGTATCAAGAAGATACAGAGGACTTAACTGTACAACAAGCAAAACTTAACAATGATCGGCGCACCATTTTTGAAGAGGTAACAAAACAAATTGTGTATGGCGTACAACACGAAAATAAAGAATGCACCTGCCAAAATTACAAACCTATACTGCTGTACGTCAGTGGTGAAGCTGGATCAGGGAAAACATTCTTAATAAAAATTATCAACAAGTTCCTTCAACAATTGACAAACAACAAACTGTCAGCTGCTGTAACAGCCCCCACAGGTTTAGCTGCCTACAACATAGGCGGTGTGACTTTACACCGAGTACTACTGCTTCCAGTAGAGCATCAAAATAAATTGGATTACTACAATCTTTCTGCAGAAGCTGCAATGGAAGTACGTAGAGTATTGAAACAAATGAAAATGCTACTAATAGATGAAGTGAGCATGGTCTCCAATCTAATGTTGGCTTTGATTCATCTCAGATTGCAAGAAGTACTTAAAAGTAGCAACGAAGAACTCTTTGCAGGGAAACACATTATCGTTTTCGGAGATCTTCTACAATTGACACCAGTAAAAGGTGAACCGATTTTTAAAACCATAGGCCACAAACTCTGCCGGAAAACTGTTGGTAGCATAGGTAATGTTAACCTCTGGCAACATTTCCAATACAGAGAATTAACTGAGAATATGTGGCAATCTGCAGATCTCACTTATGCCAACATCTTAAAAAGTATTAGGGTTGGTGTATTATCGCAAGAAGCACAAGCTGTATTGAAAAAGCGGCATATACATGCACTTTATGACGATAATGCATGTGCAACTGATGTTATGGAACAAATAGCGCACAAAAATTTCAATTGTATGGCCTTAATGCCAACTCTTGCAAGCTGTTTCAAATTCAATGAAACAATTTTAAAGAAAGAAATGCAAGCAATAATCGAAATTTGCGACACAGACAAACTAGACGTACATGGTTCGACAGTACCCATGCGTGAGCAAGCCACAACAAGACTAAATAGTTTAGTCTTAATAGTTTAGAAAAATCAATCTCCAACACAGCTGGGTTGGAAAAAGTATTGAAATAGTCATTAAATTGTAGACTAATGCTTAAACGTAACATTGACGTAGAGCAAGGGCTAGTTAATGGAGCACTGGGCACAGTTGTTTGCTTTCAATCATACCCATGTGATAGTACCATTCAGTTTGTAAATATTCGCCCTGATAAAGTTTCAGAAGTGAAATGGATAGGCTGCTCAATGGCTCGATTTCTTCTCTTCAAAGACATGTATGTACGTAGAGAGCTATTTTCTCTAACTCTTGCATATGCAGTTACCATTCATAAATCGCAAGGTCTTATCCTAGAGAAAGCATTGATAGGTATAGGAAAGACAGTGTTTAAGGAAGGCATGAGCTATGTTGCATTATCACGCTTACGTACACTTGACGGTCTATTGCTAATAAACTTTGATTCAAGTAAAGTCAAAGCTGATATTCCTAGCATTCTAGAAAACAATAGATTACGTTCACTGTACACCCCTCATCTGAAACAATACCCTGTTCCAGATAAAGTGAAAAGTGGTAAAAGAAAAGTAAATGAAACAGAAATGCAACAGAATGCTACAGGAAATTCTGCACAAAAAAAAAGAAGCTTAAGTTTCATAAATTGCCGCAAACATAGAAGAACCTATGAGGGAATGTAAACCAGGCACGTCGGCAAAGAAGCAACAGAAAAACCGAAAAATGCACTCTGATAAACCACTTGCTGGCCCATTCAAATTTACAAATGAAAGGGGGGTAAGTTGCTATGCAAATGTAGCAATGAATATTCTATTTCAATTGCCTCCAATTGTAAACAATATTTACCTGCACAGCACAGACCAATTGTGTTTGCAAATGTTAGTGCTGCATAGAAATGCAACAAGCAATCCTGACAACACAAACAGTGTTCATGGAGTAAGGGAACAATTGGACTCACTATGAACTCACAAGAAGATCCACAAGAATTTCTAATGTACATACTATTAGTATTGGAAAACAAAAACATACCTGTAAATGAAATCTTCCAAATTTCGTACATGTGGAAACATACATGCACTCTCTGTAACACAGTGATACAGGAAGAAATCCCAAATGAGTGATTTGTGTATATTTCCATACCAAATTGTGAAAACATTCCTTTTCAGCAACTTGTACAAATTGCAAACCATGGCAGATTATGTAGTATTTGCAATTCAGACAATCGCTCTAACTTACTGATACAATCACATAGTGCCTACTTATGCTTCTACGTTATAATGCACATGGCACCAAAAACAACTGCAAACTAACTGAATTTACACACAGTCAAGTGTCACTTGGAAAGAAAACCTTTACAACAGTAGGATTAATCTACCATGCAGGAGATACAACCAATGCAGGTCACTACACTGCATACATTAAAATGAATTCTGGATGGTTTGAATGTAATGATAGCACCATTACTCTAAAGCAGAGGTTGCCAGCTAACCTAACAAATGTGTATTTAATGTTCTTGAAGCCAAAATTTACGAAATAATGTGTACTTCAAAATTGTCAACTAAGTATGTGAAAGACTACAAACAGTTAGAATACGCCTACAGGTATCTAACTACCCAACAGGATGGAAGAATGACACAAATAAATGATTATCACAGATTGTTGGAAACAAAAGCACAGGCAGAATATGCCTATAGGTATCTAAGTGTTGTTAAAAATCGGCAGTAAGGCAACAAAGAAAACATTAATGGGAAAAATGAAGGAAACAGGATGTAAAAATGACACAAATGAATGAGTATCAAAAATCTGCAGGAACAAATGCACAGTGCAATATACCTACAGGTATGTAACTGTTGTTAAAAATGGGCACAAAGGCAACAAACATAACATTGATCATGAAAATGAAGAAAACACTGAAAGGAAAAAATGAAGTACTTAGTTGCATAAGAAATGAAGGTTTTTTTTAATCCGACAAGGATTTTTTTCCCCAGCCCCAAGGATTAGAAAAGCAAACACAGAAACTGAGCGCAATGCACAGTACACTGGTTTGTAAACTAAATATGAGGGTCTAAAAAAAAAAAGTTAATAGTCTATTATGCAATGTGCTAAATTGGGAAAAACTGCAAACATTAACACACCTTTTTCTTTCATCACAGAAATGGAAAAAGTGATACTTCCGCCAAATAAGATAACTTATGTAAAAAAAGTTTATGGATTCTGAACAAAGTACAGAGTAAGTATATTGGCAGGCATTTTCTACACATGGGAATCTACTCATCTAATCTATGGTACTAATATGCTGCAGTGCCTGTAGGCTGGCCTGTCATCTGCGGTGAGTAACCTACCAACTACGCCTTACAACCAACTTTCAAGGAGTACAGTTCCTATCCACAACCATTTCTGCATATGTAAAACATGGTCCTTGTAAATTAGCTGCTTATAAATTTACTTTTCAGACCATCGTCTGCAGCCATGAAGTGAAGAAACTAGGGCATCAACACAACGACCACAATTTAACACACCCATATTAACTTGTAACTCCACTGCTTATAACTTCAGTCTTGCGTGCATGAGCTTTAGGCATGGACTCAAGACTGCAGGGTCTCCCCACAACCACCTCGGTGATGTGTGGTAGTGGGGGTTATTCTATAGGTGTGTTATCCTTCAGTACCTCTGCCCAGAGGGTTCCCTCCTAGGTGTATGTCTGTAGATCTTACATGGGATGGGTGTGCAGTGTCTTTCAAATGTAGTACTTACCACTTTGTTTTTGGTTGCATGGCCTTTGGCCATGCACCCAAGACTCCACGCACTCCCAACAATTTGCCAATCAAAACGCAACACTACGGGTGTGTGCATGGGTGGCACATGTGGTGGTGGTTATGGGCAGGGCCTACAGTCTTGTAAGTAAGGCCTTTGGCCTTTTGCTGACGGCCATGCATCCAAGACGCTAGGCCCAGGCCACAACCACCGCAGCATGTGCCACCCATGGCGGCGTAGTAATGAATGTAATGATAACCATTAGACAAAATAATGCATTCATGGCATGTTGTCAATTTCAATGTTCCCTAACACCACACATGTCCTTACAAATCAAACAACTACCCCGTGCACTGCAAGGGCTGAAATACAGGCCTTATTGGAGCCCTCATTTTCTGTGAGTACAAGGAGGCCAGAGGACATACGTCCTAAAGTGGGTATACGTGTACTATTAGGTGCATGGCCCTGCACCCAAGAGTGCAGATTCTCCCCACAACCATCTCTTTGTTCTTGGGTGCAAGGCCTTCAGCCATGCACCCAACACTGTACGCACTCTCCACAACTTGCCAATGAAAATGCAACACAAGGGGTGTATGCATGGGTGCCACATGCGGCGGTGGTTGTGGCCAGGGCCTAGAGTCTTGAAAGTAAGGCCTTTGGCCTTCGGCCGACGGCCATGCATCCAAGACTCTAGACCCTGGCCACAACCACCGTAGCATGTGGCAACCATGGCAGCGTACTAATGAATATAATAATAGCCATTGGAAACAGTTATGTATGTGTCCTTACAAATGTAACAACTCCCCCATGCAGTGCACAGACTCAGATACTGGCCTTATTGGACTGGACCCCTCCTTTTCTGTGTATAAAAGGAGGTCATACAACATACTTCATTAAGTATGTATAAGTGTACTGTGCGTACAAAATGTCCATACACATTACATCATGACGAACCGACCCCCAGAACAAGTGCATTATGCACCCATATGTTAAGACTGTAGCCCCTGGCCACTACCACCGTAGCATGTGCCACCCATGGCGGCGTACTAATGAATATAATAATAGGCATTGAGAAAAATAATGTGTTCATGACATGTTGTCAATTTCAATGTTGCCTACCTATACCCGTGTGCTTTCAAGAGATACATATTTCCTGTCCACTACATGGACTGCAGTGTTACAAATGTCCTGCCCAGTCCATGGACTCAAGTGCTATCGTTATTACCCCCCACATTTACTGTACGTACAAGGTGTCCATAGAAATTACATCATGGCGACCAAAGAACAACTGCAAGGATCACCCATTTTTTACTGTGTCAACCTTTCCCAATGCTGTGTGACACAGCAAAATAGGGGAACGAAAAAAAACATGTGTATGCTGATTGTTGCTCCGCTTTCTGCGGATCCAAGATGTCGGCCACATCCAAACCATCTGACGCAGAACACGTCTCGCAGCAGCCACTGGGCAGAGACGTTGCGTGTACGCGGTCATGAGGGCAGCCCCTTAGCCAATCGGTTTCTTGTTCGTCGACCAAAAAGGGAAGTGTGACCGCGGAGCGAACATAGATATCACTAATTATTTCAGACCTACTTTTTCATAATTATAAATAAACGTACTACACGTATGGTGACAAAATTTACAAAAGCACGCTTTCTGGACCAAGCCTCTGTACCTGCCGCAGATTTTGTAAAAATCTGTCCAGCAGTTTCACCTGTAGCCGTGCGCAAAGTTTTTCCCCCATTCATTCTATGGGAAATAAAGACGGTTTGGGACCCCCTCTATAACTCCACTCCCCCTGGACGAATTCTCACCAAACTGTACTAACAAATTCAGAGTTGCCCATATACTATTTTTGCAAAGTTTGGTGAGGATTAGTCCAGGGGGAGCAGAGTTGTAAGCCGCCCAAAAAGTGCTCTTCCTATGGAAACAGCAACTTAACCATAACTACATGGCCACTGCTCACATATGGGGAAACAACACAAAAATAGGTATTTTATATGGTGTAACATCTCAATGGTAATTCCAAGAGAGGTTAGTCCTACTTTGGTTTTGCTCAGCTGCTCCATATTCTTGTTCCAATGTGTCAGACATTTTGGAATGTCTGTGTACACCATGCATATGCAATCAGCAAAAGAACCATGTGCCCCATTGAATGGGTTGTATTGGGCCAGAAAGACCCGAAGACTATAACATGGTAAGCTCAAATATACACATTGGGCCTCATTATGACTTTGGCAGTAGCCATGCCGCTATTGGCGGCATGGCTGCCGCCAAAGTCGGGTCCGGCTTCCCAGAATGGAGAATTACCGGGCCATTCCGATTTTGGAGGGCCCGGTAATTCCTCCCTCCAGGAACCCGGGCCCGGACCTTCCCCATTCCCATTTGAGCCCCCATAGGGCTCAATGGGATTGGGAGAGGTAGCAAATAGGGGCCGATTATGAGCGGCCCGTTGTTTGCTCCCTCTTCCCCTCGCGGGACCCGGTAAGGACGCCTGGTTTAACCTGGTTTAACCAGGCATCCTTACCGGGTCCCACGAGGGGAGGTTTGTAGTATAATTTAGCATGTTTCACAGTATTGCTGTAATGTGGTACAGCAAGCCATGTGTTGCCAGGGTAACATATGGACAGGCATATGAAGACAGGATATTTATGTTAAAGCACACCATTTTTCTCAATAGTTGGTTTAAAAGCACACCATTTTTTTTATTCTCTCTACTGAAATGCCTCAATTACAGGAGAAACATTAGATACTTAATTAATTAACTGGATTAACAAATACTAACACGATTTTAACTCCTTAACATTATAATGTGTTCTCCATATGCAAAATGAGGCAGGCTGAGATTCATTTTAAACGTGTGTTCAGATTTTTTTTTCTTTCTCTCTCTTCGCTCTGTCCATGGTCTTTGCAGGAAGCAAAAATTCGAATAGCAGGAAATCAGTTAGATACAGTTGCTACTGTAAAAGTGAGCCATTGTTGAGGAAGGAGGGTAGACTATTGTGTATTTTGATTGGTGACACATCACCTTAGGGGCTGTAACAGATGTTTCTTGAAGCAGCTCGGGGAGAAGGAGAGGAGGAAGACATTTTGCGGGGTTGCAGTGAGGTCGCCTTTGTACTGCGGCTGTGAGGAGCTGGACCACTGACCTTCAGAGACTGGGGTTTCCTAGTCACTTGGCACCTGCTTGTGAAATGCAGATTGCAGATTGAACTGCATGTTCTCGCTGGGTGCTTTGAAGAAAGAAAAAAAGAGAGCCCTGGGTCACTGCCCAAAGACGACAAGCCAGGAGACTTTGCGTGCTGAAAAGCTACATATAGCTGGTAAATATACAAATGGAGTGAGATTGCTGTGACTGCCGGACGGATGATCTGCTATTAGACAGGCAGTGTAGCGATAGGGAATTCTCCTGTGTTCAAATGCCACTTTATAATATTGCCATCTAAATGACTGTTCTTTTTATTGTTGCAAAGTGAAATGCCTTGTATTTTTGCACTTGTCTCTCTTCTGTTTATTCTAGAAAAGACTGCCTCGCAAAGCTGGTAATGTATTATTTTGAAATGAAACTGCTATAAATCACAGTCTGTGTAAAGTTTTTTTTCCTGCTTCTGTTTTTCTCTGGTGCATTTAGCCCATATCACATAATAAAAGGGAAGGTTATTAGGTGATATATGTGCCAAACTTCCTATGCAGATGAAGTAATGTTATGAGCAATTATAAATAGCTGTGTGCATGATTCCACTCAGGGTATGTGTGTGTGGCTTCTGAGTGGAATATAATGCAATAGTCTGAGGAGCGTATATGAATCAGCAGAGAGAGGCCTATGGAAACATAGCCTCACTAATGTAAATAAATTAGTGATAATACCACAGGTTATTGTGAATGCTCCATGGAAACATAATCTCACTAATGTAAATAAATTAGTGATAATACCACATGTTATTGTGAATACTCCATGGAAACATAATTTCACTAATGTAAATAAATTAGTGATAATACCACAGGGGTTGGTGAATGCTATATGTGAAAATTGTGGTATCCATAAAATGTAGGCCCAAAGTCTCTCTACTGATCACACGAACAGACCAAGCAAGAAAAAGGGGGTTTTGTATATTGGGGACCACAAGTAGAACTGAAAATCATGCTCATCCCTATACCACAACGAAATGTATACCAACCAAATGTATTTGTGTACTGAAATAATACATAGCCACTATACCATTAGAATACCAAACCCAATCTAAATGCAAGGGGTGATTATTGCTAAATTATTTTTGTTTTTGGCGGTAAGAAAATACCGCTAGGCCCTAAATCTACACAAAATACCCAACATATTTATGGTGCGTTGGCCGGGAAAGTGATCATAGAGCACCTACTGGGCATGGCAAGTGTGTCTCACGCCACCATCTGTACATTAAAGGGAACCCATTTCATAATAGCAGTATGTCACTAAAAACGAATCTCAGAATGTCTCAAAGGGAAGCCACATACTCAGACCTAGTGCAATATTTAGAGGCAAAATTATTTGCAGGAACCCGGGCCCGGACCTTCCCCATTCCCATTTGAGCCCCCATAGGGCTCAATGGGATTGGGAGAGGGAGCAAATAGGGGCCGATTATGAGCGGCCCGTTGTTTGCTCCCTCTTCCCCTTGCGGGACCCGGTAAGGATGCCTGGTTTAACCTGGTTTAACCAGGCATCCTTACCGGGTCCCACGAGGGTAGGTTTGAAGTATAATTTAGCATGTTTCACAGTATTGCTGTAATGTGGTACAGCAAGCCATGTGTTGCCAGGGTAACATATGGACAGGCATATGAAGACAGGATATTTATGTTAAAGCACACCATTTTTCTCAATAGTTGGTTTAAAAGCACACCATTTTTTTTATTCTCTCTACTGAAATGCCTCAATTACAGGAGAAACATTAGATACTTAATTAATTAACTGGATTAACAAATACTAACACGATTTTAACTCCTTAACATTATAATGTGTTCTCCATATGCAAAATGAGGCAGGCTGAGATTCATTTTAAACGTGTGTTCAGATTTTTTTTTCTTTCTCTCTCTTCGCTCTGTCCATGGTCTTTGCAGGAAGCAAAAATTCGAATAGCAGGAAATCAGTTAGATACAGTTGCTACTGTAAAAGTGAGCCATTGTTGAGGAAGGAGGGTAGACTATTGTGTATTTTGATTGGTGACACATCACCTTAGGGGCTGTAACAGATGTTTCTTGAAGCAGCTCGGGGAGAAGGAGAGGAGGAAGACATTTTGCGGGGTTGCAGTGAGGTCGCCTTTGTACTGCGGCTGTGAGGAGCTGGACCACTGACCTTCAGAGACTGGGGTTTCCTAGTCACTTGGCACCTGCTTGTGAAATGCAGATTGCAGATTGAACTGCATGTTCTCGCTGGGTGCTTTGAAGAAAGAAAAAAAGAGAGCCCTGGGTCACTGCCCAAAGACGACAAGCCAGGAGACTTTGCGTGCTGAAAAGCTACATATAGCTGGTAAATATACAAATGGAGTGAGATTGCTGTGACTGCCGGACGGATGATCTGCTATTAGACAGGCAGTGTAGCGATAGGGAATTCTCCTGTGTTCAAATGCCACTTTATAATATTGCCATCTAAATGACTGTTCTTTTTATTGTTGCAAAGTGAAATGCCTTGTATTTTTGCACTTGTCTCTCTTCTGTTTATTCTAGAAAAGACTGCCTCGCAAAGCTGGTAATGTATTATTTTGAAATGAAACTGCTATAAATCACAGTCTGTGTAAAGTTTTTTTTCCTGCTTCTGTTTTTCTCTGGTGCATTTAGCCCATATCACATAATAAAAGGGAAGGTTATTAGGTGATATATGTGCCAAACTTCCTATGCAGATGAAGTAATGTTATGAGCAATTATAAATAGCTGTGTGCATGATTCCACTCAGGGTATGTGTGTGTGGCTTCTGAGTGGAATATAATGCAATAGTCTGAGGAGCGTATATGAATCAGCAGAGAGAGGCCTATGGAAACATAGCCTCACTAATGTAAATAAATTAGTGATAATACCACATGTTATTGTGAATGCTCCATTGAAACATAATCTCACTAATGTAAATAAATTAGTGATAATACCACATGTTATTGTGAATACTCCATGGAAACATAATTTCACTAATGTAAATAAATTAGTGATAATACCACAGGGGTTGGTGAATGCTATATGTGAAAATTGTGGTATCCATAAAATGTAGGCCCAAAGTCTCTCTACTGATCACACGAACAGACCAAGCAAGAAAAAGGGGGTTTTGTATATTGGGGACCACAAGTAGAACTGAAAATCATGCTCAGCCCTATACCACAACGAAATGTATACCAACCAAATGTAGTTGTGTACTGAAATAATACATAGCCACTATACCATTAGAATACCAAACCCAATCTAAATGCAAGGGGTGATTATTGCTAAATTATTTTTGTTTCTGGCGGTAAGAAAATACCGCTAGGCCCTAAATCTACACAAAATACCCAACATATTTATGGTGCGTTGGCCGGGAAAGTGATCATAGAGCACCTACTGGGCATGGCAAGTGTGTCTCACACCGCCATCTGTACATTAAAGGGAACCCATTTCATAATAGCAGTATGTCACTAAAAACGAATCTCAGAATGTCTCAAAGGGAAGCCACATACTCAGACCTAGTGCAATATTTAGAGGCAAAATTATTTGCACACGGGACGTGGTCATCGAATAGTACCTCAGAATGGCATGACCGCATTCATGGTGAGGTGCAGAAAGAAAAACTAGACAATGTTTTTGCAGAAGGCAGCATAATTCAGGTTTGCCTTCTAAGGTTATTAAATGCAGCTGATAAAAATGCAGAGAAAGACTGTTTGATAAGGCTATGCGCCAAGATCTGGTTTATTTTGAATAGGTCCCTGCGAATGCAGGAAAATGATACCCAGCTAATTAACAGGTTAAAGACTGACTTATATGGGGCAAGTAAGAAAGAGGAAATGTTAAGAGCGGAATTGGATGTATGTCAAAATGATATGCAGTTAAAATGCAGAGATTTTGATGTTCAATTGTCCAAAAGCAAGAAACAGTTTGAAGACAGTGAGCAAGAATTGGTACACTTAAAAGCATTGGTGGACCACATTAGACAAGATAAAGATGAGATGGTTTCAGAAATGCAAGTTTTACAAAAAGAACATTTTGAAAAATAAAGTGACCTCCAAAATGCAGAACAAGAATTGGTTAAAATGCTTCAAGAAAGGGACAAGAGAAATAAAGAATTTAATGAATGCCAAATGCAAATGTGCGACATGCAGGAGGTAATTAATGAAATGAGTGATGAAAACAACTATTTGCAAAACAAAGCAGACAGGCTCCTTAAAAAGTGTAAGGACTTGGAACAGCAAATGTGCATTCCCAGGTCCCAGGAGAGGTGGCAGGGCACCACATTCAATGGAGTTGAGGTGAATTCTATTTCTACCCAAAGAGCTAGTACCCCAGTGAATGGGCCGGTGACTGAATTTGGTTGCAGCACCCTTGGGGGATTTGATACTCCCATTGGGGGCCGCCACCAATCCCATGCACCTGGAACCAGGGTTGAGCCACCAAGTAGTACAATTCCGTGCATTGCAACAAGTAGCCCCATAAAGATAATGAAATCCATTGAAGCCCTGATCAAACCATTTAAAAAGGGAGGGGAATGCTGCATAGAGGATCACTTAGAAGCGGTTCATGACATTTTTAAAGCTCTCCAGATACCTAAGGAACAGTACAGGCAGTATTTTCATTTAACTTTAGATGCTCCGACGGTCAGTATCATAAGGGGATTGAATGAAGAGCAGAATATGACATGGGCAGAATTTGAAAAAGAGATTAGGCGTGATTTTTCTCCATTCCAGTCATTGCAGGAGGCAAAGAAAGTCGCTTACACAATCACTGCTGGGCCTAATACATCCCCTCGCCAGTTTTTACAGGACTTAAAAAGAGCATTTTCTCGCTTTGATGTATCTTTTGACCCCAATTCCAATGAGTTTAAAACTGCCTACTTCTATGGGCTACAGAAAAACATCATATCCCAATTGGTCTGTGAATTTGACCGTGACAAGTCCCTTGAATGGATTGTACACCAAAGCACAAAACTGTATGAGGTACTCTATTGTCAGGGTAGAGAAAGTGATAATATGAAAGATATTAGACCTAAATCTAAAGAACCCTCAGCAACAGTAATGGAAATCAGGTCAGCCAAAATGTCCCTTGAGTCTGCTCAAAGTCCAAGTAAAAATAATTTGGCACCTGAACAAAGCGGTAATCAACAAAGGTCATCACACCCTGCACCAATGTTTCAATCACATGATCCTAGTAATAGGGAGTGCTACATCAGCCCCAGGTGCTTAGGAGATAGGCCCCGGGCAGGCTATCGACCTGATATTTCAGGTATGAACAATAACCAGAGACAAAATCTGGATCAGAGAGATGATGGTCCTTATCAGACATTGGGGACACAAAGCAGATTTGATCCCAATACCATGATATATGGTAATCAGGATAGACCCCGATATGTGGATCGATTTGCTGATAATGGGAATCAACATGGAGGCCAGTACCCACAACATGAGAGACAGGACATGAGGCACAGCATAAACTACACTCCACGTCAGTACAATGATTCCCCACCAGGGGACTACAACCAAAGGATGTGTGCACCCCGATCCCCTCCACAAATGAATCAAGAGTTCAGGAACCATCCCAATAGAAACCATTCCCCTGAGAGGCATCAGAATAGATCCAATCAGTGGGATAACAACCCATATCGATCTAGGCCACAGAGAGAGGATTCTAGAGGGATGGAATTGTTCCAGTGCCTCGAGGCCCAAGTGAAAATGTTAGCTGAGCAAATAGGAAAGCTCTGTACAGCACAAAAACAGTCATCAAAGGAGGGGGCAGAAGGCCATAGCAATGACCGGGGGGCTTCTGGAAAGTGACTAAGTACTTATGATACCTGCAGTGCCAAAAAGACAGTTTGCTCTGATGTAATTTTGCATAATGACTCTGAGATGCCTAATGGTTTAAAAGTGAAAATACCAGTAAATTAACATGTAACAGAAAATGTAAATACTTCTAAAAGAGAGGTACGGTTTAACCTACAACTAAATCAAACATTGGAGATTTGTTCAAATGAAATAGGAAAACCTGAAGATCCAAAAGAACAAAGAGAAAGATTTAAGAAAAATGTCTCATGCATGGGGAATACCACTGAACCGGGAGTAAGTGGCGATGCTACAACTCCTTCCCTGGGCAATCAAAACAATGACCAAACACAGGCAGGAAAAAGAAATGCTCAAAAGGAGGGTACAGGTCAATCACCTGAAGAATTCTTTGAGCCACATATTTTTGAAGAGGTTAAAAGGGCTGGAACCCTACTGAATAACACAAATGCACAGAATTAGACAATGACAAATTGCCAAGTGATGTTGTTACACATGTTCAGTTGGAGGGTTGTAGTGTGACCTCTGATGATACCTGGATGGATGGGCGAACGTTGGCCACACTCCAAAAAACCTCTGAACATGGGGAAATTAATAAAGTCTCTCACACAGGAATGGGCAAAAAGGAGGGAAAAATGTGTTTCCATTTACCAATGTGCTTAGCCAAAAGTGAAAAAGGCCTGTGAAAGGTGAGCCCTGAAATCAGTAAAAATTTGCACTTCTTATGTGTGTTAGAGGAAGTTGAGGACATGTATTATGCTCCCATCACTGTAGAAGAAAAATGCAATACATTTTCAATGATTGACACTGGCGCACAGGCCACAATTATGTCTAAAGAATTGGTAAAGAGTATCAATGAAGGGAGATCCCTGCAGAATCAGGTCACAGTGAAGGAAAGTCAAGGTCCAGTGTATAATTTTAATGGGGAGGAGGTGCCTATTATAGGTGTCACCGAGGTTGCCATAAAGATAGGTAAACACAGCATGAAATAGGAGGTATTGGTCACATCCATTTGTGAAATTCCATTTTTGATAGGAACAGTTTGCCTGAAAAGATTATCTCCTCTCATAGATGGGGTGAATGGAGTACTGTGGTCCTTAACCAAAAAACCATTGAGACCTAAAAAACTGAAATCACAAAACAGCAATATAAATGAATGTCACACCATTGCCAAAACAAATGATACAGTGGAGGTATATCTCCAGAATAGTTACATACCTAGCGTCACTGTTATATTAATGTGTCAAGATAAAATGCAGAGTGAAGATGAGAAACAATCTATACAGATATACTTGGACCCAAGGAAAAGATGGCAAACTGCCATAGATGAGCACACATTACGCTTTCATTTAAAAGAGAAAACATGCAAACAGGATATTGCTCCTGAAGCAGAGTCAGAAAAACACATCACCACGCTTGCTGAAATACACATGGAAGATGAGCAACCATGGGTTCACATTGGTATAAATGACTATTCTAAAACAACAAAAGCCACTTTAGCACTTGAACAGGAAAGGAGTGTCATTAATGAGAAATTGTTGCAAAAAATAATGGGGAGGGAAGAGATCCCGAAATTTAGGATCAAAAACCAGTATGTTTCTGGTTTAGACAGTCCAGACTTTGAAAACCGAATTGCAGGAAGATGCATGTTAAAGATTAGCATTGGGCAGAAAACAATTCGCCATAATGTTTGGATAGTGAGTGGGACATAGAATGATTTTTACATGGGTAATGATATCATGCACATAATGTGTATGGTGTTAGATTTCCTTAATCAAAAGATATGGTCACGCCTAGGTGGGCCGGCACCTGAGTTTGAAGACAAAAGAAGGGCTTATCATTGCGCACAGCTGGTCTCATATGCCATTGAATTACAACTGAGGAAGGATACTATTATCCCTGCGTTACCAAACAGGTTGCAATAACACTGAAATGCAAAAATGGACAGCAGTTTAAAGATTCTGATGCATTTGTCTGCTTGAATGAATCAATAAAACAGCCAGGCCTGGATTATGAATACATTCCATTGGTAGATATTGGTGAAGGGTCTGTAAAAATCATTATGATTAATACAAGTTGTCAAGATATTCATTTAGAGGAAAACTCCTCATTAGGAATGGCCATACAAAAATCACATTATACTGCAGATCTGAACAACATGGTGATTGGAAATATACCTGAAAAATATTTAGATGCCAAGGGTGAGTTGCCAGAACACCTGAATTCTCAGCCCAAAGGAATATTTAAAATTAAATCTGTGTACCCTTATGATTCAAGTGAGACAGTGTGCTGTCATCAAGAGGATTGCATAACATTTAACTTGAATGAAAATGAAATAGAAAATCAGCTCATTGAAGTGGAAGCTGATATGCCAGAATATTTAAAAGTGGCAGCTTTACAGAGAGATACAGTAGAGGAAAGCGCTGCGATTCCCATTCCAGAACATTTTCCAGAGTTCTCCAAAATGGTAGAGGAGCAGATTTTATCAGCGGATACATGTGATAACGAGGAGGATAGAAATGAACTGAGGAAGATATTTATGGAGTTTAAAGGATGCATTTGCAAAAGATGCTTATGATTGCGATCTAACTGATTTACATGTGGCCACGCTACCGGAAGGGTGTAGCAGAAGCCCAGTATTTGTGCGCCAGTATAGATTACCATTGGCATGTTTAGAGTCATTGGCAGAGATTATTAAAAATGTGGAGTCGCGGGGAATCATCAGGCCCATTCATAGCACATACAACACACCTATTTTAGGTGTGTTAAAGCCAAATGGTCAATGGCGGCTATGTACAGATTTGAGGGAATTAAATAAAAGAGTGCCAGTATCCAGATGGCCACTGCCATTCATTGATCAGGGCCTAGCTCAGGTACATGGTTCAAAACTGTTTACCACGTTAGATCTCACCTCTGGATATTGGTGCGTGTCATTGGCAGAGGAGATACAGAATTTATTTTCATTTTCATTTGATAAGACTCAATACGCATGGGTTAGAGTTCCATTTGGGTATGTCAATAGTGGGAGTGAATTTGGAATATTTTTGAGAAAGGCCATGCCTGATGCAGCGTAAAGAGGTACCATAGTTTATGATGGATGATGTACTGATAAAGAATGAAAGCTTGAAAAACCATTTTGATGAAATAAGACATGTTCTTGGCCAATTGCTGAAAGCAGGCGCCAAAGTATCTTTACAAAAGGCACAATGGTGCAAGAAAAAGGTGAATTTTCTAGGCCATGAAGTGACCGAACATGGATTAAACCCACAAAAGAAGAAAGTGGAGGCTATACAAAAACTAAAAGACCCTAAAAATGTGAAAGGGGTAAAAAGTTTATTAGGAATGATGGGCTATAACAGGAAGTTCATTGAAAATTATGCTGAAATTACTCAACCATTAACTAAGCTGTTAAAGCTGAATACACCCTGGAAATGGGAAAAAGAGCAGTCTGAGGCAGTGGTTAAATTAAAGGAATGTCTTGTAAAGGCACCATGTTTAGCATATCCCATAAAGGATAGGGATTTCTTTATAGAAATAGGTTTCTCTGAACAGTGTATGTCAGCAGTGCTATCGCAAAAACATGATTTGAATCACAAAACTATTTCCTATGCAAGTAAGGCGTTTTCCCAAGTTGCAATTAAATTCAGTGAATGTGAAAAGGCCCTTTTGACCACTGTGTGGGCGCTACAGTATTTCCGCCCCATTGTTCAGGGAGAAAAGGTAATTATTGTGACCAATCATCAACCATTGCAGTTTTTAGAGAGTAAAAGAATCAGGTCAGGTAACCTAGCACAGTCCAGAATCACTTCATGGACGCTAGCATTACAAGGTTTTCCTGTAGAAGTGAGATATGGCCAAAATAAAAAAGCCCAGTTGCTCAGGGTTTAGCAGATCTACATGACTGTGCAGCTGAACATGTATCAAACGAAGTAGAAGTGGAATCTAGTTTACGGGATTTTGGGCAATCACCACACAAAGCTTTTGATGAAAAAACATGCAAGGATTTGCCAACTGTATATGTTGATGGTTGTGCTTTTCACATTGAAAATGACAGAAATAAACAATTAGTGTCAGGAATAGGAAATGTCTGGTTGAAATGTGAAGGCGTCCCCAGTATAGGGATGAGAATTGAAACTAGGAGCAGTCAAGTAGCGGAATTGCCAGCCATTTATAAAGCAATTGCGACTGCAGTTGGTAATAAATTCAGTGAAATTGTCCTGGTGACTGATTCTGACTATGCATGAAATAGCTTTATGGAATATTTACCTGGCTGGAAAGCGAGAGGCATGATTACATACAACAAAAAGCCACTTAAACATGGAAAAATGATACAAGCCATAGACAAATTGGTGTCACGGAATGACTTAACAATATACTGGAGGAAAATTCGTGGGCATTTAAAAACTCCAGGAGAGGATATGGAGGGGAATGATGAGGCAGATCACCTGACTAAAATTGGGGCTGTGATGGGAGAATTGCTACCTATTGAACATTTACTTGGTGAAATACAAATTGATGCAGTAACATGTTCTAAAGCATCAAAGGAGGTAGATAAACCAGTAGTACAATGGAGTTATGATACACCAGATCAAGATCTGATTGAGGCACAAAAGTATGATTGAATCCTGGGAATCTATTATAATCATTTGATAGATCCTGAACAAAACCCTTTAACAGAAAATGATTGTATGGGAAAAGAAGAGTTGACGGTGCTATTAAAGAATAAAAACCAAATTAGACTACAGGATGGACTCATGATTAGAGAGTCCATAACAGGACAGATAGAGTGGGTGGTACCCCTTTCATTCAGAGGGTTAATGCTACACCATGCACATGATGCAATAACTGCAGGTCACAGAGGTTCACAAAAAACATTGGAAATACTAAAAGATTATGCTTACTGGCCACATATGTCCCAAGATGTGGAATTATATACTAGAGGATGTCTAGTATGCGCCCAATTTAAACCTGCTTCACCAATGCATTGAGCTCCATTAATGAAAAGAGGCTTGACTCTTCCATTGTCAGATTTGCAAATAGACTATGTGGGGCCTGTAAAGAGGTTGAGCAGGGGGAACCGTTATATTTTGAGTGTGGTGTGTTTGATGTCGAAGTGGATTGAGTGTATTCCTGCACCAGATTGTAGTGCGCAAACAGCAGCTACATTACTGGTGAATCATGTGTTTTCAAGGTTTGGGTTACCACAAAGAATCGAATCAGACAGAGGAAGTTATTTTACAAGTGCTCTAATGAGTAAGGTATGGCAAATACTGGGTGTGAAAAGAAAATTACATATTGCATATTGGGCGGCTTCTCCAGGGGGAGTTGAACGCTGTAATAGGTCTGTTGTGGACATATTAAAGAAATTTGTAGCAGAAGCAGGTTCCAGCTTGGATTTACGTTTACCTTTGGTTTTAATGGCAATCAGATCAACTCCTGCCAAAGCAACAGGTGTTAGACCCCATGAGGTTTTGACAGGTAGGAAAATGGTGTTACCACAACACCTGCTACACAGAACACATGAGCAGACACTTGTGAGCGCATCCACAGTTCATGAATACATTGATGAACTGAGGAGGCATTTACAACATGCATTTGCTTTTGTACAGCAAAATCTAGAAAGAGCTGCTGACAGTGCAAAGCCATATTATGATAAAAAGACATCAGTGAAAGAATATTGTGTGGGCGATCAGGTGTATAAATTTCATTTTGGAAAAGGTAAACAGAAAAATTCCAAATTTCTAGCAGCCTGGCAGGGGCCATTTCAAATTATAGATAAGGTCTCTCCTGTGGTTTATAAAATTTTGAAAACTGAAGGTGAAACAGCAACAGAACAGTTTGCTCATGTAAACCAAATTAAACCCTGGCACCCCAGACTTGAAATTAAAAGACTTGAGTGTGTAGAAACAGATAAAATCCCTTGAATACATAAAAGAAGGTAAGGTAAATGGGTTTAGTCAGAGAGCAACAGCAAATAAATAATATAGAGGTGATTGATTATTACATATGTCTATAGGTAAACAAAAAAATGGAAGCTGAAATTAGTAGAGTTGGTTTGCAAAATGAAAATATATTAAATGTTGAATGCTATTTTATGTATGTTTGTTTTCTCTTTAACATGTGCTTAATTTCAGAAAGCGAGAGAAAAAGGGTGAAATGTTTTGCAAAGCATATTTTATTTTTGGCAAAAGGGTGAGGTTAGTATTGTGCTATGTACTTAATTTGTTTCTTTTCTATTTGATTTAGACTATTGATTAACACATTTTGGCTTGGAGGTCATGGGACCGGAGGACACGGGAGATGATGGAGTCCTGGAGTCCCCTGGATGAAGATCAAATGATGCTTGCCTCCTGGTGGAGGTGAAGACAAGTAGTCGGATTGCCAAAAAGAGATGACTCCTATGGAAAAAGGATCCAAGAGTGCCAGGATGAAAGAGTACCCGAATGAACCAAATGATGTGACATCGCTGGTCGGGACATATCAGAGGCAGACAAGTGTCCTGGAGTATGGAGTTCCACGTGTTTCTTATTTTAATTAATTATTGTAATCTGTTATGTTAATTCTTTATTTTAACTATCTGTTTTATTTTATTGTTTTGTCATCGACTTCAAGTATAAAAGTAAGACACTGGACTATGAACACTTCCATTGGGAAGAAATATGTAAAATATTTTATAAGAACTGATGGACTCAGAGATGAATTTTGATCTTATGATGATTGAACAATGATTTTTCAATTTTCATTTTCCACACGTGAATATTCATTTTGTTGAATTGATACATTTTAAAAGAAGAAAGGGAACAAGTTGGGTTTCATCCAATTGTGGCTTGGACCATGGCCAAATTCTCAGAAAAAGGAGGGTATCTGGTATAATTTAGCATGTTTCACAGTATTGCTGTAATGTGGTACAGCAAGCCATGTGTTGCCAGGGTAACATATGGACAGGCATATGAAGACAGGATATTTATGTTAAAGCACACCATTTTTCTCAATAGTTGGTTTAAAAGCACACCATTTTTTTTATTCTCTCTACTGAAATGCCTCAATTACAGGAGAAACATTAGATACTTAATTAATTAACTGGATTAACAAATACTAACACAATTTTAACTCCTTAATATTATAATGTGTTCTCCATATGCAAAATGAGGCAGGCTGAGATTAATTTTAAACGTGTGTTCAGATTTTTTTTTTTTCTTTCTCTCTCTTTGCTCTCTCGACGGTCTTTGCAGGAAGCAAAAATTCGAATAGCAGGAAATCAGTTAGATACAGTTGCTACTGTAAAAGTGAGCCATTGTTGAGTAAGGAGGGTAGACTATTGTGTATTTTGATTGGTGATACGTCACCTTAGGGGCTGTTACAGATGTTTCTTGAAGCAGCTCGGGGAGAAGGAGAGGAGGAAGACATTTTGCGGGGTTGCAGTGAGGTCGCCTTTGTACTGCGGCTGTGAGGAGCTGGACCACTGACCTTCAGAGATTGGGGTTTCCTAGTCACTTGGCACCGGCTTGAGAAATGCAGATTGCAGATTGAAATGCATGTTCTCGATGGGTGCTTTGAAGAAAGAAAAAAGAGAGCCCTGGGTCACTGCCCAAAGACGACAAGCCTGGAGACTATGCGTGCTGAAAAACTACATATAGCTGGTAAATATACAAATGGAGTGAGATTGCTGTGACTGCCAGACAGATGATCTACTATTAGAGAGGCAGTGTAGCGATAGGGAATTCTCCTGTGTTCAAATGCCATTTAATAATATTGCCATCTAAATGACTGTTCTTTTTATTGTTGCAAAGTGAAATGCCTTGTATTTTTGCACTTGTCTCTCTTCTGTTTATTCTAGAAAAGACTGCCTCGCAAAGCTGGTAATGTATTATTTTGAAATGAAACTGCTATAACTCACAGCCTATGTAAAGTTTTTTTTTTCCTGCTTCTGTTTTTCTCTGGTGCATTTAGCCCATATCACATAATAAAAGGGAAGGTTATTAGGTGATATATGTGCCAAACTTCCTATTCAGATGAAGTAATGTTATGAGCAATTATAAATAGCTGTGTGCGTGATTCCACTCAGGGTATGTGTGTGTGGCTTCTGAGTGGAATATAATGCAATAGTCTGCTGAGCGTATATGAATCAGCAGAGAGAGGCCTATGGAAACATAATCTCACTAATGTAAATAAATTAGTGATAATACCACATGCTATTGTGAATACTCCATGGAAACATAATCTCACTAATGTAAATAAATTAGTGATAATACCACATGTTATTGTGAATACTCCATGAAAACATAATTTCACTAATGTAAATAAATTAGTGATAATACCACCAACCCCTGTGGTTTTATATGTGAAAATTGTGGTATCCATAAAATGTAGGCCCAAGGTCTCTCTAGTGATCACACGAACAGACCAAGCAAGAAAAAGGGGGTTTTGTATATTGGGGACCGCAAGTAGAAAAGAAAATCATGCTCATCACTATACCGCAACGAAATGTATACCAACCAAATGTATTTGTGTACTGAAATAATGCATAGCCACTATACCATTATAATACCAAACCCAATCTAAATGCAAGGGGTGATTATTGCTAAATTATTTTTGTTTTTGGCGGTAAGAAAATACCGCTAGTCCCTAAATCTACACAAAATACAAACAGCTTGTAATGAGGCCGAACAGGTTTAACGGGTCCACCTCCTTTAGCGGAGCCCGTTAACCTGTTCCGCCTCACTCGTGCTAAACAGCAGGGTTCAAATAATGCATGTTGTATTTAATAAACAACACATGTATTTCACTATAAAGTGCATGATGCATTTTCTGTGTAACGCCAGCCTTGTTATAAAGTGCATAATGCATAGATACAAAATTATAAACACAGCATGAACGGTACATCATCAGGTACAAAGTACATTCCTATACAGACCTGCAGAATTTTAAAGTGCGTACTATGGATGTCCACTACCCTTCCTTTACATTTTTGCAGTGCATGGCATATTTTTCCAGTAGACCAACCCAATTATAAAGTGCACTATTTTTTTTATTGGCATGTCATGGTTAAACAAATTAAAACTTTAAGCCACATCTTTAGTCCATAAAAAGAGAAAAATGTAAGCTTTGCCCTCCAATCGTTGCATTTGTTAATTGCGTGCAGCCTCATCAATTTTATTTAAAGATTGCAAGTACCAATTTTACAAAAGCCAGCGTGATAGAAACCCACTCTCCCGATAATAACATTTTCTACCATTCCCTTTTTGTGCGTTTGCCATGCTTCTGGATTGACTCTGACATCAACTTTACCCTTAGGTCAATTACAGCCGGGCATATCATAACTACGTGATAGAGGGTTTCCACTAAGTTACGTTTTTTACACAGGCGACATCCCAAGTGACCATCTCCCTCCGCCCTAGGTCTCAAAATCTCCCTTGTCGGAAACAAGTTGAGTCGTATTCTCAGAAATTACAATCTGAGATACCAATTGGGGAAAAGCTGCAGATAGTTCAGTAGGCAATTCAACTTCTTTTCCTCTCCCCAGGATTTACCATAAATTTTGAAAGTCCCCCTCTCGTTGTGTGTCTGGATCCAAACCCTTCTGTATAGTTTCAACTTTACTCTGTCCGGATTGCACAGCAGGTTAGTCACAGTTTCGCCAATTTCTTCAAGGTCCATTATACAATGCGTCTTCCCATTCTCGTAGAGGTAGTTCCCAACCCCAGCTCCATCCTTACAGCCTGTATTGGGACCCTCTTAGGCAGACCCAACTCTTTTTTCCAAAATAACCCTTCGAGGGACAGCCAGATCTTAGCTTTGCAGTTCAACAAAGTCTCTGCTCCATATGTCAATATAGGGTTCACTTTCATCCTATAAAAGCTGACGAGCGGGATCATTGAAAAACCACAAACCTTTTTCATGATGATTCGACCCTGAGCTGCTAAGGTCTTTGCTTTGATTCTCAGTAATTTAATCCTAGGGGCGTTGCTGTAGCTTGTGTTTAGACAAACTCCCAAATATGTTAGGGATTTTACCTCTTGTAGCTTTTCCCCTCTTAGATGCCAAGACTGTTGAGCGTTTCCGATCCTTGTAGATAAGTTGCCAAATTTTAATATTTTTGTTTTTGACGGGTTAATCTGCAACCCTTTTGCTCAAATATATATCTGTAACGCGTCAATTTGCCTTCGAAGGCCTACTGGTGTTTGATTGGCCAAAACAATATCATTCGCAAACAGAAGTCGCCCCACTGGTTCCAATCCCAATTTAGGCGGAAAGCATCTTGTCTCCTCAAAGGCATGGTCAATGTCCGAGAGGAATAGTTTGAATAATTCCCTTAGTTGTTGGTATGGGCTTTGAAAGCATGCCCATAGAATGTATTCTCGCTTGCAGCATCGTCTCGGTATAAAAGTCTTTGATGGGGTCCATGATGCTCCTAGGCCAATCCCATTGTTCCATTTTTGCCCATAAAGCGGGTGGCTTGATTGTATCAAATGCTTGTGATAAATCCACAAAGGCCAGGTATACCCTTTTTGTTCTATTTTTCTCTACCTTTTTTTAAAGATGCTAATGCTGAAGAGATTCAAAGTTGTCCCTATGCCCTTTGCGAATCCGGATTGCCATTTATCTCTACGGCCAGATGTTATTGCCCATTGAGCTAGATTTATTAGTAGTAGGGACGCCTCCTGGGTCCCGGTGTAGGATGAAAAATCCTTTTCCAAAATGGCCACCATGGAAAGGGAAGGCGAGGGTTCCATACAGGGCCCCTCTTCACTTTCCATGGCAGCCTGCAGAAGGCAAAAAGAGAACCCTATGACCATATTACCATGAGCACATGTTTCTTCCCTTTCAGATCTATCCTAATTTCGAATAACTTTACCACAAAGCCAGTCCCAGGTGGACATGGCTACTTTAATCCTATGTTTTGTCCCTTGTGGTCATGGCCAGTAGCCAGATTGTCCGGATCATTACCTTATTTCGTAAACCGAACAATCTGGCCACTGACTATGGCCACAGGCTACCCCTCAGTCACTAAAGGTATACCACTATTTTTTGTAGCTACATTATGACACTTGTCAAATAATAAAACACTGGCACATTTGCAAAACCATGCTTGTAGGTCCTTGCCAATGCTCCTCACGCAAGTTTGCTGGAAATCCACCCATGTTTTATTTTTTCAAAAGTGTCAAATGTATGCACATACAATCATCATATAACCTACCCCCCACTTGACAAAATCGATTCTGACTTTGCGAAAACATATATATCTAGATCTATAATCTTTTTGCAAACCTTTGTGTAGATGTGTCAAATGGCACCACATGTATAAGCCTTTACAATATTTTGGGACCTCCCCTCTAATTGTGTTCCCTCTTGACAGAATCCCACCAAACTACGCAAAAACATGTATATCTAGATCTATTATCAGTTTGCCAAATGAAATGTAGATTCATCAAATGGCACCTCATTTATAAGCCCTTACATTATTTTGGGACCCCCCTCTAATTTTGCCCCCTCTTCACAAAATCCCACCAAACTTCGCAAAAAACATTCATATCTAAATGTATTATCAGTTTCCCAAATTAAGTGTAGATTTGTCATATGGCACCTCATTTATAAGCCTTTACATTATTTTGGTAACCCCCCCTCTAATTTCGCCCCCTCATGACAAAATCCCACCAATCTTTGCATACTCACTCAGAATCAGGTCAGGAATATACATGCAAAATTCCATGCAGTTCCATTAAGTGGCGCCAAGGTTATAAACCATCCAAGAACTGAATTTCACCAACCCTGTAATGCTGAGGTGTTTGCGAACTTTACAGGACTGTTTGCAAACATGTGAACTGTTCGCAGACTTTTGCAGCAAAAACACCCGTTTTCTTTGCTTCTTGCAGCCATATAACATCCCATCCTCATCACCCCTCAACTCCGCAGAGATAATTTGATAGGTTTGACAAGTGCAATGTTGTGTTTTGTAATAAGTGTTTACCGCGATGTCCGCGGACACCGGCAGCTGTCCGCGAATCCAAGATGGCAGGTGTTTCCAAAATCTGATGCACTTCATGCTCTTCACCATCCAATCAGCGAGCACATTGCATGTCCGCGGACATGACGCAAGCCGATTAACCAATCGGTGTCCTGTCCGCAGAGCGAACTGGGAAGTGTGTCAACGTAGCGGACATAGATATCACACATTTTTTGTGACCTACTTTTTGGTCATTTAAAGAAAAACTACTGGACGGATTTTCAACAAATGTACAAAAGCACGCTTTCGGGACCAAGCTTCTGCTCCTGCTGCAAGTTTGGTGAAAATCCGTCCAGCGGTTTGGGCTGTAGGCGTGAGCAAAGTTTTTTCCCCTTTCACTCTATGGGAAAAAAGACATATGGGGACCCCCTCTATAACTTTGCCCCCCCTGGACCAAACTTTGCAATTCAGGGTGAGCCATATACTTTTCTTGCAAAGTTTGGTGTGGATTCGTCCAGGGGGAGCAAAGTTATAAGCCGCCGAAAAAGTGCTCTTCCTATGGGTTTAGCAACTCAACCATAACTACACGGCCACTACCGTGGCCGTGTAATATATATGTTTTTTTGCATGCAAATGTGGATGTTGATGCTGTTGGTCTGGTTGCAGTAATTAGTCACATTTTCAAATGAGTGTCATTTTACGTGGAAAGCCATTCATTGGGCCTCATTCCGAGTATGGCGGTAAGGGATAGCGGCCACCGCTAACGAGAGCGGTGGCGGTAATCCCTTACCGCCATACTCTGAGTTCCCTTTGCGCCATGGAGGTTTTAACACCTGCTTTTAGCAGGTGTTAAAAACCATGGCGCTAAGGGACCTTGATGTTAATTACGCCACCGTAATTTACGGTGGCGTAATTAACGCCTTCCCCACTCCCATTATGCCCTATGGGGCAAGAATGGGAATGGGGAAGGGTAAATGGGGATTGGGGAATTACCGCCCCGCCAACCTTGGAATGGGGCGGTAATTCCGCCATCCACCAAGGCGCTGCCGGTCCGGGTACGGCGTCAACCAAGGCGTTAAT
This sequence comes from Ambystoma mexicanum, assembly GCF_040938575.1. Taxonomy (NCBI): domain Eukaryota; kingdom Metazoa; phylum Chordata; class Amphibia; order Caudata; family Ambystomatidae; genus Ambystoma; species Ambystoma mexicanum. The sequence goes on from NC_090921.1 coordinate 1,441,700,746, forward strand.
AGCGCCATTGGTTAGCGCCGTACTCGGAATGAGGCCCATTATCTTTGCATTTTAATTTAGCTATCAGGGCAAGTTTTGGGTGATGTCTATGAGGAGTGGCTAAGGCTACACATGAGGGTTATATCTAGGAAAGGTGCATGATGGTATGCACCAGTGCAGCCTGTGCTCTGTTGTTAGACCACTGTGATGTCTTGGTCTGGTGAAAGTTGTGCTTAATTTTCCTAACAGCTCCATTTTGCTTTGTTCTTGGTGGGTGAGGGTGCAGGTGATATTCTGAGAGTGGTTGTGCAAGAATCGACGTGGTTCATCCTTAACACCTCGTTCTGGTGTTCCGAGCTATACACCTGAACTTTTATGAACTCAGATCTCAGCGTGGTGAATGTTTGTTCATGAGAACTAGCATTTTTGAGTACTTCTCATGTTTTCTCTTCTTTCATTTGTGGGTGTTTGGGGGATGTGATGGAATCCGAGTCTTTGGGCCTGATTTACAAAACAGTTTTTAAAGGGATTGCACCACTGTAAAAAAAAAAAAAATTAATCAAGCCCTTTGTCTCCCCCAGCTGGTTTGAGGTGGCCTGAGCTCTGTATGGTTGTGGTGTGGTTGCTTGCAATGATCCCTAGGTGATAGTTTGAATGAGTGTTCCACACTGATCAGTTAGTCCAGGGATTAAGATGGCAGTGTTCCTAGGAATCAATAAGTCCCACCTATGTCCATTGTACTATTCTGAAGTATCCTAAGCTCTTGTAATAAAGTCACCTTTAACTTACAAGAGGTTCCTGCGTCCTACAGGATGTGGCCTACATTTCTATTACAACACTGATGGACTTGAAAGAGCTGGTAAAGCTGAGAGACACTTGAGGTCTAAGGACGGTGAGACGTTTGAGAGAGCTGTGAACACTCGAAGGTCCAACTAAGTGAGCCATCTTTAACAATGAAATGTTAAATTCTTTGACCACCACGCCCTTCAAACATGTAATGCGCACCACTCCTTTTCGTAGCTTTTTTACATTTGCAGTTTTGTTCTATCATTTCCTTGAATCTTTTTTGCATGTTTCAAGCAAGTGCGCTCTTTCTTGGTGGCTGTGTTAATGAAAACATGCAAAATGCTTTCAACGTTCAACAGATAAATGTCAAATATAAAGCAACCTCTAAATAAAACTCTATTAACACATCAGGCACTCATTAGGACTGCTAACATTCTTTCATGAGCGAAACTCACTGAGGACAAAAACGCAAACAAGATGACCATTTCAGGAAATGGTTAATTAAGTCCCTTTACTATTTCAACAGTGTTGCCGAGGTTATGTGGCTTGATGAACAATTAAGATGCTGGAGTTAGGGGCAGTGAGGAGAGTGTGACTTGGAGGAGGAACGGCAGCTGATACGGGTTTGTATTTCCTTCATACTGAGGGCGAGGAGAGAGGGATATCCAGAGCATGGGTCATTTGCCGAGCAAATCAAATAACAGACTCGTGGGAGAAGCTCAGGTGGCTATGACGGAGCTTCTGTTGATGGCAGATAGGGCTTGTGTTCCCGGCCACCTGAAATCAGGTGCTCCTCCCGTGGCAGCTAATGAATGATCTGGTGAAATAAGCACTCATTTGGTCTTTAAAAAAAAAGAGAAACATAAATGAAAGCATTTATATTTGATTGCAACATGTGTTTCTTTGATTGAATCAATATTGTTTGGAAGAGATCCCATGTGCCGTGACTGAGGTATGACTAAACCACTTGCACTGCATTGCATTTCATTACCATAAGAATTATTGATCACAGCTCCTCCAGCGGAACACCTGCTCCCTTGGTAAACTCATCTTCTGCTTAGGGTTCTTCTTTCTATCAGTTCTCTCTCCTTCACCACGCATACTGCAATTTAAATACATTGTGACTTGAGCCCATTCGGTTGAATCTAGGATACTTCAGGTTAACTTCTCAATTTATCAGCCTCCTTTCAGTGTTGAAATGAACAAAATGTACTTTGGGGATCCCCCTTTGTGAATGGTGGAGTGGTTAGTGATGTAGGTGCAACTGAAGGGCAGAGCCCCAACTCAAGTTGAGCAGTGACTGTTCCCCTCAAGGAATGAATCCAATCCAGCTGAGGGGCACCTGCATGAGGGATGGAGTCTTGATGATTTGCATACAAGCAACACGCATTTTGGGAACATAAGAAAAACCCCAGAACTTTATATTTGAAAAATGTCTGTATTAGTGAATCAAGTAGTAAACCCTTCTGAGCAAGTTATGAAAACTGGAATCTCTGCTCATTTCGTCTGACAAAATACTCAACCTAACATACACATTTCTGTAGACCCGGGACGTATATATGCCTTTGGGCAGCTTATGTCTATGGTTCTGAGGCTTCAGAAGTTTCTCTGAGAGCTTGTAATTGCGTAACTCTGTAAGAGGATTCAATTCAACACTACAGCTGAGTCAATGCCTAGTGTGGGATACTGAATGGAAACCCTTATTGATATATCTTTATGTCCAGTTCATGAGTTCTGGATGACTACCCCTATATAACACCCCTCTCTTAGAATCCCACTGACCCCACTGAGCCAAGAAGTAGTTATGTTTTGCAAGTTTAAAAGGTTTATTTGAGAAATAAAACAAAATATAGATACCACGCTTTTATAATAAATTAATAATCGATATTGCCCTTATAAATATAATGTTAATCAACAATGGGTAATCTGACACTAGCACACTTCTTTATAATCAATGAGGAGTTGGTGTAGGATGGATAAGGCAGTGAAAATACTTTTATGGTTTCAAATGGATGCAATGTTGAATGAAAATGCAGTACAGAAACTAACTAATATGGTTTCACAAGATATCATATGTTCACTTTTCCCCTGGTGGCAATTCACCCCCCCCTATATGCAATGCAAGGAGATGGAAGTAACACACACAGTTCTCAGGAATGCAATCAAATACAATACGAAGTTCAATTCCCACCCCAGCAAGCTTAGAGAAAACAGGTATGAGTTTTAAAACACAGGCCCAAGTGCTTTGAATGTGGTGGCAATGAAGTGAGAAATATGCTGAAAATGCTTTTAATTCCCTTTAGGAGGTTCAGGATGAGTGAGAGATACTTGGGATGAGCTCAGGCTCACTTTAGCAATGATTCAGGGATAGTTATTAAGAGGCAAACACATTTTTAGCAAAGGAAAGCAAAAAGCTGCTATCTTTTTACAGATAAAGAAATCAGGCCAAATCGCGAATCGCGGCACAATTCGCGAGTGCGTGAATCGCGATTACGGCAAAAGTATAAGGAGAAAGTCGGTTCTAGGTTCGTTGGAAAGCTGAGATTCTAAGCTTTCAGAGGAAAGTTAAACCAAGTTCCTAGGACAAACGGTTCCAGAGATATGAACGATTTTGTAAAGGTCGTTTTTCGGATTTAAAGTAAAACTCAAAATGACAGGTGACAGCTTGCAGCTGCAGAATTGACAGGTGACAGTTGTGCAGCTTTAAAAATGACAGATGACACGATTTCTAGGAGGCAGTTCTACTTAGGTTAAAATAGTTTGGATTAGATTATTTTAACTAAGAGATTGGTTCTGCACATTTCTGCTAGGTACTCACAATATAAATTTGAAATAGGCCTCGCCACGGATCTGGTCAGGTTTTAGACTGGACTCCGGTTCTGGTCTCGGCACTTCACAGTGGTCTGGGTCAGCTCTCTGGTTCTGCTCACAGCGGTCTGAGTCACTCTGGATCTCTGGTCTGGTCTCTGGCAATTGTTCTTGGCAAAAGAATTCAAACAGCTCGCCCGGCTGTGGAATAGTTTGCAAATGATTTTAAGGTTGCTGAGGCCTGCTGAGAAGAGTTCTCAGTTTGTGGGTTTAGGCCCTTGCTTTAAGTTCTGAAGTAAAGTTCTGGTCTTTAGAGATTGATGGATTTGAAGTCTGGATCTCTGGATGTGAAGTCGTCGGTCAGCGTGCTCCGCAGCAAATGGAATTGAATGTCTCTACCTGTCCCAGCAGTCTATTTTTATGTGTTTTGAAAATGGGTGTGTGCCTGGGCCCAGCTAAGCCTGCCCCTCTCTACTTGTCATTGGCCCAATTCTCCCCTCTCCCATGATTGGGGGAAGGTAATGGATTGTCATCATGATGAGGTCTGTTTATGGGTCAGAGGATCCTCCCCTGGTCAGTTTGCCCACAAATCTATATTTGATTCAAATACATCTTTCCCAGATATACAATTTGTTGCTTTTACATCACCTACACACATCATATATCACATGAGGTAGGCACTGTTCCGACTCTGGCGTTTCTAGGAGCTTGGGTAAAGAAATGGCAACTTATTTTCGATTTTAGTGGGTTATGCAACATTGGTTTTTCATTAAAAATGATACACATATACACGGCCTGTCCATACATACTCCAGTAAATTCCCATGTCTCTAGCTTAAACAGAGAGTCTGTAGTATCAATAAATAGCGGGGTTTTGCCCCAGAACATCACACAAATTGGAGTTTGGGCTTCAATTGTGGGCAAAGTTTTCATTTTAAGGATCCCCAAATTTCACATTTCTGTCATCTGGTTACCAAGAGTTATCAGTATTTCTGTAAAATATATATTTGCTTTCAATTCAAAGTACTGCAGTGTTTGAGTCCGCCCCCAAAGTTTGGGGATGACAGTGATCACATGTCTCTCCTGGCTGGGAGATCTTTGTTGACAGGAAACAGTCAAAATCACCATATCCTATTCAAGGGAAAAGGTCTTTTGTGTGGGCTCCAGCAAGCTGAGGTCAACAGACCAGGGGGCCACTTTGCATTTGGTTAGAATGACCATGTAAAATCCTTGGCTTTCTGAGGTGAGAAGGTTTCCCAGCCTTTTGGCCTGTTAATCAAATCAGATTGTCTCTGGGAACAGCAGGTGGTTAGATCTTCCATTACCTAACAAGCTTTGAAGTCCCAATTGTCACAGAAGGCTGATTAGCTTCTGAAGTAGCAGTTCTCCTGTCAGAGTTTAGACCGCTAGCGCCGCCTTGAGTCCAAAGCGGGTACTGCATGCATTTTTTTTTTGATCAGTCTTGAATTAATGCATTTCAAACAAGAGATTTTACATGGAAGTATATTATCCAGGTTCAGCACATGTCACTGGTGTGGTTCTGCAGTAAAATAATGTTGTGCCCATAATTTAGCCATATTTGACCTGAAGAAAATTAATTCCCAATAGTTATGGGTTGCTTTTGGCAATCAGCATTGCCCCTTTTGCAATGGTTTCAGGCTACTGTGTGTAGCCCAATGGTGGTTTTAGGCAGTGCCCTTCTGTGCCCACAACATAGGCAAAAATGGGTGGCAGTCTATTCTTCATGCATTTCCCTGTGCATTTTCTGGGAAGTTCTGGCCATCATGATGTTTTCAATGCCAGTAAGGCACAGTTTTTGTGGTAGGGCTCGGATGCATGGGTAAAAACATCCCACAAGCCTGTCCCCCGTGTTTGCAGTGATTCTTCTGAAGTGCTGCCCATGTGTTGCAGAGGTAGTCCTGGCTTTGAGGTGATATTTGAAACTAATAATTACCAATGAAGTTGGGGGCTTTGAGCATGAAACCTCCAGAGATCAGTGCTCGAAGAGAGGGAATTTTCCCATGCACCATCTTGTTCTGGCCCAATTTCGCCACTGCCTCGTTTGGCACATGGTGAATGCAATCTTGAAAGACACTGGTATCTCTGTAGGTACCCTTCAATGACTCTCCTATTAAAACTTGATTCCTTCCCTTTCCAAACCTGGAAGAGTTGGTATGATTTGCCACAAGGATCCACCTGCCACCCCCCTTCATTTCAAAATCGACTTTCTATCACCGATTAAGCCCATCCATTCCATTGGCCACCAGTGTTACAGCTATGCCAATGACACCCAAATCCTCTTCTGAACTTGACAACACTGCTCACTACCCCTTACAGACTTCTTAAGGTACCTCCAGTAAGGTGAATGGTTGATGACCGACACCTGTTTTAAACTTTACCTTTATAAGATAGAGGTCAGGATTTGGGAAATCCTTCCACTTCACACTCGCTTTTCCTCTTCTCGCTCTATGGCCCGAACTAGCCATGCAGATAAACAGTGTGGGCATCTTCCTGTAAACCAATCAAAGCATTGAAGTCACCATCAGTAGCGTGGTAAAACCACCTTCGCCAGCTCTGTCACAACCAGTAGCAAGAGTACTTGGAAAAAAGATGCCTGCCGTAATCTGAAAAAAACACGGAGGACCTCATTTCCCAAAAATGTTTCACATGGGAAAGTCCCATTGAACACATATCTGTACATCAGGTCCTGAGTGTGAAAGCCAATGTGAGCGTTTGAATGTGAGTATGCATATGCAAGCATAGAGCGTGCATGCTAATGTGTATGTCGAAATGTGTGGATGTGTGTGTGTGGGGGTAGGAGGCGCGCGTGTGTGGGCGTGTGTGTGGATGTATTTATGTGTGCTATTGTGTCAGGGTTGAGAATGGAAGTAAGCATTTTAGCAAGGAGCACAAACAGCTTACTCAGGCCTTTGTGAAAGGTACTGGGATGCTTTGCACGTGCTCATTAATTTGATACAGCAGCGATAACGAGGACTAATGCTTTTATTCTCCTCGTTACTAAACCACAGCACCTGCCCCAACCTGATCCGATGTAACAGGAATGCTTGACAGTGCCATTGATCGGTCTCTCAGTACTAATATCAAAAAAGCACACTGGAGAGAACTCTGCCTGAAATCGTGCAATTAAGCAAGTGTTAGGGCAGACTCCTTTCCTTCGAGTACCTCTACCCATCAAATTGCATTCGGGCTCTTAAAAATGGTGATTCATGGCTTTGAATTAAAACTCAGAAGCAGCATTTCCCTGTACTACTTACAGCTCGTGATGGTATGTTTTAATGCTGTCCCTTAGAAACCCTTATTGGCCATTTAACATAGTATACAATCATTTGAAACAATGGCATATTTTCAAAGAGTTTAGAAAAGTGACAACATCTTCTCTCATACATTCTTCAACCTTTAGTGTTTTGTAAGTGGAGCTAAAGGTCATTTTGTGCAGAAGGGATACATCCGCTCTATAATTGCTCCAACATTAGGGCCTGCTGAGGCCGATGGAATGCTGTTTGAAATTATACATGTACACTTAAAGGATGTTAGCCGTGGGTACTGCAGATATGTATGTCAATTGAGAAGCAACTTTATCATCTCACCTAATGTCTACATTGATAAGGCAGAGTTTAAAATGCATTACGCATAGTTAATTAGACCATGGAGTCTGACACCATTCGGTTTTAAGTGTAGAAAAGTTTGTAAGTGATTCTTTACAAAAATGACAATGAGCCCAACCGAAAGAGTTTATTCTTGTACTTAACCACTAACATTTTGCAGCAAATACATATTAGCGAAAAACAACAATTTGAAGAAAAATGCACGTTAGGCTTCACACAACTGTATATAATTATATTTGCACAGCACTGCAATAGCAGAATGACACTGAGTTCCTAAATCACCAGATCGTCTCCGTAAGAAATTGTATGAGCCTGCCTTGGAAAGAAAAAATGCAGTTTGAATGAGAGGCCTCGTATGTGGACACAAGCATCAATTTTCGATAATTTTTGCAAAGGATAGAATATGCATCAAAACTCATACATTAGCACTGAACTCAGAAAGAAAAAACCGCGTATAATATATTCGGTTGGTATCTTGTTTATTTTTCCTGAATATATCCACTGGCTTGAATTGCAAACATTTTAAAGATATAAATCTTACGTTAACATAATTTACACGTAAAAAAAAAAATACCACAGGCATTCGGCTTTGGGTCTCTGTTCAGCAAAGTGATGAGTCCAATATCGCCTGTGATGATGGTTTGCGCTGTGCTTCTCTGTGTGCTGATAATTATGCGCTGTAATAAGGTTATAAATGATGATTAGACAACGGGCTTTTTCAGATCACAGAAATATCTCGAAAGCACTAAAGGAGAACCAAAACATGGATACGGCATAACTCTTCTCCCATCTCTGTCCATTCCGAATATATTTAATTTTAAAAAGCACTTGTAAATGTTTATTTTCCCATTATTCTCTATGGCAAGCATGGACACTGTAATAGAGGAAGGGTATTCTCATTTTATGTAAACGGGTAACGTTTTTTTTTTTGTTTTGTTACATACTGCACAGCTGTCCGCCAGGCCCTTGTAGCGATACAAATTGAGCCCAGACTACCTAGGAAGCCAGAGCCGACATCCCCAGGCAGATAAGAACACCGCCTTACAAAGCGGGACACATTTTACGCACTCAACCCTTTATTAGAACGACTTGAAACTACAACATCTGCAACACCCAAGGGTTAATCATTTCAGCAGCTTGTGGCAGGCGGCTCCCTCTGGGGACCTGTAGCAAAAGACTTCCGTGTGTGAGATAGGGTCAGTTTTCCTATCCGGGGTAATAAGGTCATGCGATAACAGAACTCAGCAGCTCGCGCTTGAAACAGGTGCACGAGCACAATGACTTGTACTTATTATTCCAGAATGTTCTAGAACTGTTACACTTTGCTCGGGCGGAAGCGCGTTTTAAAGCCTCTGCCGTGTAAACCGGGTTACTTTTGAGTGTATTGTGCGTGAACTCGTTCGACCTGGATATTTTCAAACGTTTGGAAAAACGCGGCATTGATTTTCCTTTCTGTAAGTTAAAACATCTGCGCCATGCTTGGTGGTATTTAGTTCAAATGTTTCTGTTCCCTTTAACAAACGTCAGATCAGAGAAGACAGCGGCAAACAGAGGCAGCCCAGGAACCGAACACGAATCAAGTTAACCTTCAATAACTCCATCATAAAAATGCGATAATTCGCTGCTACAGAAGATTACACAATTACTGGATGTGAAGCATGTGCACACTTTTTATGCGTCTTCTTTTTAATTACCTCTGGACATATTTCTGGTTTCTATAAAAATCAATCTACTGAACGAGAACATAAACGTGAGCACTTTAAACACCTTGAAATAGTGCAAAATCAATAAGTGATGTTATAGCATAAATGTTTCTATAGCCCGGGGTGTTCGGGTTCAGAGGGCATTTTCTGACCGTTTCTCTTGCCACCCTGCCGCTGGTGCAAGGCCCTCCTCTCAATGTGGAATCGCAGGGGAGAGGGCAATTTAAGGCGCACTTGATGCAACCTATACATCACTGTCTTCTGGGCCAGCTTTAAAATTAAACTCTGATGTAGAAAGTTAAACAAAAATGAGATAAAAATTGGCAGGGGTTGAAGAGGGTCAAAGTAGTCAAAACACAAGGTAGACTATTGCTTCTTTTGATTTATGTGATCTTCTGTGCTCAAAAATGAAGCAAAATTATAGCCAGTGATGGCACTTTTCTACCAGGAGAAAGCAGCCATAATGTGTTTTGTATGGACCCAATGTTTGAGCACGGAATTCAACACATTGTATACTCGGTTGGAATCTAGGCTTTCTAGAACAATAGCTCTATGGATGTTGTAGTGATACAAAGCGTGCCAGTAATGGCAATTATGCCAATATTAAAAAAAGAAAATCTGTATCGCCATAATTGCAACTCTTAATAAGAGCTATTTTCTTATTAGATCCTTTTCTTAAAACTCTGTATGTGTGTGCCCATACGGCAATTTTCATTAGAATAGTGTTTTGGAATACACGAATTCCATTCTTATCCCTAGCATCTTCTACTGGGAAATGTCAGATATATTGTAATTGTCTCGGTTAACAAGGGCAATATAAATAGAGTATACAGGATTGTTCTCTTTATACCTTTAGTGCTGTGCGTTTCACCGTGCAGTCTGTAGAATCTTGGATAGCTCTACAGAGCTATGAATTAAGGGGGCAGTGTATTTTACATTGCCCTTTTCTCTTGCAAAGTAGGAACTCTATAATCCACTTAGGGTTATATGCCACTCTAGAGATGTGTTTATGTTGATTTGGACGGGATCTTCTGGGGACTGATGTGGATGCTTTGGGTTTGAAATCATATTCTTTTGAATTTGCTGTTATCTTGTGTAAACTTTTTTGATGAATGTGTGTGTGTGCATGATTAAAATGCGACATAAATCAAGGTTTCCCATAATTAACATATGCTGTAAAAAGAGCAGAACGAGGCAGCAGATTTACCAGAGGTTTTTAGACGATATAGTTTCATCATTTCCAAGATGCCCGAGGGAGACATATGCCTTATTGTCATCAGCTTTAATTGGATTTATGGATTTACTAATGGCAAACAAAGAATTTGGGGTAAAGAAACCCGCATAGTTTTTGGCTGCATCTTGCCATAACCCTCTCTGTGAGACAGGCATTTTTCATGTATGCCTACTGCCAGAGATGTTATTTGGGGTTTGCCAGGGGTAGCAGCTGCTTGCCCTAGCTCGCCCTCTGCTCTCCCTTGGCCTGTCCTTTCTGCCACTGGACAAAGAGGCAGCGGCAAGAGCAGATATCTGTGTGGCACGTGAAAAAGGCGGTTGTAAAGGTAGCTAAATGTGCCACAGCTATTGTCACTTGGAATCTCGATCTCGTTAGCTGGAGAAGTAACAGGGATGTAGGAAAAACCATGAAGCCACCATGAAGCCGTCGGTACTAACAGGTTGGCAGTCCATTAGTGAAGAATGCCTGAATGGTTGGGTTCAGAGGAGGGGGCTGCCTGTGCACCTCATACCCTATACTGTATCAACAGGAAAGGCGTGGGGCTAGGTCTAGCTAGCTGGGAATGGGTAAGAGCAGCCTGCAGTAGTCAGTGATAGCACAGCAAGCATGCTCATTTCCTCAGTGTTTCTCATTGTGTGCTTTGCACATCCAGTCAGCCACTGGGCCTGTGATGAGAGGGGTGTGCCCCAGTGGCTTCTACCACCAATTCTGCCTGGGCACTCTGTCATCTGACCCAGATCTGCCCACCTGCATCATACACACACTGCAGATTGATCCATGATGAGATAATTAATTTACAATAAGTTGCCCTCCGCCATTCAAGTAAACCATCTGTTGCTTCCTCAAGCAAAACAGATATGTATCTGGAAGGGTAGCTCAGGGACAACACACTTGCTTTGGGAACAAGAGGATGCAGTGCAACATGCGCTCAGTTCCTGTTCCAATGTTTAGAAGCCGGAGAAAGCTGCCCTTAAGCTACATAAAAAGGACCAAAACAAATAATAAAATGGGCCTTTTCTAGGGATGGTGGCATGGAGTTGCTGCTGCTTTTTACATTTTAAAATAAAAAAAAACTGCAATTCCTGTGACCTGCAACACATCCTTCGCCTCTATCTCCCATCTACCAAAAAACAGTGGGTTATTTACCAAATAAACAAAACAGAAAAGTAATGGCTGAAAGGTTTCACATCATTCACGAACACCGGCAAAGCTCTGGGTATGAGGTGTGTGCTTGAGGCTCAATGATATGGAGGCTAGTACTGGAGACTTAAGAAGTTGCACTAGTGACATACAGATGTTGGGAGAGAGTGTTTGAGATGTAATGTGTTGTAAGAGAGTTGAAATGCATTAAGTACAGATATAAGATGTTTGAGGGGGGTAAATGAGACTCACACTGTTGGGATGTTGGAGGTGGGTAATGGACACTTAAGTTGCTAGTTTGCTTCAGGTTGATGGTGTTGGAGAATGCTGCATACTGAGGGGGTAATTCATGGGTTATTTGCGCTGAAAAAAATGGGATTTGTGCGCCATTCTGCCCGCAAATCCCTGTTTAACAAATGGGGATTTGCGGGCAGAATGGCGCACAAATCCGTTTTTTTTTCGGCGCAAACAATCCATGAATTACCCCCTTAATTTGCTGGAAGGTGACACTGTAATCATGAAGATGTTGGAGCAAGGCATTGGAGACGTGAGCTGTTGGACGGTGGGAACGGGTGCCAGATATTTAAAGCTGTCGAGGGAGGGCCCTTAGCAACTTGCAGTGGATGGTGGGGTGCACGTGGTGAAAATGGTTGGGGGATATTCAGATTTTGAGTGAATGGCGGAAGTGGGTTGCTGTGCAATGGTTCAAAGTGCACTATTGACAAGAAAATCCCTTCACATATTTATTTATTTCATTTATTGTGCATTTGTAAGGCGCTTATACAGCAAGTCAATTGTGTTTCAAAGCGCCCTATTGTCCATGTGTAAAAGCATGAAGTGGTACAGTCCCTGATTGTCTTCTAGTTGGACATTTGTTGGTCAGTTTCCAGTCTGTGGCCAGACTCTTGGCAGGCACTGGATGTCTGCACTTTGGGGTTTAGGGCTCTATGAGAGGCTGTGTCTGTTTACAGTTTAGCATGAGTGATGTCTATAGTCCAGGTTGTTGTGTTAAATGTCTGCTTACATTCACAGTAATTTGGTAATATGGACCTATACACACTGATATTTACACTATATATGTTAATCCATTCTTGTAAGAAATGTATATCATAATACGATATTGCAACCATATTTTTCTTAGTGTACTGTGGAATAATGCTATGTGATGCCACTTCCTGTTTTGCCACGGGTGAAGGTCATGTGCCATAACTTCCTGTGATGTCACTTGGGGGTGCGGTCAAATGACATCACTTCCTGTAATGTCATCAGGGGGTCAAGGGCTGTGTGATGTCACGTCCGCTAACACTGGCATTTTGGTGAAATGACATCCCGGCTTATAGCCCCCACTGTGACTCACTCTGACATCCCCATCATGATGAGACACACACATGCATATGTTTACTAATGCACTGTCCCACATTCTACTATGTGGCTCTGGTCTCCATGGCAGGCAGCACCACATGCTGGAGCAGATTTTGACGTGAGTAAAGACTTCCCTTTCTCAATCCCCCCACTGCACTTCTGTTAGGAGTGCATGAGGGTTGCATCTAAATAGATGACATAATTTCCCCCTATGGGCAATTCTCCCTTGTGTCATGTAGTGCTGCAGGGACAGAGACCTTTCACTCTCCCATGTGGTACAACACTCCAAACGAGGGAAGGTAGAGTCTCTGTGACAGGAGGCACTGTTATGCACATCACTGCCTAATAGGTTTAATGATGGGGACAATGTGCATAAACGAAAGAATTGGCAACCCATCCAATAATAAAAGACATTATAAACTATTGCACACAGTATTCCACTGCCTGGGGGTGTATTCACAGGTGTCCAGTTCATACACGGAGTCCTCTTACACTGTGGCACTATTTGTGTCACTCATCCTCCTGGGATAAGGCACATGCAGTTGTTTGTGTGATATGTTGTTATGTATGCATACATTGAAACATATATTTGAGATAGAGAGCAAGATGGTAATTGTTTTCTCTTTTCATCAGGCCCAAAATGCCACATAAGTGCATTGAGCCAGTGTAACAGATGATACTGCTTGATCTTTCAAGATTCCGATGAACTCCAATGTTTGTGATTCATAGCATTTGGTTACCAACTCTCACAGGGCTTTTAATGACCAGAGAAGGTGGCTGGGGTGGGTTCGCCAATTCAACAGAAAGACAAAAACATTGAAACAATTCTTCCAATTTCTTTCTATAAAAATGTCCATTGGTGGAACCTATGGCATTGACAGGTGTGAGTGAGGGAGGATGGATAATGACAACAGAGTGGATGGGTTTTACATTCTGAAAATGTGCAGCATCCTGAGATGTTGCCTGGTCATATGTCAACCCTGCAACATATTCTACCTATGAAAACCTTGCGACAAATACTGGAGCAAATCTCTGGAATTAGATCCTGATTAAGGATGAATATATACCCACTAGAACTCTGATGGGTAAATATTTAAAGAAAAGAAACACCATGAACACATGTGTATGGTTTGTGCTACAGTACCATCCAAAATCCAAGTAGGAGAATCCTCAATGAAACACTGACTTTCAATTAACATCCACAACTTGGGAATTTGGATACAGTAAAGTAAAGCCTGAAAGTATAGATCATTTAATACATCAATTATTGACAAGAAGTAGATTTGAACAATGCTAAACAGTACTCTATGTCTATCAATAGTTGTGATTAACAAGAAAGAAAGACATACCTAAATAATGATGGACACCTATTCAAATGAAAATGTCAATAGATCAGAAAAAAATTAAGCTGCAATAAAAACACTGTGGAAAACTTTGGAGCAAAGGAGAATGGCATTAAACAAACTGATGACAGAAAAACTCCTTATAGATCGAGAGGCATTGCCTGAAGGAGTTTGTTCTGTGTTCATTGCATATTTTGCTCAAAACTATGATGATAAGGGTGCCCCGTAAACACAAAATACCATACACAAAGTATTTTTTGGATTGAAATTATTTCCAATGCCTCATTAAAACTCTAAAATCAATGGTGTATATTACTTATTTCACTAAAGCCAATGTGTGACAATTCAAAAGGACAAGGCAGAGAACCAAAATAAGAAGTATGCACCAATCTAATAGATAGGCCCAAAAACCTTGAGTGTGTTTACTTCCCAAAATAATTTATCAGGCTAAGAACGTTTGTGTAAGAGCATGGCACTGATACAGGAACATCTCGTATATCATCACAAGTGCAAAGATCCTGGATTCCCAGTATGCAAAGAAGAGCAATGTGAATTATGGATGCCCTGTGTAGAGAAAATGTGTCTGCAATTTAAATGTGAGTGGTATTCAAGGACAATCTTTTTTGTGTATTTGGAGTATACACAAATGCAAATTGTAAAACCTGTTGCAGCCATATGTGATTTCCAATGGCCAACTACTGAATCCTTCCGTTTGATATTCAAAGTGACCCTTGTGGATCTGGTGATTGAAGGTGGATGTTTTTAAACTACTTAAAAAGGGGAACTAAAATCTTTTTAAATATGCTAGTTATCAGGCCAACCCAGATCAGGCATTCACATTAACAAAAAATGAAGAGCACATACATAGGCCTTTGGTCAAATATAAGCGAGTTCTGAATGCTGGGTTGGAAAAAAGCAACAGTTGGCTCATCTGGGAAAACCACACCTCTGTCAGAAGGCAGAGGAGGAGTCTGAAAGATATATATTTGCTTGCACAGAGGACAGGGATATGATTTTGATTATGTAATATCATAGTAATGAATATATTAAAGAGGAACTATTTGACATCACTGTATGAATTCCAACAGTATGAGGTTACTGATGGCATTATATAATATCTGGTTGAAGGTGGAAGCAAGTCTTAACATAACTATATAGGAAGCTACAAAGCCGAGTATCTGAAATGTAACTGCTGGAACCTAAATGAACCTGCTATATGCCATGGGACCGCACTCATATAGGGCTCTCGAAATAGCACACTAAGCCATCAATGTTCCTCTAATTAAAGCTCGGGAAGTTTGCCCGGAGGTGTTGTCATTTTGAGGCAGTTTATTGCAGCCGATAAACCACCAAACTGAGACTATTGAAACCTACATTTAGACGATGGTGATATTATTGTTTGTTTAGGGAATACTATGTATCTTTTAACCTTCTGAGAGACATGGATTTATATTTGTATGATGTGTCTTTTTTATATGATAATTTTTCTTCCCTTTTTTTAATGTCATATCTATGTGTAAAGTTTCAATGTAAACTAAATCACAATAAATATTATTATTATTATTATTATTATTATTATTATTATTATTATTATTATTATTATTATTATTATTATTATTATGTAATATCAGGATATGAACAATGAGGAATCTTTAACAATCTCAGAGCTTGAAGGATTGAACCCAAACAGACACAATTACAGTCATTGTTTGGAATCTGGTTTGAAGGTAGAGTTTGCTGAAGGAATGATTCCAGACTGGCTGAGTCCACAGCTGATGTTCCAAAATCAGATGCCACATTTGAAAGGCAATTTAACCCCCATTATCACCAAACTGTTGTTATACATTGACCAGAGTAAATTTGGAAAGTTGAAGAGCAGGGAATTCTGAGTAGTGCAATGTGAGAGCAGGAACACAAGTGCTGATATTGTATATGCCCTGGTCATCCCAATTATATGTGACAGCAAGTGAATTACTTCTTTAAATCCCAATGCACTTTGTATTGAGAAACTAAATTTAAAACTGAATGCATTTTGATTCCATTTTAATGTAGAATTGCCTTTGCAAAATTAAGCTGGTTTACAGTCATCTTGGTTTATCATGTCATTGCAAAATAATATTGCCTCGCATGACATCATTCATTAATGCAGCCAGGGGAGCCCATAGTCATAAATTAGGTGTTTTTTTGCAGCAGCAATGCATGCTGAGGGAATTCATCCTATTCAATAGGAAGTGAGTGTGCTAAGTGCAAACCCCTTCAGTTTCTTATCTTTCGATGCATAAATAGATGTATGCGTAGTATGGAAGGACTTATTTTTAACATTGTACATGTTACTTGGGAATAATATGTCTCCAGCTCAAAATACACGCAGGCTGAAAACTGCACCCACATGCATTTAAGATGTGCATGCATACATAGATTCAATGTTGTACACACACGTAGATTGAAAACAGTACACACACATGTAACTATAAAGCTGCATACTTAACTGTATTCAAATTCACAAACACACACACACAGATATAGAGTGCAAGTAACACACTCAGGCTTAGTGAAAGTTCAACATGCATGTTTAGATAAAGCCGCACCCACATATTTTGGGAACACAGAATGTATGTGGGTTCAGAATAGAGTAAACAGACCTTGAGTATTCATTTTAATTCACACCTACAGGAGACATATGCAATCTGGCCATTGTCTACAGTTAACTGGCTTACACATAGCCTATACATTCACTACTTCACATCCACACAGGGAAGTTGCTTGATTGAATACATACTATAATGTATACATACTATAATGTAATTATTCTAGTAACTTTCTCTTATACCATGCTTGTCTTGATACTGGAGAAAAACGAGTGATCTGAAAAGTGGATTGAAATATTTGTCACTATAATATGCATACACTGGCCGATAAGCAACCATTTTAGTATTGTTTTTCTGAGACCAAAGTATTCATATAAGTATTTATAATGCTTAGTATTATTTAGAGAATAATTTCTCTATGGAAGGAAAATTAATTCTTGTGTTGACTGATAACAGCGAGATTTATATAGGCCGGTAATTTGTTTTAAGGTTGATTATTAATTTTGCTATCACATTTTGTTGATCTCCATGTTGTAAAGCTGGAGACCACCTTAGTTGAAGTTACATTATTCTATTTTTTTAACTGTTTTTATTTATTCACATTTAAACATTTCAAATAATAAAATGTTTTCCCCTACCCCCACACCATCTGCCTGTGTTAGTACAATGGCAATAATACTGTGAATAATATTCACGTTAGCAATGCCAGAACCAATGAGCTTTAGACTACATTTAAGAGCTTTAAACTATGGGCACAAAGTGCTCTAACAAAGTCTCCATGTAGATATTGCAGGACAGGGTTCCAGTCTCTGTGAAACAGGCAATGCATCATTTGAATGGAGTATATTACCAATTCCATTGCAGCAAAGTTCAATATTTTCCATATCCAGTATAGCTCCATTGAAGCTTCGTTGTTTTTTCCAGTAACATGCTATAAGTAGCAGTGCAGCTAGAATCAGCACCATATGGGCCTTGAAGAGAGGTTTACCCTCGGGCACCTTCTTCGAGTCCCACAGCCCCAACAAGCATTCATCAGCTGCCAAAACCAAATGAGTGGCAAAATATTTTCACATTTGTACGTGGACCGTGCTTTTAGGACAGGTCCACCAAATGTGATTCCAATCACCCTGTGCAATGCAACCAGCATTCGGGACACATGGGTGGAAAGTTTTCGATAGTTTGATAAGGGTATAATGCCACTGTCAATCGGTTGTATGTGAATTTTCTTTTTTTAAGGCCGCTCATAGAAAAGACAGATTTATTTTGGTCGATTTTGTGTGGCTCTCATCCCCCAAACCCCTGGTTCCTCCTTGCTCCCCTGCTCCCCCAACACATGCACACACAAATATACAACCAGTTTTATTTCCCCCTGTCCCTCACCCATCTCTAACATTTCTTTTCACACACACAAACACACAGACAGGCAATCACTCACGTTATACTCCAGTGACAAC
This sequence comes from Ambystoma mexicanum, assembly GCF_040938575.1. Taxonomy (NCBI): domain Eukaryota; kingdom Metazoa; phylum Chordata; class Amphibia; order Caudata; family Ambystomatidae; genus Ambystoma; species Ambystoma mexicanum. The sequence continues at coordinate 1,441,718,768 of NC_090921.1, forward strand.
TCTGGGTCTCGCCATGCCTGTCAGCCCCTGCAACAAACTTGTGTGTGTCACAAGGGCTAACAGTTTGATTTAGAAAGACCACTCTGTGCGGTCACAGCCAAGTGTTTCTAAATCGATCTTTCTTTTTCGGGCAACATTAAAACTATTAATTCATTTAATACCATACAATCACCTTAATCCACATCTCTTTGAGTTGGATTGTCCTGGTTAGTTTAGTTATGTTACCCCAGAGAAATTTCCATTGTTCCTGAGAAATGCTATGTCCCAGCAAACCCTCCCACAATGTCATGTATGGCAATTGAACTTCTTGAATATTCTAAGTAAAAAACGTATACAATGTAGAAATCAAGTATTTCAAGCCAGGCTGGGTGATAATATTTCAAATGATGTAAGTGGTCAGGAATTGTCCTCCTTAAACATTGGTTTTGACACCCAGTAGCACAATTGGTGATACCAAAATCTTTCTTTTTCACTTACTGCAAAGGAACAGTTACAATCTTCAAATGCTTTCAAGACCTGCCCCTAAATAAATACTTAAGATTCAAACATCCCAATTGCTGCCATGGAATAAAATCTCCTGATTCTAACCAAGTGTGAATGGAGGGTTTTGAAAAAGAGGAGTGAAAGGAGATGGAAAAGAGTGAATCCCATATTTCCTGATCAAGGCGTCCTAAGGATCTTCTACTAGACCAGTGATCTGGCTTTAGTACATATTTTTGTGCGTATGAGTTTTGGGCAACCATAGCACCTCATGCATGGGAATCCCTGTCCATTCCGGCCCAGGTCTTGGCAACATCGCTAGAGAATCATTCCCTTATCATCCAGATGTGCGCTGTTCATAGTGAATAGTAAACTTTGCAAGTGCTAGCTCTCCCTTAGCTTTTAGGAGCTGCTAGAGTTTTATATGATTTAAAAAGGCTTCTTAATTTTCCACACAAATGATCAATGTGCGTACCGTTTTAAAGAATTACATGGGCACTGCTATAGTTAAAGCGTCTGAAAAAGTACAATACCCTTGCTAAGGCCCACCATAGTAGTGATCCTACCCCAACATGATATGGAGAGGTAGACCCATCTGGAAAAGTCTGTTTTAACCCTTTCCATTAGCGGTAGAAAGTTGGCATTGTACAGAGGCTACTCTTCCCTCGATATTGTTTGCCTTCAGAAGACCACGGAAAGGGTGAAGATGATTTGGCCTGCTCTAGGGTTCCTCCTTGAATGGAAAGATTAAGTATTTTCAAAAATACTATGTTCACGTACAATAGCGGACAGTGATTGAATGGGGTTTGTCAGTGTTAGTAGCATATAATTGGCAAACGCCTTTACAGCATGTCCCACCCCTCCAAATCGAATACCATGAATATGTTTGGCTACTGTGAGGCAGGTAAGGAAAGCTTCAAGATAGATTGTTAAGAGAAGAGGGGAAGTGGACAGCCCTGCTTGGTCCCCCTATTAAGCAGGGGTTCTGGATATCTGCCCATTGATTAGCAAACCCATCAAGGATCGAGAGGGTTTGGTAATTCACACTCACCATCCAAAGAAATGAGGGTCAAAATCTGGTACGGTGGAGAGTTTTTTTTAAAGGAAGGACCACTCCACTTGGTCTAACACCTTCTCTGCATCTGGGGAGAGGAGAGACGGAGTCCCCCTCATTCCTACATTTTCTATCAGATGTAGTATCCTTCCATTATTATCAAAAGTGTGTCCATTCCTCACACATTCGAATTGGTCAGGCCCTATAAGCTTAGAAAGCAAATGGTCCAATGTATTGGCCAAGATTTTCATATAGATTCTGACATCTATATGAATTACTGCTATGGGATGATAAGAGCTACCCAAGATTGGATCTTTACTAGGTTTAGGAAGTAAGATAACTTTTGTGTTGTCCATGGACAGAGTGATTCCACGTCACGGGATATAAGAAACATGTTTTATTAATAGACTTTTCAATTTAGGGGATAGGATCTGCTGAAAGATTTTGTAAAAAATTGCAGGGAAATGACCTGGACCCGGGCTTTATTGATATACAGTTGTTTTTTAATGGCTTCTAGCGCCTCCTCTTCCATGATTTCACCCTCTAAACTTTGGTAATGGTAGATCTCTCAGGTTGTCCTATTTAAGGGATTCCTGTGGATAGTCCAGGAGAATAGGACATTGCAATAATGAGTGATTTTTTCAGTAAGGCGGTTTCCGATTCCTAATCCTATTCCCCTCCATACAGCTCAGTGCTTCAGGAGTTCTTGATGCCGTCTGTCCCATAAGGGACTTTGCCAGCAGCTCGTCTGTTTTGTTGCTCTTAATGTAATATTCTTGTTTGGTGTATAGTAAAGCTTTTTTTACCTGTCTAGTGCACAATATCTCTAACGGTCCCCTGTACCTCTGTAGGCTTTCAAGTCAGCACTCGACGGATACTCTTCCAAAGCCTTTGTTCTCTAGCACCTTGAATTGTCTTTTGCGCAAGATGGAATTACGAATAATGATGTCAGAGCAAAGAATTAGAACAGACTCAAGGAATATTGCAAAGTACTATGTTATTCTCATTTAATAAAGCAGGGAGGCCTGACAGGCAGCAGACTGGTGCATGCACAGTCAAAACTAACCTTGATTATGCAAAGTCCTTATACCTCAAAGTGCATCATCTATGATGTCATTCTACCTGGCAAATTATAAAACATATCGAGGGAAAGGATTGGTGAAGGGAACATATCTACATTTAGAACATACATGAATTAGTTACCTCATTGGCTAGCCCTTATCTGTAGGGCATGCCTTGAACTACCTCTAAATATATATAGTACTGATTATAGCAGACAAAATAGCAGCGGATTGGTCTATGCAACATTTTTTGTTAGGTTGTCCCTCAAGCTCATTCAGCTTGACTATCCCGTCAGACTACTCCCCATTTTCTCCATTAGTCCATCATCTCTCATCGGTTGTCCATAAGCCAAAGTCTTCAGTCTTTAGTATACCTTGTAGCCTGCTCACTGTCCTAGAACGTTCAAGGGAGTGTGAACACACCACTTTTTTTGTCTGAGGCTCTAAGGAATAGCCCTTGTTTTCAACTTCTGGGTCACATGTGAAGAGACCACAAATGTGTCAATGTTATCCTTCTATTTACTACTATTGTATTGAATTATGCAGTGTGCTGTT